>NC_045776.1:52609382-53261464 GCF_008692025.1 Phocoena sinus | reverse complement strand
AAAAACTATACTAGGATAGTCATTTTTCAGTGGGAAGCTTATTGAGGTTCCCTAGGGTATTTTGTAAGTAAAATTAGTCCTTAGGTGTCTGTGAAATTATGAACCTTTTCACACATTAATTTGTGCGAGAATAAATAAATTTCTGAATCTAGATCTAGGCTATATTGCTGTCTCTAGATTACAGTGTCAACTTTACCTCCTAGGAGATCATTTCAACACCAGTGTCAACAAATACTGAGGCCTTTTATGTGCCAAACACTGCTCTGGGTGTTGCAGCTGACAGTCTAGTGGAGGAAATAGGCACTAAATAAGTGAAAAAGCAGACGTAATTACAGATGGTGATTCACTCAATGAAAAAATAAAGGAGAGGAATGAGTTAAAAGTGATGGGGAATAAGGACCATAAGGTAAATAGGGTGGTCAGGAAAGTCCTCTCTGGACATATGACAATTAAGGGGGGCAACTGAAGGATAGGGAACTATCTACATGAAGACATAACGGAAGAGCATTCTGGGCTGCTGAAAAATCCTGAAGTGAGTATAAAACGGTGTTTTTAAGGAACAGCAAGGGGGCTTGTGTGGCTCAGAGTACAAGGCAAGAGTGATAGGAAAGAAGTTGAGGTCAGGGAGCTAATTTAATGACAACTGACCCACTCCTAATGCCTATAGGTAGGAAGGACATGAGGGAAGGATATAATGTGTAATTTCCTGTCTAGGAATGCAGAGAATCAAAAGCAGAACTTCAAGTGCAATAGAAGAGAATGACCTCCTCCTCTGTGCTCCCCTAATATAATTATTTTTCTTTCCAAAGCATGGGTCAGCAAACTTTTTTTCTTAAGCAGGGGCCAGTTAAAGGCCACGTGGTAAATAGTTTAGGTTTGGTGGGCCATAAAGTCTCTGTTGCAACTATTCACCATGCTGTTACAGCACAAAGTTAGCCACAGTTGATACATAAATGAAGGTGACTGTGTTCCAATAAAACTTTGTTTAAAAAAACAGGCACTAGGCCAGATTTGGCCCGCAGGCCATTTCTATTCTAGAGTCTCTAGAGAATTTCACATCCATGCAGTTCACATCTACATCAAAAATAGTGTCTCTTTAGTAAGGAATACTAGGTTACTGTTATTCTACCAACGTTAACTGGAAAAGAAATTCTTTATGAAAGATTTGAGTTCCAAATATTTAATAGTTAAATTAATTTGCACATCCTCAACTGATATATGGTATCAAGGAGGCCCCCCACACTGTATTTTCATTATCTCACTTTGCCCATCATTCATACAGATTGCTCCTGGGTAATTTCATCCTTCATTTCAAAACTCTTGTTACTAGGCAATAGGCCATTAATACAGCACATATATCTTCCTGAAGTCTAGATGAAGAATTTAATGAAGTTATAGGACACAAAATAATTACCAGTAGAATACATTTTTCCTAAATCCCTTATGGTATTATCAGCAAACTTAATGGTAGGATATTTCCATGTATGATACATATTGGGGAGGTATTAGTAAATTATAATATGTAAATAAATCACTATATCAGAGAAGGATTATGTGTTTGCCACGGTCAAAATACACAAAAAGGGAAGAAATCACACTTT
This sequence comes from Phocoena sinus, assembly GCF_008692025.1. Classification (NCBI taxonomy): domain Eukaryota; kingdom Metazoa; phylum Chordata; class Mammalia; order Artiodactyla; family Phocoenidae; genus Phocoena; species Phocoena sinus. The sequence goes on along the minus strand of NC_045776.1, from coordinate 53,259,863 downwards.
TAAAATGATTGAGTCTTGAGCCATGAATATAGAAAAGTGCATAACTTCATGAATGAGTGTTAAGTCAGAATAGTTCTATCAAATGCTAATGTTTCATGCTCTAAAACGTCACTTCTGTTTAACCTCTAATTTTCATTTGCACAGCTCCTCACTTAGATCTCTATATGCCTGGTGCAAAAATTCTCTTGGTTTATCTCTAAGTCTCATTTCTAATCTACCCTGTTTTACCCATAACCCCTAGAACAATCTCTAGATAATATTTTCATCATGGTATGACTTTGTTTAAAAATTTTAGAGCAGCTTGGAAATCTTCCCCCAAAAGGCAACCATATCTTAATTGATTCCTCACCCTTCCTCTGGAACTGGCTCTATACTATCTCAATGAACCAAAATTTGCCTGGTACACCTAAGTCTCTTCCATACATTAAACCTCTGCTCAGTACAACTTTCCCACAGTCACTGGTGAGCAAACCCTTTCTTGGTCCTCCAGTGGTGAAGCCTTTCCCAACCCCACCAAGCAATAAGTCACTCCCTCTTTCATCCTTCATAATGGTGGCTATACCTCCTGGTTCAGGATTATCACACTGTATTATAATTATATGTTTAGTCATCTGTCTCCCCACAAACTAACTGTGCATTCTTAAGTGTTAGGTTCACTTTCATATTTATCTCTTTATTCTTACCGTCTGGTTCATCATGGGCACTCAATATGTGATTACTGAATAAATTAACACATTAATCAGCAAAAAATCTTCATTTGTGTCAAGTTTTTACATTCAATTTTACTACCTTGATGATAAGAACTCCTTCTTCTAATCCAATGAGTGCTATTTCCAGAATTAAAATTGATTAAGGATATGCCCTCTAGATTTTCTAACTCATAGGTGTGAAAGAAAGTCCCAAGAACCAAACCTTTTTATTAGCACCCTGGGGATTTTGTAGCAGATGGTCCATAGACAACAATTTGAGCAATTCTGCACTAAAACATTCTTGGTATTGCAAAACCTTAAGTGAAGAAATTGGGGAGCTGCCCTCAAGGGAGCACTGCTACAGGATTAAAGGCATATTGGCCCTTTATTATGGTTAACCTAAGGTGTGGATATACAAAACTGTATAATATTTTGATTCTGATTTTACTTCTGACTTGTCTTTTTAAATAGCATTTATTTTCACTGAAAACATTTAGGCTGAGTTGAATTCTGTGAAGTAATGCCTAATAAATGGGAGAGAGAAGAGGGCAATATTTGAAGAAATGTAGTATCTCAATGGATAACCTTAGAGTAATTCTAATGGCTTAGCTCTGATTTTTTTTAGAGAAAATTTTGATTATATTTTCTGTCTTGGGTTCAAAGACCCCCTAAGCTGCACTCAAATGGATAACAAGGCTCTAGTGTAGCTTTTTGTTAGAGTCTTTAAAAGGGGACTTTCTATCCAGTTATTTACCTCTTATGATAATGGAGCATTATTCTGTCTTCCATAATTCGTTGGCATGTACTACAGCCAGCTCACACAGCAGCCTCTAGGAAGAAATCGATTCCACCACTAGAAACTGGAGTCTCAGGAATTCATACCATGTGGAAAATCCAACTTCTTAAAACTACCAGCAAATTCACTAGCAGAATGAGGACCTTCCAATGGAAATCAGTATCTTTCTTTCTATCTAGATCTAACCAAAGGACCAGTATACTGGAAGAAAAACATACCTTTTGTTTTAAAGGGGGAAACATTTGAGATGTCTAAGTATAAAATAAAGTTTCTGAAATGCATACCTAATGGACAACAGTAGTGTCTCCTAAATACCAAACCATATTAAGGTTTTTACACATTCAAAGAAAAATGAGAAAAATCAGACTCTGAGAGGCACCAGTTGATTCCTATTCACAAAACCACATCTAGAACAAAGCAAAAACCCAAATCAAATCCCTTCTATCCCTGCGTGAGTGAAGTCTCATAACCATTTCTATAATTCTGCCTTTACAGTATGTACTTATCTTAAGCCATTTTGGAAACGGCTGTCCTGAGAATTATTAGCCTTCATTATATCACCATACTCAGTGTTGAGGTCTTTGGTCAGTACTGATTGTTACAAACTTAATTATAAGACCAAAAGTATAAGGTCTAATCCTGGCCCCTCGAGCTCTTTGCCCCTGGATCTCTGAGGATGTCATCTCCCTGAGTCGAGGTTTAGGTGTGAACAGCCCTCACTGAGTCTTTCTTCAAGCTGACTGGTTCAGGATCATCTATTAACTCAAGTCTTAGGCTAAATGTAGAAAAGCTATCCAGAAAGAAAAGTGACCGTAGCATAGAAAATATTCACAAACTGATGGTTGTCTATTCATAAAGGTCTAGATTTTAGTCCTATTCTCCTATAGTCTATTCTACTGGATTCCTTGGTAGAATAAAAAACTAGAAAATATCATCATTATTATGTCATTATATCCCATCATATTCCAAACCTGATTTAAAAGGAACCAGGAACTGAACACTTTGTAAGCACTTGTATGCTATGTGCTCTCTTGATACTTTGCATACTGTCTCACGTATCCTAACCACTTGCTATATTTTATAATTCTCATTTCACAGATGATAACATCAAAGCTGCCTGAGATTACCTTAAATGTTACACAGAAGCAATGTCAGGATTGAAATTCACATTTGCTAGACTTCAGCCCATTACACCACAATCCACTCAGTATATCAAGAAACTCTCTGCATGAGAAACTTGGATAAATCTATTTCTGCTGGTCTGAGGCTGATTCACGTTTCAAAAGCAAGATAAGGGACCAAAATGACTCATCATAAATCTACTGGGGCAAGGGGACCCTATTCTGATAAGGGTGTAACCATTCAAAGCATTTTGGATTTTTTTTTCTTTTGTATACAAATGCTTTCAGAAAACAGTAAATAAGGCACATACTGAAAAGCCAATTTTACTACTTCACAACCTTAATTTTCCCTTTTAATGCAATATAAATAAATTTAAAGCAATATAATTCAAATTGAACATACAATTTTCCCCTAAGAGTTGTCTCTAAATTACTTCTAGCTATTTCCGCACACATAATCCACCATGGGAGGACAAAAATTCATCAATATTCAATATATTCAAAAGAAAATGCCACAGGCATGATAAGTACAAGATCTCAGAAAATGACTCAAACAATAGCAATATCAATGGAATAAGCTATTAATATTCTAATATGACTAAAGTTTAATATGACTAAAGTTTATTTAGAGGTAAAGTTTCTGGTATATCTGGTTTTTTTAAAAGTATGTTTTCTGCACTGATGTTAGAAACATAACATGTTAGAAGCAAACATTTAGAAAATATGTTTATACTATGTCTAATAATAATACTATTCTAGTGATTTCATGACTTTAAGAGAAAGTTAAATTCAATTCAAAAATACTATCTCCAAAATCTGATGGAATAATAGTACGATTGTAAAGATGATGGGAGGGTGGAGAAAAAGAGAGAGAGAGAACCAAGAGTTACTATTCAATATAACAGGTACTATCCTGAATTTTGCCTTTGAAACATTTGCTTTTATGCTTAATAAATCTTTTTCCTTAGTAATTTTTTATTGATTCTTGAAGTGATAATATTTTCAATATATTGGTTAAAGAAAATATATTAAAAATAATTTTATCTGTTTTTCTTTACTTGTTGGTTACTGGAAATTTTCAAATTAACATATATGGCTTGTATTATATTTCTATTGGACAGCGCAGATTCAGACAATTCTTTCTTCTCCACTCTTCAATGTTTACAATTTCTGTGACCTTTAACACCAAGAGTTTGCTAAGAAACTGATAAGCTGTCTAAATTGTTAATAAGAGATGATGACTGAGTAGATTCATTCCCAGTTAACCTATTTTCATTTTTTTTCATTTTATTTATTTTTTGGCTGCATTGGGTCTTCATTGCTGTGAGCAGGCTTTCTCTAGTTGCGGCGAGCAGGGGCTACTCTTCGTTGGGGTGTGCGGGCTTCACATTGTGGTGGCTTCTCTTGTTGTGAAGCATGGGCTCTAGGAGTGTGGGCTTCAGTAGTTGTGGCACGTGGGCTCAGTAGTTGTGGCTTGTGGGCTCTAGAGTGCAGCCTCAGTAGTTGTGGCACACGGGCTTAGTTGCTCCACAGCATGTGGGATGTTCCCGGAACAAGGACGGTACCCGTGTCTCCTGCATTGGCAGGAGGATTGTCAACCACTGTGCCACCAGGGAAGTCCCCCTATTTTCATTTTTAACAGGAGTCCCTGATATCCACGTATAAAAGAATAACTAATAGGAGGAATTTTCTGATATCTTGACTGCCAGGTGGAAAAGATACCTTTGATTATATGCCTAATAAATCTTGACTGTCATTTAAATAAAAACAAATATCTGCTATTTATAGACAGTAAGTAAGTACTAAGTATGCATTTAAGCCATAGTATTTGTAGTTTTGGATTCTAATAATGTAAGAATTCTAGCTAAAATTATAGTGATGAAAATGCAGAAGAGGAGAAACGAGTGATACATATTCTGGTGCAATCTGGTCCCATAAGTACATGATACATCTGCAGCCATGCCCTCTTCTTAGAAAGTCACTCACAATTGATTTTTTCCCACCTAGTCCACAGGTAACCTCACAATTATTCTCAACGTAACCACCCAGACTTGCACCGTTAACAGATTGAAGTTGGCACTAAAATGAAGCTCATTTCCTATCCTAGGAGATGGTACATGGTCATCACTGACTCTAGAGAAGAAATGGAAGAGAAATCTCCACGTAATTTGGTTAATCAGTTTGCACTCCCTCTATCTCCACATGCAAACCAATTCAGAGAGACATTGCAATACATGCTATTCTTAGATGAAGGGCATGGCAGAGCACCAGTGTTGATTGAATGATTACTACATTTAGAAATTAGAAAAATTCTTTAAGCTAAACATTATTTCTTTTGAGAGGAAAATGAGGTGCAAAAATGTTAAGGAACTTAGGTTCCTTAGGTTCCAGAAATAGTGACTGCTCAACTAAGTATTCTAAGTGGGTGTAATTTGCAAATAAGAAAGCTATTGTTCTGAATTTTATTATTGTGTTTACAATTTTTCTCTTGACTTGTTTTATATTTTCCATGTATACTATAATAGCAGCTATAAATAGTGATAATGTTTTCAAATGTTATGCCTCTAATTTCTGTCTTTTTTCTAATTGTAGTGGCTGGTATCTCTAAAGAGTGTGGGTAGTGCTAATAATGGAAATCCTTACCTTGTTCCAAGTGTCTATAGGAAAAAAACTATCGCTTCCCCCAACAAGATTGATGTTAACTTTGGGGTTGAGCCAAATATATTTTTATGAAGTTAAGAATATTTTACTTAGAGTTTTAAGAACGTACACTGACCTCTTTAACAGTTTTATTGGTATACAATTCATATACCATTCAATTCAATGGCTTTTACAGAATTGTACAACCATCACTACAATCTAGTTTTAGAATCTAATATTCATCACCCCAAAAGGAAACTCCAGACACATTAGTTGTCACTCTCCACCCCAGTCCCTTCCCCCATCCTAGGAAACCACCATAATCTACTTTCATTTCTATAGATCTGTCTGTTTTGGATATTTCCTATAAATAGAAGCCTACAATACACGGTCTTTTATAACTGGCTTACCTTTAATTCTTCCATTGCTTTTTCAAAAATTTCAAAATTGGAAATTGATAAGATTCATCTTAGATCTCTTACTATGATGAAGCATATTGATGCATTTTTTTCATTAGAACCATTCTCACATTCTTGGAATGACCTCTTTTTACTGACTACTGGTTTATCTTTGTTAGTAATGTATTTAGAATTTTTATACCAATATTGTCTTGTATATTGTCTTTTGTGCTACTTTTTGTTGGACTTTAGTAACAATGTTATGCCTAGTATTTCATAGGATAGATTTATAAACTTTTCTTCATCATTTGGCTCTGGAGCAATTTAAATAGCATTGGATTTTTCCCCTGTGTAACTGTCTGGACAGAGTCCTTTTTAGAGCATCAACTCTTTGACAACTTATTTCTTCTATGCTAATTATTCTTTCAACTTTTCTCCCCTTTCTGGAATCTGTTTTGGTAAATTTAATTTTCCTGGAAAACTATCCATTTCAAATTATTTCAAATGTATTTCCATGGGGTTTAGAAAATTAGCCTTCTATGATTCATTTCATCTGCCACTGATGTTATTTTCTCTCTCATTTCTTATTTAGTATATTTGTACATTCTCACTTTTTTCTGGCCTAGTTAACTGACATTAATCTCATATCATTTCTTGTTCAAAACTCAGCTCTTGGATACATATACAGCTTTACCATTTTTAGCTGTTTATCTTATTGATTTCGACTTCACCTTATTAATTTCTTATTTCTGTTTTCCTTTCAGTCTTTTTCTGAAACTCCTTTAGTTACATGTTTAATTCATTTATTATCATTCTTTCTTATTCATTAATATAAGTGCATAATGATTTGTCCTCTGACCTTGCTTTTACTCATAAACCTCTGTGCTATTATATAGTGTTTTCATTACCAATATACTCTGCTACTTCATGTTTATTAATTATTTAAGAGAAAATGTCTAAATTTCTGTAAGGTGGGACTTTTCGATTCTCTAATTTTATTAAGTTCCATTTTATTGTATTTATATCACACAATTTTGTCTACACTATTTTATTTTATTATCGTTATTGAAGTTTCCTTTGTGGTATATGATATGGTCATTCCTTGTGACTATCCCACTGGCAGTTGAAAAGAAGGCATATTATCTTTTTTAAGGTACAAAATTTAATATGTATCAAATAAATCTACCTTAATATATCTTGTCCTTATATTTTTCATATCCTTTTTGTCCACTTGATTTTTTGTCTTCTTGACTTGTTATGGACTGAGAAAAGTGAGTTAGTTTTATGACTATAGTGTTTCTATTTCACCTTGTAATTTCCCTAACATTTCCTTTATGAATGTTGAGTCTATATTATTTAGGGCTTAGTAGTCATGACTATTATATATTTATTAGAAATTGTGTTCATTAGTAGTATTGGTACCTTTTTTAGTGTGTCTATTTTCTTCCATAAATTATATTTAAATAAACCCAATTCTCACTGTTAGTCCTTCTACCATAGTTTTCTCCTCATCACTTAGAAAATTTTAGTTCATCCTCTCATAATTCCTCTACAAAAATTCACGAGAAAAATATTCTCTGAGTACACTTTGAGGCAGTGAAGGATGGACACAGGAGTGTCAATGAGTTCCAGTTTGCCCTTGCTTTTCCCGCCTCACGTCCCCCTCTTCTTGACGATGGGCCATGTAGACCAACAGCGAGCCCAGGCCAAACACACAGAAGCAGAAGCAATGAGGAACCAATAATCCTCCAGTGACTTCTGCAATAACCCTCTTCATGGCCCCACTTCAGGAGCTGGATGTGGTTGCTTATGTATCCATCACCACATACTCTAAATATGTAGATTTTGTCATTGAATTTGTTGATTTTTTCTCTCTCCATTTCCGTGACCACTACCCTGGCTTATTATATTTCATCAAAAATAATACAATAACTTCCCTAACTCTGGCTTAACTGCTCTTTCTAAAACAAATTTTACACAACTGTAAATGTGCTCTTTCTTGAATATAAATCTGATAACATCATTCTTTTCCTCAAAACCCTTCAGTTAGATTCCACTGCCCACTGGAGGACACAAATACATCTTCTAATGACATAAGATTCCCACCATGACTTGATGTCTCCCCAGCCACCCACCCAATAGGTATCCCTCACACTTTGTCCTCTAACATCACTAAAATACACACTGCTCCTTTCACCACGCCCTTTACATACCTGAAATATCAACCCTCTGCCTGGATATCCTTCTATCTTTTCTCCCTCTGCTTACAAATTTGTACTGTTCCTTCAAGTGTCTTATGAAACATTACCTTCTCTATAAACCCCAAGGCAGATTCAGGAGCTGAATTTCCTGAGTTCCCACTACAATTGCATCTTGACTTCCCATTAAAACTGCATGTCTGCATCTAAATTAGACTGTGAATTTTTTGTTAAGGCAGAAACAATGTATTTTATTGTTTTCTCTAGGATTTAAAGGAAAACAGAATAGAAGCCTGCAACTTCCCTCCCTAGATTAGAGACAGCAAACCAAGAACCCACGAGATTTTACACAGCAGTGGTCTTTGAAGTGAATTTCTGAACCAAAAATAAAGATGAATTTTTTTAAAAATAAAATAAAATACAAAAGGGGGAAGCCTCTCTAGCTGAGAGCTAAATGATAACTTTTTTTTTTAACTGTATTGCTGTTTACTAGTCTAGCTTGTCAAAGTCCCAGGGACTCTGGAGGTAGTAAACAGGTTTTCTTGTCCTCACATCTGTTCAAAGAGCACTAACTCTGTTCTCACCTGGTGCAACTGTATGCTGGGTACTAAACCACACAGATGGAACACAATGCTTGCCCCGTGTGAGCTTATCTATCATTCTATGGCAATATGCTTTTTGTGTGAACCTTTGTGCAAAGGAATAGGATTGAGGTTCAGTGACTAAGAAAAAGCTTTGAAGCGCAAGGGATTAAGAATTAATCTTGGTAACTGCTAGGTGTCATCTGTAAATATCAACAGATCTCTGCAACTGAAAATCATTTTCTGAAATCAGCAGCTCTGTAGCAAATTTTAATTGACATTCACCTGGCCCTCATAACACACTCCCTGTGATATGCTTCCACAAACTTTGTCTTTCCCTACAGCAAGCACATTCAGAGTTCCTAAGTGTTTCACTCCAAGATGGAGATTTCCATGTAAAGCAAATGTAAAGTGATCATAGAAAGAAATCTATCATAGAGATTTGCCAGCTGGAGGGACTAAAGAGCAGAAAGAGCTTTAGAACACTAACAAGGAAAAAGAGAAAACCCAATAGGACTCAAATATACCTCCTGAACACAGGAAAGGAAGAGAGGGTTACCTCCAGGGAATGGTGTGAGTTCCCATCCATCCTTTTCAACTAATCAGTAGAAGTTAATTGTGTAGATTTTTTAATGTAGGTAAACAGTCTGATGACTGCATGCTCTATAAACCCACAGAAGCTGACATCAGAAATAGTTCACAGGTAGGAGGTGGGATCAAGATGACACTGGGTTCATCTCACCTCATGAACACATCAAAACTGCAGCTACACATAGAATATCTCTCGCTGAAATCAACCTGGGGACTAGCAGGACAACCAAGGATATAAAGAAAGATCAACACACTGAGTTTGGTATGAAGGGAGGAGAAGTGATCTGGTCAGGACCCACACCCCTAGTGGGGGACACAGAAGAGGAGGGGAATATCACAGGCTCAGGGAACTTCCCTGGGGAGCTAGGGGTTCAAGCCACCTATTAGACACCACAGCCGTGGGGTCCAACACTGGGAAGATGAGCCCCCAGGCTGGTTTGAAAACAAATGGGGCTTACCAGAGGGCTGTAAGAAACTGAGAATCTGTTCTTAAAGAGCACACACACAGATGTGCTTACTCCCAGTCACAGCACAGGAGCAGCAGAACGAAGACCACCTGGGGCTCTTGCTGGCTTGTTAGGATCACCCAGTGTACCCTCAGCCTATACTGGGCTCCAGCTCCAGCCCCTCTTGCTCTAGTGCTGCTCCCCACTAAGGCAGAGGCTGCTATTGCCAATAAAAGTGAGCATACTTGGATGGAATGGAGCAAGTTTAGCCCTGCCTGTGACCACAGAGGAGGCAGCCACTGCCAGAAGGAGTGTTGGTGACACACTCAGGAGAGAGCAAGAACAGCTCCAGGGCAGAGACCTCCATCACAGGAGCACACATTCCTGTGCACACTCAGAAGGGAGCAGGGGCTAGTTCCAGTGGGGGAGATGTGCCACTGGAAGGTACGTCCTTGCATACAGCTGTGAGGAAACCAGCTCAGTAGTGTGGCACCAACACCTCCATCCCTGAAGCAGCCTCTAACTAAGGCTGGGAAAAAGCACACACACCAAGGAAAAAGTGAAACCAGCACAGAAGTGCAGCCCCAAGCCCTCAGGCCCTAGCCACACCCCAAACCAAGGCTGAGAATGCCACCCCATACACAAGAAACCCAACACTATGAGGGCTCCTGCTCCAGGTCCTCCAGCCCTGAAGCCACCTCAAGGAGGCAGTGACAACCACTGAGCATAAGAAAAGCCCCTGTTTACACCAGGCTCTGGCTCTAGCCCCACCAACTCCAGCTCTACCTTCCAACAAGGCAGTTCTGACCAGCACACACCAGGGGAAGATATGGTTTGTGCTTACCTTAGATGCAACTCTCTCACCAAAGCCGCCAGGCACATGCAAACTGCACAAGGATACTCCCAGACAAGGACACACCTTCAAGCCAGGACAGGCAACTGTTTCACCTAATTCCATAGAGAGAGAGAGAAAGTTAAACAAAATGAAAAGACAAAAGAATGTTTCAAACAAAGAACAAGAAAAAATAAAAACCCTAATGAAACAGAGGTAAATAATTTACCAGGTAGAGAGTTCAAAGCAATAGTAATAAGAATGCTGCCTGACAAAAACAGAAAGACAGATCAGTGGAACAGGATAGAAAGCCCAGAGATAAACCCACGCACATATGGACACCTTATCTTTGATAAAGGAGGCAGGAATGTACAGTGGAGAAAGGACAGCCTCTTCAATAAATGGTGCTGGGAAAACTGGACAGGTACATGTAAAAGTATGAGATTAGATCACTCCCTAACACCATACACAAAAATAAGCTCAAAATGGATTAAAGACCTAAATGTAAGGCCAGAAACTATCAAACTCTTAGAGGAAAACATAGGAAGAACACTCTATGACATAAATCACAGCAAGATCCTTTCTGACCCACCTCCTAGAGTAATGGAAATAAAAACAAAAATAAACAAATGGGACCTAATGAAACTTCAAAGCTTTTGCACAGCAAAGGAAACCATAACCAAGACCAAAAGACAACCCTCAGAATGGGAGAAAACATTTGCAAATGAAGCAACTGACAAAGGATTAATCTCCAAAATTTACAAGCAGCTCATGCAGCTCAATAACAAAAAAACAAACAACCCCATCCAAAAATGGGCAGAAGACCTAAATAGACATTTCTCCAAAGAAGATATACAGAATGCCAACAAACACATGAAAGAATGCTCAACATCATTAATCATTAGAGAAATGCAAATCAAAACTACAATGAGATATCATCTCACACCAGTCAGAATGGCCATCATCAAAAAATCTATAAACAATAAATGCTGGAGAGGGTGTGGAGAAAAGGGGACACTCTTGCACTGCTGGTGGGAATGTGAATTGGTTCAGCCACTGTGGAGAACAGTATGGAGGTTCCTTAAAAAACTACAAATAGAATTACCATATGACCCAGCAATCCCACTACTTGGCATATACCCTGAGAAAACCAAAATTCAAAGAGAGTCATGTACCAAAATGTTCATTGCAGCTCTATTTACAATAGCCAGGACATGGAAACAACCTAAGCGCCCATCATCGGATGAATGGATAAAGAAGATGTGGCACATATACACAATGGAATATTACTCAGCCTTAAAAAGAAATGAAATTGAGCTATTTGTAATGAGATGGATAGACCTAGAATCTGTCATACAGAGTGAAGTAAGTCAGAAAGAAAAAGACAAATACCGTATGCTAACACATATATATGGAATTTAAGGGAAAAAAATGTCATGAAGAACCTAGGGGTAAGATAGGAATAAAGACGCAGACCTACTGGAGAACGGACTTAAGGATATGGGGAGGGGGAAGGGTGAGTTTTGACAGGGCGAGAGAGAGTCATGGACATATACACAATAACAAACGTAGTAAGGTAGATAGCTGGGGGGAAGCAGCCGCAAGGCACAGGGATATTAGCTCGGTGCTTTGTGACAGCCTGGAAGGGTGGGATGGGGAGAGTGGGAGGGAGGGAGACGCAAGAGGGAAGACATATGGGAACATATGTATATGTATAGCTGATTCACTTTGTTGTAAAGCAGAAACTAACACACCATTGTAAAGCAATTATATTCCAATAAAGATGTTAAAAAATAATAATAATAAATAAAGGATATTCTAAAGACTTAAAAAAAAAAAAAAAAAAAAAAAAGAATGCTGCCTGAACTGAGGGAAAAAATAGGTCAATATCACTGATGAATATAAATGCAAAAATCCTCAACACAATATTAGCAAACTGAATTCAACAATATATAGAAAGGATCATACACCACGACCAAGTGGGATTTATTCAGTGGATACAAGGATGGTTCAATATCTGCAAATCAATCAATGTGATAAACCACATTTACAAAAGAAAGGAAAAAAAACACAATAATCTCAATATACAAAAAACACACTTGACAAAATTCAACATCCAGTAGTGATAAAAACTCTCATCAAAGTTGATATATAGGGAACATACCTCAACATAATAAAGGCCATTTCTGATAAACCCACAGCTAACATTATACTCAGCAAAAAATACACGTTATACTTTCAGTAAAAAGCTGAAAGTTTTTTTCTAAATTCAGAAGAAGACAAGGGTGCCCACTTTCACCACTTCTATTTAACATACTATGGGAAGCCCTAGACACAGAAATCATGCAAGGAAAAGAAAAAAAAGGCATCCAAATTAGAAGGGAAGAAGTAAAACTCTCACTATTTGCAGATGACATGATGTATAGAAAACCTTGAAGTCTCTACAAAAAAAACTATTAAAACTAATAAATTAATTCAGTAAAGCTGCACAATATGAGATTAATATAAAGAAATCTGTTGTTTTTCTACACTAATAATGAATTATCAGAAAGAGAAAGCTAGAAAAAAAAATCCTGTTTAAAATCACATCAAAAAGAATAAAATACATAGGAACAAACATAACCAAAGAAGTGAAAGATCTATACTCTTAAAACTATAAGACACTGATGAAGGAAACTGAAGATGATACAAAGAAATGAAAAGATATCCCATGTTCATGGACTGGAAGAATATTAAGATGTCCATATTACTACAGATCTACAGATTTAATGAAATCTCAATCAAAATACCCATGATATCGCAACAAAAAGAATAAAATATCTAGGAATAAACCTACCTAAGCAGACAAAAGACCTGTATGCAGAAAATTATAAGACACTCATGAAAGAAATTAAAGATGATACAAATAGATGGAGAGATATACCATGTTCTTGGATTGGAAGAATCAACATTGTGAAAATGACTCTACTACCCAAAGCAATCTACAGATTCAGTGCAATCCCTATCAAACTACCACTGGCATATTTCACAGAACTAGAACAAAAAATTTCACAATTTGTATGGAAACACAAAAGACCCCGAATAGCCAAAGAAATCTGGAGAATAAAAAATGGAGCTGGAGGAATCAGGCTCCTGGACTTCAGACTATACTACAAAGCTACAGTAATCAAGACAGTATGGTACTGGCACAAAAACAGAACTATAGATCAATGGAACAGAATAGAAAGCCCAGAGATAAACCTAGGCACATATGGTCACCTTATCTTTGATAAAGGAGGCAAGAATATACAGTGGAGAAAAGACAGCCTCTTCAATAAGTGGTGCTGGGAAAACTGGACAGGTACATGTAAAAGTATGAAATTAGAACACTCCCTAACACCATACACAAAAATAAACTCAAATGGATTAAAGATCTAAATGTAAGGCCAGACACTATCAACTGCTTAGAGGAAAACATAGGCAGAACACTCTATGAAATAAATCACAGCAAGATCCTTTTTGACCCACCTCCTAGAGAAATGGAAATAAAAACAAAAATAAACAAATGGGACCTAATGAAACTTAAAAGATTTTGCACAGCAGAGGAAACCATAAGCAAGACAAAAAGACAACCCTCAGAATGGGAGAAAATATTTGCAAATGAAGCCACTGAGAAAGGATTAATCTCCAAGATGTACAAGCAGCTCATACAGCTCAATATCAAAAACAACAAACAACCCAATCCAAAACTGGGGAGAAGACCTAAATAGACATTTCTCCAAAGAAGATATACAGATTGCCAACAAACACATGAAAGAATGCTCAACATCATTAATCATTAGAGAAATGCAAATCAAAACTACAATGAGATATCATCTCACACTGGTCAGAATGGCCATCATCAAAAAATCTACAAACAATAAATGCGGGAGAGGGTGTGGAGAAAAGGGAACCCTCTTGCACTGTTGGTGGGAATGTAAACTGATACAGCCATTATGGAGAACAGTATGGAGGTTCCTTAAAAAACTAAAAGTAGAACTACCATACGACCCAGTAATCCCACTACTGGACATATACCCTGAGAAAACCATAATTCAAAAAGAGTCATGTACCAAAATGTTCATTGCAGCTCTATTTACAATAGCCAGGACATGGAAGCAACCTAAGTGTCCATCATCGGATGAATGGTTAAAGAAGATGTGGCACATATATACAATGGAATATTACTCAGCCATAAAAAGAAATGAAATTTAGATATTTGTAGTGAGGTGGATGGACCTAGAGTCTGTCATAGAGAGTGAAGTAAGTCAGAAAGAGAAAAACAAATACCGTATGCTAACACAGATATATGGAATCTAAGAAAAAAAAAAAGGTCATGAAGAACCTAGGGCTAAGACAGGAATAAAGACACAGACCTACTAGAGAATGGACTTGAGGATATGGGGAGGGGGAAGGGTAAGCTGTGACAAAGTGAGAGAGTGGCATGGACATATATACACTACCAAACGTAAAATATATAGCTAGTGGGAAGTAGCCACATAGCACAGGGAGATCAGCTCCGTGCTTTGTGACCACCTAGAGGGGTGGGATAGGGAGGGTGGGAGGGAGGGAGATGCAAGAGGGAAGAGATATGGGAACATATGTATATGTATAACTGATTCACTTTGTTATAAAGCAGAAACTAACACACCATTGTAAAGCAATTATACTCCAATAAAGATCTTTAAAAAATACCGGGCTTCCCTGGTGGCGCAGTGGTTGGGAGTCCGCCTGCCGATGCAGGGGACGCGGGTTCGTGCCCCGGTCCGGGAAGATCCCGCATGCCGCGGAGCGGCTGGGCCCGTGAGCCATGGCCGCTGAGCCTGCGCGTCCGGAGCCTGTCCTCCGCAACGGGAGAGGCCACAACAGTGAGAGGCCCGCGTAACGCATAAAAAAAAAAAAAAAAAAAAAAAAAAAAAAAAAAATACCCATGATATTTTTCACAGAAATTGAACAAATAACTCTGAAATTTGTATAGAAACATAAAAGACTTCAAATTGCCAAAGCAATCTTGAGTGGAAAAAGAAGAACAAGGCTGGAGCTATAACACTCACTGACTTCAGACTATACTACAAAACTACAGACTATACCATCAAAACAGCATGGTGCTGGCACAAAACATATCAATGGAACAGAGTAAACAGCCCAGAAATAAACCCACACACAGTGATCAATTAATCTTAAAGGAAGCAAGGATATACAATGGGGAAAACAGTGTCTCTTCTATAAGTGGTGCTGGGAAAACTGGACAGCTACATGCAAAAGAATGAAATTAGAACATTTTCTCAAACCATATGCAAAAATTAACTCAAATGAATTAAAGACCTAAATGTAAGACCATAAAACCATGAAACTCCTAGCAGAGAACGTAAGCAGAACACTCTTTGACATAAATCATACCAACATTTTTTTTTGATCAGTCTACTATGGCAAAAGAAACGAAAGCAAAAATAAACAAATGGGACCTAATTAAACTTAAAAGCTTTTGCACAGCAAAGAAAACCATCAGCAAAACAAAAAGACAACCTACTGAAAGGGAGAAAGTATTTTCAAATGATAGGTCTGATAAGTTTAATAACCCAAAACATATAAACAGCTCGTACAACTCAATATCAAAAAAAACCCAATTATAAAATGGGCAGAAGAACTGAACAGACATTTTTCCAAAGAAGACATACAAATGGCCAACAGGCACAGGAAAAGATGCTCAGCATCACTAATCATCAGAGAAATGCAAATGAAAACCACAATGAGGTATCACCTCATACTTGTCAGAACGGCTATCATCTAAAAGACAATAATATTGGGTGGGCCAAAAATGCCCTGGTTTTTTAAGTAAAAATAAAATACACATTTTTCATTTTCACCAAGAACTTTATTGAACAATGTATTCACCCTTTTGTTCCACTACATTCTGCCATTTTTCAGGCAACTTCATAATTCCGTCTTCCCAAAACTTTTTATCCTTTTGAGCAAAGAAATGTTCCAGGTTCCTTTTAGAGTCTTCCAAGGAACTGAAATTTTTTCCATTAAGAAAATTTTGTAAAGACTGAAATAAATGGAAATCCAAAGATACAATGTCTGGTGAATACGGTGGATGAATCAGAACTTCCCAGCCAAGCTCTTAACAGTTATTGCCTGTTCATCAAAGAAACATGCGGTCTTGTGTTATCCTGTTGGAAGACTATGCGTTTTCTGTTGACTAATTCTGGATGCTTTTCATCAAGTGCCACTTTCAGTTGGTCTAACTGGGAGCAGTACTTGTTGGAATTAATCGTTTGGTTTTCTGGAAGGAGCTCATAATAGACGACTCCTTTCCAATCCCATCATATACATAGCTTCTCCTTCTTTGGATGAAGACCGGCCTTTCGGGTGGTTGGTGGTGGTTCATTTCGCTTGCCCCATGCTCTCTTCCATTCCACTTTGTTGTACAGTATCCACTTTTCATTGCCCATCACAATTTGTTTTAAAAACAGAACATTTTCATTATGTTTCAGGAGAGAATCACATGCGGAAATATGGTCAAGAAAGGTTTTTTTGCTTAACTTATGTGGAACCTAAACATCAAAGCAATGAACATAGCCAAGCTGCTGCAAATGATTTCCTACGCTTGATTTGGATATTTTGAGTATGTAGGCTATCTCCCATGTGGTATAATGTTGATTTTTCTCAATTATTGTTTCGATTTGATCGCTATCAACTTCAACTGGTCTACCAGACGGTGGAGCATTGTCCAGCAAGAAATCTCCAGTACGAAACTTCGCAAACCACTTTTGACACATTTGATCAGTCACAGCACCTTCTCCATACACTGCACAAAACTTTTTGTGCATT
This sequence comes from Phocoena sinus, assembly GCF_008692025.1. NCBI lineage: Eukaryota > Metazoa > Chordata > Mammalia > Artiodactyla > Phocoenidae > Phocoena > Phocoena sinus. The sequence goes on along the minus strand of NC_045776.1, from coordinate 53,242,719 downwards.
TCAATTGCATTTTTACCTTTCTTGAAATAATAAAGCATAATATGCCAAAAATGTTGCTTTTCTTCTTCCATCTTCAATATTAATATGGCTAACAAAAATTCACCAATCTAGAAAAGTCTTTTTTTAAATGCATGCTGATATGACAGCTATCACATACCATCTAACAAAACTGTTTCGAATGAAGTTAATAAGTGCTACTAGAGCCATCTTATGGGAAAAAACGAACATTTTGGCCCACCCAATATATGTTGGCGAGGATATGGAGAAAAGGGAACCCTAGTAAACTTTTGGTAGAAATGTAAATTGGTGCAGCCATTATGGAAGACAGTATGGAGGTTCCTCAAAAAATTAAAATAGAACTACCATATGATCTAGAAACTCCACTCCTGGGTATATATCCAAAGAAAACAAAAACACTAATTCAAAAAGATATATGCACCCCAGTGTTCATAACAGCACTATTTACAATAGCCAACATATGGAAGCAACTTAAGTGTCCATCAACAGATGAATGGAAAAAGAAGATGTGGTAATATACACAATGGAATATTACTCACCATAAAAAGGAATGGAATTTTGCTATTTGCAACACATGGATGGAACTGGAGGGTACTATGCTTAGTGAAGTAAGTCAGAAAGAGAAAAAAGATACTGTATGTTTTCACTTAAGGAATCTAAGAAATAAAACAAACAAATGAATCTAAGAAATCTAAGAATCTAAGAAATAAAACAAACAAATGAATATAACAAAACAGAAAAGATTCATAGAACAAACTAGTGGTTATAAGTGGGGAGAGGGGAAGGGGAAGAGACATGATAGGAGAAGGGGAGTAAGAGGTACAAACTACTATGTATGAAATAAATAAGATACAAAGATGTAATATACAGTACAGGGAATATAGCCAATATGTTATAATAACTTTAAATGGAGTATAATCTATAAAAATATCAAATCACTATATTGTACACCTGAAACTAATATAACACTGTAAATCAACTATACTTGAAAGAAAGAAAGAGACAGAAAGAGAGAGAGAGAGGGAGAGAGGGAGGGAGAAAGAAAGAGAGAAAGAGACGGAGGAAGGGAGGAAGAGAGAAAGAGAGGAAAGGACGGAGGGAGGGAGAGAGGAAGGAAGGAAAGGAGGGAGGAAGGAAGGAAAGGAGGGAGGAAGGAAGGAAAGGAGGGAGGAAGGAAGGGTTTACAGCTAAAGGCCCCAGAAAGGACTGACAATCAATGGATAAAGTTTGAGGTAATCCTAATTCATGAAATAGCAACTATGTGCTGGATACTTCTAGGTTTCTCAGGCAGGTAAAGTGAATGGGTTCTGAATTCTCCTAAATATTTAGAATCTAAATGCAATCCACAAATGTAAGATTGGATATATTTTCTAAAGTACTTTTTGTCAACTAAATGTCTTGACATAAATCTAGTTTTTAAATTTCCCCCAGGCATTGATAAAGACGCTATGCTGTCAAGGAGTATCCCTCGAAAATAGTTATTTTGGAGAATCCATAAAAATTTCCACAGGAGGAGTTTCACACAAATGAATAAACGAAGCAGCTACAGATTATATTTTGTAGATTCATTGATTGAGTCTCATTAATTCTGACCAGTTTTTTTATTATTACTTTATATTTAATTTTTCAAAACGTGTGATACACCCTTAGAAAAACAAATGTCCTGAGGCAACATTCTGCCAGGGATACACCAGACAACTGACTTGTCTACTCTGAGCACAAGAACCTTGGCTACAAAAGATAGTTTAAATGCACCTATAAAATCACCACCATATGAAGTCACCAAAAGAGGTGCTGAGAATAATTAAATGACTAAAACAAAACTAGACTAAATGACTAGAACAAAATAGGGTTCAATTACCAAATAAGAAAATGTGTATATAAAAGTTATGAATGGGGGCTTCCCTGGTGGGGCAGTGGTTGAGAGTCCGCCTGCCGATGCGGGGAACACGGGTTCGTGCCCCGGTCTGGGAAGATCCCACATGCCGCGGAGTGGCTGGGCCCGTGAGCCATGGTCGCTGGGCCTGCGCGTCCGGAGCCTGTGCTCCGCAACGGGAGAGGCTGCGACAGTGAGAGGCCCACGTACTGCAAAAAAAAAAAAAAATGTTATGAATGCTATGATAAAATTGAGATATTCATTTTCTCACGATTTACTTTTTTTTAATGAACCAGTCAGAACTAAGAGGACGGGGTCTATTGTGTTTGTGTGGATTTTTCCTTTTTGTCCACTGGCTACTTTCTCCTATTCCTTTCCTGTGTGTCCACCAAAATATTCTAAGTTGAGACAGGACTTCCATATGCCAGATTCTTTGTTATTTTTAAAAATATTCCATCTCTAAATCTGTAATTGCTCAATGTTAGTCTTATTTATCTAGGATTCATTTATGATACGTTTAAAATGTTCTTTTAAAACATGTCGTTATTGCCTATTCTCCTGAGAATACTCTGTCTTCTTAGCTTGTGAAACATTCCATGAGATTCCTCCATTCTGGTCCTTTGTCTTTCACTCTACACTGTCATGGTAAAATAGAGTATAACTTACAGTGGCAGAAATACTAACTTTAAGATTGGGTTCTGAGTTCAAACTTAATCTCAATGAGCTGAAACATCATAATTAGAATACAGGCTGTGTCATAACAACAACTCCATCGATTGAAGCAATTCATGGATTTTACTGCTTAAACTTTCCAGGTATGCCTTCTTCTTTATGGTATATTTGACATACTCTCTTTTCTCAGAATAAATGACATTATTTTAAATAATCTTGAGATTACAGATACATTTCAGATACATACAGATACGATTTCATCTCCTCTTCACGTCACTGGTGAGGGAGGATTCTTGCCCTAGGGTTATGCAGATGACCACATGACTTCCAATTCTAGACGAATGAGATCAACAGCAGTTATTAGTCACGTAAACCCATAGTCCAGAGGAGGAAGACACCGTGCAGGGCCACAGGGCAGTTTTACTTAGGGATGGAGAGAGTGGACAACCAGTGCTATAGGAGGCAGATTCTGTAGAATAGAGAGGGAGGGGTACGCCCCTGGTTCCCACAAGAGGATGTGATTGGTTTGTTTGAATAATTTGTGGGTTGACAGAGAAATGAAACCCACTACTCAGAGATAAGCAGGAACTGCATTTGGTCTCTTTGATGTGGAGGGCTGTTTGGCTAGATTTTATCTGCAGAAGCAAAGTAGAGAGGGGAACTTGGATTAGGCCACTCAAGTCCCTTCCATTTTCCCCAGATGTCAAGGCAAAACATAATACTAATTTTAGGTCTCATACCACACTCATACTACTCTATAAATTAGAGTAGTAACTAAAGAACACAAATTCTACAAATTTGCCAGGCCTAATTTTAGTCACTATGACCTGTGAAATTTCTTAGATACTCTATCTCTTGAGGGAAACTACATCCTCTCATCAATTGTAGCTACAGTGATACGGGAATTGCTGGTCCCTTACATCCCTGGCAGTGACTCAGTGTTTTATCACTCTTCCTCTGTACCCAAGAAAGCTACTGTTTTGTTAACTCAGCATGTCAACCCTGTCTCGTAGCTGAAGATGACCTGTGTTCCTTAGATATTATTTATGACACTCATGTAGGCATACACATGGCTTCAATACAGCTCTAGGGATGTCCCAAATGTGACATCACCAGTTACCATTGCATTCTTATTGCAAGATTTAGAAGCACTTAAACCTCATGCTTCTCAAAAAATATTCTCTGAGATAGTTTACCCTCTGATACAAGGGAAATGAGCACCAACACTACCTCTGGTGTGACTGTGTTGGGAAGATGTTTGAAATCCCATTAGGCACACAACAGATGGGAGTAATTTATCTATAACCACTAAATAAGTGCTTTGAATATGACTGAAGGGTTTAGTTTCTTTATCCAGGTTACACATACCCCAAAAATATTGCTCACAGTATTCCTTTTTCATGATACAAAAGTAAATAATCCCTTCCAAATAATCACAAATTCTTTATTTTTAAAAGTCTGAATTGATGAGGTTTCATTCTACTTTGGAATTTTTAAAAATCCTATAAAGAGCGTCTGGTTTATAAGTATCCCATAGCCTAAAGGAATCCAGCAGAGAATGGAATCATTCCCACGTATTTTTAATAACAGAAACAAAGCTATATTTCTTTCCTCAAAATGTAGTTTTACTTGGAGGGAATATCGAGGGATACAAGATTTTAGAAGATTACAACATATGAACATCATCCATTCTCGCTTTAAAGACCAAAATGGCAAAAGCATTCAACTCTAGGAATGCTATCAAAAGTCAGTTAGAGGGCTTCCCTGGTGGCGCAGTGGTTGGGAGTCTGCCTGCCGATGCAGGGGACACGGGTTCGTGCCCCGGTCCGGGAAGATCCCACATGCCGCGGAGCGGCTAGGCCTGTGAGCCATGGCCGCTGAGCCTGCACGTCCGGAGCCTGTGCTCCGCAACGGGAGAGGCCACAACAGTGAGAGGCCCGTGTACTGCAAAAAAAAAAAAAAAAAAAAAAAAAAGTCAGTTAGAATCTTCAGGCAAGGAGCTGGACTCCGTGTTAGGGAGTCCTGGGGAAGGAAGTGAACACAAGAGGGAATGTAATCAGGAGGTAGCTGGCCGAACACATCTAATATTAGCTCTCAGGGTCAGAGCTGCAAAGATTATTTACAGCAAGGTGCACCTGCTCTACAAGCAAAAGCCTGTGAAGGTTTTCTGACCTCCCAGGTTGGTGTCATGCTGACATACAAAAACAGATCTCAGTCTCCCATTCCCTAAAAAATGAATTTCTGAGCACTTGTGCTTTATCTGTGCTTCTCGACTTTCTTCTCTCCTGAAATTCCATTTGTTCGAGTCTGAAAGGTAATTTAATGGTGTGTAACTTTTATGATTTTTCCCTCCTTCGTTGACATACAACTAGTACTTCTCATTTATTTCTACCACAAAATAAATCATTCAGAATTCCAAGAGAATTCTATCCACAGTTGGTCATTTTTAAAGTCTCTGATTGGTTGCTACTGAGAAGTAATACAAAACATCTAAATACAATCAAGTCTTGTAGGGGTGAGAAACAATTGAATAGCAAACTCACTGGCCAATAGTCAAATGATTTCTACATCTAGGCAAAGCTGGTATAGAAAAGTTGGTTTCAGGTAGCCTCTGGTCCTTCCTTGTTTTCCCTCTTTATAGAACTTCTCTTTTATCACAACCTCTGCTCCTGGACCCACTGCCATCATTTTCCATAAAATGGGATAATTTTTATAAGACTACCTAGAACATGGTCAGATTATAACACTCAATACCATTCCCCTTTGCTTTACCAAATACACATGCATAAGATGAAATCTAATAAATTTATTTACATCAAGATATCAATGGCTTAAAATCTTCCACTTTGTAGGGGATGTGTTCTGTTGTAAGTCTGCCATGCACCACTTCTCCCTCTTATACCAATTAAACGTCTTTACTTTCTTCAAAATATTTCCCTTCCTCCTTTTCATATGTTCTTGGTAGGGCTTCCAATCACAGTACATCTTCCTTGCCAGGCACTAGTGCAGGCCAGTGGTCTATGCTGAGCTGACTGGATTCTGTCTCCCAGATATCAATCTAGAGCAGAGATTCTGAAGGGCAGAAAATCAATTGGCACCAGGTTACTCATTGCTAGAAGCCAGAGAGAAATTCCACAGTTCCTGCTGTTGACAACCTAAATCTTCCAAGCTCTTTGCCCTTTCTGAGGAAGGATTGTTCACCTCTGTCTTCTATTCACTTCAGTTTCCTCACAATATCATGTCTTTTGCTTAAGTTAGTCAAAATCAGTTTCTGTGCATACATCCAAAGACATTTAACTAACACACCCTCCCCCCAAGATTGGGAAGTAGAGAAGAGCTTGCATTTTTTAAGAGAAATCTAAAAGGCAAGGTAATCATTAATCATCAAGGGTCAGAAAGCGATAAGAGTGGACAGAAATCAGAGCTAAGGAATGAAGTTTACATTCCTTGATTGATATTGTATACCCAACTTTTTCTGTTTATGTATGAACTGCATTAAAAGTTCACAAAGAGGGCTTCCCTGGTGGCGCAGTGGTTAAGAGTCCACCTGCCAATGCAGGGGACACGGGTTTGTGCCCCAGTCTGGGAAGATCCCACATGCCGTGGAGCGGCTAGGCCCGTGAGCCATGGCCTCTGAGCCTGCGCGTCCGGAGCCCGTGCTCCACAACGGGAGAGGCCACAACAGTGAGAGGCCCGCGTACCGCAAAAAAAAAAAAAAAAAAAAAAAAAATCACAAAGATTTTACAATATATATAACTCTGCCATCCTCAAATGGTTCCTTTCATTTAGGGGCTCTTCATTTCCTCTAGGGCCTCAGAGTCTCTGCTGAGTCTTCTGAATACGGTCAGCTAATGAAGCAAAGAGAGAGAAGGTGGAGTATCATACACAATGATGAAGAGACAGTCCTGGGAGTGGCAAACATTGTTTCCACGCACATTCTGTTTGCAGGAATCAGTTACATGGTCCCACCTATGTGCAGTGGGCTTAGAAATATAGCTTAGATGTGTGTTCAGGAGGAAAAAGAAAAAGTCTGTGAGCATGAAGTTAGCTATCTGCCACCACTCACCCATCTCACAGAGTCTAGCAACGTGATATAAGCATTGTGCTTGTAAAAACCATAGTTGTGGTTAAACAATACTTCAGATTTTTATTTAAAAATTTTTCATCAATAGTTAAAATATAAAATTTCCATAGAGAATTAAAGAATTGTTAAAAACGTGATTTCACTCATTCTTCTAAAATAAAACATTCTCTGTGTGTCTGTTTCTCCCTGTGTGTCTCTCTGTAGATAGATAGATAGATAGATAGATAGGAGATGTAGATAGATGGAATCTCTCTCTGTCCTGGATTAAGAGTAAATAAAAATCAAACCTCTGGTTTGAGAGGCTAACTGAGCAGATATTAAAGTCCCTCGCTTCTACTCAATATGTAGACAAATTACAGATAAAAATAGAAAAATCAGTTTGATATTACTGATATATTAAAAGATGTCAGTATAAAATAAAATAATATATTCAAATTGATGGAAGAAAATAACATCAATCAACATATAACATATTCAGTAAAATAATCATCAAGAGTGAGGGAGGGGGGGACCTTGAAGATGGCGGAAGAGTAAGACGCGGAGATCGCCTTCCTCCCCACGGATACACCAGAAATACATCCACACGTGGAACAACTCCTACAGAACTCCTACTGAAGGCTGGCAGAAGACCTCAGACCTCCCAAAAGGCAAGAAACTCCCCACGTACCTGGGTAGGGCAAAAGAAAAAACAGAGACAAAAGAATAAGGACGGCACCTGCACCAGTGGGAGGGAGCTGTGAAGGAGGAAAAGTTTCCACACACTAGGAAGCCCCTCCGCGGGCGGAGACTGCGGGAGGCGGAGGGGGGAGTTTCGGGACCGCGGAGTAGTGCACAGCGACGGGTGCGGAGGGCAAAGCGGGGAGATTCCTGCACAGACGATCGGTGCCGACCAGCACTCACCAACCCGAGAGGCTTGTCTGCTCACCCGCCGGGGCGGGCGGGGCTGCGAGCTGAGGCTCTTGTTTTGGTTTCGGACGGAGCTCAGGGAGAGGACTGGGGTTGGCGGCTTGAACATAGCCTGAAGGGGTTAGTGCACCACGACTAGCCGGGAGGGAGTTCTGGGAAAAGCCTGCACCTGCCGAAGAGGCAAGAGACTTTTTCTTCCCTCTTTGTTTCCTGGTGCACGAGGAGAGGGGTTTAAGAGCGCTGCTTAAAGGATCTCCAGAGACGGGCGCGAGCCGCGGCTAAAAGCGCGAACCCCAGAGATGGGCGCGAGACGCGGCTAAAAGCGCGAACCCCAGAGACGGGCGCGAGCCGCGGCTGAAAGCGCAAACCCCAGAGACGGGCGCGAGCCGCGGCTAAAACCGCGGACCCAAGAGCCGGGTGGGAGACGCTAAGGCTGCTGCTGCCGCCACCAAGGGGCCTGTGTGCGAGCACAGGTCACTCTCCACACCCCTCTTCCGCGGAGCCTGTGCAGCCCGCCACTGCCAAGTTCCCGGGATCCAGGGACAACTTCCCCGGGACAACGCACGGCGGGCCTCAGGCTGGTGCAACGTCACGCCGGCCTCTGCCGCCGCAGGCCCGCCCCACACGCAGTGCCCCTCCTTCCCCCATCCCCCAACCCCCGGCCTGAGTGAGCCGGAGGCCCCGAATCAGCGGCTCCTTTAACCCCGTCCTGTCTGAGCGAAAAAACAGACGCCCTCCAGCGACCTACACGCAGAGGCAGGGCCAAATCCAAAGCTGAGCTCCTGTGAGCTGTGAGAACAAAGAAGAGAAAGGGAAATCTCTCCCAGCAGCCACAGAAGCAGCGGATTAAAGCTCCACAATCAACTTGATATACCCTGCATCTGTGGAATACCTGAATAGACAAGGAATGATCCCAAATTGAAGAGGGGGAATTTAGGAGCAAGATCTATGATTTTTTTCCCTTTTCCTCTTTTTGTGAATGTGTACGTGTATGCTTCTGTGTGAGATCTTGTCTGTATACTCTTGCTTCCACCATTTGTCCTAGGGCTCTATCCGTCCATGAGTTTTTTAAAAAATTCTTTTTCTTAATAATTAAGTTTAATTGTAATAACTTTATTATACTTTACCTTCGTTCTTTCTTTCCTTCCTTCCTTCCTTCCCTCCTTTAGACAACGAATCACCCCAAATTGAGGAGGTGGTCTCTGGGAGCAGGATTTATGATTTTTCCCCCTTTACCTCTTTTTGTGAAGGTGTATGTGTATGCTTCTGTGTAAGATTTTCTCTGTATAGCTTTGCTTCCAACATTTGTCCTAAGGTTCTATCCGTCCCTTTTTAATTTTTTTTCTAAATATTTTTTAATTCAATAACTATATTATACTTTATTTTATTTTTACTGTATCATCTTTCTGTCTTTTTTCCTTCTTTCCCTCCTTCCTTCCTCCCTCCCTCCCTCCCTCCCTCCCTCCTTTCTTTCCTTCTTTGCTTCTATCTTCCTTCCTTCCTTTCCTCCTTTCCTTCTTTCTTTACTCATACTTCTACTAATTCTCTCTACTTTTTCTCCCTTTTATTCTGAGCCGTGTGGATGAAAGGCTCTTGGTGCTCCAGCCAGGAGTCAGGGCTCTGCCTCTGAGGTAGGAGAGCCAACTTCAGGACACTGGTCAACAAGAGACCTCCCAGCTCCACATAATATTAAACGGTGGAAATCTCCCAGAGACCTCCATCTTAACACCAGCACCCAGCTTCACTCAACGACCAGCAAGCCACAGTGCTGGACAACCTATGCCAAACAACTAGCAAAACAGGAACACAACCCCACCCATTAGCAGAGAGGCTGCCTAAAATCATAATAAGGCCACAGACACCCCAAAACACACCACCAGACGTGAACCTGCCCACTAGAGAGACAAGATCCAGCCTCATCCAGCACAACACAGGCACTAGTCCCCTCCACCAGGAAGCCTACACAACCCACTGAAACAACCTTAGCCACTGGAGACAGACATCAAAAACAACGGGAACTACGAAAGTGCAGCCTGCAAAAAGGAGACCCTAAACACAGTAAGATAAGCAAAATGAGAAGACAGAAAAACACACAGCAGATGAAGGAGCAAGATAAAAACCCACCAGACCTAACAAATGAAGAGGAAATAGGCAATCTACCTGAAAAAGAATTCAGAATAATGATAGTAAGGATGATCCGAAATCTTGGAAGTAGAATGGACAAAATGCAAGAAACAGTTAACAAGGACCTACAAGAACTAAAGATGAAACAAGCAACGATGAACAATGCAATAAATGAAATTAAAACCACTCTAGATAGGATCAATAGCAGAATAACTGAGGCAGAAGAACGGATAAGTGACCTGGAAGATAAAGTAGTGGAAATAACTACTGCAGAGCAGAATAAAGAAAAAAGAATGAAAAGAACTGAGGACAGTCGCAGAGACCTCTGGGACAACATGAAACGCACCAACATTCAAATTATAGGGGTTCCAGAAGAAGAAGAAAGAAAGAAAGGGACTGAGAAAATATTTGAAGAGATTATAGTTGAAAACTTCCCTAATATGGGAAAGGAAATAGTTAATCAAGTCCAGGAAGCACAGAGAGTCCCATACAGGATAAATACAAGGAGAAACACGCCAAGACACATATTAATCAAACTGTCAAAAATTAAATACAAAGAAAGCATATTAAAAGCAGCAAGGGAAAAACAACAAATAACACACAAGGGAATCCCCATAAGGTTAACAGCTGATCTCTCAGCAGAAACCCTACAAGCCAGAAGGGAGTGGCAGGACATACTGAAAGTGATGAAGGAGAAAAGCCTGCAACCAAGACTACTCTACCCAGCAAGGGTCTCATTCACATTTGATGGAGAAATTAAAACCTTTACAGACAAGCAAAAGCTGAGAGAGTTCAGCACCACCAAACCAGCTTTACAACAAATGCTAAAGGAACTTCTCTAGACACGAAACACAAGAGAAGGAAACGACCTATAGTAGCGAACCCAAAACAATATAGAAAATGGAAATAGGAACATACATATCGATAATTACCTTAAATGTAAATGGACTAAATGCTCCCACCAAAAGACACAGATTGGCTGAATGGATACAAAAACAAGACCCTTATATATGCTGTCTACAAGAGACCCACTTCAGACCTAGAGACACATACAGACTGAAAGTAAGGGGATGGAAAAAGATATTCCATGCAAATGGAAACCAAAAGAAAGCTGGAGTAGCAATTCTCATATCAGACAAAATAGACTTTAAAATAAGGACTATTAAAAGGGACAAAGAAGGACACTACATAATGATCAAGGGATCGATCCAAGAAGAAGATATAACAATTGTAAATATTTATGCACCCAACATAGGAGCACCTCAATACATAAGGCAAATACTAACAACCATAAAAGGGGAGATCGACAGTAACACATTCATAGTAGGGGACTTTAACACCCCACTTTCACCCATGGACAGATCATCCAAAATGAAAATAAATAAGGAAACACAAGCTTTAAATGATACATTAAACAAGATGGACTTAATTGATATTTATAGGACACTCCATCCAAAAACAACAGAATACACATTTTTCTCAAGTGCTCATGGAACATTCTCCAGGATAGATCATATCTTGGGTCACAAATCAAGCCTTGGTAAATTTAAGAAAACTGAAATTGTATCAAGTATCTTTTCTGACCACAACGCCATGAGACTAGATATCAATTACAGGAAAAGATCTGTAAAAAATACAAACACATGGAGGCTAAACAATACACTACTTAATAATGAAGTGATCACTGAAGAAATCAAAGAGGAAATAAAAAAATACCTAGAAACAAATGACAATGGAGACACAACAACCCAAAACCTATGGGATGCAGCAAAAGCAGTTCTAAGGGGGAAGTTTATAGCAATACAAGCCCACCTTAAGAAGCAGGAAACATCTCGAATAAACAACCTAACCTTGCACCTCAAGCAATTAGAGAAAGAAGAACAAAAAAACCCCAAAGCTAGCAGAAGGAAAGAAATCATAAAAATCAGATCAGAAATAAATGAAAAAGAAATGAAGGAGACGATAGCAAAGATCAATAAAACTAAAAGCTGGTTCTTTGAGAAGATAAACAAAATAGATAAACCGCTAGCCAGACTCATCAAGAAAAAAAGGGAGAAGACTCAAATCAATAGAATTAGAAATGAAAAAGGAGAAGTAACAACTGACACTGCAGAAATAAAAAAAATCATGAGAGATTACTACAAGCAACTCTATGCCAATAAAATGGACAATCTGGAAGAAATGGACAAATTCTTAGAAATGCACAACCTGCCAAGACTGAATCAGGAAGAAATAGAAAATATGAACAGACCAATCACAAGCACTGAAATTGAAACTGTGATTAAAAACCTTCCAACAAACAAAAGCCCAGGACCAGATGGCTTCACAGGTGAATTCTATCAAACGTTTAGAGAAGAGCTAACACCTATCCTTCTCGAACTCTTCCAAAATATAGCAGAGGGAGGAACACTCCCAAATTCCTTCTACGAGGCCACCATCACCTTGATACCAAAACCAGACAAGGATGTCACAAAGAAAGAAAACTACAGGCCAATATCACTGATGAACATAGATGCAAAAATCCTCAACAAAATACTAGCAAACAGAATCCAACAGCACATTAAAAGGATCATACACCATGATCAAGTGGGGTTTATTCCAGGAATGCAAGGATTCTTCAATATACGCAAATCTATCAATGTGATAAACCATATTAACAAATTGAAGGAGAAAAACCATATGATCATCTCAATAGATGCAGAGAAAGCTTTCGATAAAATTCAACACCCATTTATGATAAAAACCCTCCAGAAAGTAGGCATAGAGGGAACTTTACTCAACATAATAAAGGCCATATATGACAAGCCCACAGCAAACATCATCCTCAATGGTGAAAAACTGAAAGCATTTCCACTAAGATCAGGAACAAGACAAGGTTGCCCACTCTCACCACTCTTATTCAACATAGTTTTGGAAGTTTTAGCCACAGCAATCAGAGAAGAAAAGGAAATAAAAGGAATCCAAATCGGACAAGAAGAAGTAAAGCTGTCACTGTTTGCAGATGACATGATACTATACATAGAGAATCCTAAAGATGCTACCAGAAAACTACTAGAGCTAATCAATGAATTTGGTTAAGTAGCAGGATACAAAATTAATGCACAGAAATCTCTGGCATTCCTATATACTAATGATGAAAAATCTGAAAGTGAAATCAAGAAAACACTCCCATTTACCATTGAAACAAAAAGAATAAAATATCTAGGAATAAACCTACCTAAGGATACGAAAGACCTGTATGCAGAAAATTATAAGACACTGATGAAAGACATTAAAGATGATACAAATAGATGGAGAGATATACCATGTTCTTGGATGGGAAGAATCAACATTGTGAAAATGACTCTACTACCCAAAGCAATCTACAGATTCAATGCAATCCCTATCAAACTACCACTGGCATTTTTCACAGAACTAGAACAAAAGATTTCGCAATTTGTATGGAAACACAAAAGACCCCGAATAGCGAAAGCAATCTTGAGAACGAAAAAAGGAGCTGGAGGAATCAGGCTCCCTGCCTTCAGACTATATTACAAAGCAACAGTAATCAAGACAGTGTGGTACTGGCACAAAAACAGAAAGATAGATCAGTGGAACAGGATAGAAAGCCCAGAGATAAACCCACGCACATATGGACACCTTATCTTTGATAAAGGAGGCAGGAATGTACAGTGGAGAAAGGACAGCCTCTTCAATAAATGGTGCTGGGAAAACAGGACAGGTACATGTAAAAGTATGAAATTAGATCACTCCCTAACACCATACACAAAAATAAGCTCAAAATGGATTAAAGACCTAAATGTAAGGCCAGAAACTATCAAACTCTTAGAAGAAAACATAGGAAGAACACTCTATGACATAAATCACAGCAAGATCCTTTCTGACCCACCTCCTAGAGTAATGGAAATTAAAACAAAAATAAACAAATGGGACCTAATGAAACTTCAAAGCTTTTGCACAGCAAAGGAAACCATAACCAAGACCAAAAGACAACCCTCAGAATGGGAGAAAACATTTGCAAATGAAGCAACTGACAAAGGATTAATCTCCAAAATTTACAAGCAGCTCATGCAGCTCAATAACAAAAAAACAAACAACCCCATCCAAAAATGGGCAGAAGACCTAAATAGACATTTCTCCAAAGAAGATATACAGAATGCCAACAAACACATGAAAGAATGCTCAACATCATTAATCATTAGAGAAATGCAAATCAAAACTACAATGAGATATCATCTCACACCAGTCAGAATGGCCATCATCAAAAAATCTATAAACAATAAATGCTGGAGAGGGTGTGGAGAAAAGGGGACACTCTTGCACTGCTGGTGGGAATGTTAATTGGTTCAGCCACTATGGAGAACAGTATGGAGGTTCCTTAAAAAACTACAAATAGAATTACCATATGACCCAGCAATCCCACTACTGGGCATATACCCTGAGAAAACCAAAATTCAAAAAGAGTCATGTACCAAAATGTTCATTGCAGCTCTATTTACAATAGCCCGGAGATGGAAACAACCTAAGCGCCCATCATCGGATGAATGGATAAAGAAGATGTGGCACATATACACAATGGAATATTACTCAGCCTTAAAAAGAAATGAAATTGAGCTATTTGTAATGAGATGGATAGACCTAGAGTCTGTCATACAGAGTGAAGTAAGTCAGAAAGAAAAGGACAAATACCGTATGCTAACACATATATATGGAATTTAAGGGGAAAAAATGTCATGAAGAACCTAGGGGTAAGACAGGAATAAAGACGCAGACCTACTGGAGAACGGACTTGAGGATATGGGGAGGGGGAAGGGTGAGTTTTGACAGGGCGAGAGAGAGTCATGGACATATACACACTAACAAACGTAGTAAGGTAGATAGCTGGGGGGAAGCAGCCGCAAGGCACAGGGATATTAGCTCGGTGCTTTGTGACAGCCTGGAAGGGTGGGATGGGGAGAGTGGGAGGGAGGGAGACGCAAGAGGGAAGACATATGGGAACATATGTATATGTATAGCTGACTCACTTTGTTATAAAGCAGAAACTAACACACCATTGTAAAGCAATTATACCCCAATAAAGATGTTTAAAAAAAAAAAAAAAAAAAGAGTGAGGGAGAAATAAGGATAATTTCAGATAAAGATGAAAGCCATTAGTCCAAATATATCATTAATTACAATAATTATAAACAATAAACTCTTACTGAAAGTTAGAGACTCTCAGTGTACATTTTTTAAATCCCTGTATACACTTTGTGGAAGAAAAGTGTAACTAAAACATAACAGTTTAAGATTAAAAATGAAAGAATGGGAAAAGATGTAGTAGTAAATATTGTCCAAAGGAAAGCTACTATGGCAATATGAATATCGAATATAATTTTAAAATAATATATTAATGAGGGGAGGGAACACATATCCCATAACACAAAAACAAATTAGAGAGCAATTTGGTAATATCTCCTAAAAATACACATACTCAAAAACCTAACCATTTTACTTCCAGAAAAGTTATTGCATATATTGCAAAAGGAGATAAGTATAAAGATGTTCCCTGCAACATTGAGGGGTAATAGCAAAAACAAAACAAGAAAATAAATCAACCCAAGACATGTGATACCCACTGAGTTTGTGCAGACCAACCAACTCCCAGCCAACTCAAGAGATGACCACACAGACGCATTAGTAAACCAAGCTGAGAGTAGCTGAAGGACTGCTCAGCTGAGCCCAGCCCAAATTACAGCCCCACAGAACTGTGAGTTCAAAAAATGGTTATGGATTTAAGACACTACATTTGGGGATGAATTATAACACAGAAAAAGCTAAGTGATACACGCATGTACAAATGAAACTGTTTATGTAAGTTTTATAAATTCACAAAATAATGCTAAATATTGTGATGCATAAGAACTTGCATGGCAGAATTATACAGTAAAGATATATATGTGAAGTTCATGACAATGGATAGCACTGGAATGAAAGGAGGGGAATACAGGTAGGAAGGGGTAAAGGGGCGATTTTAAGTTTACCTATGGAGGGTTTTTTTTTCCCTAAAACTAAAAAAAACTTTCCAGGAAAAAACATAAGAGAAAATCTTCATGACTCTGGGGTAGGCAAAAATTTCATGGATAGGACGCAAAACTCAGTTAAATTAAAAAAGTTAAATTGGACTTCCAAGTTTAAACTATCTGCTCTTTCTAAAACATTACTAAGATAATAAAGATAAGGAAAATTGGGAGAAAATATTTACAATGCATGTATCTAACAAAGGACTTGTACCCAGAATGCATGTTTTCAAAAATAGGACAAATAACCCCATTTTTAATGGACAAATGGATGATGAAAAAGTATATAATATTCTCAACATCATTAGTCATCAAGGAAATGCAAACTAAACCCACAATGAAATAGCTCCAACCATTAGAATAGCTAAAATTAAAAATACTGGAAATAACAAGTACTAGGTGAGGATATGGAGTAACTGGAACTCTAATACATTGCTGGTGAGAATGTGAACTGGTACAACCACTTTGTAAAAATGTATGTCAGCTCCTTTTAAAGTTGAACACTTACTATACATCCCAGAAATTCTCCTCCTAGGTATTTAGCCCCCCCAAAAAAATTAAAACCTGGAAACAAATACCCATGAACAGGGGGATGGATAAATAAATTGTAAAATATCCATATAACTGAGCACGCTTGACAGTAAAAAGAAATGACTTACTGATAAATGCAACAATGTGGGTGAATCTCAAAAACATTATGCTGAACAAAAGAAGTAAGATACAAACAAGTCATGATGTATGATTTCATCTACCTAAAACTCTAGAACACAAATCTAATCTATAGTAACAGAAAGCAGATTAGAGAACTGGGGTGGGAAATTTCACCAGGAAAGTGAAAGAAAACTTTTGGGAGGTAATGGTCATGCATTTTTTCTTGACTGTGTGGTGGTTACACAGGTATATACATTTACCAAAACTCATCACACTAGATGATCAAAGTAGGTGCATTTATTGTGTATGAATCATGCCTCAATAAAGATTTTTTTAATTTGAGAAAATGTGAAAATATCAATAATTAATTCTGAATTTTGAATGCTGTATCATTTACGGCGCTAGCAAGAAACGTGACAACCTCACTTGGAGTTTGATGAAATTTTAAGGAAGGGAATATTAAAGGAGATATGGACAGAATTAAGGAAACCAAGCTGTATGTTGAAGCATTCACGGACTTGCAACAACAGGCCAAGGCAAGGAGAGGTACCTTAATTACCTGAATCCAGATGAACACTAGGAGTCTCAAACACAACCTCTCTAATCCTCTTGGACACAGAAACAGAGGCAAGGAAGGAGGTAAGAGAGAACACGGACATTTGGATTTCTTAACGCTATTGGAGAAGAGGTGCTAGGGAACAGTGACCACAGATGATAATAAACAGGTTTTTTAAAAGAGGGAGGAAGAGGGGCCTTATAAGCCAAAATAAGGAGTTTGGTTTTTAACCAGAATTCACTTAAGAGTTTCATGTAAAAAATGCATGAAAATGATTCCATTTTTAAATGATTACTCTGCTACTAGACATGGATTTTTTTTTTACTACTCTTGATTTAGAAAGAGTATGATTGCAGCATTATTAATAATAGCAGTAAAATTGTTATTATACATAAACTTCTGATGAAATGTTTTCTAGTTGTTTGTTTCTATTTTCTCCAGCTTATTCCTTTTTTTAAATTTGATTAAAACTATTGACTTTATTTTCTTAATTTAATCTGCTTCCCATTTAGAGATATTGTTTTCAGAAACATTTTCTCCTTCATTGACTTTTTAAAATTTCACTCTTTAATCCATCTGAAATTAATTTTAGTCTGTTATAAAGTATATGCTATGATTGTGAGTGTGTAGCAAAGAAGCACTTAGCAGCTACTACTGTATCTTGCACATAATAGGCCTGAATGGTGATTTGTGGCATAAGTATTTGTCAGAGCCAACGGTTATAACAATTTGCCCACATACTTCATGTTATAGGCATCACTTTTTTATAAATTTATTTTTGACTGCGTTGGGTCTTTGTTGCTGCGCGCGGGCTTTCCCTAGTTGCGGCAAGCGGGGGCTACTCTTCATTGTGGTGCACGGGCTTCTCGTTGTGGTGGCTTCTCTTGTTGCAGAGCACAGGCTCTAGGCATGCGGGCTTCAGTAGCTGTGGTATGTGGGCTCAGTAGTTGTGGCTCGCGGGCTTAGTTGCTCCACGGCATGTGGGATCTTCCCAGACCAGAGCTCGAACCCGTGTCCCCTGCATTGGCAGGCAGATTCTTAACCACTGTGCCACCAGGGAAGCCCTAGGCATCACTTTTATCATTAATTACACTAGAGTATTCATAGCCCAGTGTTACAATAACAAGATGCAGTCATTTTTCATTAATTTTTAAAATTCTGTTATCTATTAATCATGATCAACCACCTAAAGTTAACTTTAAAATAATGAGCTACTTTAAAAGTTTAATTGATTCATGAGTCATCTGTGAATTTTTAAAGGCAACAAGTGAGCTTTGTTGCCCTAAATACCAAGAAGAAACATGCTACTCAGAATGTCTCCTCCTTTACCTGGAAATGAACACCTTTGCAAATTATTTAACCAATGCCAATGTCCAATCACATGTTTTTATAGCTCAGAATCTTTTTATCAAGTACATACTAAAATAACCACAGTGGAGACATTTATGGCAAAGTGAAAAAAGGAAGCTGTTTCTCCAAGAACACCGCTGCTGCTCATTATTCAACGATAACAAACACAAACATAATCCAGAAAAGTGCCTGGAACCAAATTTAGACTGAATGAAAAAATACTGATGGCATCATCAATAGCTATGTCTTAATTCCTCATCCAATTCACCAAATCTCTATACCATAAAATTTCTGCCTAGAATGATGGGGAGCCCCTCAGTTCTAGCTAACAGGCAAAGCCATCCAGGAAGGAGGCAGACCACAGTATCTGGGAGTAGCTGAGTCTACAGGAAGGAAGCCACAATCACTGGGCAAGAAAGAAGCTTTGAGAAAGCAAATCCCTTTCCCACTCTGGCATTAAATGTCCTTCCTTTTAGAATAAACACTCAGATTTAGTTTATTTCTAAGCACTTGGGGACTATGATGTTGAAGAAAAAGATAGCAAAGATTTGAGGCTATTGGAACAAACCAGTGAATGACCAAGCACAAAATCGGGCAAAGAGACAGCATTTGAATATGTCTCCAGAAGGCTCAAACGTAACATTCCAGGCATACCGACACCTCAAGCATCTGCTGTTGATGTGGGCAATGGGGACAGGTAAGAACAGGGAGGGTGATCCTCAGCATCACCTCAACATCTCTTATAAGGATGTGGGAAATGTTTCTGCAAGCAGAGAAGCAGTCCAGGTCAATAGCTATCAACCTTCAATGTCCCTCAACACCATCCCCAAACACAACTCATTCCCATCACACCTGCTGTTATTAGAAGCAGCCATTCAAAAAAGGTACATGCCCTTCCCCTCTCTACAGAGAACATTTCAGAATATTGGTGAAGCTATTTCTAAAAACCATGTAAAAAATGTAATCGATGTACATATTTCTGCTTTGAATGGATAATACATTTACATAGTGCAAAATGTAAACAATACCAAAGGCTATACAATGAAAAATAAATCTTCCTCCTATGCCTATCCCCAATTTCCCTCCCCAGAGCCACACAATTACCAATTTCTTGTGCATCTTTCTGAAGATATTCTAATATAACATCACACACAAACTATAAATATATACTTCTTTTTATACAAAGAGTAGTATATGTACTACTACATAGTTGAAAAACTTCCTCATTTTGCTTTCAGCTGGCTAGGATTCCATTGTACGGCTATACCATACTATATATCACCAGTTCCTATGAAATTTTGTTTCCAATCTACTGCTATCACAGACCAGGCTGCAGTGAGCATCTGTGTGCATTCATTTTCTGGTACCTTTGCGAGTAAATATGGAGGATAAAACCCTGACAGTAGAATTTCAGGGTTAAAATGACTATATTTGTAATTTTTATTACAGATCATTTGGAAGACAAACAATAGCTGATTATAGCTACTTGCATAACTTTTAGCCAGATCTCGGTTCAGTTTCTACTTTTGCCACTTACTTTTGTCACGACTAGGCAAGTTAGTTCTTTTTAGATCTCAGTTTCACCATCTGAAAACAGGAATAAGAATTGTACGTGTTTTACAGGATCATTGTGAGGAACTGGTTAATAAATACATATAAAACTCAGAACAGTACCTGATACAAGATAAGCACTCAAAAAATGTTAATTCTTATTATTATTCTATTAGCTCATATCACATAAAATACAAGTTTGCATTATCGAATTGCTTTAATCTTTGCTAATCTAATAGCATTTTCACCTAACTCACTATGGTTTTCATTTATCTTTATCTTCTATTTTGAAAGTACTTAAGTATATTTTAATAAGTTTGAGTCATCTATAATTTCTTTTTGTGAACTGTTTATGACCTGTGCTCTTATTTTTATTGGATTATTGTTGCCTTATTAATGAATATAAAGTCTTTACATATTAAAGAAATTAGCTTTTTGCCTATGATATGTGTTTTTTCTAAATTTTTTGTTATTTTTTTTTTTTTTACTTATGGTTATTTTTGCCACAGAAGTGTTATTTTCTGTTAAATTTATGGGAAAATTCTTGTATGGCTTCTGGGTTTTATATGACATTTACAAATCCTTTCTTATTTGAAAATTATTTAATTTTTGCTATGCTTTAGCTTAATACTTTTATTATTAATTTTTTACAGTAAAATATTTGCTCCATATGAAATTAGGATGGGAGCCAATTTTATCTTTCTCCAGATGGCTATTCAGTTGTCTCAGCACCATTTATTGAATAATTCATCTTTTGTCCCCTGATTTTTCAATACCACCTTTAACACACACCAAATTCACAAATTATATTGAGCCTATATCTGGACATTTTACTGTTTTATTGAACTATACATTATTTATACAAGTGCCAGTACCAACCTTTAAATTACTATATAACTGTAATATGTTCAATATCCTGTAGGACTAACTATCCTCAGTGAGTACATTCAAAAGCAATAATTTTTATTTTTTTTTTAGAATTTCCCTAAAAATTATTTTTATTTTAACATAAGAAAGTTAAAATAGTTTTTGTAGTTCATATAAAAATCTCTTAGTATAGTTATTGAGGAGAATTTTAAACATATAGCTTTACTGGGAGAGAATAACATCATAATGATATTGAGTTTCCCTATCTAAGATGAGAAAATACCTTTCTATTTAAGTCTTCTTGGGTAACTCAGTAGTATTCTAAATTTTCATTCACTTAAATGTTTTATATTTTTTATTAAGTTTATTCCTAGGTATTTAATCTCTTTGTGACTGTGGTTAATAGGTGCTTCCCTTCAATTATATTTCTTTATCTTGTCTTAGATTGTATATAGGAAAACAGTTTTTTCTTAATATACCAACCACCTCACTGAATTTTCTTATTGTTATAATAGGTTTGTCAGGTAACTCACTTGGGTTTTTAATACATACAACCATATTACCTGCAAATATTGTCTTCTCTGTTATAACTTTTACACTCATTTTTTCTCTAATTTTATTACGCTAGCTGGACTTCATTAAGAATGGTTATCATAATGAACATCTTTCTCTTGTTCCTAAATGTGAAGGAATGATTTCTAGATGTTCTAGATGCTGCTTTTTTAAAAATATGGTACAAAATTATATTTTTATTATGTTAAAGATATTTTATGTAGGTATATTACATTGTATCAAGAGTTTCTTATCAAGAATGGAAGACGAATTACATCAAATACTTCTTCAGCTATAAAGAGATGATCCTGTGTTTTCTCTTTTCATTTATTAATTGGTAAGTTATAGTATTATATATTTTGATATGGAGCTATACTTATATGTATACAGTCCTTAACTCAGCAGCAATCTTTACTGGCTCTAGGATTCTAATCTTTCATTTTTGTTCTATTCTTGAGGGGTTTAGTCAGGATATTGACTAGGGCAAAAATTCCCCAAATGCTACAATGTGTTAAAAACACTAGTGCAAAAAAAAAAAAAAAAAAAAAAAAAAAACACTAGTGCATGCTTTTCACAGTATTTCAAAGGGCGTAAACTACATGCCAGAACAAGTTGGTCTGGAAGGACAAGGACCAGCCACAGCACATTTTCATAGATCAAGTTATCATCCTTGATCTAGAAAACAGGTGTTGGGGAGGTACGGTTGGTTAGGAAAGAGAAAACTGAAGCCTAACAGAAAAATCTTATCAGTAAAACAAAAGTAGTAGATCTACTTTTTCACCAGGCATCAGTGACCTTGAAGCAGAGGTCAGGAAACAAAAAACAACAATTTAGGACACTTAGTTTTGGAGGAAGAAGCAAAAATTGAAGGTTTGTGTGAGCTAGTGAATTCTAGTTTGCAAAGTTTGCAAAACCTTGTAGAAATAAAAGTTAAATGAAATCATCAGGTTTTTTTAAATTTTGGGTTCCAAAAATGATACCTACTGGAATTGTAAAAGAGTTATTTCCATATTTTGCAGGACATTATACCACTTTGTGACATTCATCTTCTTGGGTTCTTCAGTAGTATTCTTGTTAACAACTCCTAATATAAACCAATTTCATCCTAAAAAATAAAAATGTAAAAACTAGGAGGGGGATGGAGAGCATATTTTATTTCTTGAGTTACTATTTTTTTTCCAAATTGAACACTTATAAGTAAAAGTCATGTCCCTTAACAAAATTAAGACAGATCCTCCAAGGTAGAAATGGAGGAGGAATATCTATGGGAGGAAGAATCACTGTGAATCTCCAAGCACCCAGAGTTACCTTCCCCTGGAAATATCCCAACAATCACCTTTATCAACAGTGTTTGACCATGAAAGACGCTATTTTCTTTTCTAAAGCTCTGCCCAGATGATTATATAAGAACTTTGGGTTTCTTTTTTTTTAATTTCCTAAGCATGAATGTAATAAAGCAGAATTAGTAAAACAAATTTTTAATAAGAAATTAAGATTAACAAAATGGAAATAAAGTTTAGGAGTTACACACACCTAGCTATCCTGGCTTATGGATATACCTTGTTCTCAGGAGCTGTCAGGCTATATCTCATCCTTGTGGGCCACTATAGGAAAAAGAACACCTCAAGGAGTTTCCATGTTTCAAGCTCCAATCCCCATCCCCAAATTCCTCCTCTCACTTATTTCCGTATTATTTCCATCTTGAATTTTCTCACATGCCAAAGGAGAAACCCCACACTACGAAGGTCACTTGGTCACCAGGCCTCTTTGTCATAGCAAGGATACCAGGAAGAACAAGAACATCAAAAAATAAGGTGGGAAGGAGGCATTTAAAAAATGATTTAAAATGTATCTCATGGAAGAATTCTATTTCATTAGTGACTTGCATTAGTAAAATGACTTTTCCTATTTCACTTAAATTGACTATTCTACTTTCTGGGAGTTAAGGAGGAATTATTATTGGAGGAGGAGAAATACAAAATGGTACAAAAGAAAAGCTGTGGGGGTTCCACCAGTGTTACAGTAAAGCTGTTTTTACTACACTCTTTGTTGTACACATCAGTGTGATTCCACAATTACCAGCAAAATCCTAACTGATGCCGCTAAAACTGTTGGCAATAACCTACATCACTATCAAGTCCCCACGGAGTGACTCCTTAAGCTTAGTGTTTCAGTTACCTCTCCAACCAATTCCCCATGGTCATCAAAACAGGCTCACTCCATGTTACTCTTTCCTACCTAAGAAAAATTTATGCCAAGGGAAGTTTTTTGTGGTTTTTTTTTTTTTTTTTTTTTTTTGCGGTACGCGGGTCTCTCACTGCTGTGGCCTCTCCCGTTGCGGAGCACAGGCTCAGCGGCCATGGCTCACGGGCCCAGCCGCTCCGCGGCACGTGGGATCTTCCCGGACCGGGGCAAGAACCCGTTTCTCCTGTATCGGCAGGCGGACTCTCAACCACTGCGCCACCAGGGAAGCCGTAGCCAAAATTTTTTAAACCAATTTTAAGGGGCAAGAGACAATGTGTAAGTCATATATGATATATCAGAAAATAATTTTTAATGAAAAAGAATAGATGGTAAAAACAAAATTATTTGGGACCCTGTCATATAAGTACAAAGATAACAACATGCTTTGAACGATATATTTGTGCATTAGCATTGTCAAATCTGTGAGGTAAGAAGAGGCTATTTTCTCACTTTGGTTCCAAAAATAAGTTCAGAGAAGTTATGTGAGTTTCCCATACAGTCATACAGCTGTAGTGGCATTAAATTAACAAGACTGAAATGTGCACCCTAAGTCTAGTGTTCTTAGGTACCTACTGCAGCAATGACCAAGGTAAAGAAAAGGGATTAAGAGCTAAAACAATTATAGACAACCCCAGGTAACTTTGGAAGTGAATGTGAAAGTTGATCTTATTGAAATTAGGCGAGAAAAGCAGTACAGAGAAGGACAAGTGGGGCCTTCGATAAATGAGGAAGAAGTGTGATAATCCGGCAATCTAAAAAGAAGTGCAAAGGAAATGATGGGGGCTCTAGCAAAGTTCAAACACTGGTAGCGAATGAGGGAGAGCTTTAGACTATCATATGTAACTGCATGTCTAAGTAAATGCGTACCTCCAACTCAACTAAACTTTATATTTTACTTCCATTACTTTTCTGCATAACACAAGAAATAAACATTCTGAAGATACCAAAATTAAAAGATAATTGCCAGGAGTTGCACTATCTAGTCACGTAAGACTGAATTAACCACTCCACCATAAATAACTAGAAAAGTGGACAAAGTATATGAAACCACTGTCTTCAGAATTGGGAAATAGGCAGTAAAGAACTATAAACCCTGAAAGTAGATTAGAGAGGGAAAAAATAGGTAAGCCAGACAATCATCTCAGCTTTCTGCCTGGAAGCACTTTCTAGATTATTAACCCACAGGGGAGAAACGGAAACAGAGTTTTCCAATAGAAACAGACACCAAAATACTGAGATGATAAAATTATCAGACAAGGGCTACAAAGGAAAAACATAGTGACTTTGATTGAAGAAAGGACAAATGAAAGTTTCCAAATTGAAGTACAGAAAGAAAAAGGGCTGAAAAAAAATAGGAACAGTCACAGAAATCTCTTGGACAAAATTGAGAAACATATAAGTGTGAGAAGAGTTTCAGAAAAAGGAAGGGGCAGAAAAATATCTGAAGACATAACTGACAAAATTTTTTCAGATCTAATGAAAATATAAACCTAAGATCCAAGAATCTCAATGAACTTCAAGCAGGATAAACACAAAGAAAACCACATGAAATCACACCATAAACAAATTATTTAAAACTACTGATAATAAGAAAATTCACAATATTTAATCAGGTATTTTTAATAGCTGATTAAAAATCAATAAACGGAACTCTACTAAAATAGACAAATCCACACAACTGATAATCAGTCACAATTTTGTTAAAATAATTTAATTGGAAGTAGTTTGGTCTATAATATTTTTATTTTATGTTACCTTGATGTGGATTACTAGAACACGAATGCATAAAATAAAGATACTGGCTTTACCTTTCAAGAATTTATGAGTTATCTTGTTTTTGTATAAGCCTGAGACTGTAGATTTAAATTTATCTTTTGAGTAGGGAATAGAATTTTTAAAAAAGAGATAAATACATTTTAAAGATAAACATATTTCCATGTAAATTAATTTTAGAATAAAACTCAACAAGAGCACATAAATACAAAAAAATCTTTGAAAAGTATTTTCCAAATTAAAAAAAAAAAAATCCTGGGCTTCCCTGGTTGCGCAGTGGTTAAGAATCCACCTGCCAATGTACAGGACACGGGTTCAATCCTTGGTCGGGGAAGATCCCACATGCCACGGAGCAACTAAGCCTGTGTGTCACAACTACTGAGCCTACGCTCTGGAGCCTGCAAGCCACAACTACTGAGTCCATGTGCACCTACCGCCCGTGCTCTGCAACAAGAGAGGCCACCGCAATGAGAAGCCCATGCACTGCAATGAAAAGTAGCCCCCACTCACCATAACTTGAGAAAGCCCACACACAGCAACGAAGACCCAACGCAGCCAAAAAATAATTAATTTAAAAAAAAATCCTGAGTCTGTCATAAGACTCTAGAAACAAAGAATTTTCCTTAAACTATACCTAACAAGATCTCAAAATGAGAAGGGAAATCATTACATTTTTACTGTGCTGAAATGTTTTCAAAATAGGACATATATTTTCTGCTTAAATTCTTTTGTTATTCTATGTACCAAGAATTATTTTGTGATATGACCAATGTAACTTTAACAGAGATATACAGCTTGGGGTAAAACATTTAAAACTTATCTGATATGGGGGGGGAACTTTGCACGAAGTAACAAGAGATGTTTAAAAATGAAATTAGTATTCTTAGTCATTATTCCTAATAATTTCAGACACATAAGTAAAGGTGAGCCTCAAACTATAAAGTTTATCTAGGGATATTATAGTAAATATAACAGTTTCTGAGAAAGGAAAAATTACAAAGACATGAATCTCCAAGGAGAGGCAGCATGAGAACTTTAATTTATATTATCAACAGCTATTATCAACCTGTGTCCAATTCAAGGAAACAATCTTCACAAATCTATGTTTATAAAACTCTTATTGAATGAATTATCTGTTTAAAATATAATTGAGGATGATTATGAAGAGGTGGGAGTGGCCACAGCATAGTTTTTGAATCTCTCAAAATTCATGAAAAATTAAAAGTAGCAAAAATAACATCTCCTAGAGACAATGAAAGCATACCCAAAAAATATGTTCACAGAACAGATAAACTGTAATTCACCTGTGTAATGAAAGAGGCAGGGGCTTTGGGATTAACAACCATACCAGAATCACATTGATTGAGAAAGGGCGATTCCTCAAAGGAAGGAATACTGGCACACAGTCAAAAAAATTTTTTTTAAAGATGCTTGGCTACTACATGCAATGGCGTGCTGGTGAAAAAAAGTTCCTGTTTTGTAGCATTTGCTAATTACCATGGTGTAAATACTGCCACCGTAGCCAATTTTAAGCTACCAATATGACATCACTAAATGCTGAATTGGGGAGAATCAGCTCTCATGAGCTCCAGCACACTAACACTACATGTCAACAAAACGATGACAGTTAATTTTTGAGACAGGAAATAAAATGGTAATTCATTACTTCTGAATTAGGAAGTAAACTCCAAAAAATAAAAAAGGCCCTACTCCTAAACCAAATATCCAAATGTTTCTCATATCTTGGCCCTGTGAATCAGTTCTTGAATGTACCTGAAACATACTCCTGGAATGGTCAAGAAACAACAATGAAACACTCTTCTTATAGGGTCAAATAAGAAAAGCATGTGTGCCACATCCACCCATATATTATCTTAGCATGGATTCTTGGTACAGTTTTCCAAATGTCTGTTCCATCTCAACATAAATGCTTCTTATTCAACCTTCAGATATTTGTGGGAAATGGGGTGGAGGGGGACCAGAAATGAAAGACAGGAAGGATTTTTGGAAGTGATTAGTTCTTCCCATAGCTGCTAATGAAGAAAAATGACAAGCATATCAAATCCCCACTCTATCGTACCTTGGCCTGGGTGCTAGGATACAATGATAAATAAAACCTACTCCCCATCCTTAACAGCTCAGAGTCCAGTTGGGGAGACATACAAGTAAAACACAATTGTTTTCTGTGCTAAGTGCACCACAGAGAGAAATACTAGTGAGAAGAGGAATTCTAGGTAAGGAGTGATAACTTTGTATGTAAACATATGTCGAATATTAAATATACAGTCAAAATTTTAAAAAAAGAAAAATGACAAGCAAGCATACAGGTCTACCAAACCCTGAAAAGATATTAAACATTTAAAAAATAGGAATAGAAATGTTTCCATAAAGCTAACATATTTTTCTGCCTTGGTCTGTTTTTTTATTTATATATGTAACAGTTTAAAATCCTTTGAAGAAGATGTGGCACATATACACAATGGAATATTACTCAGCCTTAAAAAGAAATGAAATTGAGCTATTTGTAATGAGATGGATAGACCTAGAGTCTGTCATACAGAGTGAAGTAAGTCAGAAAGAAAAAGACAAATACCATATGCTAACACATATATATGGAATTTAAGGGGAAAAAAATGTCATGAAGAACCTAGGGGTAAGACAGGAATAAAGACGCAGACCTACTGGAGAACGGACTTGAAGATATGGGGGGGGAAGGGTGAGTTTTGACAGGGCGAGAGGGAGTCATGGACATATACACACTAACAAACGTAGTAAGGTAGATAGCTAGGGGGAAGCAGCCGCAAGGCACAAGGATATTAGCTCAGTGCTTTGTGACAGCCTGGAGGGGTGGGATGGGGAGAGTGGGAGGGAGGGAGACGCAAGAGGGAAGACATATGGGAACATATGTACATGTATAGCTGATTCACTTCGTTATAAAGCAGAAAGTAACACACCATTGTAAAGCAATTGTACCTCAATAAAGATGTTAAAAAAAAAAAAACAAGAAAAAAAAATCCTTTGAAACGTTTCTGGTGTTTTTATTCCTTCATATAGATCTGAGATTCCAAATAATGTAATTGTCCATCAGCCTGAGAAACTCCCTGTAGCATTTATTTTATTGAAGGTATTCTTGCAATTAATTCACTCTCCTTTTGTTTATCTGAAAATATCTCAAAATATCTTTAGTTTTTATTTATTTATGAGAAATGTTTTCACTCAATAAATAATTCTATCATTCCATAAAACAATAAAAATAAAAAAATAAAATAAAATCCTTTGAAAACTTTACTTTTGTATATTGCTTCTTATTCTTCATTACCCCAACTCAATAATGCTTTGCTAAAGAAAAAAAAATTTATGAGTATGTTAATTTCCAGCTCTCTAATTTTTTATTGAGAGAAGGGGAACAGCTGGTCTTGCTCCTGGGAAATTAACAGGAAATATTCATGGAAAAAATTCCTAAAGCAATTATTGCTGGCTTTCCTGGCAATCTAATGGTAGAAATCAATAGCTGTCTTTATGGAATATATCTCCATGCACCAAGGGAGACAAGGAGTGAATAGTGGCCTAGTTGTTTAGTTCTATGCTGATCTCCATCCTTGACAGCTGACAGCATTGAAATTGATAACACTTGGTCCAAAGGGAAAACATTATTATATTCCATTTACCAACAAACAGTTGTCCTTTGAAATCAACAAATTAAGGTGTCCTTATCAATGATTTTGGTGGGCACAAGTTGAGAGATTAGCAATTCTTTCATTTATTTATTTAACACATGTTTACTGAATTTCTCATGCCAGGCTCTGGACTGGCTTCAGGGGATATATCACAAAATGAGACAAAATATCTACCATTCCAATCATCCATGTTAGTGGTGGAGACAAAGAACTAAACCAGAATGTATAATACATATGAGTTTAATGAGTGTTTTGGAAAGGGAAATATGGGAAATCTGGAGAAGTACAGGAGTATGTGAAAACGACTAAAGACACCTACCATGACCTGGGGTGGTCAGGAGGGCTTCCTGGAAAAAGTAACATCTGAGACAAATCCTGAGGATGAATAGGAGGAGGTACTCATGTAAATGGGGGTCAGGGATAGGGAATCAAAAATTCTTCAAGATAGAACAGCATATGCAAAGGCCCAGGGATAAGAGAAAATAAGGTACTTTTGAGGAAGTAACAAGAATACTAAGCCCTTACATGTCTAAAAAGTATAGATACTGTAAAGTTTTCTCTGGAAAAACCTTATTAAAGAAAAATAATATAATGGCATTAAATATGCGTTTAAAAACAATGAAAAAAACTATCAAACAACAGCTACTATTCTGTTAAAAATTTGTACAAAACCAAGTTCTTAATAACATAAAAGCAGAAACACAAATTTCCATTGATAGAGAATGGATAAATAAAATTATGGCATATTTATGTAACAATGAAAATGTATGAATTACAACTACCTGCAACGACATAAGTACAACTTGAAAACAATGTTTAGGGAAAACAAAAGCATGTCCCAATAAATTTATAGACTACAATACATTTTCATGTAGCTCAGTAAGAGGTAAAACTAATGGGTATATTTAGACATACATATATTTATTACAAAACTATTTTAAAGAAGCAAGGTAATAATACAAATTTAGAAACAGTGGTTGCCTTTGTCGCATAGAAGGATTGCTATAGGCAGCAGAGAGGTGGGGTGATGGTAGAGGGAACTGATAGGTAGCCAAAAATGTTTATTGTTCTAGTTCTTGGATTGAGAAGTGGGTTTATAATGCTCCTTATAAAATTACCATTTGTAACTAACATGTAATATAGGGCACGTTTTTGCAAATGATACAGATTTTAAAAGATGATAAACGAGAAACATAAAAGAAAAAAAAGAATCATCATCTCAATCCTACTTCTAATTTCATTCAGTTGTTCAGAGAACATATACAGTACATCAGCAGCCTCTCCCACAAATTACATGACCATCTCTCTCTATAAAGCTTTCATTTAATTTGACTATATTAATAACTTAAATAGCAGCAAAGTCCTTTTTTTGTTTTCTTTTTAGTGCGATGGAAGTGTGATTAAAATTGTATTTTTTTAACTTTTTTTTTTCTAACGTTTTTGTTGAAGTATAATTGCTTTACAATGGTGTGTTAGTTTCTGCTTAATAACTAAGTGAATCATTTATACATATACATATATCCCCATATCTCTTCCCTCTTTCACCTCCCTGCCTCCCACCCTCCCTATCCCACCCCTCTAGCTGGTCACAAACCACCGAGCTTATCTCCCTGTGCTATGCAACTACTTCCCACTAGCTATTACACATTTGGTAGTGTATATATGTCCATATATACACTACCACTCTCTCACTTTGTCCCAGCTTAACCTCCTGGACCCGTGTCCTCAAGTCCATTTTCTAGTAGGTCTGCGTCTTTATTCCCATCTTCCCCATAGGTTCTTCACGACCATTTTTTCTTTTTTAGATTCCACATACATGTGTTCGCATATGGTATTTGTTTTTCTCTTTCAGACTTACTTCACTCTGTGTGACAGACTCTAGGTCCATCCACCTCACTACAAATAACTCAATTTCGTTCCTTTTTGTTGCTGAGTAATATTCCATAGTATATATGTGCCACATCTTCTTTATCCATTCATCTGTCGATGGACACTTAGATTGTTTCCATGTTCTGGCTATTGTAAATAAAGCTGCAATGAACATTGTGGTACATGACTCTTTTTGCATTATGGTTTTCTCAGGGTATATGCCCAGTAGTGGGATTGCTACGTCATATGGTAGTTCTATTTTACTTTTTTAAGGAACCTCCATACTGTTCTCCATAGTGGCTGTATCAATTTACATTCCCACCAACAGTGCAATAGGGTTCCCTTTTCTCCACACCCTCTCCAGCATTTATTGTTTGTAGATTTTTTGATGATGGCCATTCTGACCGGTGTGGGATAATATCGCATTGTACTTTTGCTTTGCATTTCTCTAATGGTTAATGATGTTCAGCATTCTTTGATGTGTTTGTTGGCAATCTGTATATCTTCTTTGGACAAATCTCTATTTAGGACTTCTGCCCATTTTTGGATGGGGCTGTTTGTTTTTTTGGTATTGAGCTGCATAAGCTGCTTGTAAATTTTGGAGATGAATCCTTTCTCAGTTGCTTCATTTGCAAATAGTTTCTCCGATTCTGAGGGCTGTCTTTTCATCTTCTTTATGGTGTCCTTTGTTGTGCAAACCTTTTAGTTTCATTAGGTCCCATTTGCTAAGTTTAGTTTTTATTTCCATTTCTCTAGGAGGTGGGTCAAAAAGGATCTAGCTGTGATTTATGTCATGGAGTGTTCTGTCTATGTTTTCCTCTAAGAGTTTTATAGTGTCTGGCCTTACATTTAGGTCTTTAATCCATTTTGAGTTTATTTTTGTGTATGGTGTTAGGGAGTGTTCTAATTTCATTCTTCTATATGTAGCTGTCCAATTTTCAGAGCACCACTTATTGAAGAGGCTGTCTTTCTCCATTGTATATTCTTGCCTCCTTTATCAAAAATAAGGTGACCATATGTGTGTGGGTTTATCTCTTGGGTTTCTATCCTGTTCCATTGATCTATATTTCTGTTTTTGTGCCAGTACCATACGCTCTTGATTATTGGAGCTTTGTACTATGGTCTGAAGTCCAGGAGCCTGATTCCTTCTGCTCCATTTTTCTTTCTCAAAATTGCTTTGGCTATTCGGGGGCTTTTCTGCTTCCATACAAATTATGAAAGTTTTTGTTCTAGTTCTGTGAAAAATGCCAGTGGTAGTTTGATAGGGATTGCATTGAATCTGTAGATCGCTTTGGGTAGTATATTCATTTTCACAATGTTGACTCTTTGAATCCAAGAACATGGTATATCTCTCCATCTATTTGCATCATCTTTGATGTCTTTCATCAGTGTCTTATAATTTTCTGCATACAGGTCTTTTGTCTCCTCAGATAGGTTTATTCCTAGGTATTTTATTCTTTTTGTTGCAATGGTAAATGGGAGTGTTTTCTTAATTTCACTTTCAGATTTTTCATCATTAGTGTATAGGAATGCCAGATTTCTCTGCAGTAATTTTGTATCCTGCTACTTTACCAATTTCATTGATTAGCTCTACTAGTTTTCTGGTAGCATCCTTAGGATTATATATGTATAGTATCATGTCATCTACAAACAGTGACAGCTTTACTTCTTCTTTTCCAATTGGGTTCCTTTTATTTCTTTTTCTTCTCTGACTGCTGTGGCTAAAACTTCCAAAACTATGTTGAATAATAGTGGTGAGAGAGGGCAACCTTGTCTTTTTCCTGATCTTAGTGGAAATAGTTTCACTTTTTCACCACTGAGGATGACATTGGCTGTGGGTTTGTCATATATGGCCTTTATTATGTTGAGGTAAGATCCCTCTATGACTACTTTCTGGAGGATTTTTATCATAAATGGGTGTTGAATTTTGTCGAAAGATTTCTCTGCATCTATTGAGATGACCATATGGTTTTTTCCTTCAATCTGTTAATATGCTGTATCACATTCATTGATTTGCATTTATGAAGACTCCTTGAATCCTGGGATAAACCCCACTTGACCATGGCGTATGATTCTTTTAATGTCCTGCCACATTCTGTTTGCTAGTATTTTGATGAGGATTTTTGCATCTATGTTCATCAGTGATATTGGTCTGTAGTTTTCTTTTTTTGTGACATTTTTGTCTGGTTTTGGTATCAGGATAATGGTGGACTTATAGAATAAGTTTGGGAGTGTTCCTCCCTCTGCTATATTTTGGAAGAGTTTGAGAAGTATAGGTGTTAGCTCTTCTCTAAATGTCCGATAGATTTCGCCTGTGAAGCCATCTGGTCCTGGGCTTTTGTCTGTTAGAAGATATTTAATCACAGTTTCAATTACAGTGCTTGTGATTGGTGTGTTCATATTTTCTATTTCTTCCTAGTTCAGTCTCAGAAGGTTGTGCATTTCTAAGAATTTGTCCATTTCTTCCAGGTTGTTCATTTTATTGGCATAGAGTTGTTTGTAGTAACCTCTCATGATCCTTTGTATTTCTGCAGTGTCAGCTGTTATTTCTCCTTTTTCATTTCTAATTCTATTCATTTGAATCTTCTACCTTTTTTTCTTGATGAGTCTGGCTAATGTTTTATCTATTTTCTTTATGTCTCAAAGAACAAGCTTTCAGTTTTATTGATCTTTGCTATCGTTTCCTTCATTTTTTTCCCATTTATTTCTGATTTGATCTTTATGATTTCTTTCCTTCTGCTAACTTTGGGGTTTTTTGTTCTTCCTTCTCTACTTACTTTAGGTGTAAGGTTAGGTTGTTTATTTGAGCTGTTTCTTGGTTCTCAAGGTAGGACTGTATTGCTATAAACTTCCCGCTTAAAACTGCTGTTGCTGCATCCCATAGGTTTAAGGCCATTGTGTTTTCACTGGCATTTGTTTCTAGGTATTTTTTGCATCTTTTTTTTTTCTTGTGGTACACTGGCCTCTCACTGCTGGGGCCTATCCCGTTGTGGAGCACAGGCTCTGGACGCGCAGGCGCAGCGGCCATGGCTCACAGGCCAGGCCGCTCCGCAGCATGTGAGATCTTCCCAGACCAGGGTACGAACCTGTGTCCCCTGCATCGGCAGGTGGACTCTCAACCACTGCACCACCAGGGAAGCTCTCTAGGTATTTTTTGATTTTGTTCTATGATTTCTTCAGTGATTCTTGGTTATTAGTGTACTGTATAGCCTCCATGTGTTTGTATTTTTTACAGATTCTTTCCTGTAATTGATATCTATTCTCAAAGCATAGTGGTGAGAAAAGATACTTGATACGATTTCAATTTTCTTAAATTTACCAAGGCTTGATTTGTGACCCAAGATATGATCCTGGAGAATGTTCCATGAGCCCTTGAGGAAAAAGTGTATTCTGTTGTTTTTGGATGGAATGTCCTATAAATATCAATTAAGTCCATCTTGTTTAATGTATCATTTAAAGCTTGTGTTTCCTTATTTATTTCCATTTTGGATGATCTATCCATTGGTGAAAATGGGGTGTTAAAGTCCTCTACTATAATTATGTTACTGTCGATTTCCCCTTTTATAGCTGTTAGTATTCGCCTTATGTATTGAAGTGCTCCTATGTTGGGTGCACAAATATTTACAATTGTTATATCTTCTTCTTGGATCGATCCCTTGATCATTATGGAGTATCCTTCTTTGTCTCTTGAAATAGACTTTGTTTTAAAATCTATTTTGTCTGATATGAGAATTGCTACTCCAGCTTTCTTTTGATTGCCGTTTGCATGGAATATCTTTCTCCATCCCCTCACATTCAGTCTGTATGTGTCCCTAGGTCTGAAGTGGGTCTCTTGTAGACAGCATATATACGGGTCTTGTTTTTGTATCCATTCAGCCAGTCTATGTCTTTTGGTTGGAGCATTTAATCCATTTACATTTAAGGTAGTTATCAATATGTATGTTCCTATTACCATATTCTTAATTGTTTTGGGTTTGTTATTGTAGGTCTTTTCCTTCTCTTGTGTTTTTTGCCTAGAGAAGTTGCTTTAGCATTTGTTGTACAACTGGTTTGATGGTGCTGAATTCTCTTAGCTTTTGCTTGTCTATAAAGGTTTTAATTTCTCTGTCGAATCTGAATGAGATCCTTGCTGGAGAGAGTAATCTTGGTTGTAGGTTTTTCCCCTTCATCACTTTAAATGTGTCCTGCCACTCCCTTCTGGCTTGCAGAGTTTCTGCTGAAAACTCAGCTGTTAACCTTATGGGGATTCCCTGTGTGTTATTTGTTGTTTTTCCCTTGCTGCTTTTAATATTTTTTCTTTGTATTTAATTTTTGATAGTTTCATTAATATGTGTTTTGGTGTGTTTCTCCTTGGATTTACCCTGTATAGGACTCTCTGGGCTTTCTGGACTTGACTATTTCCTTATCCATATCAGGGAAGTTTTCAACTATAATCTCTTCAAATATTTTCTCAGTCCCTTTCTTTTTCTCTTCTTCTTCTGGGACCCCTATAATCTGAATGTTGTTTCATTTAATATTGTCCCAGCGGTCTCTGAGACTGTCCTCAATTCTTTTCATTCTGTTTTCTTTATCCTGCTCTGTGGTAGGTATTTCCACTATTTTTTCTTTCAGGTCACTTATCCATTCTTCTGCCTCAGATATTCTGCTATTGATTCCTTGTAGACAATTTTTTATTTCATATATTGTGTTGTTCATGATTGTTTGTTTGCTCTTTAGTTCTTCTAGGTCCTTGTTAAATGTTTCTTGTATTCTCTCCATTCTATTTCCAAGATTTTGGATCATCTTTACTATCATTATTCTGAATTCTTTTTCAGGTAGACTGCCTATTTCCTCTTCATTTGTTTGGTCTGGTGGGTTTTTACCTTGCTCATTCATATGCTGTGTGTTTCTTTGTCTTCTCATTTTGCTTAACTTACTATGTTTGGGGTCTCCTTTTCGCAGGCTGCAGGTTCATAGATCCCGTTGTTTTTGGTACCTGGCCCCAGTGGTTATGGTTGGTTCAGTGGGTTGTGTAGGCTTCCTGGTGGAGGGGACTAGTGCCTGTGTTCTGGTGGATTGGGCTGGATTTTATCATCTGGTGGGCAGATCAACATCTGGTGGTGTGTTTTGGGGTGTCTGTGACCTTATTATGATTTTAGGCAGCCTCTCTGCTAATGGGTGGGTTTGTTTTTCTGTCTTGCTAGTTGTTTGGCATAGGGTGTCCAGCATTGTAGCTTGCTGGTCGTTGAGTGGAGCTGGGTCTTGGCATTTAGATGGAGATCTCTGGGAGATTTTCGCCATTTGATATTATGTGGAGCTGGAGGTCTCTGGTGGACCAATGTCCTGAACATGGCTCTCCCACCTCAGAGCCACAGCCCTGATTCCTGGCTGGAGCACCAAGAGCCTGTCATCCACACGGCACAGAATAAAAGGGAGAAAAAAAAAGAAGGGAAGAAAGAAAAAGATAAAATAAAAGTTATTAAAGTAAAAAACAAAAAATAATTAATAAAAATACTTTTTAAAGTAATTTAGACAAATAAAAAAGAAAACAACCAAATCAAAAAACAAATCCACCAATGATAACAAGCACTGAAAACTATACTAAAAAAAAAACAAAAAACGGAAAGACAGAACCTTAGGACCAATGGTAAAAGCAAAGCTATACAGACAAAATCACACATGGAAGCATACACATACACACTCACAAAAAGAGAAAAAGGGGGGAAAAAAATATATATATATATCGTTGTTCCCAAAATCCAAGTCCTGAAGTTGGTATCATTCGTTGTCTATTCAGGTATTCCAGAGATGCAAAGTATATCAAGTTGACTGTGGAGATTTAATCCACTGCTCCTGAGGCTGCTGGGAGAGATTTCCCTTTCTCTTCTTTGTTGGCACAGCTCCTGGGATTCAGCTTTGGATTTGGCCCTATCTGTGCATGTAGGTCACCTGAGGGCGTCTATTCTTCGCTCAGACAGGATGGGGTTAAAGGAGCAGCTGATGTGGGGGCTCTGGCTCACTCAGGCCGGGGAGAAGGAGGGGTATGGAACGTGGGGCGAGCCTGTGGTGGCAGAGGCCGATGTGACATTGCAACAGACTGAGGCATGCCATATGTTCTCCTGGGGAAGTTGTCCCTGGATCACGGGACCCTGGCAGTGGCAGGCTTCACAGGCTCCTGGGAGGGGAGGTGTGGAGAGTGACCTGTGCTTTCACACAGGCTTCTTGGTGGCTACAGCAGCAGCCTTAGCATTTCATGCCCGTCTCTGGTGTCCATGCTGATAGTCGTGCCTCGTGCCCATCTCTGGAGCTCGTTTAGGTGGCTCTCTTAATACCGTCTCCTCGGGCACCACGAAACAAAGAGGCAAGAAAAAGTCTCTTGCCTCTTAGGCAGGTCCAGACTTCTTCCCGAACTCCCTCCCAGCTAGCTATGGCGCACTAGCCCCGTTCAGGATGCGTTCACACTGCCAACCACAGTCCTCTCCCTGGGATCCGACCTCTGGTGCCTGAGCCTCAGCTCCCAGCCCCCACCCACCCAGGCGGGTGATCAGACAAGCCTCTCAGGCTGGTGAGTGCTGGTTGGCAGCGATCCTCTGTGTGGGTATCTCTCTGCTTTGCGTTCTGCACCCCTGTGGCTGCGCTCCCCTCTGCGGTTCCGAAGCTCCCCCCTCCACCACCCACAGTCTCCACCAGTGAAGAGCCTTCGTAGTGTGTGGAAACTTTTCCTCCTTCACAGATGCCTCCCACTGGTGCAGGTCCCATCCTTATTCTTTTGTCTCTAATTTTTCTTTTTTCTTTTGCCCTACCCAGGTACGTGGGAAGTTTCTTCCCTTTTGGGAAGTCTGAGGTGTTCTGCTAGTGTTCAGTAGGTGTTCTGTAGGAGCTGTTCCAAATGTAGATTTATTTCTGATGTATTTGTGGGGAGGATGGTGATCTCCACGTCTTACTCTTCTGCCATCTTGAAGCTCCCCCCTCAGGAACAAAGTTCTTAATCACAGAAAAGTAGAAACACTCCAAATATCCACTGACATAGACTAAAAGTATGCTATAGTCTTATAACAATTTAGTAAGTTTAACTAAATGTGATGACATATTTACAACCTTGTTCTCACAAGCTTCCACAAAATGATTCCCTTTTTACCAGTGACCTCAGTGCTTGGCTTGTACCCATCTTTTCTCACTGCACCATCCACACACAGCCACATATCCACCAGGGATAGAAAATTGCTAGTCTTCAGTTAAAGGAGTCTCACAGGACATATACAAAAAACATCAAAGATCAGTAAAGTTTGACATGTATGCAGCTGAATATTTTTTAGCATCTATTAAGTCTCACACTCTCTTTCTCAGTAACACAAACACAATAGTGAACAAGCAAGATAAGGTCCTGTTTCTACAGAGCTCACATTCTGGATGAGAAACAGACACATTTCCAAATAGCCTCGAGTAACAAAGTATGTACCTCAAAAGTACTGGCTAGAGTTTTAAGTGCAGGAATAGTCATAAATTGTAAAATTCATTGCCAAAGAGAATAAATGTGAGGAGGAAAGGGAAAGAGAGGAGGAGGAGAGAAGAGGGTCCAGGACCAAGAGCTTAAGAGCTCCAATATTCAGAGCTTAGTTGAAGGAGGAGCCTGAGAAAGAGGAGTAGGAGCCCCAGACCCACCTGTCCAAATGCCTACTTATGATCCCCACCTGGTCATCTCATACGCATTTTAAAATTAACATGTCCAAAACTGAAATAGAGACATAATGGCAAGTGATTTAGGAGGAACACACAAGAGAAAGTTTTCACAAAACCAAAGAGAATAGAGTGCTTCTAAAAGGAAAAGGCTGTCATTCATGTTAATGCGGGAGAGAAATTTAAAAGAATCAGGGATCTAATATGAAACTGTGCTATCCCAAGTAAGGTTAGCAGAACCATGATGGGCAAGGAGCACAGGGAGGCTGGAATATGGAGTGTGACTTGAGGAATAAAGGGCATCAGACCACAAGGAACCGTAGGTATCAAGTAAGGAGGGAGAGTTTGATTCCTGAGGTTGATGAAGAGCCTTTGAGGCACCTGCCAGCAGGGCACTGTCTGTTCAAATCTGCACTAGCTGCATTTTAGAAATATCATTCTAACTTCACAGACAGAAGAATCTTATCATTGTAACACATAATACTTACTAATTATTAATATTATTATTAATATAATATATAACATTATTAATACTATAATATTGTTATAAAACATGTGTTCTTGCCTTCCTCATTATCGTTTAAGCTCTGCTTAGATGGGGGCTGATGAGATGGAGGCTCAGGGAAAGGTAGGTAAGAGGGAGAAGACAGAACTTACCCATGAGTGTGTCTCTTCCTAACACAAAAACTGTAGGATTACCTAAGAGCCAGACAGCACAAAATCATATTGCCCTTTGAGTTATTATGTAGAGATGCTTAAAGCCAAGGCAGGATGTACAAGTGGCGCCACAAAGAAGGAACTATGCAAGGGGATGGGGGGGAAGGGGATAAACACTAAAAAATGACTTTAGGTAACAGGACGCTTTTAACTCTACACATTACCTTGTTTCTTTTAAGTTAATCTCAAATTGAAAAACTAGACCTCACTTTAAAGATTCAGTGATGGCACAGGACACACATATTTGGGTTAATTATTTTCTTTAGCAAATTAAAGTCTCAAAATATAAAATTTGGAGGATTCCAGGTGCATATCCTTAAGGAATATCACAACATTTATACTGCCAATAGCTAAGAAATTCTTCCTCAGAGTTGGGGTAAACTTGTGCTTCAGGTTTCAGTAGCTGAGCATTCTCTCTCTGGGTCCCAGGAACCTTAGCAGAGAACTGCAGGTTCTTCAAAAATTCTGCAAAGCCGGCTGCTAACAGGCTAATGAGTCACATCAGAGAGCTGGCTCTGCAGTGAAAGCATTCCAGAACAGCTGCTTCTTACCTGACTGGAGTAAGCTCTGAACTCTACTCATCCAGCTACAGAATAAAGCAGAAAAATCAAGATCAAAGTCAAGATTCTAAATAGAAAACTTCATGGAATGCTTTGCAATTTACTTTTAGATCAGTTTAAACTCCACCTTCCTGGTAATACCATACCTGACAACTCAACACCAAGCAAGAGTCTCTCAATTCTGCACTGTGAGTTATTCTTACCCCTCTCTTGGCCCCAAAAATACAGAAAATGGGAAAAGCAATGGATTTGGAGTAAAAAGACTTGGTTTTAAATGAAAATTGTACTCATTGACTGTCTAGCCCTGGACAAATCACTGAACTTCACATAGTCCATATTTCTTCACCTATGAAATATGCATAAAAACACCTCACATTTCAAAGGACTACTGTGATGGAAAAAATTAAAAGCATCTCAAAATCCTAGGGAGGGTTTCACTTTTTTTTTTTTTGCGGTACACGGGCCTCTCACTGTTGTGGTCTCTCCCATTGCAGAGCACAGGCTCCAGATGTGCAGGCCCAGCGGCCATGGCTCAAGGGCCCAGCAGCTCTGCGGCATGTGGGATCTTCCCAGACCGGGGCACGAACCCGTGTCCCCTGC
Source organism: Phocoena sinus (assembly GCF_008692025.1). NCBI lineage: Eukaryota > Metazoa > Chordata > Mammalia > Artiodactyla > Phocoenidae > Phocoena > Phocoena sinus. The sequence goes on along the minus strand of NC_045776.1, from coordinate 53,202,357 downwards.
ATCGGCAGGCGGACTCTCAACCACTGCACCACCAGGGAAGCCCAGGGTTTCACTTCTGATTTGGATGCAGAACATCACCAGAGAATATCACTCTCTCCTGAACAACATAAACAAGCAATGTAAGCTACAAAATCATGGCTTGCTAAAACACATCAGAGAACTAAGAAACCAAAGAGACTCAAAGGAATCAAACTCAAAAAAGTGAGTAAAAATCTAATGTTTATCAACTAAATGAATAAATAAAATGTGGTATATCCATAAAATGGAATATTATTTGGCATTAAGATAATGAAGTACTGGGCTTCCCTGGTGGCGCAGTGGTTGAGCGTCCGCCTGCCAATGCAGGGGACACGGGTTTGTGCCCCGGTCCGGGAAGGTCCCACATGCCGCGGAGCGGCTGGGCCCGTGAGCCATGGCCGCTGAGCCTGCGCGTCCGGAGCCTGTGCTCCGCCACGGGAGAGGCCACAACAGTGAGAGGCCCGCGTACCGCAAAAAAAAAAAAAAAAAAAAAAAGATAATGAAGTATTAACACATGCTATAAATGCATGAACCTTGAAAATATGCTAAAGCCAGTTATAAAGAATCACATAGTATATGATTCTCTCTATATTAAATACCTAAAATAGGTAAATCTACAGAGATGGAAAGTACATTAGTAATTACTAGGGCTGCAGGTGGATGGAGAGGGAGAATGGGGGACTAGGGGCTGATGGCTACAGGGTATGGAGTTTCCTTTGAGAAGATGAAAATATTCTAAAATTGATTATGGAGATAGTTGCACAACTTTGAATATACTAAAAGCCACAGAATAGCACATTTAATTTGGGTGAATTAGAGGAGCTTCAAGATGGCAGAATAATAACACGTGGATATCACCTTCCTCCCCACAAGTACATCAGAAATACATCTACATGTGGAACAACTCCTACAAAACACCTACTGAACGCTAGCAGAACACCTCAGACTTCCCAAAAGGCAAGACACTCCCCACGTACCTGGGTAGGGCAAAAGAAAAAAGGAAAAACAGAGACAAAAGAATAGGGATGGGACCTGCACCAGTGGGAGGGAAGCTGTGAAGGAGGAAAGGTTTCCACACACTAGGAAACCCCTTCACGGGCGGATACTGCAGGTGGCGGAGGGGGAAGCTTCGGAGCTGCGGAGGAGAGTGCAGCAACCGGGGTGCAGAGGGCAAAGCAGAGAGATTCCCGCACAGAGGATCAGTGCCGACCAGCATTCACCAGTCCAAGAGGCTTGTCTGCTCACCCGCCAGGGCAGGCAGGGGCTGGGGGCTGAGGCTCCAGCTTCGGAGGTTGGATCTCAGGGAGAGGACTGGGGTTGGCAGCGTGAACACAGCCTGAACAGGGTTAGTGCAGCACAGCTAGCCTGGAGGGAGTCCTGGAAAAACTCTGGAGCTGTCGAAGAGGCAAGAGACTTTTTCTTCCCTCTTTTGTTTCCTGGTGCGCGAGGAGAGGGGATTAAGAGCACCACTTAAAGGAGCTCCAGAGACGGGCGCAAGCTGCGCTTATCAGCGCAGACCCCAGAGAAGGGCATGAGACACTAAGGCTGCTGCTGCACCACCAAGAAGCACAGGTCACTCTCCACACCTCCCCTCCCGGAAGCCTGTGCAGCCTGCCACTGCCAAGGTCCTGTGATCCAGGGGCAACTTCCCTAGGAAAACACATAGCACGCCTCAGGATGTTGCAACGTCACGAGGGCCTCTGCCACCACAGGTGCACCCCACATTCTGTACCCCACACTTCCCCCGGCCTGAGTGATCCAGAGCCCCCGAATCGGCTGCTCCTTTAACCCCCATCCTGTCTGGGCAGAAACAGATGCCCTCAGGTGACCTACAGGTGGGGCCAAATCCAAAGCTTAACCCCAGGAGCTGTGGGAACAAAGAAGAGAAAGGGAAATCTCTCCTAGCAGCTTCAGGAGGAGTGGATTAAATCTCAACAAGCAACTTGATGTACTCTGCATCTACGAAACACCTGAATAGACAACAAATCATCCGAAATTGAGGAGGTGGACTTTGGGAGCAAGGATATATATTTTTTTTCTCTTTTTCTCTTTTTGTGAGTGTGTATGTGTATGTTTCTGTGTGTGATTTTGTCTGTATAACTATGTTTTTACCATTTGCCCTAGGGTTCTGTCTGTCCATTTCTTTTTTTTTTTTTAGTATACTTTTTAGTGCTTGTTATCATTGGTGGATTTGGTTTTTGGTTTGGTTGCTCTCTTCTTTCTTTCTTTTCTTACTTTAAAAAAATTTTTTTAACATTTATTTTTTATTTTAATAACTTTATTTGATTTGATTTGATCTCTTCTTTCTTTCTTTTTCTCCCATTTATACTGAGCTGTGTGGATGACAGGCTCTTGGTTCTCGAGCCAGGCGTCAGGGCTGTGCCTCTGAGGTGGCAGAGCCAAGTTCAGGACATTGGTCCACCAGAGACCTCCAGCTCCACATAATATCAAATGGCAAAAATTTCCCAGAGATCTCGATCTCAACGGCAAGACCCAGCTCCACTCAACGACCAGCAAGCTACAGTGCTGGACACCCTATGCCAAACTAGCAAGACAGAAAAACAAACCCACCCATTAGCAGAGAGGCTGCCTAAAATCATAATAAGGTCACAGACACCCAAAAACACACCACCAGACGTGGACCTGCCAACCAGAAGATATGATCCAGCCTCATCCACCAAAACACATGTACTAGTCCCCTCCACCAGGAAGCCTACACAACCCAATGAACCAACTTTACCCACTGGGGGCAGACACAAAAACAATGGGAACTATGAATGTACAGCCTGTGAAAACGAGACCCTAAACACAGTAAGTTAAGCAAAACGAGAAGACAGAAAAACACACAGCAGATGAAGGAGCAAGGTAAAAACCCACTAGACCTAACAAATGAAGAGGAAAATAAGCAGTCTACCTGAAAAAGAATTCAGAATAATGATAGTAAAGATGATCCAAAATCTTGGAAATAGAATGGAGAAAATACAAGAAAAATTTAACAAGAACCTAGAAGAACTAAAGAGCAAACAAACAGTGATGAACAACACAATAAATTAAATGAATAATTCTCTAGAAGGGATCAATATCAGAATACCTGAGGCAGAAGAACAAATAACTGACCTGGAAGGTAAAATAGTAGGAATAACAACTGCAGAGCAGAATAAAGAAAAAATAATAAAAAGAATTAAGGACAGCTTCAGAGACCTCTGGGACATTAAATGCACCAACATTCGAATTATAGGGATCCCAGAAGAAGAAGAGAAAAAGAAAGGGACTGAGAAAATATTTGAAGAGATTATAGTTGAAAATTTCTCTAATATGGGAAAGGAAATAATAACTCAAGTCCAGGAAGCCCAAAGACTACCATACAGGATAAATCCAAGTAGAAACATGCCAAGACACATATTAATGAAACTATCAAAACTTAAATACAAAGAAAAAATATTAAAAGCAGCAAGGGAAAAACAACAAATAACACACAAAGGAATCCCCATAATGTTAACAGGTGATCTTTCAGCAGAAACTCTGCAAGCCAAAAAGGAGTGGCAGAACACATTTAAAATGATGAAGGAGGAAAACCTACAACCAAGATTACTCTACCCAGCAAGGATCTCATTCAGATTTGACAGAGAAATTAAAACCTTTACAAACAAGCAACAGCTAAGAGAATTCAGCACCATCAAACCAGCTGTACAACAAATACTAAAGCAACTTCTCTAGGCAGGAAAATAAAAAGAAGGAAGAGACCTACAATGACAAACCCAAAACAATTATGAAAATGGTAATAGGAACATACATATGGATAATTACCTTATATATAAATGGATTAAATGCTCCAACCAAAAGACATAGACTGGCTGAATGGGTACAAAAACAAGACCCGTGTATATGCTGTCTACAAGAGACCCACTTCAGACCTAGGGACACATACAGACTGAAAGTGAGGGGATGGAAAAAGATATTCCATGCAAATGGAAACCAAAAGAAAGTTGGAGTAGCAATTCTCATATCAGAAAAAGCAGACTTTAAAACAAAGACTATTACAAGAGACAAAGAAGGATACCCCACAATGATCAAGGTATTGATCCAAGAAAAGACATAACAATTGTAAATATTTATGCACCCAACATAGGAGCACCTCAATACATAAGGGAAATACTAACAGCCATAAAAGGGGAAATTGACAGTAACAAAATCATAGCAGGGGACTTTAACACCCCACTTTAACCACTGGATAGATCATCCAAAATGAAAATAAATAAGGAAACACAAGCTTTAAATGATACATTAAACAAGATGGACTTAATTGATATTTATAGGACATTCCGTCCAAAAACAACAGAATACACTTTTTTCTCAAGTGCTCATGGAACGTTCTCCAGGATCGATCATATCTTGGGTCACAAAGCAAGCCTTGATAAATTTAAGAAAATTGAAATCAGATCAAGTATCTTTTCTCACCACAGTGCTATGAGACTAGATATCAGTTACAGGAAAAAATCTGTAAAAAATACAAACACATGGAGGCTAAACTGTACACTACTTAATAACCAAGAGATCACTGGAGAAATCAAAAGGGAAATCAAAAAATACCTAAAGACAAATGACAGTGAAAACACGATGACCCAAAACCTATGGGATGCAGGAAAAACAGTTCTAAGATGGAATTTTATAGCATTACAAACCTACCTTAAGAAACAAGATAAATCTCAAATAAAAAGCCTAACATTACACTTAAAGCAATCAGAGAAAGAAGAAATAAAAAACCAAAGCTAGCAGAAGGAAAGAAATCATAAAGATCAGATCAGAAATAAACGGAAAACTAATAAAGGAAATGATAGCAAAGATCAATAAAACTAAAAGCGGGTTCTTTGAGAAGATAAACAAAATTGATAAACCATTAGCCAGACTCATCAAGAAGAAAAGGGAGAAGACTCAAATCAACAGAATTAGAAATGAAAAAGGGGAAGTAACAACTGACACTTCAGAAATACAAAGGATTATGAGAAATTACTACAAGCAACTCTATGCCATAAAATGCACAACCTGGAAGAAATGGACACATTCTTAGAAATGCACAACCTTCTGAGACTGAACCAGGAAGAAATAGAAAATATGAACACACCAATCACAAGCACTGAAATTGAAACTGTGATTAGAAATCTTCCAACAAACAAAAGCCCAGGACCAGATGGCTTCACAGGCGAATTCTATCAAACATATAGAGAAGAGCTAACATCTATCCTTCTAAAACTCTTCCAAAATGTAACAGAGGGAGGAACATTCCCAAACTCATTCTATGAGGCCACCATCACCCTGATACCAAAACCAGACAAAGCTGTTACAAAGAAGAAAACTACAGGCCAATATCACTGATGAAAACAGATGCAAATATCCTCAACAAAATACTAGCAAACAGAATCCAACAGCACATTAAAAGGATCATACACCATGATCAAGTGAGGTTTATTCCAGGAATGCAAGGAGTCTTCAGTATACACAAATCAATCAATGTGATACACCATATTAACAAATTGAAGGAGAAAAACCATATGATCATCTCAATAGATACAGAGAAACCTTTTGACAAAATTCAACACCCATTTATGATAAAAATCCTCCAGAAAGTAGGCATAGAGGGAACTTTCCTCAACATAATAAAGGCCATATATGACAAACCCACAGGCAACATCATTCTCAATGGTGAAAAATTAAAAACATTTCCACTAAGATCAGGAACAAGACAAGGTTGTCCTCTCTCACTATTATTTAACACAGTTTTGGAACTTTTAGCCACAGACATCAGAGAAGAAAAAGAAATAAAGGAATCCAAATTGGAAGGAAGAAGTTTAGTTGTCACTGTTTGCAGATGACATGATACTATACATAGAGAATCCTAAGGATTCTACCAGAAAACTACTAGAGCTACTCAATGAATTTGGTAAAATAGCAGAATACAAAATCAATGCACAGAAATCTGTTGCATTCCTATATACTAATGATGAAAAATCTGAAAGTGAAATTAAGAAAACACTCCCGGGCTTCCCTGGTGGCGCAGTGGTTGAGAGTCCACCTGCCGATGCAGGAGACAGGGGTTCGTGCCCCAGCCCGGGAAGATCCCACATGCCGCAGAGCAGCTAGACCCGTGAGCCATGGCCACTGAGCCTGCGCGTCCGGAGCCTGTGCTCCGCAACAGGAGAGGCCACAACAGTGAGAAGCCCACGTACTGCAAAAAAGAAAAAAAAAAGAAAACACTCCCATTTACCATTGCAACAAAAAGAATAAAATATCTAGCAATAAACCTACCTAAGGAGACAAAAGATCTTTATGCAGAAAATTATAAGACACTAATGAAAGAAATTAAAGATGATACAAACAGTTGGAGAGATATACCACGTTCTTGGATTGGAAGATTCAACTTTGTGAAAATGACTATACTGCCCAAAGCAATCTACAGTTTCAGTGCAATCCCTATCAATCTACCAATGGCATTTTTCACAGAACAAGAAAATTTCACAATTTGTATGGAAACACAAAAGACCCTGAATAGCCAAAGAAATCTGGAGAAAGACAAACGGAGCTGGAGGAATCAGGCTCCCTGACTTCAGACTATACTACAAAGCTACAGTAATCAAGGCAGTATGGTACTGGCACAAAAGCAGAAATATAGATCAATGGAATAGTATAGAAAGCACAGAGATGCATATACGGTCACTTTATCTTTGATAAAGGAGGCAATAATATACAGTGGAGAAAAGACAGCCTCTTCAATAAGTGGTGCTCTGAAAACTGGACAGCTGCATGTAAAAGAATGAAATTAGAACACTCCCTAACACCATACACAAAAATAAATTCAAATTGGATTAAAGACCTAAATGTAAGGCCAGAAACTATCAAATTCTTAGAGGAAAACATAAGCAGAACACTCTATGACATAAATCAAAGCAAGATCCTTTTTGACCCACCTCCTAGAGAAATGGAAATAAAAACAAAAATAAACAAATGGGACCTAATGAAACTTAAAAGCTTTTGCACAACAAAGGAAACCATAAACAAGACAAAAAGACAACACTCAGAACAGGAGAAAATTTTTGCAAATGAAGCAACTGACAAAGGATTAATCTCTAAAATTTACAAGCAGCTCATGCAGCTCAATATCATAAAAACAAACAACCCAATTCAAAAAATGGGCAGAAGACCTAAATAGACATTTCTCCAAAGAAGATATACAGATTGCCAACAAACACATGAAAGAATACTCAACATCATTAATCATTAGAGAAATGCAAATCAAAACTACAATGCAATATCATCTCACACTGGTTAGAATGACCATCATCAAAAAATCTGCTAGCAATAAATGCTGGAGAGGGTGTGGAGAAAAACGGAACCCTCTCGCACTGTTGGTGGGAATGTTAATTGATACAGCCACTGTGGAGAACAATATGGAAGTTACTTAAAAAACTAAAACTAGAACTACCAAATGACACAGCAATCCCACTACTGGGCATATACCCTGAGAAAACCATAATTCAAAAAGAGTCATGCACCACAATGTTCATTGCAGCTCTATTTACAATAGCCAGGACATGGAAGCAACCTAAGTGTCCATCGACAGATGAATAAAGAAGATGTGGCACATATATGCAATGGAATATTACTCAGCCATAAAAGGAAACGAAATTGAGTTATTTGTAGTGAGGTGGATGGACCTAGAGTCTGTCATACAGAGTGAAGTAAGTCAGAAAGAGAAAAACAAATACCATATGCTAACACATATATATGGAGTCTAAAAAAGAAAATGGTCATGAAGAACCTAGGGGCAAGATGGGAATAAAGATGAAGACGTACTAGAGAATGGACTTGAGGATATGCGGAGGGGGAAGGGTAAGCTGGGACAAAGTGAGAGAATAGCATGGACATATATACACTACCAAATGTAAAATAGATAGCTAGTGGGAAGCAGTCGCATAGCACAGGGAGATCAGCTCGGTGCTTTGTGACCCACCAGAAGGGATGGATAGGGAGGGTGGGAGGGAGGGAGATGCAAAAGGGAAGAGACATGGAGATATATGTATATGTATAACTGATTCACTTTGTTATAAAGCAAAAACTAACACACCATTGTAAAGCAATTATTCTCCAATACCGATGTTTTAAAAAAATGGGTGAATTATATTTCAATAAAGCTTTTTTTAAAAATCAGTTATATTTCTATATACTAGCAAGGAACATTAGGAAAATACATTTTTAAAAAACAATACCACGTAGTAGAAGACCAAGTGATGGAGAGGATATGGAGCAGCTAGAACCTTCTTGCATTGCTGGTGGGGGTTTATATTGGTAAAATCACCTTTGAAAACTATTTGGCAGTATCTCCTAAAACTTAATAAATGCCCAGGCTATGAGCCAACAATTCCACTCCTATGTATAACATCCATGGGGGATGAGTGCTTATGTCCACAAAATCATGTTCAAGCTTGCTCATAACCACTTTAATAATAACAAGAAGTGGAAATAACCCTTATGTCCATCGAGAGTAGAGAGAATAAATAATTTGTGACTTATTCATACCTTGAATAGTACTTAGCAATTTAAAAGAATGAACTACTTTGAAATGTACCACATTGTAAAACTTACTAGATATAATGCTGAGTGAACAAAACTAGATACAAATGGGCACAGCCATATGATTCCATTTATAGGAAATTCAAGACGAGGCTAAATTTAATCTATGTTGACAGAAGTCAGAAGAGGGGGCATGTGTAAATGAGAGTAAAAGTAAGACTCTCTAGGAACATGAAGAAGCTTCAGAAGTACTGCAGATATTTTATAACTTGATCTAAGTGTTTTGTAAATATGTAAAAATTGATCAAACTGTACACTTAAGATCTACGCACTGACACTTCAAGTTTAAAATGTTTTAAAGAAAAATTTATATGGGAGCACCCTTCTAGTTGCTAGATGGGATGCTTCTCTGTTTATGGATTGCCTAATAAAGCCAATTAGCTCATTTTAAAAGTTATATGATTTAGCGTTTAATTTTTCACTCTTATGAAAGGAGGTTTTTACAATGGCAAATGCAAAAGCCAAGTGGTAGTAAATTGAGGGGTGGATACAGAGGTGAAGAAGTAGAGTCTGTGTGTGTAGACTAATCTTTCAAGATGTTTAATAATTAAAGGAAGAAAGAAGATGAACTTGAGAAGTAGGATCAAGAGAATAAATTTCTGTTACTGGTTCAAGGAAGGAGACACTGGTATATGCTTGGAAGTTAGGGGAAAGAACAGAATGCAGAGAGATTATGAAAGAACTAGAATTGATGGTTTAGCACCATGGACAGAAGCTTAAGCTTCTATGTGAGTCTCAACTCAGTCACTTATTCTTCATAACACTTTGCCCTTGCCACTTAAACTGTTCAAGATCAGTTCCTCAGCTATAAAATGGAAGGAAATGATTTTAACTTTTTATAGTGTTCACTTAATTTGAGTTCAATAAATATCTATTAAACCAATCCAAGGAGATTAGGAAGAAAAGAATTAAGAACACAGGTAGAGGAACTGAACTTATGAAATACCAGGAAGGAAGGAAATAATGGATTTTAAAAGGAAATGCTATGTTTTAAATAGATATCATGTGAGCAGAAAAACTAAGTTAACAGTAGATTCTTTACTTTTTCACAGTGAAACTGTCTTTTACTAAAATAGAGCCAAATTCAATGCTTACATAAGAATCCTCAAACCCTTTATAAGACTGAAGGAAATACTAAGATTCTGACTTTCCAGTATCATAATATGAGAATAGAAAAACCCGTTTTCACTAGTGCTTATTTTCATTATAATCCTTTCCCCCTATGGAAAGTGAAGGGGATACCATTTGCATTCTAATAAAATGAAATATATGAATGATAATGTCAGTCTGGAATAAAACTATTACAAACAATAGCTATTATAAAATATTGGAATTGGCAGTATTTACTGGTTTAATGTTTTTAAGCATAGAGAAACTACATTGCTTTACTGTTACGTGTGGAAACAAATTTTAAAAACCTATTATAAAGCAAAGAAAAAGGGCTTCACTGGTGGTGCAGTGGTTGAGAGTCTGCCTGCCGATGCAGGGAACACGGGTTCGTGCCCCGGTCCGGGAAGATCCCACATGCCACGGAGCAGCTGTGCCCATGAGCCATGGCCGCTGAGCCTGCGCTCCGCAACGGGAGAGGCCACAACAGTGAGAAGCCCACGTACCACAAAAAAAAAAAAAAAAAAAAAAAAAAGCAAAGAAAGAGGTAAGTATAAATTATACCAAAGAGTTTGCCTGTTCTGAAGGCTTGGATATTCCCATATCTTGCAATTTAAAACAATTTTTAAATGTTAAATGAATGTTTACCTTTACTTATTTAAGGGAAATGTACTTCCTTTCATTGGGTGCAAGAGGAAAACAAATCTGGAGGTGTCTCCTTTCAACAAGGCTTTTCTTTCCCAGTTATTTCCAGATCCTAAAGGAGAGGAGTGTGACAAGCTGAGAAATGCAGGTGCAAGTAATTGACTAGGCAAGTGTTCTATTGTCATAGAAGCAAAGCACATCAAATTAATGAGGCCCACAGAGACCCAGAAGGCAGGGGCCAGTTAGAATCCTGCCTTGGCATGCTTCAGCATGTGCTCTGGGCAACCTGGCAGCCCTTTTGTTTGTATCCCAGACAACCTAAAATTTCCGGGAAAGAGAAATCATCTTCATATCCTTACTGTGTGCAAAGGTAGGTTTTCACAGAGCACATGTTTAAAGCCGAAAAGTCACTATTTGAGCTCTATGCCAATTGTAGGAGAAAAATGATTCAATGAAACTTTTTTAGCTTTTTCTTGATGATGTTTGTTAGTATAAAGTGTATTGTTTAAAATGTGAAAAAGCACCTAAGAGTCAAAAAATTGATTTCCTAATGTTGCCATTGGCCACTTTTCTCCTTGGGCAAGTCATGTTACTACCTCTCTGAGCCTCTGTTTCCTCTTCTATAAAAATGAAATAATTGGATTGATGATCTCTTCCTTCCACTTCAAAATTCTACCAAGTACAAAAATGAATTTCTAAAAAAAAATTTCTATCGTTTGAAAAATGAATTGTCTCCTTCTTTTAAAAGGTGAGCAGGGCTTCCCTGGTGGTGCAGTGGTTGAGAGTCCGCCTGCCGATGCTGGGGACTCGGGTTTGCTCCCCGGTCCGGGAAGATCCCACATGCCGCGGAGCGGCTAGGCCCGTGAGCCCTGGCCGCTGAGCCTGCGCGTCTGGAGCCTGTGCTCCGCAACGGGAGAGGCCACAACAGTGAGAGGCCCGCGTACCACAAAAAAAAAAAAAAAAAAAAAAAAGGTGAGCAATGGGCAATGGTGGGGTTTTTTGGGGGGTGGGGGGGTTGGTTTTGGTTTGTTTGTTTAACAACACTACCTCCAGCCTGAAAAGCCTGTAGATCTAAAAGAAATGGTTATGGCACAACGTTTTTAAAAATTAAGATTTCAATAATATAAGATCAATTGCATATGGACAAGAATAAGACAATAATGCATAAAAGTAGAAATAATTGCTACAGTAATGAGAAAGTTTTTTTTTTTCTTTTAACTGATGTTAGTTGCAATAGCGTAGAGAAAACAGTCTCAGGTCTTTGACTCTTGGGAATAAACTGGTACTTCTGGGACTCAGATCCAAATCTCCATTTGGCTTCTGCCTCTGTTGGCCCCAGCACACTCCATGGTAGAGGCTGATGCTGCAGCATATGCTGGAAATATTGTTGCTGTAGGTACAGATCCAGGCTCACACGGAGCTCTCTGCTTCTAGTAGTGAAGGCAACACTCCCAGGAAAACCAGAGAGTCCAGCCATGACTTGCCAAGGAAAAGAGAAAATGTATGAAGAGAGGATTTTTTTTATGGATGTCTTTCCTAAAATGAAAAGGTAAGGTTGGGTACTTGGGTAGTGAGTAAGGACCTTAAAAATTGAGTTGATTTTCTAAGGATTTAAAGTATAAATAGAGTGGCCCAATAAGAGTTTATGCCTCTTGGAACAAAGTCAAATATAACTAGCCATGATCTCACATGAATAGTGTAATCTAAGCACATGAACAGACTGGTCCGAAATAAGAACATCGCAGGAATGATAATAACTTACCAACCTATCCCTCTGTGCCTTGGTAGAGGTGAAATGGGCTAATTAGTTGGAAAATTATTCAGTAAGTAATAAATGCTTTTAAAAATAAGGCAGGTTGTTTTCAATTACTGAAAACATAATCTCTTGTTGTTTAAGTGTTTGCTCTCTTCCTTGCTTTAGCTCTGCTAACTGGTTATGATTTAACTGCAGGAGGCAGGACTTCTGGAATGATGTTGTGAGTAACTCAGTGAAACCTCCCTCCTAGAGAGATATCTATTAAGCTGGTCAAAGTTAACAACAACAACCAAAAATTTGGTTTATCAAAAACAATAAAGCAATCAGCTAGCAATTACTGGAAGCTACAGAAGGGTATGCTATGAACAGAGGAAGTCAAAGAGACCTTAGCTAAACCGACAATTACCTCTGATAATCAAAACTGTGCCCTCTCAGAGGAGACAGAGGCTGTGCATTTCAGGGGAAACGGATCTCACTGAACTAGTCCAACCAAAGCACTAAACAAATAAAGAAGCAAACAACAACAAGCCGATAAGTGCAAAGGATCAGTATCCAGAGTTGCCACAATGTATGTATGGAATATATGAGAGATTCAAAGAAACATAAACCCATACACAAGGCGGGGTGAGGAAAGCAGGCAACAGAAATTGTATTTGAGGGGACCCAGATGTTGGAGTTAGCAAAGACTTCAAGGCAACTATTATAAATATGTTCAAAGACCTAAAGGAAACCAGTCTTAAGGAATTAAAGGAACAAATGATGACCAAATAGAGAATATCAACAAAGAGCCAAATTATAAAGCCAAAAAATGGCATTTCTGGAGTTGAAAAGTATAATAACCAGAAATGAATATTTCACTAGAGGGGCTCAGCAGATTTGAGGTGGCAGAAGAATCAACAAACTTGAAGATTGTTTTACAGATTGCATAATCTCTATAAACCTGAGGACAAAAAGAATGAAGAAAAAGGAATAAAGTCTCAGAGAAAGGTGGGACACTATTAAACACACTAACATATGCATCATGGGAGTACCAGAAGAAAAGGAGAAAGAAACATTTGCAGATAGATAAAAAATGAGAACCTGTTGTTAGCAGACCCCCCTTACAAGAAATACTAAGGGAAATTATTTAGACTAAAAGCAAGAATATCAGACAGTAATTTGAAGCCACATGAAAAAAAAAAGTACCAGTAAAAGGTATTCTGTTGGTAATTATAAAAGATAGTTTTAACTGCGTGTTTTTTTCACTTAACTGATTTAAAAGGCAACTGCATAAGACAATATGTATATAATTGTACTGTTGGGCCAATAACATATAGAAATGTAATGTATTTGACAATAGCAGCACAGAAGAGCTTTGTAAAAACAAAACCATATTGGAATAAGAAAATGACACCAGATGGTAACTCAAAGCCATTAGAAGAAATTGAGAGACCCAGAAACAGTAAATAAGAAGGTTAATGTAACAAACTTTATAAATATATACTTGTCTTCCTTTCTTCTCTCAGCCCCTTTAATTTAGTTGTGGTTCTCCTTAACCATTGAGGAGCAAGAGGTGCTCCCAAACATGCCTGAAATTGTTATGACCAAATGGGACAACCATAGTACCTGCTATACCTGAGAAACCTTAGGATTTCTATGATGTCATATAAAATATAGTCACAGACATACATAGAATATAGATATGTTTCCCCATTTTATTTACCCAATTCCTAATTAGCAAGAGTCCTCAAACATAACTACCAGATAGTTACCAATGAATAGAGCCTCAGAATGACATTTATCTGGTAAGCATTAAAGCAAAATCCAAATACTATTTGCTGCCAATATGACTCATTTTTCAAAGAACATTTTCTTCTCATTTATTTCTACACATGCATGCCACTTAAGGATATAAATATGCTCTCCCATGGAGTAAATGAGCTTTCTCAATGAAAAATGGAGAACAACGTTAGTCTCACCATGTTGGTTTTCTTCTAAGATCTGGCTTTTGTCACAGTACACTATTTGTTCCCTATCATCAAAATCTGTCACACAGTATCTTGAATAATTTTGACTTTTTTAGCTTTCTCTTAACATTATAAAATAATAAGATAGCAGTTTCGACTATTCATGTTTTGGTAAACAACTAAAATATAAACTGTCTAGACTTCCAAAAGTGAGGAAAAATAGTACTCCTTAACCTAAAATTTTTCACCTCTCAGACCATCTATAATCTGATGGAGATTATACAAGCCACATATATGTTTGTTAATCCAGCAATTCATACTTTAGGAAATCTTTATATACACTTGAATAATTAGGATTTATTGGTATCATTTAAAATGGGTCCAGGTGAGAGTTGCATGGCAAGCTGAGGTTATATTCTAACAGAGTTCTATGGAAACAAGTCTGAGAATGTTTAGAGTCTCCTTTTCTTCAGAAATAAGTATAATACACACTCTTAATATACAAGACTTAATTTAGTGGTGCATCATGGTCCACATGCTGAAAAATTTACTACAAATAACATCACCTCTTAGCTACTGTGCAGAGAAGTTTTACACACCTTAGCTGTATTAACCTTAACAATTCTAGTTCCTGAAGATGTAACACTCATATTTATCACCACATGCCATAACATAGATTAAGTTCCTTAGATACATTATATGTGGCTTGTATTTCAGGGGATACATCTTCAAGTTTGCTCTGGGTGTAATACATCTTCAATTTACACTCTGGGTGTAAAAGCCACAAGTTGTGTCAACAGGGCTTTTACAAACATCTCTGAATTCCACTGAGCATCCAAATGAACGGAGCCAGCAAGCTGCCTTTCTCCAAATCCCAAAGTCCTGAGGGGCATGAGTGTTCATGAGTGTCAGTGAACTACAGATTCTGTAGAGATTTAAGAATACAGAAGGTCAGTGGTAACTCTGAATTTAGAAAAGGATATCACACTGTTTTCCATTTGCCCTGAAGATTAAAAAGAGAAGAAGACTTGAGTAACAGATGCCAGACACAAAGAAAGCTGCCCACATTTTGAGTGACAAGATATAGAAAAAAAACTACTAAGAGCCACATTTGGGAAGTTCTACCTTTATCATAAGGAGACCGTGTCTTCTGAGAGAATTTCCAATACAATTCCTCTGTGAGATGAGTGATGGAGGAGATACATTACAGGTCTCTTCCCAATCTACGACTCCATGAAACTATCTTCAAGAGTAAGAGAAACCACAGACTACATCTGGTTTCTGAAGTCACAAGACCTTGGTAACATCAAGGTAATATCCCTGCTTTTGATATATATGCAGATAAACCTCTTCAAAATTTCTTTAACTTTAACCTTTACCACGAAGATTTCTGTCTCATTTAGCCTCTGCTCACTCAACTCTATGTACATCGAAAGTGGAGGGTAGGATGGAATTATATTACAATTATATTGTGATTACTATCATCACAATTATATTGTTTTCCTCCCAAGTTCATTATTTAATATCCCAAATCTAAATAATTAATAAGAAAGCATAGCTGTCATCTCTGCTCCATTAGTACAATTAACAAAAAATGGGATATTTAAAATATAATCTCCATTGTATCCACTGTAATGCAATTATACTCCAATAAAGACGTTAAAATATATATATATAAAATCTCATTTTTATACTTATCTCTTATGGAATTTTCTTAAATTTGGTTTTAGGCTGGAAAAAATGTGAAATATCAAAAAACAATTATGACCACATGCCACACAGAATACTCAAGAAGAGTGTAATAGCTTATGACCAACAAAACGCTGAGTTTCAGTGATCCACATAGAATATTTAATACCTTTCTGAAGATATATAATCAAAGTAACAAAGGTACATCATTTTTTAGGATACACACACATTTGTCTCACTAATTTGTCTCACTAGAAAAGAACCATAAGAGTCAGTAGCAGATAAAGGAAACCTCAGGTGAATTATACTTCAAGCATTTAAAAAAAAAACATTCTACATAACAGATGTCTTTCAACAATTTGTCAAAATTCTGAAAACTATTATATCCATGAATCTTCTTATACCCCATAATCAGATAAAACTTCTTTAAAAGCATCTCTTTGTCTTATTAAAAGAACAATTTATAATAATTTAAATCACATTACCAGAAGTCCATCATAGCGCTTTCCCTTTACATATCCTTATCTCAAACATAATTTCTACAGCTTGGCAGTGTGTAAAATCCTGTATTCTTTCCACAAACAAAAAAAAATTATCAATTTCCTCACCATGGCATACACTATGCATCACACATCAGAGGGAAGAGCCCTCCCAATAATGAGAAAGTTTTAAATTATATTCAGAGTAATTTGGTATCAATTAATATTGAAGAATCTATCTAGAAGATTCATCTGAACTAATGTCCTTAACCCAGACAAGACTGCATTCATCTTCTTCCCACTTTGTCCTCACCTCCTTCTCCAGTCCTACTTTTACCTAGATTAAAAAACTCAGTTCTGGGGCTTCCCTGGTGGTGCAGTGGTTGGGAGTCCGCCTGCCGATTCGGGGGACGTGGGTTCGTGCCCTGGTCCGGGAAGGTCCCACATGCCGCGGAGCGGCTGGGCCGTGGGTCATGGCCGCTGGGCCTGCGCGTCCGGAGCCTGTGCTCCTCAACGGGAGAGGCCACAACAGTGAGTGGCCCGCATACCACAAAAACAAAAACAAAAAACTCAGTTCTGTTTTCCATATCCAGTACCAAATTTTACCCAAATCTACAGATTTTGTTCTTCATTTTGGCACAGCAGCAGAAAGAAAAGGCTTATTAACTGGCAACTTTAATCCAGTCCTCTCCTTCCCACAAGCAGCTCACCAACAACCCCTAATAAACATAATAAAAATAGCCAATAATCATTGAGCATATTTCTACTGGCCCTGCTCTAAATGCTTCTCCTATTTATCTCCTTGCATCTCTATAACATTTGTACAAAATAAAGACTAATATTACCTCCATTTTATGGATGATAAAACTGAAGCACAGAGAACTTGAGAAATTAGCCCAAGGGCAAACAGCTAAATTACAACAGAACTGGGATTTGAACGCAGGCATAATCTGGCACCAGAAACTATGTTATTACTAACTATGCTATATTGACTACTGGTTTTAAAAAAGAAAAACAGAATGCTTATTACGCAAACAGTGTCGAGCCATATGAAACAGATGTACAGTGTAAGGTAAAACAACATATTTTGCTGTAAAAAAAAAAACAACTTCAAGATAATTCCTTATCTTCTTTGTCCTAATAGATTTTTTTGATACCAAAAAGCTAACAGGTAAAGTTATTAAAATGTGCTTTTATAGACACTTCAGTGGACAAGAACTACATCAAGATCTCATTAGCACTGTCTTAACAAACCTTTTGAATAAGATGGCCAAATTTTTTGAGTGTCCTATAGACTGAATGTTTGTGTCTCCCCATCACCACCCCCTGATTCATATGTTGAAACCTAATCCCCAGTGTGATTGCATTAAGAGGTAGGACCTTTGGGAGATTATTAGGTCATGAGGGTGGAGCCCTCACAAATAGGATTAGTGTCCTTATAGGAGACCCCAGAGAGCTCCCTTACACCGTCTGCCATGTGAGGCTACAGAGAGAAGGCAGCCGATTGTGACCCAGGAAACTGGCCTTCACCAGGTAACAAACCTACCAACACCTTCATCTTGGACTTCCCAGCCTCCAGAACTTTAAGAAATAAATATTTGTTATGTAACCTGGTCTATAGTATTTTTGGTATAGCAGCCTAAAGAGACTAAGACAGACAGAATGCATTAATTTTTTATCTTTCAATGATATCTTAGTACTGATGACAGTCAAAGAAATTGAAGTAAACTGGTGACACTGTGAAAAAGAAAATTCTGATTTACCCTGTCAGTTGTCATGGATTCACATGTGCCACATACATTGAAATCTGAAGGTTGGAGCAGGTGCAGTTGAGAGAATATAAACCAGTTGAGTCTCTGGATGACTGACTGCCTTTGCTGGGTTCCAGGATTTTTTTTTTCTTTTTTAAATTAACAGCCAGAATGCTCCTAAAAAACAGAAATGGCCTGAGATGCAGAGCCATCTGTTATGTAAAGATAAAATAAATAGAGGGGATTTTTCAAGGCCTCAACATTTAGGGTCTTCACGGTGCTAGTGACTAGGCAACAATGCAAAGAAACATCCAGTTATAAAAAGAACTTTCTCTACCACCTTGTGCTAAGAAAGCACACCTGAGGCTCAAATATACAGAACTGGTCCCTGATATAATTTCTCTTCATTGTCTCTGCCAAGGAATGACCTTGTTGCTCCCTTATTCCATACATTCTCTCAGGCCAAAATTGCATAGCTTTATCCCCCTTCAAGAGGTTTCCCAGGCAAAAACTGATGGAGGAGAGTTTGGTATTGTGGAGAGATCATTGGCCTGGGACTGAGAAACCAGGTTCTAGTTGCAAGTCACCAAAAAGCTATGTGATCTGAGCACTCTTTGTCCAAACTGGGCCTCAGTTTCCTTTATCTGTGAAATGGGGAGGCTTGCAGTAAATGAAAATGAGCTCTAAAATATCTTCCACTTTTAAAAATATTTGGTTATCCTAGACTCACAACAAATAAGGAGTCAACAACTTAACTGCAAATGCTACCTCCGAAATGACTTATGCTTAGGGATCACATTTTTAGCTGATTTAAATATCACTTCCTCAGAGAAGTCTTTGTGACCACTATATGAATGGAGCACCCTTCCCCCATCCTTATCCCTCTACTCCATTGTTTTTCTTCCTAACACTTTCACCTGATAGCATGTGTATGTCCATATTCTATCTTCCCCTTGGGGAGGGTACAGACTTGGAACTCTTTCTGTATCCTCATTACCTGGGACAGTGCCTGATATTGGTTGAAATAAAAGAATTGTGTCACTACCTAATTATTCTATTTTAGCAGTCTGGTTTTTAATACACCTATTTCAAATAACAATTTAATCTCTAGTCCTTAAAACTCAAAACATTAGCATCTCTTGATTATTATATATTTCATTGTCATAAGTCAAATGAAAATGAATCTGATAAAAAAGCAAAGAAACCAGGGCTTCTCTGGTGGCACAGTGGTTAAGAATCCACCCGCCAATGCAGGGGACATGGGTTTGAGCTCTGGTCTGGGAAGATCCCATGTGCGGCGGAGCAACTAAGCCCGTGCACCACAACTACTGCGCCTGTGCTCTAGAGCCCAAGAGCCACAACTACTGAGCCCACACGCTTAGAGCCCATGCTCAACAAGAGAAGCCATTGCAATAAGAAGCCCACGCACCACAACAAAGAGTAGTCCCTGCTCGCCGCAGCAGCAAAGACCCAATGCAGCCAAAAATAAATAAATAAATAAAATTAATTTGTTTTTTAAAAAAAAGCAAAAGCTCCAAAAAAGGTTTTCATTGGATTAGTGCTGGAAATAAAAGTAGATTTGAAGTTGGAAAAATGTTGTTTGACTCTGGTTCTCAAGGTTTTTGTTTTTTTTCCCTTACCAGTTCAGTTGGACAGATACTTCTTGACAGTCAGCCATGAGGTAGGTACTAGAAGGTCAAAGATGAATAAGACATGATCTATACCTTACGTGTAGAGTTCAGTAGGAATAACAAAGAAATAGACCACTTACGTTACTTCAGGAACAGACAAAAGAGGAATTTAGAATAAATGGAGCCTTCTGAAATGTGTAGTTCTTGAAACATAACCAGTCTACTTTTCAAATTTTTATATAAGAGCAATTTCTTCCTACATAGATGTGTGAAACCTCAAATAGAAAAATGCTTCATTATTTAGCAAGGTTAAAATTTTCTTTTGCTTCTATATATGATTTTTACTATGCATTTTAATATCCAATTTGTTCACATTAGTTTAAATCAGTCCCATTAATGATGTTGGAGGAGATTAATATTGCAGTAATTTCCATGCTGGGTATTATATGGGAGAGCAGAAAAAGCACCATGAAAACAATGGAGGGTACAAACACTCTTGCTGACTTAGATGGTTTTTCCTTCACTTTTCTCATTTTGTAGATGCTTAGCACACCCATCATATACTATTCAAGGGGAAAAATTTAATTACAGTCTATAAATAATAGTTATAACATATGATGTATAATTACTACATATACTGTATATAATTAATTATAAATCTAGACTACAATTCAAATTATATTTACTTTCTAATGCATTTTGCCACTTATTAAGAATTATAGTAAAAGAGATAAGATGGACTTCCTGCTAAAATTAGGGATTTGACTATTTGTGAATTTCAATTATGTCTCTAGAATTACCATGAATAGAGGAAAAAGGCAAAATCTGGGAATTCTCGTCCTAGGTGGCTAGTACAGTCACCCTTAGAAGGGCCTTTTAACTTCTCTCAGCCTAAGTTTCTTCATCTGGGGGAGAAAAAAAAAGAGAGGTTGAAGAAGATAATTTTCATGGTTTCTTCAAGTTCTAAGTGTTCTAAGCATGTGTTACGAATAATTAAAAACTTGCTATTATCTCTCCAAATAATTGAAGTACAAACCACTACTTGTGGTCTGTGAGTGATCCAGACTTTTCCCTGTGTAAACATCATCAGCAGTATTATTCAAGGTAAGTTACTTTTGTGGAAATACAAACCTTACAACATAGAAAACTTTTTAAAACATTAAATCTTACCTATCAAAACAAGTAAAATAAGGCTACTGGCTATCAAAAGACGGCATAGGGCTTCCTTGGTGGCACAGTGGTTGAGAGTCTGCCTGCCGATGCAGGGGACACGGGTTCGTGCCCCGGTCCGGAAAGATCCCACATGCCGCAGAGCAGCTAGGCCTGTGAGCCATGGCCGCTGGGCCTGTGCGTCTGGAGCCTGTGCTCCGCAACAGGAGAGGCCACAACAGTGAGTGGCTCGCGTACCACAAAAAAAAAAAAAAAAAAAAAAAAAAAAGGCATATACTAGTGGTGTCCAAACCTGGGTAGTAATCAGAATCACTAGGAATTTTTTTTTTTTAACGGAATCAGAGTATCTCATCATGGGGCCCAGGATTTTTTTTTCTTTTAATTTCCTCCTGTGATTTTGATGTGTAGTCAAAATCTGTGAACCGCTGTTATAAACAATAAATCTTATGAGTTCTGAACACTGAGGGACCCCTGTGCTCTAAATTAGTTTGGGAAAGCTAATAATCATGTTTATTATTGACATTGATTTATAATTTTTTGATCAGCCAGTAATTGTACAAACAAAACTGAGAGTAGTAATTCCTTAGGGGTACAATAATCAACCAGACTTTTCATACAAGTGAATTGCATTCAAACAGACTCATATATTCTCCCTCAAACCTCATAACAATAATAAGTATTATACCTTATATCAGTATAGTGTTTTATGGATTATATTGTGCTCCACATGAATTTTCATTTGAACCTTAGTTATGTTATACCCATTTTAAAAATCAGGAAATTAAATCTCAGAGATAATCATTCCAGGATCACACAAATAAGTAGAAGCTCAAGTTTAAACAAAAGCTTTTCTGACTCTAAATTCTTCTTATCTAATCTCATAAACAGTAAAATCTGTTCTCAACATAAGATACCATCTAAAGCCATACCATATTAAACTACTGTTTTTATAACTTAAGTTTATATTTAATTTAGGAAGGTAAGAAATTTTTTTGCAAAGACTTGCATATACTTTTAATTTATATGACTTCTAAGTCAGAATCACTCTTACCTCAACAGCTCAAAATTAATATTCAGAGTGATCTTAATTCTACTTTTTTAAGCTCCATCCAAAAACCTGGGGAAAACTATCTACTAGGCATAACAGTGGGTGAAAACAATCTCTTCCATTAGGAAGCAAACAAGCCTGAATGCCACAGGAGAAAGTTTTATAAATAAAAACAGAAAACCAAAAACTGTAGCTGTCATCCAAGAGAAAATTCCACAGGGTCATCCTTTAATAAGAGCAGAGCTCCTGAGACAGAAGAGCACAAACTTTGGAGTCAGATGAACTTGGGTTTAAATGCAGGCTGTGCCACTTAATAGTTATGTCTGCTTGGGCAAGTCGTCTTACAAATGGAGATATATAGGATATATCCTATTGTACTAGTTTTCTATCTCTGCTGTAACAAATTACCACAAATTTAGCAGTTTAACAACACAAATTTATCTTATAGTTCTGGGAGTCAGAAGTCTGAAGCAGATCTCACTGGACTAAAATAAAAGGTTGTCAGGGCTGCATTCCTTTTGGAAGCTGTAGGCCGAATCCATTTCCTTGCCTTTTCCAGCCTCTAGAGAATGCCTGCGTTCCTTGGTTTGAGGCCATGTACATCTTCCAAGCCAGCAGTGACTGCTCAAGTCTTTCTCTCTCTGCATCATTCTGACACTGGCTCTACTACCTCCCTCCTCCACCTTGAAGGATCCTTGTGATTGGGCCCACCTGGATAATCCAGAATAATCTCCCTATTTTAAGGTCAGCAGATTAGTAACCTTTATTCTATCTTCAACCTCCCCCCTTTACCATGTAATTCCCCTTTACCATGTAATAGAACATAATCATTCACAGGTTTCAGGAGATACAAAATATTAAGAGGCAGAGGCAAATCAGAGAGAGGTCTGAGATATTGTCTGGCACCCTAGGTTCCTTCCTACTTTGGATATGTGCTCTTTGGCCCAGAATAATAGATGGGATCTCTAAGGAAACTACACATAGTGGGGAGTATTTAAGTATGAAAGATCTCCATTTTATTCCCCCAGATAGTTGTATGACATTTGCCAGGGAGCCATGCCTGTTAAATTCATAGATTGTTGGTTGGGGTGTTTTTATAATTGTTTGTTTGTTTGTTTTAGGATATATCTAAGGACTCAGTCACTTTTCCATTTGTCCAAAAATTAAATATAGATGATCTGTGTTCTGGGTTTTACTGAAAAATATAAAAAATCCTCTAGAGTCTGACAAAGCAAGATTTTTTTAGGACTGTCATTGGGATCAGAATGCCTAGGTTTTCATTTCATTTACTGGTAAATAATAAGAATCTTTCTAAGTGTTAATTTCCTGGTCTGTAAAATAGAAATACTATTGACTGTGTTACACGTTTACTGTAAGGATAGAAATCATCTTAAATTACCTAATACCATTTTCAGCACATATTGGCACACAATAAGTGGTAGTCATTATTTTACCCTATAGAATAGATGTTTCTACCCCTTGACACTGTCCCAATTGACTTCAGTTTTATTGCCTCTGCTTAATTTAGCCATACTTAAGTTCAAAGCCTCCAGGAATAAAGTCTTCATGTTTTTTAGGGGAATAAAGTCCTCCTCCTCCTCTAGAGTTTACTTTCTGCTCTGAGGAACAGGATGTTAGTACCAGCAACTTTATAGATATGGAAAAAAAGTGGTGATTTACCCATGATATTCTTCAAAACTGGCCTGGTGCTCCTTTTCCAAAGTACTACTCCCTGCTCTCTCAAGGACTCCAAGAGTTTTATCCATTGTCCTGCAGCTCATTTCTCTTGAGCCGTAGATGAGATTAACAAACCTGTCTTACCATGACATGTATAACCACCACCCCAAATCTGATTTCCTTCTAAGCATGTTCCAAAACTAGCCTACCTTGAGACCTTATAATTTTTCTAGGAAAGAGCACATGATTCTTGCATCTAGACAACTAAGGTTACTTATCCAAATAAACTTAGCCTCAAAACTGTTAGCATAGGGAAGGAAAGTCAAGTGAGATAGTAAGACAGGTAAATAATATAGTAAATTCTCAAATATTAACAAATGTGAAGAGACATTTATTATTGTTTTCTGTTCCCCTTTTTCTGGCACAGAAATGACTCCCTTAATATGTACCAATCATTGTACCAGATCCTTTTGTCATACACTTGTTTAAAGTTGGAATTTGGCCGAAGTCAAGCTAATCAAGTTTCCAACATAATCACTAGTCTGAAGTCTTCATGGCCATATATAGAGCCACAGGCCACTGTCAAATGACTAGTCTGATCCCTCATCAGTCAAATTTCCAGAAAGAGAATATGATCGTCCATTATCAAGTAAACGCATTGAATGGTTTTGGGTCAGGTGTCCATCTCTATCCAATATTGAGTTGAACAGTGAAATTGCAAAAAGAACTAGGAGTTGCCAAAAAAATAAAATAGAAATCTTTTAGAACTGTAATCCTAAAATTGAATGAATAAACAGTATTAAATAAAATGCATCTGAATAGAAAGTGTAACTCACATAGTGGTTTGAAGTTGACTGATATTGCTTAAAATAAAAGGATAATCAAAGGTTCTTTGATTTTAGTAGCATAGCATAGCCGTGGCTATGAATTACTTGAAAGTAAACTATGAATGCATGTTCCCAGGACCAGGCTATGTCAGAAGTATTTCCTGAAGGAGTTAGTCTTCCATGTGATACTTCCAGCAAAACATTCCCTGCCAATAATGGCTGGTTTTCCGTAAGAATTGAATATTACCTCTCCCCTTCCACCAGGTGAATAGACAGAAGACAGCAGATAGCTGAGGGTAGGAATGCCACCAGCAAGGACAAGGAAGCCCTTGCAATAAAACCAAAAGAGTGGGGTCCTTAACAACCAGCAAAGCCCTGGCTTTGACCCAAAAGGGTCTAGAGTGAGAACATTAAAGTCCTAACAATTTACCTAGAAACAGGAACCTCAATTCTCTAGAGGCCAACAGCCAGAGTTTCTGAAGAAGTAGATCAAGACATTGTGAAATGGATCCAGAAATTAGGATAAAGGAGGATCCCACAGAACTGGGCCAACAGAACATGTGCTGCATTAAGGATGACTGGCCAGTGAAGAGATGCCAACTTTCCAGGTAAAAAAAGGTTTTGATGATCTAAAAAGCTCACAATGTAAGCAAAAGACATGCAGACAGCTATGTCTGCTTTGTAAACATTAGTTGTAACACCCCACAAATTGTGTGAATCAAATAATTCTCTTACAATCCCTTTTGCTAGAAGGTACTGCCTTAAGTCTCTTATTAGGTATTGTGGAACCTAAAACAGCTAAAATCTAAGTGGACCTAACCAGTGATATCCTTTCTGTATTGGTGTGCATGTAAAAACTGAATAATCCTAATTGATTCTACCTTTGCTCCCACCTGCTGGGTTCAAAAAATAGGTTAAAATTTGCTAAGAGAGTAGATCTTATGTAAGTGCTCTTACCACACACACACACACACACACACACACACACACACACACACACAAATGATAATAAAGGGGGCAGGAGGAAACTGAGAGGTGACAAATATGTTTATGACCTGATGGTAGTGATGGTTTCATGGGTATATACTTATCCCCAAACTCAAGTTGTATACATTAAATATGCACAGCTTTTGGAATGTCAATCATATCTCAGTAAAATGGTTTTTAAAAAGAAGGGTCATCCAGGAAATGTTCTGTCTCTCTTCCTGGTAACTAAAGAACAGTTACTTATAATTTCTTCTCACGTTTTTTTCAGCTGGGATATCTTAGGTAACAGGAATCGTTGCTTATTGCCTTATACAATGCATTTCTATGAAATGAAACATCATTTATCACCTTGGATAGACTTTTTTTAGCTATCAATACTTTGTGTGTTACATTCCTAAGAAAGAATTAAAAAAAAAAAAAAACTAGCCCTTGCTGGTGTGGTAAAGTCACCATCTCATGAATATATTAGTCATTGCTGCTGAGAAACTGTTGATTGTAGATATACCCAATCTGTGTACGCATATGAAGCAGGACATTTATATGAATTGTTTAAATATTTTCAGATAAATAACTCCCTAACACCTTTATCCCAACACATTTCTCCTCTAGCTTGTTTTATTAATAAGCACACTTTATAGAATGCCTTTCTTCAAGTGCATAGCTAAGGAATGAGGGACATGGGGCAGGGAAGATATTGCTAGTACAAGTTGAATACATAAATACATTAATCACACAGCAGTTGACATTACAGTGTGAGAGCAGCTCAGCCCCTGACTCCTACTCTTATCAACTCAATACATATTTATCAAGGCCTTACTCTATACCTAGCACTCTGGTGAGACGCTGCAGAGAAGAAAGAGAGAGGGAGGAAGAAAGGGAGAGAGGGAGAGTAAACACTGCCCAAGGAATGCTGCCCTAGTTGGAAGATGAGACATACATACAGGAAACAACCAAAGAACACTACTCAACTATTGCCATGTTCTTTCTTCCTCTGACCAATAATTATTAAATATTTATTTAATAATTATTAAATTATTTAATAATTATTCATTGTCTATCATTACTACTACTACAAGGTATCAAGAGAATTGGGACTCAAGTCAGTTATTTTTCTCCTATTTCATAGGTCTGGAAAAAGTCTTAATAGGAGAGGAGGGGAAGAAAATAAAATTATTGGTAAAAAGAAAGTATGAGATTATCTATGATTGTCATTTTCTGTGTCATAACATTTCCATATTATCATAGAAAATCAAATAGCTTTATTGGGTATTATAACATTAAAATATATGTAAAATATATATAGATATTATTCTACATATACAAAAGTCTCTTTTCAAGGTCCTGGTTTTCTTTAAGAATCAGACTGAGTTACATATTTAGAATATAATAGATCCACAAGGTCTTTAATATTAGGCAGACCTTGATTTGAATACTAATTCCCTGAATTCCTTACTTATGACTCATATAATCAAGGGGAGATAATTTAACTTTTCTGTGCCTCAATTTCCTCTTCTGTCAAATAAAGCTAACTACAGCTAGTTGGAAGGAAATAATGAAGACTAACGTAAGTGATATGAATAATTTCACCTAGTACAGAGCCAGGTTCATACACGCAATTAATAAATGCCAGTTTCCCTTCCCTCTAAGCATAGAGGCAAATATATGATCTAAAGCTTAAAAAGAGAAATATCCAAAAGTAGAATTTGTATGTTGTGAAAATTAAGAAGAGAACACACTGCATTTAATTTGAAATATCATCGTGAAGTAGGCACTTAACTTCAGTAAACATGTGTAGGGAGCTCCCTCACTATAGGCTCTTGGTACTTAGCATAGACCTCTCTTAGAGTACTTAATATTCTCTTTTCGTGATTAACTGTGTGCATGTCTGTCTCTTCCATCCTATAATGAGCTCTATGAGGTCGACATCCAAATCTTTTATATAACATCGCATTGTTAAATGACTGTAGGCACATGTGAATGAACAAATGCATAACAACCAGGAGATAGGAATTCAGAAATCATCTCTGTATGAATAAGATGCACTGCTATACAGCAATGAGAGCCTATGAACTTACTACCTAACCACAAAAATGAAATAAAGTCTAAGTAAAAAAATAAAGACATCTCAATAATGAGGAAAATTCTTGTGTTAGAATATTAAGTGGGAAAAGTAAATTTTGTATATCTGGAATGATAACTATGTTGAATTTTTTAACTACATAGTGAAGAAAAAGAAAGAAACACAAATATTAGTGGTCAAGATCAATCACTGCCTCTTAAAGGACACTTTAAATGCTCATCTTAGTTTGATCTTTCTCAATTTGACCTTGACATTTTCTTCTCACTGTACACATTTTTCCTGGACAATCTTCCTTATTCATCTAGTCAATCAACATATTATTACTTAAGTGCCTCCCATGTGCCAAGCATCTGGCTAGACACTGGATACACAAAAGGGAATGAGATGAGCAAAATCCCTGCCCTCACTGATCATGCCAGGGAAGACAGGCATTTTAGGAGAGTGTTGAGGGCCAGTGGACTCAGGACAGTGTGTGAGGAGAGAACCTCACTCACTTGGGGAGGAGAGAAAGCCTCTTGGAGAAGTAACTTTCAAGCTGAATCACCAAATATAAAGCCTTAAGAGGGAATGAGGAGGAAATCAGTGGGGGCAGAGGGGGCATTTCATTGCTTTACTGCCATCTATACACTAATCTCTCTCAGATGTGTATTTCTAGCCCAGAAGATTCTTATTACCCCCAAGCTCATATGTGGCCTTCAACCACCTTATACCCAAATGTCCGAACTGAAATCCTTTGTCTCCATTTCCTCCTCTGCATTCAAAAACAGGAGACGAAGGCCACACTTACTTAATATTTCTAATCCTTCCACTCACACGATCCAGAAAGCTTACTATTCTCCATTCCTCTCCCTCATCCTCCGTATCTATGGGTCACTAAATACTATTCTAACACTTCATCTCTCAAAACTCTTCATTCCACAGTCGAAGTTCCAATCCAGGTCCTCTTTTTTAAAATGGTTCATGTGGTAAATTTTGTGTATATTTTGTCACAATTTTTAAAAAGAGACAAAATAAGAAACTAATAAAGCAATACTTCCAAAGGACAAAGCAAGACGGATGAATTGCCAGAGACCTGGGAGAAATTTCTGCCAGAAAAAAATAACTGAGGGAAACAGTAT
Organism: Phocoena sinus; assembly: GCF_008692025.1. Lineage (NCBI taxonomy): Eukaryota > Metazoa > Chordata > Mammalia > Artiodactyla > Phocoenidae > Phocoena > Phocoena sinus. The sequence continues at coordinate 53,173,803 of NC_045776.1, read as the reverse complement.
GTGGCAAAGAGTGTCCACACCTGCTCACGTTCCCATGTTGCCACCCTACATGTTGAAGATTGCTTACTAGGAACACCTGTGTCTCCTTGCCTGTGAGATTTTTCTAGCCATGACAGCATCTCCACCTGTTCCTGAGCAAGCTATAAGAGTAAATGTCCCAGGAAGTGGCCCTCAGCCACAACTGGATGAAGGCAAACATCACCTTTCTTGCCCCTCTGTGAGCGTGACTCTGAAGCGTGTTCTACATGCTGCAATTCTACATGCAGCAGTTCTACATGCTGCAGTTCTACATGCAGCCCAGAGATCCCCAGTAGGATTGGGCTGCAGTCGCCCATCCAGTAACCTGCTTAATAACACACTAGGGGCTTCCTTCTCTTCTCTGGTTCTCTCCCTCATTCCCCTATTCCCTGGAATCACCTCCCAAATAAACTACTTGCATCCAAGTCCTTATCTTATCTTTGGATTCTGGATGAATCCAAACTAAGACAATAAAAATTCAAGGTTCTGAGGAAAGTTCCCCTTGCCAACGGCACAGATAGGAAAAACACCATGAGAAAAACATATTCCTTTTAATATCCAAGAAGCCCAGAGTTGGAGAAAAATTAAATAATATGACACAAACTGACTTTAATACTTTGCCTATACATTTAAGTAAAACAAAATATCAAATCATGAAACTTAGAAGAGTGCTTTACCATGTATTTATTTAATAAATAGATGACTAGCTTATTTAATGCTGAATTTATCATTCTACTGATGTATCTTTAAAGAAAATCTCTTCTTTCTCAGACCCTTTTGTAAATGGCTGTATAATGACATGACACCACTGCAGCGTACTTTAAAGCTCTCCTTACTGTATATGCTAAATGTAAGCCTGTTTGGAACTGAAAGCTTACTGAGTACTGTGAATTACTAACAATATGTTTGCTATTAGCCCTGTGTACCCCTTCTGTCGGAGAATAAAACCATGCTGAGAAAATCTTCAGTTAAATGGTGTTTAAAAGGAAAACACCACTGTCATAAAAGCTTAACAGGCCTCCTGTCTTCAGGTTAGCAATCAATCCTTATTGCCTATTAAGCCACTTCAGTGTCACTATTGGAGCAGAGTATATACCATTATCTCCTCTGATCTGCAATTTAAGTCCCAATATTCAACCACTTCTGATTTACCACTAAATCCCTGAAGTCAACACTGATCCATAGGAAAAGGTGAATATCAAATGTGTTGCTTTAAATGAGGACTGCTGTTATTTCACTTTTCCCCATCATCCTATTCCCCACTCTCCCTTGTGCAAATTCATCACTTCTGACAGGCCCCCTGTGAGGTACACATAGGGAGGCACCATCTCCATTGGAAAAGGGATTTAACCAACTATCGAAGAGCCAAAAGGGGAATGGAACCAGAACAGCTGACTCACACATCACAGCTTGAACCACTAGACTGAGCTTCCGCCCTGAGAGGGAAATGAATCAGTCAACAGTGAGTCATCCCACCAAGGTAAATATGTTTTCCCTGTGATGGAGAAGTTCATTTTAAACACAGTAATCAGAAAATGTAAAAGTTAATAAAAAGAACAGTCCATTTAAATTCAACAGCCATGTAGATTTTTCAATTGCAATATACAAATATGTACTGTCACGTGATCTGAAAAAGTAATAAAGTGTGAACATTGTTCATGGAAATGTCTGAAAGCAACTACTAAAATTTCAGTTAAAAACATCAAATCCCTGGTGGTCCAGTGGTTAAGACTTCACCTTCCAATGCAGGGGGTGTGGGTTCGATCCCTGGTTGGGGAACTAAGATCCCACGTGCTTCACAGCCAAAAAACCAAAACATTAAAAACAAAAAAAAGGAAGCAATATTGAAACAAATTCAATAAAAGACTTTTTAAAAAATCAAAAGAGGGCTTCCCTGGTGGCGCAGTGGTTGAGAGTCCGCCTGCCGATGCAGGGGACACGGGTTCGTGCCCCGGTCTGGGAAGATCCCACATGCCGCGGAGCGGCTGGGCCCGTGAGCCATGGCCGCTGAGCCTGCGCGTCCGGAGCCTGTCCTCCGCAACGGGAGAGGCCACAACAGTGAGAGGCCCGCGTAACGCATAAAAAAAAAATAAAAAAAAAAAAAAATCAAAAGAGAAGGAAAATGTGCACTTTCACATATCTAAATCTGATAAACTAAACTCTCTAAAACCACTTTAATTTTAAAAACTTAAACCATTATTAAAGATGACTCTTTAAGAGAATCATTTTAACTTTTGGCAAAATCACAAAAGAAGAGAATTTTTAATATAAACAAATTTGGTGCAAATGACTAGCTGAATTGGTACATTAATTTAATGAAAATAATGATAGCTGCCATTTATTGAATTCCTACTATGTGCCATCTCTAATTTTTGTAACAGCTCTCAAAATAAAATACTACCTGCATTTTATTGAGGAGGGATCAGAAGTTCAAGGAAGTTCAATGACTTGCCCAAGGTGAAGTAAGCTTCTGTTATGGAATTCAAACTTAAGTTATCCTGGTTCCAAAACAATCCTGACCATTCGTCATTATACCATACTCTCTTTTACCTGCACCATTGGGCTGTGTATTGTAGGCACTCAAAATAACATCAGTGAATTGTACCTTCTTTATTAGCAAAAAAAAAAGAGAATGATCTCTCTCTCACACACACACACACACACCACAGTCACACACAATCAGTTATTGGAATTATGAGTTTTTATAACAAGCTTGTTACTATTCCCACCCAGCTTATTCAAATACTTTTGCTACATTACTGTACAGTAGACTCAAGTAGGGTTGTTTAAGGTATTTCTAAGGTATTTCCTTACATGATTAAGAAGCAACCAAGGCTAAAAGAAGTGAATCTGAGATCACTGTACACTTCTCTAAGTTGAAACTGCCAATCTAAGCTCTGGTCACTCAAGGGTGCAGGCACATTTATACCTCTAGCCCTGCAGTTTTATTTTTAATTTGTATTACAAAGTATTTTAACAGTGGTTTTCACACAGGCCAAAACATAGAGGCTTTACCACACTTCTCTGATGCAAGAAGTATTATACACTAACTTTTATAAAGCCTTTCATACAAACAAGCCTAGAATATTTAAGACATTCACTAGGCTCCTCAGGCCAATGTGATGGTGTGGCCAGTTTTGGAAAGTTTGATGGAATAGGTAGGATTATCTTATATAAATACAACAGACTACTTCAATTATTGTTGTTGTAATAATAAATACATTTAATCTTCTCACCAACCCTCTAGTGTCAGTACTATTATTATCACCGATGAGTTACAAATGGATTATGTTCAAAATGTAGACAATGTGCCTTGGAAAGGTTAAGGAACCCAGATAACTGGAAATAGAGTTGATAGTCGAAGCCATAAATGCCTGCACTCCTAACCATGATGGCGTACTGCTTCCCAGTTTCCAGAGAGACCTACAAGATACTATCATACCTTTCCAGTCCTTGAGGCCAAGCTTAGTTGTTCATCCCCAAACCTGCAAGCTATGTATAAGTTATAGTATAAGGACTACTGTACTTCTAAAGCGCCCAAAGAAGTATTCACTAATTATAATCAACTTCAAATCCACTTCAGAGTATGGTACTATTATGGCATGTTAGCAAGCTTATAGTAACTGGGCCAAGAACTACCACTGTCCATACCTGTGCTGCCAGAGGCAGCTATACGTGTGAACACCTGCACTCAGAGGTGGCACTGGGAGCCGTCCATGGTGCTGACTGAAAACGCTTGGCTGGAGTTTGCTTTTCCGTATTTCCACTCGGATTCTGCCTGCCAACCAAAACCCAGTCTTCCGTATCTATAGATCTTGCTTCTAAACAAACCTTTATTTATCTGCATTCCTATTACAATCTTGCTTTGTCCAGATCTCTGTCTGCTGACTGTACATCTTATCTAAGTTCTGCCTGTACTGCCACCACAGATTCATTTTCTGCTTGGATTCTTGACAAGTCAGCCTACCACTGTCTTGTCTATGGTTCTCTTTAAGAAAGGAAAATGTAAATAACATCACATGGTAAATAGGAAAATTAGGATTATCCTTGTCATTTGTCCCTAAGAATACTGCTTAGATATATGTGCGGGGGGGTGGAGGAAGAATCCCCCTCTGGCAACCACAAAGCCCCCAGCCAAGTGTTACTTAAAAGTTGTTATGGGAAAGGAGTCACAAGATGAGAAGGGAGGAACTGGCATGGGAGACACTGTTGGAACTGACTTGGGTTGGGGTGAGAAACAGGAGATAACAGGAAGCTCTCACAGGGAAGCTAAGCCCAAATCATGTTATTTGTTTTCCAGTAGATATTGAAAGCTAAGCTTCAGGTCCTAACAACAACAAAAAAAAACATAAAAGGGAAAAAATAATTTATAAGTGATTTGTCACAAAGGAAAACAAAAATCTGAATATTTTATCTTTGCTTAACATACCTATTTATAGCTATATCACCTTTGCAAACATAAATTTCCAGGCCTAATTTATTAACGGAATGCTAGGTCTCATTAATTTAAATTGTCTGATATATAAATAACTTTCACAAACTAATTCAAACTAGCAATGCATGACACTAGTCTCAGAGACAGTGTGAAATTTGCTTTAAAAATTGCTGCTGGCTGTCCAATAATTATGCACTGTGACATTGCAGCAGGATTCTTTCTTGGCCTCCATCTTAAATTAGAAAATGTTAAGCCAGTTTAAAAAAAAAAAAAAAGATTTACCAGCATGGTATCACCCTAGAAAATGCATACATACATTTAAATTTATTTAACTAATTGTCCCCTTGATAACCAGGTATTTATAGCTTAAATTGTTTACCTTTTTTTTTTTTAATGCTATCACTGTAGGAGTCATCCCATGGTCATTCTTCTCACTACATAACAATTTATTCTAGTCACAAAGATGGGTATTTTGTTGCAGATGGGTTTACCCTAATGACCACAGCTCAGCACTATTAATTAGTATTTTAACAAAAGGTTGGTACTAACAGTGAACAAATAAGATGCATCCCCTTACTAGCAAACATATAAATATAAAAATGAGTATAGGATATTCTAACTTCTTAATATAAAATCCAAGAAGTTTGAGGAACTCTGCGAAGAAAAGGAGAATTTAAGAGGAAAATGTTTCCTCTTCTGAGGACCTACCTCAAAGACAATAGGCAAACTCTTTTTTTAATGTTATGTTATTTAGATGTCAGACCTAAGTTAGGGAATATAGTGCCCTCATGTTGTGTTTTCCTGTAGGGGGTCTGCCACCACAAACACCTCCCTTTCCTTCTAGAATCCATTTATGAAATTTTTCTGTGAAAGTTCCATAGGGGTCATCCAATGAAACCTTTCATTTCACAGATGAGAAGGGAAGGCCCAGACACACCAAAGGGCTTGTCCAAGGATACACAGGCAAAACTAGAGCTTAATGCATCTGACTGCAAATAAAATGTTCTTTCCACCATGCTGTATTACTTCATATAGAATTTGTACTTCTACCTATCTTTTAGATACGGTTAATCATTGTTATGTAGATATGGTAAATAGAATTCTACAGTAATTATGAGTGAGCCAATTGCTATATGTTGCATCTGAACTTAGACTAAGATACTTGGTTTTCTTTCTTGCTTTATACTGAAAAGGAAAAGAAATTTTCATCATGTTATCCCCACTTGTATTATTTTTCAAACGTATTCTACTCCTTAACTCCATCTAGAAACTGGAAAAGTGTAAGAAACCTTTACTTTATAAGAAAGCTAAATGATTTTATAATTTTGATTGTGTAAGGAAGAATAATCTATGATCCTTAGGCCACAAACCTCAAATTCTAAGCACACATATATCTGAATCTCAGCTACATTTTTATTAAACTTGCTAACTTATCCCTTTTAAACTCTACTCTGGGCTCTTAAAGACTCTTTCTTATTTAAAGGCCAAAACAGAATATCATAAAATGTACCTAACAGTGTTTAGAGGCAAAAAGATTAAATGCCCCAGCTTTTTTAATCTTTTGAGATAATTCACATATAACATTATATTAGTTTCAGGTTAAAAAAAATAATTCAATATATGCATATATTGCAAAACGATCCCGACAATAAGTCTAATTAACATCCATCATCACATAGCTACATTTTTTTCTTGTGATAAGAACTTTAAAGATCTAATCTCGGGCTTCCCTGGTGGCGCAGTGGTTGAGAGTCCGCCTGCCGATGCAGGGGACACGGGTTTGTGCCCCGGTCCGGGAAGATCCCACATGCCGCAGAGAGGCTGGGCCCGTGAGCCATGGCCGCTGAGCCTGCGCGTCCGGAGCCTGTGCTCCGCAACAGGAGAGGCCACAGTGGTGAGAGGCCCGTGTATTGCAAAAAAAAAATCTAATCTCTTAGCAACTTTCAAAAATACAATACAATATTATTAACTATAGTCACCATGCTGTACCTTAAATCCGTAGGACTTAATTTAAAGCTGAAATTTTATATCTTTTGATTACCTTCACCCATTTCAATCACCCCCACCCCTGGTTTCTGGCAATCACCAATACGTTCTCTGATTCCATGAATCTGAGTTTGGGTTTTGTGGGGTTTTTTAAAGATTGCACATATAAGTGAGATCATATGGTATTTATTTGTCTTTCCCTGTCTGACTTGTTTCACTTAGCACAATGCCCTCAAGGTTTATCCATGTTGTTGCAAGTGATGGCCCAGTTTTTATACAAAGCAACAGAGAAGGATTATTACAGAAGCATACATCTACCCCAAAAAATCCATACAATACTTTGAAAACATGTCCATAACATCATACAGAAATTTAGAAATTCCAGAAGGCAAAAGTGCAAAATTAGCAAAAGCGAGTGGCAAGGAATCCAGAAAAGAAAGAGAAGATTATGAATACTATAATCATCATATATTGGGGGGGGGGAGTTGTATATCATAATTTTGTCATAAGAATGTTTGGTCATCATTTTTGTTCAGTTATTATCAGAGGTGATTGGATATGTATTACTACTCTGACACCAAAGCAAAAACATTTTACTGCCTAACTTCAGACAAGAAAATTACCTAAATAAGAACAGAAATTGGGGCAAAACACGAACACTGGGCTTCCCTGGGTTCGTGCCCCGGTCCAGGAGGATCCCACATGCCACGGAGCGGCTGGGCCTGTGAGCTGTGGCCACTGGGCCTGCACATCCGGAGCCTGTGCTCCGCAACGGGAGAGGCCACAGCAGTGAGAGGCCCGCATACCGCCAAAAAAAAGAAAAAACAAAAAACAAACACTGAGTCAGTGCACACTCAAGAAGATACCATAATTTAGCCAACACTGTGTGGTAAAACTACATGATTTCCAGGTGATAAACTCTTCCCTTAAGGAAACAATTCCTCTATTTGCCATATATGCAACTCTTTTACTTCCTGGAGGACTTCAAGATGTCCAGCCCAGACTCAGAAGCTCCAAGCAGAAAAGGGACAGAATATACAAAAACTTCAGGTAAGTCAAACACAAAGACCAATGAGATCAACCAAGGTCAAGAGAAGTAAGCAGATAGTGTAGTCAAGGTAAGAAAAAATGCAAAGACCAAAGAGTAGGAGGGTATAGTCAGGATCCCAGGGTTTGGATATCAGGAGACAAAGAACAGTGACTTAGGCAGAAGTCTTTCACATGGTAAGATTTTTCATAACCTGAGCCTCATTTGCCTGTTCCAGCCTCATGCCTCAGTAATACTCATGCTGTCCCTGTTTTGTGCCTCTGCCTCTGCTTGGCATTCCCTTTCTGAATTTATCCACCCATAAATTTTAACTCTCCTTCAGGACAGAATTCAACATCATTCCCACAAAAGAGTTGGCTGTTGAATTCCCTGAAGACTTGGGCACACCATCATAATGTTCCCAGTGCACTTTATGCATACCATCATTGTAACATGTATGGTATATTTTAACTGCTTATGTGCCAGTGACCCCATTAGCTAACATCTCCTTGAGAGCAGGCACTGCCTCTTACTCACTGATTTTACAAAAACACCTAGAACACAGTGCCTGATGCACCACAAGCTCTCAAATAATTGAATAAATGAACACCTTTACAATAATATTTATATTCTGCCTTTTCCTTAAGAATAGGAGCTATCATATTCATTCTTTTCCCCTGGTGCTTAGCTCCAGTTCCGGCAAAGAACTTGTGCTCAACAAATATTTAACAAGTTAATAAATGAGTGAAAAACTCTTCCCCTTCAACTGTTCATATAGACCAAGTCTAAGAAGAATTGTACAGATAAGAATCCCAAAATGTGCTTTGAATATTGGAGTAACAATGGCAACAATAGCAACATTGCTGTGTCTCTTCGATCAAGTGACCTAATCTCTCTATGCCTCAGTTATTTTCATTAGCTGTAAACTGGGGATCATAGTACCTAGTGTCATAAATAGTCATGGTATTGCTGTGAAGACTAGAAGAGCACCTAACACATAGGAAGCACTATTTCAGTATTTGCTGCTGCTGCTGTTAGAGTTCTCAGCTAGCAAGGCAATTTTTTAATGAGAGAAAGTGAATGGCTATCCACTCAGAAGTGTTAATGTTTCTTCTCCTTACAGAGAAGAATTAACAGAACAGAATTAACGAAAGAACAAAAGAAAGCAATCCAAAGTCCCAGCAATAAAACTTACTAGCCATTTGACTTTGCTCAGTCCATTCATCATTCTGTACCTTAGTATCACCTTTATTCATTCAATAGTATTTATTGAGCAAGTGCTATGCAGGATAGGAGGGGTATCATGGTAAATAATACAGACATAAAGATTACAGACAAGTGAACTCAATTCCCTTCACTCTAGAATGGAAGTGTGGTTTAGAGATTTGAAATGAGTGTCATTTCCCCAGGACTTTTTCAGACTACTTCCAAAAACCATGCCCACTTCTCTTCCCTGTTGGGATCTGCAGTATTAAACCACTGTTGCTGATACGACTGGTGTATCCTCCAAATGTGTTGTGACAGGAAAGGTAGAGGATTATTAGATTAGATGTTCTGTGTGATTAATCCTCCAGTTTCAGTGTCATGAATAAACTACACCATAAAGTTATTATTCTAAGACATTATTGCCCTAAAACCACAGCCTTTACACACAGCTACCAACACACAAATGCATGCCACTGATATAAAAATAAAACTACAAAAACAGAATATTAAAAATCTATCTTTTCCACCAGCAAAACAGTTCCAAGTGCCTTTCTGTGAGTGAATGAGTTTTCCACTCTTTATAGATACATATATAAAAACATAATAAATCACAAAGAAAAGTAATGGTCAACAGCATAGAAGAGTTAGGTGTACAACAATAAAGCAAGCCCGGGAAAATGCAGTAAAGGTTTAGATGGAGGAAAGATGTTTGGGAACCAGGAACCTATTAGTAAGTTACATGTTAAGAAAAGCCAGAGTTGTAGTCAGTACAGAGGCTGGGCAAAAAACTGTTCAGTTAAGTGACACTGATCAAAATAATCCCACTAGTGTGTGTGCTATATATTAGAAACATTCACTCAAGAAAAAAAAAAGTCAAGGTAATGTGAGAAAAGACAATTTAAATTTCCAATATGTGCACAAAGAACAATGAGGCCAAAAGAAAGATCAGATATTTTTCAAGTGATTGATGTGATTAAAGTTAGAACAATGAAAATCCAGCCACGAACATTCAAATGAGACAGCAGAAAGACTATGTAGTAACACAGATGCTCTGACAAATGTCTTAGACCTTTTTCTTTGAGAAAAGTGAAACATGCTACCTGGTATGCACCTAGACTCTATTTTACCTTAAAAAAATAATTTGTCTTAAAGTAGGATGAACAGTTACTTATCAACATGTCTAAAACACCAGCAAACTCCATTATTAAGTTTTGCAGAACCCCATGATTGTGGTAATAAAGTAGATGTATTTTTCTTTCAAAATGATAGCCCTTAAGAACATAAGCATAAATACTCCCATAAAGATGGAATAGAGTGAATAAAAACCAAAAATCTTTTTTATCCAATTTTTAAAAAAATATTTTACAAAAACATACTGTACATATATGCATATTTGTATACATACATACCCTCACACATACATAGTTCTCAAAATTACTGATAAAAACTTAATGTGGACCAGATTCACATACAGCTTTTGACAAATCTCACACACATTGAAAAAGATTTAGAAAGAACATTAACATCTAACCAAAAGTCAGCATCCTAAAATAAAACTGCACAAGTGGAAGGGGAAGCCCCATCCATCCTCTAATGTTCCCAATAAGAGAGTTGACCCTGACCAAGAAAGTAAAGAGCAGAACCATTAAATGGAGCCTGCAAAGAATGTCTTAGTCCCTCGGTATCTGAGGGGATTGGTTCCAGGACCCCTGCGGATACCAAAATCCACGGATGTTCAAGTCCATTATATAAAATGGCATAGTACAGTCGGCCCTCTGCATGTGCAGATGCAGAACCCATGGAACTCTCACCTCTTGGTCCAGTAACCCACAGAGAAGTGGCCTTAAAACAGACCTTTCACATGTTGTTGATAAAAGTGTAAATTAGAAGATCTTTTTGGAAATTAATCTAGCAATATGTTCTAAGAATCTTAAAATTTTTTCTTAGCCTTTCACTCAATAAACTCAAATGTGGTTATTCATTCTTAAGAATCTATAATGCGTTTTCTAAAATGTAAGACTATTCACAACTCTATGGGATGCCTTATTATCTAGTAGGAATAAGAGAAAGTTTAAATAAATTTGTTAGCAAGTTTATTTCTTGACATAGGTCATATTCTTTCACATGATAATTTCATTTAGACACATTATGAATGTGATGTGAGCACAACCTAAAGTGAAACACTAATTGTTATGGCAATTAGTGGCTTTCAATACTGCTAATATTTAATGAATTTAACCCTAAGGCATTTCTAGTTAATCAAAATATAAAATTGTTACTCCCATTACAACTACTATATATAAATATCCTTCTTAAATATATAAAAGCTGTGTGTGTAGTTTTTCCTTCCATAGTCAATTACCAGTTATTTTCTTTAGTGAAACACTGCAATTTAAAGACAGGTTTTAAATACAAAAATACCTTTCACAGACATTATTTCAAAATGTTAATATACTTTTCCTCCTTTCAGTAACCAAAAAATTATCCCTGAATATTATCAACTAGTTTCATCTATGTATTCAGAATTTTTTTTTCTTAAAGATGACTTTCAATCTCACTACACAATAGACAACAGGGGGGCTGTTTTTTTAATTGAATGAAAGATTCTTTAAATTCTACAATGCTTTACAGTTTTCAAAAGTTTCACACAGATGATTTCGTATAATCTCATAATAACCCCATTTTTTTCCTCCCACATGTATATTGCCCCCCTTTCCCTCTCCCCACTGGTAACCACTAGTTTGTCCTCTATATATCTGTGAGACTGCTTTTTTGTTATATTCACTAGTTTGTTGAATTTTTTATATCCCACATGTAAGTGATATTATACAGTATTTGTCTTTCTCTGACTTATTTCATTTAGCATAATGCCCTCCAAGTCCATCCATGTTGCTGAAAATGGCAAAATTTTGTTCTTTTTTATGGCTGAGTAGTATTCCATTGTGTATATACCACATATTCTTTACCCATTCATCTGTTGACAGACATTTAGGTTGCTTGCTTCTCTTGGCAACTGTAAATAATGCTGCTATAAACATTGCTGTGCATGTATCTTTTTGAATTAGTGGAGTTTTTTCAGATATATACCCAGGAGTGGAATTGCTGGGTCCTATGATAGTTCTTAGTTTTTTGAGAAACCACCATACTGTTTTCCACAGTGGCTGCACCAATTTACAATCCCACCAACAGTGAACAAGGGTTCCCTTTTCTCCACATCTTCACCAAAATTTGTTACTTGTGTTCTTTTTGATGTCAGCCATTCTGACAAGTATGAGGCGATATCTCATTGTGGTCTTGATTTGCATTTCCCTGAATATTAGCAATGTTGAGCATTTTTTCATGTGCCTGTTGGCCGTCTGCATGTCTTCTGCGGAAAAAGTTCTTCCACCCATTTTTTTTTTTTTTTTTTTTTTTTAAACATCTTTATTGGGGTATAATTGCTTTACAATGGTGTGTTAGTTTCTGCTTTGTAACAAAGTGAATCAGCTATACATATACATATGTTCCCATATGTCTTCCCTCTTGCGTCTCCCTCCCTCCCACTCTCCCCATCCCACCCTTCCAGGCTGTCACAAAGCACCGAGCTAATATCCCTGTGCCTTGCGGCTGCTTCCCCCCAGCTATCTACCTTACTACGTTTGTTAGTGTGTGTATGTCCATGACTCTCTCTCGCCCTGTCAAAACTCACCCCTCCCCCTCCCCATACCCTCAAGTCCGTTCTCCAGTAGGTCTGCGTCTTTATTCCTATCTTACCCCTAGGTTCTTCATGACATTTTTTTCCCTTAAATTCCATATATATGTGTTAGCATACGGTATTTGTCTTTTTCTTTCTGACTTACTTCACTCTGTATGACAGACTCTAGGTCTATCCATCTCATTACAAATAGCTCAATTTCATTTCTTTTTAAGGCTGAGTAATATTCCATTGTGTATATGTGCCACATCTTCTTTATCCATTCATCCGATGATGGGCGCTTAGGTTGTTTCCATGTCCTGGCTATTGTAAATAGAGCTGCAATGAACATTTTGGTACATGACTCTTTTTGAATTTTGGTTTTCTCAGGGTATATGCCAAGTAGTGGGATTGCTGGGTCATATGGTAATTCTATTTGTAGTTTTTTAAGGAACCTCCATACTGTTCTCCATAGTGGCTGAACCAATTCACATTCCCACCAGCAGTGCAAGAGTGTCCCCTTTTCTCCACACCCTCTCCAGCATTTATTGTTTCTAGATTTTTTGATGATGGCCATTCTGACTGGTGTGAGATGATATCTCATTGTAGTTTTGATTTGCATTTCTCTAACGATTAATGATGTTGAGCATTCTTTCATGTGTTTGTTGGCATTCTGTATATCTTCTTTGGAGAAATGTCTATTTAGGTCTTCTGCCCATTTTTGGATGGGGTTGTTTGTTTTTTTGTTATTGAGCTGCATGAGCTGCTTGTAAATTTTGGAGATTAATCCTTTGTCAGTTGCTTCATTTGCAAATGTTTTCTCCCATTCTGAGGGTTGTCTTTTGGTCTTGGTTATGGTTTCCTTTGCTGTTCCACCCATTTTTTAATTGGGTTGTTTTTGATGTTGAATTGTATGAGCTGTTTATACATGTTAGATATTAACCCCTTATCAGTTGTATCATTTGCAAATATCTTCTCCCACTCAGTACGCTGTCTTTTCATTTTGTCAATGGTTTCCTTCGCTGTGCAAAAGCTTCTAACTTTAAATAGGTCCCATTTATTTTTGCTTTTTTTTCCCTTTGCTTTAGGAGATGGATCCAAAAAAAATATTGCTACGGTTTATGTCAAAGAGTGTTCTGCCTATGTTTTCCTCCAAAAGTTTTATAGTATCTGGTGTTAAATTCAGGCCTTTAATCCATTTTGAGTTTATTTATGTACATGCTGTCAGAGAATGTTCTAATTTCATTCTGTTACATGTAGCTGAACTGGACCCAAAGGACCAGTTTAAAGGACCCAAAGTCCAAGCCCACCACCAGAGACCCTGGTACAAGTGGTAGAGGTGGGACCTAAGCGTTAGCATTTCTGAAAACTTCTCAGGTGATTCTAATGCATAGCCAGGCTGGAGACGGCTGTCTTTTTTTTTTTTTTTTAACATCTTTACTGGAGTATAATTACTTTACAATGCTGTGTTAGTTTCTGCTTTATAGCAAAGTGAATCAGCTATACATAGACATATATCCTCATAACTCCTCCCTCTTGCATCTCCCTCCCACCCTCCCAACCCCACTCCTCTAGGTGGTCATAAAGCACTTAGCTGATCTCCCTGTGCTATGCAGCTGCTTCCTACTAGCTATCTATTTTACATTTGGTAGTATATATAAGTCCATGCCACTCTCTCACTTCGTCCTAGCTACTCTTCCCCCTCCCCATGTCCTCAAGTCCATTCTCTACATCTGCGTCTTTATACCTGTCCTGCCCCTAGGTTCTTCAGAACCTTTTTTTTTGGCTAGATTCCATATATATGTGTTAGCATACACTACTTTTCTCTTTCTGACTTACTTCACTGTATGACAGACTCTAGGTCCATCCACCTCACGACAAATAACTCAATTTCGTTCCTTTTTATGGCTGAGTAATATTCCATTGCATATATGTACCACATCTTCTTTATCCATTCATCTGTCGATGGACACTTAGGTTGATTCTATGTCCTGGCTATTGTAAATACAGCGTCAATGAATATTGTGGTGCATGACTCCTTTTGAATTATGGTTTTCTCATGATATATGCCCAGTAGTGGGATTGCTGGGTTGTATGGAAGTTCTATTTTTAGTTTTTTAAGGAACCTCCATACTGTTCTCCATAGTGGCTGTATCAGTTTACATTCCCACCAACAGTGCAAGAGGGTTCCCTTTTCTCCACACCCTTTCCAGCATTTATTGTTTGTAGATTTTTTGATGATGGCCATTCTGACTGGTGTGAGGTGATACCTCATTGTCATTTTGATTTGCATTTCTGTAATGATTAGTTATGTTGAGCATCCTTTCATGTGTTTGTTGGCAATCTGTATATCTTCTTTGGAGAAATGTCTATTTAGGTCTTCTGCCCATTTTTTGATTGGGTTGTTTGTTGTTTTGATTTTGAGCTGCATGAGTTGCTTGTAAATTTTGGAGATGAATCCTTTGTCAGTTGCTTCATTTGCATAAATTTTCTCCCATTCTGAGGGTTGTCTTTTCGTCTTGTTTATGGTTCCCTTTGCTGTGCAAAAGCTTTGAAGTTTCATTAGGTCCCATTTGTTTATTTTTGTTTTTATTTCCATTTCTCTAGGAGGTAGGTCAAAAAGGATCTTGCTGTGATTTATGTCATAGAGTGTTCTGCCTATGTTTTCCTCTAAGAGTTTGATAGTGTCTGGCCTTACATTTAGGTCTTTAATCCATTTTGACCTAAGTGTTCTGGCTTCATTCTTTTACATGTAGCTGTCCCATTTTCCCAGCACCACTTACTGATGAGGCTGTCTTTTCTCCATTGTATATCCTTGCCTCCTTTGTCATAGATTTGTTGACCATAGGTGTGTGGGTTTATCTCTGGGCTTTCTATCCTGTTCCATTGATCTATATTTCTGTTTTTGTGCCAGTACCATACTGTCTTGATTACCGTAGCTTTGTAGTATAATCTGAAGTCCAGGAGCCTGATTCCTCCAGCTCTGTTTTTCTTTCTCAAGATTGCTTTGGCTATTTGGGGCTTTTGTGGTTCCATACAAATTGTGAAATTTTTTCTTCTAGATCTGTGAAAAATGCCATTGGTAGTTTGACAGGGATTGCATTGAATCTGTAGATTGCTTTGGGCAGTATAGTCATTTTCACAATGTTGATTCTTCCAATCCAAGAACATGGTATATCTCTCCACCTGTTTGTATCATCTTTAACTTGTTTCATCAGTGTCTTATAGTTTTCTGCATACAGGTCTTTTGTCTGCTTAGGTAGGTTTATTCCTAGGTATTTTATTCTTTTTGTTGCAATGGTAAATGGGAGTGTTTCCTTAATTACACTTTCAGATTTTTCATCACTAGTGTATAGGAATTCAAGAGATTTCTGTGCATTAATTTTGTATCTTGCTACTTTACCAAATTCATTAGCTCTAGTAGTTTTCTGGTAGCATCTTTAGGATTCTCTATTTATAGTATCATGTCATCTGCAAACAGTGACAGCTTTACTTCTTTTCCAATTTGGATTCCTTTTATTTCTTTTTCTTCTCTGACTGCTGTGGCTAAAACTTCCAAAACTATGTTGAATAACAGTGGTGAGAGTGGGCATCCTTGTCTTGTTCCTGATTTTAGGGTTAATGGTTTCAGTTTTTCACCATTGAGAATGATGTTGGCTGTGGGTTTGTCATATATGGCCTTTATTATGTTGAGGTAAGTTCCCTCTATGCCTACTTTCTGGAGGGTTTTTAATCATAAATGGGTGTTGAATTTTGTCCAAAGCTTTTTCTGTAAGAGACTGCTGTCTTATTGTAACCACAGACATTAAGATTAAGATTAGAACACAGCAGCAGCAAAAATGTTTCTGAAGCCAGGCCAATGACCAGGCTTGAGCTAATGCACCAACTTCTGCCACAGGTGTACTGTCCACCTTTTCTACAGAGGACGAGGGATGCCTCCTACAACTGGTGTCACACTGCTGTCTCCAGGTGCTCCTCTGGCTGGGGGAGGTTCAGAGATGAGTTTTAGCTTCTTGACTGGCTTGTTGCACCTGTGTGTTATTCGTTCTGCCTTTACCACAGAAGGAATGACTCGTTCTAAGAGAAGCATTTTCTGAAATTGTTCACACAGAGACGTCCTACTTAGGACACACACACAGAAACACTCTCACATCAACCTCCTTGGCGGAATTTTTTCATTTATTTTTCTGACCAGAGAATACCTCTCAGAAATTGCTAATCATACACATATTTATAGAAATGCTCCCAGGATATCTCAGTCTCCCTTTATCACACTTTCCCCACTATGGCCCCTTAACTGGTCCCCTTCAAGTACTCAGGGTTTTCATGCTCTGAGTACATCCCTTCCCTCTAAACCTGTTCTTAAGAGGTGCATAATTGTCCCCTTAACACTAGTGTGTGTTGTGTTTGCTGTGTTGCCTCTTCAGACTTCAACTCTAATTGTGGAACTCAGGGTTTTGTCTCCCTTGTAAAAGGATTCCTTGCAAGTAGGGAAGATTTCCTTTAGATGGGCAGTCTTTCCTGGCACAACTGAATCAACATACAGTAGGAAGCTATTGACTCCCACACACCATGCTAAGAATAGTATACACCCCATGTTAAGAAGACACAGACATAGAGAATGGACTTGAGGACACGGGGAGGGGGAAGGGTTAGCTGAGACGAAGTGAGAGAGTGGCATGGACATATATACACCACCAAATGTAAAACAGATAGCTAGTGGGAAGCAGCCACACAGCACAGGGAGATCAGCTCAGTGCTTTGTGACCACCTAGAGGGGTGTGATAGGGAGGGTGGGAGAGAGACGTAGAGGGAGGGGATATGGGGATACATATATACATATAGCTGATTCACTTTGTTATACAGCAGAAGCTAACACAACAGTGTAAAGCAATTATACTCCAATAAACATATAAAAAATAAATAAAACCTTATCTTAAAAAAAAATACATGCTGTTTATTAAAACCATCAGAAGAGATGGAAAGATAAAGAAAGGAAAAAGAGTAACCTTTAGTCTGGTTCAGTTGCTTCCATTCAAACAACTGAAGACAAGTCTGGAAGTTCTAGGGTCACGGCTTCCTTCCACTGCTCCCAGAACCATCTTTCCTAAGTTGCCCAATTAACAGTACTTTGCACAATGTAGAAAATGAAACTATGTGAAACAGGGACTAAGAGATTAGCAAACTTCATTTTCAAATATTTCCTCCTACAACTATGATGCTAAGGAAACCCATTTTAATTAGAAAAACACATGGGAAAACTCATAACAAGCATTAAGTAAACACATTTGCAGAGAGATTTTCTCCAGGCGTGAAGCTTCAATGTCAATAAATACATCCAAAGAGAATTTCTGGGATGCATTGCTACTAATTTTCTCACCAAAATAAAACTTTTTAAGAGAATATTACTCACTTTTATATTTGGCCCAAGTTACTGTTCTAATAATTATATTTATCTGTTTGTTTTCCTTCAAATATCAGTTTATTTTGGTCAAGTAAAGCTTTTTCCTTTATGCCACATCAGCCTTACTTTTTCTTTGTTGCCTAATAAATAATTTCTACCTCTATTCTCCTGTCATGATAGATCGTAGGTGAATATCATGTACACATTCATACATTATCCAGAAGCAAATGCATTTCTTAGTGCTTTTGTGAGTCACCAAAGACGCTACGGTTGATGTGTGTCTTCATCCTTAGCCTTTGACTTAGCAAAACAGAATATTTCTAAAGTCTTATATGTGCTTTGATTAATAGATCCTTTAATGGAAACTTCAAATTGAATTTATCTACCAAGACAGGAGAAATTCTCATCCAAAACTGTGTGTTAAATATATATGTATATGTAATATTCACAGACACACTTTTATACTTTTTCTAATTTATTTCCATCAATTAATATTTATAAGCATAGTAATTTGGAAGTCAATCTAAGACAGGGATACAATCTCTAGATAAGACAACACAGATGGTGGCATGCTTTCTTGCAGACTATTTTTATATTGACTCTCTTACAAGCAATCTGTTTCATCAGCTTTCCAATGAATCCACAGTATGAAAAACTCCAAAAAAGAAAATTCCAAGATTCTAAAAACACTTGGCTGTGAACAGATTTAGCGAGTATAGCTTCTCCCCCCTGCCAAGTCTCTGGAATATAAGAACTAAGAATATAGAGCATCATTTCCTTCTCCCATCCTGTTTCAGAACCTTGTTACTATATTGCTATATGCTGGTGCAGTCACTACCAAACTGACTCTAACAAAGATAGATATATGAGCTTTGGGCTATAAGGATAATGGAAATTTGCTACAGAATATGGTGGAAATGTATTAGATGTAAGAGCTATGTGATCAAGGAATGAATTAACAAACAGAATGATACCACACAAGCAATATTATAGGGTCATAGTTCAGGAACAATCTGTCTGCAGATTGTTATCTGAAAATGATCACAAGTAAACCAGACACAGAGCCTATTTCTTATACACATATAGTAAATGAATATGCAATCACTACAGTAACATTAAGAGAACAGTCAGCTTCATGTC
This sequence comes from Phocoena sinus, assembly GCF_008692025.1. Classification (NCBI taxonomy): domain Eukaryota; kingdom Metazoa; phylum Chordata; class Mammalia; order Artiodactyla; family Phocoenidae; genus Phocoena; species Phocoena sinus. The sequence continues at coordinate 53,154,914 of NC_045776.1, read as the reverse complement.
TACCCATTAATGATCAGTAATAAAAGTGGCAGTGTTTGTTCAGGGAGCAAGTGGGGGAGGAAGCTGTTTCCTATTGAAAAGAACACAACACAATTTAGTCAAAAGCTATTCATCTATGCGAGGATGGTGCCAACCTTGCCTAATTCAAAATAAATGAGTCTGGAGCTAAGCTCTGCTTTCAGTGGTTAAAGATAGCCTATTTCAACATGTAGAGCCTCTGAATTTTGAACTGAGATAATACAAAAGCAAAGAAAACAAGTTAAATACAAATATGAAAGCATTACTAGAAATTCTAGGTTATTATCATTTAACTAGAAACAATGCCAGAACTTAGGATCTCACACTAACAGTTTTAACATCACTGTTTTCTAGACAAGAAGACTGAGCTCTGTTAAATAGCTAATTAAAGAAGTTGTTAAGAAGCCATTTCACCATTTAAATAAGTAACTCAATTAGCAGGCAGGCTGAGCTCAGAGCAACTGTGATATGCACAGGAAAATAAAATGAATTTTATTGGTTGGGGAAAATGTTCAAACTAAATATTAATCCTTATGGTCCCTTGGATTTCAACAATATCTGTAAAAAGTGTTTGTGGGAACATAATACTATACTATGGTATAAAGAAAAAGTCGAATGTTTTTAAAAGGGTTAGAAATTAGGACTTTATTTCACTTATAACAATCTAATCAAATTTGGAAGAAATTTAATTTTTTAGGTCAAGAAAATTGCCATAGATGGTCTAAAATTTCTAGAATCAGTGGCAAACTCAAAAAAGATATATCATTAAAGAGATACATACATGTTCACATAAAACAGAATTATTATTCCTCTAAAATTATCAGCAAGAGTATAAATAGAGCCAGCCCCAAAAGTTTAATAGGTAAAGGTAAAATAATCACAATTGCCCTCTGGGTGCTCAATCCCTTACATTTTTCTGTCTATGTAAAAGGGAGCCACCGACAATAGGGAAAATTTGAGACATCATTTAACTAGAAAATATAGTTTGAACTGAACCATAATGACCCTTCCCACTGTTGCCAGAACTTCCATGAGAAGACTGATTAACTATGCATTCATTTGATGGAATTGAAGATACTCCAGCTAAGTAGCATCATAAAGTAGCTTTCTGTCACCATCTTGACTCATAACCCATCATAGTTCTAATATATAAATGGTTAAAGGTAAGTCTTCAAATTTTAACCTGACAAACATGGAAACTTCATAGAACTGTACCAATGGGGCAAAAAACATGAAGCTCTGAGGCAAGACACTTTTAGTTTTATCTTGACACTAACTGGCCTTTATACAGAGGATAACTCACTCAACCTGTCTGTTTTCTCATCCGTACAATGAAACAGTTGAACTAGATGATCTCAAAACATCCCATCCCAGCTTTGGTGATATAATACTTCAATCTACTCAAATATTTACCTACCCCATTAAACACCTATTTTCTAGAATAAAAATTAAATCAGTTAATATTTATTGAACTCTTAGTAAAAGCTGGGTATTAACTATATTAATTGCTGGGGAAAATACCCCAATCTAACAATGAAATCGAAAAGAATGCCCAGTTTCAATTTTAAAGGGGGGACAGGGGAAGACCTACAATTCTTACTTGTTTACATTCTTTAGTAAGTTGAAATGAGGCATCAAATAAGAGAGTTTATTTTAATAAAATGTACTACAATAGTACTCTATGTTGTTGGTTTGTACAAAATATGACCATAATTTTAAAGTATTCCCTATTACGTTTTACAATGTTTCTTTATTCCCTAAGATATATCATACATTGAGACACAAAACAAGTAATAAATTTCAAAAGACTGAGATCATATATACTCTGGCCAAAATTAATTAGAAATACAATTTGAGGGGAATAAATCAAATATTTGGAAATTTTAAAACACCCTTCAAAATAACCCATGGATCAAAGAAGATAACACATGGGAAATTAGGACTCTTCAACTGAATGGTAATAAAAACATTTTGCAAAAATTATGAGATATTATTTGAAGACTTTCTCTAAATGTACAGTAATTAAGACACTGTAGTAGTGGCAAAAGAATAAAAACACAGATCAAAAGAACAGGATGGAGAGGCCAGAAATAGACTATGCAAATACTGATTTTGAATATGAGTGCAAAAGTAATTCGATAAAGAAGGGACAGTCTTTTTAACAAATGGTCCTGAGACTACTGGACATCCATATGCAAAAAATAAATAAATAAATCTAAACAATACTTCACATCACAAAAAAACTTAACTGAAAATGGATCATAGGCCTAAAAATAATATGTAAAGCCGTAAAACTTCTAAAAGAACATAAAGGAAAAAAAATCTACATGACATTAGGTTTGGCAGTAAATTTTCAGGTAAGTCACCAAAAACCCAATCTATTTTTAAAATGATATATCACAATTTAAAAACTTATCAAAGGGCTTCCCTGGTGGCACAGTGGTTGAGAGTCCGCCTGCCGATGCAGAGGACACGGGTGCGTGCCCCCGTCCGGGAAGATCCCGCATGGCGCGGAGCGGCTAGGCCTATGAGCCATGGCCTCTGAGCCTGTGCGTCCGGAGCCTGTGCTCCACAGTGGGGGAGGCTGCAGCAGTGGGAGGCCCGCGTACAGAAAAAAAAAAAAAAAACTTATCAAAATTAAAAACTTTTAATCCACGAAGATTTTAAGAGATGAAAGACAAGTCACAGACTGGAAGAAGTGTTTGGAGGTCACACATATGATAAAGAACTTACAATCAAAATATATAAAGAAAAACAAAATTCAACAACTGAAAAACAAAAATCCCACTTTAAAAAGTGAGTGAGAGAAAAGTCTTCACCAAAGAAGATATATGGGTGGCAAATAAACACATGGAAAGACGCTTAACATGATTTTTCATTAGAAAAATACAAATTAAAGCCACAATGAGATACTATTACACCATTAGAATAGCTTAAAAAATCTTAATGACAATTAAAAATGCTGGCAAGGATGAAGAGCACTAGGAACTCTCATTCACTGCTGATGAGAAAATAGTAAAGCCACTTAGGAGGAAGGTCTGTATTTTCTTATAAACTTAAACAGACTTAACATACAGCTCATCAATGACATTGTTAGTTATTTACCCAAATGAATTGAACACTTATTTTCATACAACTGCAGGTAAGTATTCATAGCAGTTTTATTCATGATCATTAAAAACTAAACAATCAAGATATCCTTCAGCAGTAAAAGGAAAAACACAGTACAACCATACAATACTGTGTATATACAGACAGAGACAGAGGAATACTATTCAGTATGCAGTGATTTAAAAAATTCAACTATTAATACCACAACCTGAATTAATCATTTTTAAAATGAAAATAAAATGTTTCCTAAATCTTAATGAGATTTTATTCTCTAATTTTGAAAATTCAGTCACTCCAGCTTTCAAGTACAAAATTAAATATTTGTGGTATCCCATACCCAGTGATTCAAGAAAATTTACTAAGATATTTGCATTGCTTAAAATAAAACACCAACACAGAGGACAAAGAGTTATACTATAAAATATATTTTTTCAAATCAAATTAGAGACAAAAAAATAATTTGTTTCTCCTATAATTAGAAACATAATGGTATATATGTTTTTGCTATTTTATTTTAGCCCTTAAATTTGTCCATATTTGCAAACTTTCAGTTATGAATTCTTCTGAGTCCTGGCCAAAGATTTAGGACACTTCTGCTATTAATAGAATACGTTGACCCATCTCTATTTATAAAGTCCCAAACCCCAGTTTGTTTCCACCTGACCGGGCTCCAAAAGGGTGAAGGCAATGGAAAAGTTTGCATACGACGGCACAATGGAATGACACCTAGGCAGAGAGCACATTGCATAGAAAGACGCACAAGGGAAATGCACGTGTGCTGCAACTCACTTGCCTAGCAACTTACTTGTCGAATAAAGTAACCCAGGAAGGTACGTTTTCCAGATTATGCTAAAGCTTTACTTAATCCCTTCAGTCATTCCTTCTTTATGTTTCAGGGTAATCTTTACAGATGATTATATCATAAAATAATATGGAAATATATAAATAATATATACTATGAAATAACACAGTGATGCTCTCAGAGGACACTGCCCTACACTGAAGAGCCCAAATTATGTATTCAGATGTATAGGTTTCTATCTCTTCCTTTGCTGTCAGGCTAGCCACTATCTTAATTCTTTACACTATTTATTAGCTCTATCAACTGTCTAAATGTTCGTGCTTTGTCTCAAGTGCTTCTCTGCTTTTTCACTCTAAGTGAAAGCCTAGAAACTCTATGTAGAATCAAATATATAATACAGACTTTGATGTCAACAATTTACACACTTATAACTTTTTTCCTTTATTCTTTCTGAGAATCGTGACTATTTCAAGAGTTGGGGTAATTTAAATCTAATTACTAGATACTGCATTACTATTATTTGTATATATTTGTTCTTTTCAATCAATTTCTATTTTTCAAATCCTTTCTCAAGTTTCGGGTCTTTTCATTCTTGACAAGTATTGGCATTTTAATATAGCTGATATACAGAGTATGACTAAAAATTATTGGAAGATTTCACAGAAGTATTTCTAGAAGAGTAGGAGAACATTGTGGACACAGAGGTGACTACTATAAGTAGAGTTTTTCCAACTTGAGATGAAGTACTCGTAAAATTACTGGCCAATGATAGAGAAAATACAGATATTTCCATTATTTTCTATTCTTAAATTATTGACAATAAGAAAAAATAGATTACTTCATTCTTTAAATCAAAAGCATGTGACAATTCAGAATATTCTGAAGAACTACTATAATCTAAGATGCTACTATTGCATTTTTTTAATGCAAAGGTGTCTGTTTTTTTTTTTTTACTTTTTTACTATTGCATTTTTATGAGCACTTAAAGTTCAGAACTATAGCTATGAACAAAATCAAATCAAACATCAACCCATTTGTTAAATCAGGTGCAAATGTGCCTTGCCATATGTGACAGCAAGATATACTAAAAGTAATAAGGAAAATTTGTATCCGTCACCAAATCTTTTCCAACCTATTCATTATAATTTTAAAGACAGTTCAATTTCCAATGGATCATCAATTGTTTTCTAACATTTCAGCTCTAGGCTTCTCTGCTAAACTGGTAAGACAAACACCTAATGGTCTGAAAAATACAAAATACACAAGAAGGGGCATTACTAAAGTAAAATATTTTTTCAGTACAAATTATTGCCCTGAATAACTGTTTCATAAACTCTGATTTGAGATGTGCTCCAGAATAAAACATGAATTAGAATTAAGGACACAAAAAGAAGGATGTCCTAGATAGAAAGTCATGCTAATTTGTCACTGTTTTAAACTATCATGAGTATTTTAAAACAACATGCATAGGTGAGTCCTATTTCCAAGTTCAGACAACTTCTCACTGTCACGCCAGTATAGACAGTAATTTGCAGTCAACAATCATATTAACATAAAACTATGAGTCCCGGGCCAGAAAATAAAATCCAATGAATAAATAAGATTAGATAGTTGTTTTATATTGATAAAAAAGGTAGAAGACATGAACCATCATGCACTAAGCATACCAAGCAAAGCCTAATGTAAATACAAGGAGAAACTGACAGAAATCATAAGTGTAGTGGGAGATGTACTTCTGTCAGTCTATGGCATTATAAAGTAAATGTGTATATGAGGAAAGTAGGTTTTAAACACACATGTATGCTGTATTTCCTACAAAAAATACAAGATTCTTTCAAGTGTCCTCAGAATGTGTATTTTTAAAAAATGGTATTTTGAAAGCTTTGGAACAGAATCTTCAGAGAAAAACCCAAAGTGGTAAAATATAGAGACCACACACTTTGAAGATAATGCAATTAAATTATAAACTAATAATAAAGCTTTAAATGAAAAACTGATTATTTTTTAAAAAAACAAAACTATGATCTTATATAACAAATATTCAATTTAAAAGGAAATGTAACAAAGCTAAGAACATTCAATTTATTCAAATAACATTTATTTGACCCTTACTATAGGGTAAGCACTGTGCTTTAAAATCACAAAGGATGAGAAATCTTTAATGCCTTCATGAGAATTAAAGTCTAATAAATGGAGAGAGGTATAAAAACAAACAAACAAATAAGCAAAAATAAAGTGTGTCACACACGCTCTGACAGAATACATAGAGTATGGTAAGTATCCAAGGTAACCAGGGTTTAATTCTACTTTGGCTAGGGAACAAGTTTCATGAAAGTAATAACCTTTAAAATAATTTGTCTTGAAATAGGAAGAGTTTTAAGAAAACTATAGGGCTTGGTGACTTGAAATGGCAATCTTTTAAGCAGTGGGAAAAGATATAAATCATCCTGGCAGGATCAAGAATGATGGAATGTTGATCTGAGTCTTAAAGGATGAACAGGAGTTTAGTAAATGAACAGGAGTTTAGTAAATAAACAGGAGAATAAAGATAGAGGGAAGAACATATGCAAAGACAAAAAACTACCTGGTATATTTGAGGAATGGCAGCAAGTTATGATAAGTAAAACAGAGCTTTGATGGTCTAGCATAGTGAAAGAAGAGACTAAAGTGGTAGGAAGCAGATAATAAAGAATTCTGGGTGTCATGTATGAGAAATTAGACTTCATCTTGTAGGCATGGTGAACACCCAACAACCTACACATATCATCAATATGTGCTTGTTGAGTAAATATATTAATCATCTTTTGCTGGTAATTAATTACCCCAAACCTTAGACACTTAAAATACCAAACATTATATCGTGTTTCTGAGGGTCAGGAATCCAGGAGTGGGTTAGTTAGATGGATACAGCTCAGAGTCTCTGATGAGGCTGCAATCATCTCAAGGTTCAATTATGGCTGGAGATGATGCTTTCAATCTCATTCAAATGACTATTGGCAGGAGGCTACCATCCTCCGCAATGTGGGCTTCTCCATAGAGCTGCTCACAACATGGCTTCTTCCAGAGTAAGTGATCTGGGGAGTGGAGTACAGGCAAGCAACAAAATATCCAGAGAAGACAGAGAGAATGGGGCAGAAAGCTTACTCACAGAAATAATGACTGAAAACCTCCCTAACTTGGCGAAAGAAACAGACAGCCAGATCCAGGAAGCCAAAACAATATCAAATAAGATGAATACCAAAAGATCCATGCCAAGAATCATTATAATGAAACTGTCAAAATTTAAAGACAAAGAATCTTAAAAACTGCAAGAAAAAAGCAACTTGTTATGTACAAATGAACCCCCATAAAATAATCAGTGGATTTTTCAGCAAGCCAGAAGAGAGTGGGATGATATATTCAAAGTGCAGAAAGAAAAAAAACTGCCAACCAAGAATACTTACCCGGAAAAGTTGTTCTTCAGGATTGAGGGAGAGATGAAGAGTTTCCAGAACAAAATAGGCTGAAGGAATTCATTACCACTGGAATGGCCTTACAGGAAACTTAAAGGGAGTTCTTCAAGCTGAAATGAAAGGATTCTTATTATTAATATGAAAACATATGAAAGTATAAAACTCATCAGTAAAAATAAATATAAAAATTCAGGACATCTTATACTGTAGTGGTTGTGGGAAATCACTAACGACTCTAGTATAAAAGACAAAAGTATTAAAAGTAAAACTATAACTCAATAACATGTTAATGGATACACAATATAAAATATATAAATTACAACATCAAAAGTATAAAATGTGGGGTTGAGTGCAAACATGTAGAGCTTTTGTATGTGTTCCAAGTTAAGTTACTATCAGCCTAAAATAGGCAGTTATAACTGTAAGATGTTTTATGTAAGCCTTATGATAGTCTCTTCATCTTTAATAAACAGTGTTGGAAAACTGGATATCCACATGCAAAAGAATGAAACTAGACCCCTATCTTACACCACGCACAAAAATCAACTTAAAATGGATTTAAGGGGCTTCCCTGGTGGCGCAGTGGTTGAGAGTCCGCCTGCCGATGCAGGGGACAGGGGTTCGTGCTCCGGTCTGGGAAGATCCCACATGCCGCAGAGCAGCTGGGCCAGTGAGCCATGGCCGCTGAGCCTGAGCGTCCGGAGCCTGTGCTCCACAACGGGAGAGGCCACAACAGTGAGAGGCCCACGTACCGCCAAAAAAAAAAAAAAAAAAATCGATTTAAGACTTGAATGAAAGAACTGAAACTATAAAACTCCTAGAAGAAAACATAGAGAGTAGGTCTCTTTGACATTGGTCTTGACAGTGAATTTTTGGATTTGACACCAAAAGAAAAGGCAACAAAAGCAAAAGTAAATAAGTAGGACTATAGCAAACTAAAAAGCTTCTGCACAGCAAAGGAAACCATCCACAAGACAAAAAGGAATGCAATGGGAGAAAATATTTGCAAGCCACATATCCAATAAGGGGTTCATATCTAAAATATACAAGAAAATCATATAACTCAATAGCAAAAAAAGAATAATAACCCAATTGAAAATTGGACAAAGGACCTGAATACACATTTTTCCATCAAAGAAATGTAAATATCCAACAGGTACATGAAAAAGTGCTCAACATCACTAATCATTAGGGAAATGCAAATCAACACCACAATGAGCTATCAACTCACACCTGTTAGGATGTCTATTAACAAAAAGATAAGAAGTAACAAATGCAGATGTGGAGAAAAGGGAACCCTTGAGCACTGTTGGTGGGGTTGTAAACTGGTACCATCACTATGGAAAACAGTATGAAGTTTCCTCAAGAAATTAAATTAAAATAGAGTTATCATATAATCCAGGAATTATACTTCTTGATATATGTGCAAAGGAAGTGAAATTATTATCTTGAAGAGAAATCTCTACTCCCATGTTCACTGCAGCATTATTCACAACAGCAAAAGTACAGAAACAACCTAAGTGTCCACTGACGAATGGATAAAGAAAATGTGGTGTACACACACACACACACACACACACACACACACACACACACACACCCCACTGGAATATTATTCAGCCTTTAAAAAGAAGGTAATCCTGCCATTTGCAACAACATGAGTAAACCTGGAGAGCGTTATGCTAAGTGACATAAGCCAGACAGAGAAAGACAAGTACTACATGGCATCACTTACACGTGGAATCTAAAAAAATAGTAAACTCATAGAAACAGAATCTAATGGTGGTTGCCAGGGACTGTGGCTGGGGAAAATAGGAGAGGTTGGTAAAAGTGTAAAAAGTTTCAACTATAAGATGAATAATGTCTGAGGATCTAATGTACAGCATGGTGACAGTGGTTGATAATACTGTATTGTATAACTGAAATTTGCTAAGAGAGTAACACTTTGGTGTTCTCACCAAGAGAAAAAGAAAAAGGTAAATATGTGAGGTGATGGATGTGTTTATTAACTCAATGGTGGGAAATCCTTTCATACATATATATGACATATATAAATCATGTTATACACTTTAAATACATTATAGCTTTACTTGTCAATTATACTTCAATTAAAAAAAAGCATTTGACACAATTTAACATCCTTTTATGGGTACAGGCCCAGATTATTTCATTAGTGAATTCTAATTAGTATTTAGGAAAGAAATGTTACCAATTCTACACAAACTCTTCCAGAAAGTTGAAGGCCAAGGAATTCTTCCCAACTCATTCTATAATGCCAGCATTATCCTCATAAAAGAACCAAACAAAGACATTACAGGAAATAAAACTACCTAAAAATATCCTTCATGAACATATCTGCAAAAATTCTTAAAACCTGAGCTAATTGAATGTAAAAATAAATAAAAAGGATAATACATCATGATTCAGTGGGGTTTATTTCCAGAATTCAAAGTTGGTTTAACCTTTCCAAAAAAATCAATATAATTCACCATATAGACTAAAAAAAAAAACCCATATGATTATCTCATAGATGCAGAAATAGCATTTCACAAAATCAAAATGATTCCTGATAAAAATTCTCAGAAAACTTTGCGAAAGACTAAACTTTCTCTCTAAAATCAGGGACAATGTAAGGATGTCACTCTCTCGTAAACACTGTACAAGAGGTTTTAGCCAGAATAATAAGGCATTAAAATGAAGTAAAGGCATCTAGATTAGAAAGGATATGGTAAAGCTCTCTTTATTTTACAGATGAAAGATCATCTATATGGTCAATTCAATGACAACTACAACAAAAGCTAGATCTAATAAGTTAATATTAATCTAAAAAGTTAGTATTTTTAAGATATTAATTCTCCCCAAATTGCTCTAGAGATTCAATGCAATTCCACTCAAAATCCCAACAGATTTTTTTTGTATAAATTGAGAAAATTCTAAATTCAAATAAATACCAATTATACCTCGATAAAGCTGGGGAAAAATGAATTCATATGTAAATGAAAAAAAGCTAGAATAGTCAAAACAACATTGAAAATGAAGAATAAAATTGGGGGACTTACACTCCATGACTTCAAGACTTATTATAAAGCTACAGTAATTAAGATAAAGTAGTATTGATATATAGTCAAATAATGAAACAGAATACATGTAGAGAATACAGAAAGAGACACACATATTTGGTCAATTGATTTTTGAGAAGGTACAAAAGCAATTTAGTGGAGAAAGATACTATTATTCAACGAATGGTACTGGAACAATTGAACGTCCACATGCAAAAAAATAAACTTCAACCCATATTTCATATGATATACATATAACTCAAAATGATTCACAGACCTAATATAAACCTCAAATTATAAAACTTCTAAAAGAAATTAAAAGAGAAAAATCTTTGTGACCTCGAGTTTGAATACTTTACCAAAATCATGGCCCACAAAAGGAAAAATTAATAAATTAAGCTTCATCAAAATTAAGGGTTTATGCTCTGAAAGACACAAGAGAATGAAGAGACAAGGCACAAACTGGAGAAAACATTGCAAATCACATATCTGACAAAAGAGTTATATCCAGAATATATAAAGAACCCTCAAAACTCAACAATACGAAAAAAAAAAAAAAAAAACTCAACAATACGGAAACAAATATCTGAATCTTAGAGAAAAAAGGCAAAGTAGTTTAAGAAACACTTCATCAAAAAAAGAGATATGGGAAGACATATGGGAACATATGTATATGTATAGCTGATTCACTTTGTTATAAAGCAGAAACTAACACACCATTGTAAAGCAATTATACCCCAATAAAGATGTTAAAAAAAAAAAAAAAAAAAAAAAAAAAGAGATATGTTACCAAACTAGGTCTGTTTCCCTGAGGAACAGCAAACCAAACACTGAGATGCCGAGGTTTGTGGCAAAGAAAGGGTTTAATCACCAAGCCGCCAAATCTTAAATCTGCCTCCTCAAAGGCGAGGGACGGGGAATATTTATGGGATATAGATGAGGTGTGGGAAGCGTGGGGAAAGATAATTGAAGACAAGAAAAAGTGAGGTAATCCTGGTTCTGCACAGATGCAACTAAGGTACAGGCTTCTTCCTGTGCCACTTACTCAGAAAATAGCGGCCTTACCATGCTGAGGGTGGAGCTTTTAGTCCTCTGATGTGAAAACGTCATGCCTAGGGAATAGAGAAATCAATAAAGATTATTTTCATGTTTCAATAACCAAGAATCAATACAATTCAGATGATATATGTCACTGTTTCTGGAAATAAGGAAACAATAAGAATTTCTAAAAATTTTCAAGCCAACATAATTTCAACTTTCCCCAATTATACTAAATGCACCCCAAAAATCCACCTTCTTTGAATTTTAATTCATCAAAAGAAACTAGATAATCATGGTGAAAATACAACTTAAGAAAGCATCTGAGTTCCCAAGAATAATATAAAGGGGCTCATATTTTCACTCTTTTAAACATTTGCTTTGGTTTGGATGATCACCAAGTTCCCTCTATGTTCCTGGAGAGGTCCCTGCAATAGTACAATCATGTGTCTCTAGGAGCCCAGATGGATTAAATCACAATCACCCAACTACTAGTAAATAAATGATATGTTGATAAAGCCAAGAGAATGGAAACTTGGGTTGTCGTCATCTCTCTTACTAGTTGACGTAACCAGTATTGACCAAAGGCTCAAAACTTCTCACTCACCACCTCCTTTGCTGATGTGACCTAATTAACTGCAGTTGAGGACTGAAGCCGCAAAACTCTCAAGAGGTCTACTTCATTACAAGAGCAATGAGAGAGGGCTGATAATGCCATTTTCACATCATTTTATTTCTCTTATTCTGCTTCTCTATCTAAGGACCTCTCAATAAAACATCCTGAGAAAGCTCCTGTAACTTCTACAAGAGACTGACTCTTTGTCTTTAGGCTAAGCAAGCCAGCTTTCTTACTCCTCCCTTTTGTCATACAAAGTGCCTGCACTTCAGAAGTCCATATAAAAGCTATAAAGAGAAAGAAATTACATTAGACTAAATTTTATCTTTACTTTAAAATTCCTCTTCCCTGGGCTTCCCTGGTGGTGCAGTGGTTGAGAGTCTGCCTGCCGATGCAGGGGACACGGGCTCGTGACCCAGTCCGGGAAGATCCCACATGCCACAGAGTGGCTGGGCCCGTGAGCCACGGCCGCTGAGCCTGCACGTCCGGAGCCTGTGCTCCGCAACGGAAGAGGCCACAACAGTGAGAGGCCTGCATACTGCCAAAAAAAAAAAAAAAAAATTCCTCTTCCCTTTTCTCTCTCACATACACATTTATTTCTTTGGGCTGGGGGAGTGGGGTGCTGGATGGATAATGAATGTTATTTTCTCCCTATAAATAGAATTCCTTGCTCTCAATGCAAAGGAATCATTCTAAGGTATTTTTCAGGCAGTAACTCCTGGCAATTTTGTTGCATGAAAATTAGAAGAGTGAAAACAAAGTTTCAGCTTTTCCATGAATCTAACACAATAACAACATGGAAAAAGTACTAAGATATATACAAATAAAGATGAAAATTCCTGAATTGTGGATGTTTGAGACAGGCAAGTATATGTCAGGAGGTAAGAGAGATTCAGGCAGTGGTGTGCTATAGCAGACCTTTATCAGTTCATGATTATACCAGCTTGTTATACTAGTTTTGCCAATTATTAAATTTTCAGAAATTTTGCAAGGTGGCAATTAAATCGTTGGTACCTTGAAATCGGCCATGGAGGAAGTATTTACATGTAAATCAGCAAATGCTACAAAACAGGGCTTTATTTTTGATGAGCCTGTTGTTAAACATTTATCAGCATACCACTGGAAGAAGGATGAGAGCAGAGTCAAATACCCACCCTGCTGTGTCATAAGTACAGAGGAACCTTATTTTCAGCCAGGTTAACTTAAAGGTACTGTTCTGCAAATTTGCAATATTTACACAATCTCTTAATTACCAAAAAGAGTGTAACCTGGCATATTAAATGTAAAAAACAATCGGAACTATACTAAAATGACAAAAATACACTGTATAAAAAGAAATCTAGCAGTTCCATTGTAAATATGACAAGCTTTTATGTCAAGTTTCTGAAATTCTCTTCCAAAAGTCATATTCCCTAGACCTATCCAAATGACCAGTCCCCAGTTGACTTCCAAATTTAGACAAACTCTAAGTTCTGCAGGTGCTGTTTATTGAGTGTTTTTTTTGGCTGCAGACTCATCATCTGTAAATATTTCAAGAGATTCTGAAAGCACAAAATGCTTCAAAACAACCACCTGAACAAAACAGAACTTTTGCAGAAGATAAAAGCAATTAGGGGATAGATTTAGAAGAAACACAGCATTCTCCCCCTTCTTCATTGGAAATCTATGTTGGAGAATGAGGTCATTGTGGGTTGGAAATATCTTTGCATCTCTTTATCTACTGATGAAATAGTTTAAGATCAGAGCCAAGGGAATATGAAGTGAAAATAAAATTCATAAGAGTAAGCAGTCCAATTAAAATTGTGATTCCACAAAATTTTCTGAATCGACTGGAGGAATCATAATGTTTTAACTACCAAATTTGGAACATTAACAGTTTACTAAAATAATCAATAATATTAGCCACATCGTTATATACTTTCAAAATTAAATGTGGGAAATAAGAAATCCTTTTTAAAAATTATAAAAGCCCATGGATATTATGATATTATTACTTTTTTGCACCAAAAATGCACTCATTTGAGGTTAATGAAGTTTAAGACTCAACAAATAACAAATAAAAGCTTGACAATAGAAACCACACAATACTGAAAGTGAGATATGCCTGAAATTTCTAAATACTGGAAAATACAATCATAATATAAATTTCCTTTAAATAGCAATGCAACTTGATGCAGAGCAATTAATTTTGCTCCTAGAGACCCTTTATTTTTTTTCTGTTTGCCGCAGAAGTAGAGACTGCTTTAAACCATGTATTTAAATGTGCTATTACTGGATGGATCTGTTTCATTCAAGGATAGATCAAAGGTTGATTAAATTTTAACCATAACATTCTAAAAAAAAAAGAAAAACTTGAAAGGAAAAAGTTTAAATCTTCATTAGGGAATTGCCTCCCTCCAAACAGATATGTGACTGACAAAAAGTTGTATGAATCCACTTAAGGAAAACTCACAATGCAAAAATTCACTGTCAAGGAAATAATAGTTTAGGAGCATGATCGTTAAAACATAGTGGATATTCGGGAGAACACACAGCATGCCTCAGGCTGTTGCAATGTCACAGTGGCCTCTGCCACCACAGGCTCGCCCCCTCATTCCATACGCCTCCCTCCCCCAAGCCTGAGTGAGCCAGATTCCCCTAATCTGCTGCTACTTTAAGCCTGTCCTGTCTGGGCAGGAACAGACGCCAGAGGGCAAGCTACATGCAGAAGCAGGGCCAAATCCAAAGCTGAACCCCAGGAGCTGTGCAAACAAAGAAGAGAAAGGCAAATTTCTCCCTGCAGGCTCAGGAGCAGATTAAATCCACACAATCAACTTAATGCACCCAGCATCTGTGGAATACCTGAATAGACAACGAATCATTCCAAAATTGAGGCAGTGGACTTTGGGAGCAACTGCAGACTTGGGGATTGCTGTATGTGACTGACTAGTTTCTCATTTATATGTTTATCTTAGTTTAGTTTTCAGTGATTGTTATCATTGGTGCATTTGTTTATTGGTTTCGTTGCTCTCTTTATTACTTTTTCTAATTTTTTATTTTAATAATATTTTTTAATTTTTTCTTTTAATAACTTTATTTATTTTATCTTTCTTTCTTTTTTTTCTCCCTTTTCTTCTGAGCCATGTGGCTGAAAGGGTCTTGGTGCTCTGGCCAGGTTCAGGCCTGAGTCTCTGAGGTGGGAGAGCCGAATTCAAGACACTGGACCACCAGAGACCTCCCGGCCCTAAGTAACATCAATTGGCAAGAGCTCCCCAAGAGATCTCTGTCTCAAAGCTAAGACCCAGGTTTGCTCAATGACCAGCAAGCTCCAGTGCTGGACATCCCATGCCAAACAACTAGCAAGACAGGAACACAACCCCACCCATTAGCAGAGATGAGGCGTAAAATCATACCAAGTTCACAGACACCCCAAAACACACCACCAGATGCAGTCCTGCCCACCAGAAAGACAAGATCCAGCCTCATCTGCCAGAACACAAGTACCAGTCCCCTCCACCAGGAAGCCTACACAACCCACTGAACCAACCTCACCCACTGGGAGCAGACACCAAAAACAACAGGAACCATGAACCTGCAGCCTCCTAAAAGGAGACCCCAAACACAGTAAGTTAAGCAAAATGAGAAGACAGAAAAAAACACAGAGCAGATGAAGGAGCAACATAAAAACACACCAGACCAGGCCTTCCCTGGTGGCGCAGTGGTTGAGAGTCCACCTGACAATACAGGGGACACGGGTTCGTGCCCTGGTCCAGGAAGATGCCACATGCCGCAGAGCAACTGGGCCCATGAGCCATGGTCGCTGAGCCTGTGCATCCAGAGCCTGTGCTCCGCAATGGGAGAGGCCACAACAGTGAGAGGCCCGCACATCCCCAAAAATAAAAAGCACCACACCAAACAAAAGAAGAGGAAATAGGCAGTCTATCTGAAAAAGAATTCAGAGTAATGATAGTAAAGAAGATCCAAACTCTTGGAAATAGAATGAAGAAAATACAAGAAACATTTAACAAGAAACTAGAAGAACTAAACAGCAAGCAAATAATGATGAACAACACAATAAATGAAATTTAAAATTCTCTAGAAGGAATCACTAGCAGAATAACTGAGGCAGAAGAACGGATAAGTGACCTGGAAGATAAAATAGTGGAAGTAACTGCTGCAGAGCAGAATAAAGAAAAAAGAAAGAAAAGAATTGAGGACAGTCTCAGAGACCTCTGGGAAAACATTAAATGCACAAACATTCGAATCATAGGTGTCCCAGAAGAAGAAGAGAAAAAGAGATGGACTGAGAGAATATTTGAAGAGATTATAGTTGAAAACTTCCTTAATATGGGAAAGGAAATAGACAATCAAGTCCAGATAGTGCAGAGAGTCCCATAAAGGATAAATCCAAGGAGAAACATGCCAAGACACATATTTAATATCAAAAATTTAATACAAAGAGAAAACATAAAAAGCAGCAAGGGAAAAACAACAAATAATATACAAGGTAATCCCCATAGGGTTAACAGCTGATCTTTCAGCAAAAACTCTGCAAGCCAGAAGGGAGAGGCAGGACATACTTAAAGTGAAGAAAGGGAAAAACCTACAACCAAGACTACTCTACCCAGCAAGGATCTCATTCAGATTTCATGGAGAAATTAAAACCTTTACGAAAAAGCAAACGCTAAGAGAATTCAGCACCACCAAACCAGCTTTACAACAAATGCTAAAGCAACTTCTCTAGGCAAAAAACACAAGAGAAGGAAAAGACCTACAATAACAAACCCAAAACAATTAAGAATGGTAATAGGAACATACATAGCAATAATTACCTTAAATGTAAATGGATTAAATGCTCCAACCAACAGACACAGACTGGCTGAATGGATACAAAAACAAGACCTGTATATATGCTGTCTACAAGAGACCCACTTCAGACCTAGGGACACATACAGACTGAAAGTGAGGGGATGGAAAAAGATATTCCATGCAAATGGAAATCAAAAGAAAGCCTGAGTAGCAATTCTCATATCAGACAAAACAGACTTTAAACACTATTACAGAGACAAAGAAGGACACTATATAATGATCAAGGGATCGATCCAAGAGAAGATTAACAATTGTAAATATTTATGCACCCAACGTAGGAGTACCTCAATACATAAGGCAAATGCAAACAGCCATAAAAGCGGAAATCGACAGTAACACAATCATAGTAGAGGACTTTAACACCCCACTTTTACCAATGGACAGATCATCCAAAATGAAAATAAATAAGGAAACACAAGCTTTAAACGATACATTAAACAAGATGGACTTAATTGATATTTATTAGGACATTCCATCCAAAAACAACAGAAAACACTTTTTTCTCAAGTGCTCAAGGAACATTCTCATGACAGACCATATCTTGGGTCACAAATCAAGCCCTGGTAAATTTAAGAAAATTGAAATCGTATCAAGTATCTTTTCCGACCACAACGCTATGAGACTAGATATCAATTACAGGAAAAAAATCTGTAAAAAAATACAAATACATGGAGACTAAACAATACACTACTAAATAAGCAAGAGATCACTGAAGAAATCAAAGAGGAAATCAAAAAATACCTAGAAACAAATGACAATGAAAACATGATGACCCAAAACCTATGGGATGCAGCAAAAGCAGTTCTAAGAGGGAAATTTTGAGCAACACAATCCTACCTCTAGAAACAAGAAACATCTCAAATGAACAATCTAACCTTATACCTAAAGCAATTAAAGAATGAAGAACAAAAATATCACCCAAAGTTAGCAGAGGGAAAAAAATCATAAAGATCAGATCAGAAATAAATGAAAAGGAAATGAAGGAAACGATAGCAAATATCAATAAAACTGAAGCTGGTTCTTTGACAAGATAAGCAAAATTGATAAACCATTAGCCAGACTCATCAAGAAAAAAAAGAAGACTCAAATCAACAGAATTAGAGATGAAAAAGGAGAAGTAATAAATGACACTGCAGAAATATAATGCATCATGAGAGATGCAACTCTATGCCAATAAAATGGACAATCCGGAAGAAATGGACACATTCTTAGAAATGCACAACCTTCTGAGACTGAACTAGAAAGAAAGAGAAAATATAAACAGACCAATCACAAGCACTTAAATTGAAAGTGTGATTAAAAATCTTCTAACAAACAAAAGCCCAGGACCAGATGGCTTCACAGGCAAATTCTATCAAACATTTAGAGAAGAGCTAACACCTATCCTTCTCAAACTCTTCCAAAATATAGCAGAGGGAGGAACACTCCCAAATTCATTCTACAAGGCCACCATCACCCTGATACCAAAACCAGACAAAGATGTCACATGAAAAGAAAACTACAGGCCAATATCACTGATGAACATACATTCAAAAATCCTCAACAAAATACTAGCAAACAGAATAGAGCAGCACATAAAAAGGATCATACACCATGATGAAGTGGGGTTTATCCCAGGAATGCAAGAATTCTTCAACGTACGCAAATCAATGTGATGCACCATATTAACAAATTGAAGGAAAAAAACCATATAATCATCTCAATAGATGTAGAAAAAACTTTTGACAAAATTCAACACCCATTTATGATAAAAACTCTCCAGAAAGTAGGCATAGAGGGAACTTACCTCAACATAATAAAGACCATATATGACAAACCCACAGCCAACATCATTCTCAATGGTGAAAAACTGAAACATTTCCACTAAGATCAGGAACAAGACAAGGTTGCCCACTCTCACCACTATTATTCAACATAGTTTTGGAAATTTTAGCCACAGCAATCAGAGAAGAAAAAGAAATAAAAGTAATCCAAATTGGAAAAGAAGAAGTAAAGCTGTCACTGTTTGCAGATGACATGATACTATACATAGAGAATCCGAAAGATGTTACCAGGAAACTACTAGAGCTAATCAATGAATTTGGTAAAGTAGCAAGATACAAAATTAATGCACAGAAATCTCTTGCATTCCTATACACTAGTGATGAAAAATCTGAAAGATAAATTAAGGGAACACTGCCATTTACCACTGCAACAAAAAGAATAAAATATCTAGGAATAAACCTACCTAAGGAGACAAAAGACCTGTATGCAGAAAACTGTAAGACACTGAGGAAAGAAATTAAAGATGATACAAACAGGTGGAGATATATACCATGCTCTTTGATTCAAAGAATCAACATTGTGAAAATGAATATACTATGCAAAGCAATCTACAGATTCAACGCAATCCCTATCAAACTACCAATGGCATTTTTCACAGAACTAGAACAAAAAATTTCACAGTTTGCATGGAAACACAGAGGACCCTGAATAGCCAAAGCAATCTTGAGAAAGAAAAACAGAGCTGGAGAAATCAGGCTCCCTGACTTCAGACTATACAACAAAGCTACAATAATCAAGAGAACATGGTACTGGCACAAAAAACAGAAATATAGATCAATGGAACAGGATAGAAAGCCCAGAGATAAACCCACGCACATATGGTCACCTTATCTTTGATAAAGGGGGCAAGAATATACAATGGAGAAAAGGCAGCCACTTCAATAAGTGGTGCTAGGAAAACTGGACAACTAAATGTAAAAGAACGAAGGCAGAACACTCCCTAACACCATACACAAAAATAAACTCAAAATAGATTAAAGACCTAAATGTAAGGCCAGACACTATCAAACTCTTAGAGGAAAACATAGGCAGAACACTCTATGGCAAAAATCACAGCAAGATCCTTTTTGACCCACCACCTAGAGAAATGGAAATTAAAAAAATAAATAAACAAATAGACCTAATGAAACTTCAAAGCTTTTGCACAGCAAAGGAAACCATAAACAAGACAAAAAGACAACCCTCAGAATGGGAGAAACTATTTGCAAATGAAGCAACTGACAAGGGATTCATCTCCAAAATTTACAATCAGCTCATGCAGCTCAAAATCAAAACAACAAACAACCCAATCCAAAAATGGGTAGAAGACCTAAATAGACATTTCTCCAAAGAAGATATACAGACTGCCAACAAACACATGAAAGGATGCTCAACATCATTAATCATTAGAGAAATGCAAATCAAAACTACAATGAGATATCATCTCACATCAGTCAGAATGGCCATCATCAAAAAATCTAGAAACAATAAATGCTGGAGTGGGTGTGGAGAAAAGGGAACACTCTTACACTGCTGGTGGGAATGTGAATTGGTACAGCCACTATGGAGAACAGTATGGAGGCTCCTTAAAAAACTACAAATAGAACTACCATATGACCCAGCAATCCCACTACTGGGCATATACCCTGAGAAAACCATAATTCAAAAAGACTCATGTACCAAAATGTTCATTGCAGCTCTATTTACAATAGCCCAGAGATGGAAACAACCTAAGTGTCCATCATCGGATGAATGGATAAAGAAGATGTGGCACATATATACAATGGAATATTACTCAGCCATAAAAAGAAACTAAATTGAGCTATTTGTAATGAGGTGGATGGACCTAGAGTCTGTCATACAGAGTGAAGTAAGTCAGAAGGAGAAAGACAAATACTGTATGCTAACACATATATATGGAATTTAAGAAAAAAAAATGTCATGAAGAACCTCGGGGTAAGACAGGAATAATTACACAGACCTACTAGAGAATGGACTTGAGGAAATGGGGAGGGGGAAGGGTAAGCTGTGACAAAGCTAGAGAGGCATGGACATATATACACTACCAAACGTAAGGTAGATAGCTAGTGGGAAGCAGCCGCATAGCACAGGGAGATCAGCTCAGTGCTTTGTGATCGCCTGGAGGGGTGGGATAGGGAGGGAGACGCAAGGGGGAAGAGATATGGGAACATATGTATATATATAACTGATTTATTTTGTTGTAAAGCAGAAACTAACACACCATTGTAAAGCAATTATACTCCAATAAAGATGTTTAAAAAAAAAAAAAAAGTGGATAGTTTTCTCCAGATGATGGCAGAAGCGGTATTTAGAGAGAGTCCAAGTATGACTAGGACCTAAAGCACCCTTGTGGCTTTGGAGATGGAGAGGGCCATGTAAGAAGGAATGTGGGTGGTTTCTAAGAGCAGGGAGTAGTCCATGGCTGATGGCCAGCAAGGACCTCAGACCTACAGGAACTAGATCCAGCCAAAAACCTAAATGAGATTAGAAGCTTATTCTTCCCCAGAGCCTCCAGATAGGAGCCCAACACAGCCAACACCTAGGTATGAGCCTTGTGAAACCCTGAGCAGAGAAGCCCATCCCACCTCTGACCACAGGATTGTGAGATAATGAATGGGTGTTTTTTAAGCCACTGTGTTTATTGTAATTTGTTATGCAGCAATGTCCCTATTCTGTTCTGCCAATAAAGAATGGCTTTCCAGGCAGGGTCATTTGAAGGAGCATTTCCTTCAAATCAGTTTAGTCCCATGAGAATAAAACTTCTGGGAAGTTATTTGCATTTTGAGACTTGAAGTCATTAATGTTTCACACGATTTTAGTTCTACATAAGTTTCCAAAAGGCAGTAGAATATTTTACATAGAGAGTTTTTGTTTTGTTTTGCATTTCATGTTGAGATCAAAAAATTTCCCTGAGACAATGTTTCCAATCCATTATGCCAGTCACGGTGAAAACAATTTCATGGTCTGAAATTTGTTTTACAACCAATTTTGGGGAAAAATAAAACAGTATCATTAAATAAAGCACACCTGAATATAGGTATCTTTTTTAAAAATAAAGGATTGAACATTCTTAAATTTCAGTAGTGGAGCAGATTAATAGGAAAGAGGAAGTTTTCTGAAAACTAACTCCTACCCTTGTCCCATTTACTACAATTGGCCTTTTTCTTCCAGCCACCCAACACAGTCATCCACGTTAGGATATCAGCTACTCAACCCGACAAATTTAAGGCCATCTTCTACACTGAATTTAGCTTTTACTAGCTTTAGATTTCCTTAGCCTGCAAGTCTACTCACTGTTCTTCTAACTTCTCAAATCTAAGCTTCTCTAGAGGAACTGCACTTTACACCAAAAGCAACTTTAAAAACTGATTTTTGTTTCCTAACCTCTAAATCCATTCCTCAAAATGCAATTGGAATTCACTCCCTACTGTCTAAGCTTATCCCAGGAGTAAAATATAGAAGATGGACTAAGTGATGTCTGAGATCCCTTCCAAATTTAATATTTGATGGATCAGGCATTTAATGTAATTGGCAATAAAGCTAGAATATAAATGTGTTTTTATAAGATTTAGGGCTAAGAGGTCAAGAGAATAACAAATGCTCCCTGTCATAATATGATAAAATGTCCTTTGAAGATCTCAGGGATCATTAGGCTAATACTGGCTAGTCTTTGCCCACAACCAACTACAGGCTTCACGTCATTTCTACCATCTCCTACTCCAACTAGATGGCTCAGGCACAAAATGTGGAACCGAGAAACTCTCCGGAGCTAAGGAACTATCCTTTTCATTTTAGGAATGTTTCTTTCAAATATTCTATTATTATCAAAAGGCAGGCTAGAAGAACACATTTTCACCCACCCCCAAATCTAGCCAAGGATTGTAACAAATTTTCCACTGGTATTTTAATTGATCTTTCCACAAAATGGAAGAGGAAGGTGTCTATTAGCTCCTTTCATTTCATTTAGCAGTAAAGTATTAAATAGACAAGAGAGAAGGATGAAAAGCAATAAAAGACAGCAAAGAAGCACAATCAGATTTTAATATGTAGAATCTGGATGACTTGTAGATTTATATTCCCAGAATTTAGGGAATTACCATATAATGATTGATACTTTGGAGAAATCATGAGGATATGAAATTAATTTCTTAACCTAGAACTTTAATTTGACAGATGAAGAATTAAGACATAACTAAAATCAAATATCTTTTATTAGTCATAATTCTCCTCAGCAAAATTACTTTGTACTCCCACCCACCAACCCTCATATCCACTCTTAAGATTTTGATTTACAATATGATATCATCACCCACTTTTATTTTTAAACTGGAAGAAATAATGTAATTAAACCCAATTTCATTTGTCACTCCTACCTAAAGAATCAAGTCCAGAATTAAAAATAAGGTTAGGAGCACTGCCCTACTAGACTCAGTTAAAAATACTTTCACAAGGAAGCATTTTACACATGATTTTAAAAGGACAGATTTAAGGACAATCAGCAAATTGTCAAAATGCAATTTCAGTCTTTCAAGGATAACTTTTTCTGCACAGGATATACAATTTTATGCCTCCAGGTTTTATGTCCAACTGGCCCGCAATCCCAAACCTCCCCATCCTGAACCCTATTCTTATTAATCACACATAATTTCTTCTTTAAAGCCCAGTCCAAATGCCACCTCCTTCCTGGAAACTTCCTGTATCAAGAGATCCCAGGTTATTTTTCTAATTCCTACTCCTATCTTTCTCCTCACTAGTCACAGAATAAACCTAGAGTTTCAAGAGAAATAAGAACCTATGCAAGGGTGCCGTATAATATAAACTGGAGAAGGAAACGCTGCCTTAGCATAGAAGAGCCAAGTCTTTCCTGAGAAATATTGGTAAGACATACTTTTAATATTTTAATTAATATTTAAAATACTAATAATTAACATTAAAATAGTAATTTCTTACTCAGTGTGGAAGAAAAAAACAATTCTTTGATAAAGAGGCACCCATTTCAAGCTCGGGGAGAAAGCCAACTGCCAAACAGGGTAAAAACCCCTTATGTTTTCTCTCCCTATCCTTATGCTGTACCCATTCAAGAGTTTGTCCTCACCTCTCCTTTCTGCAAGGCCAACACAGCTGAGCAGAAGAGAAAGGTCTGACATTCA
Organism: Phocoena sinus; assembly: GCF_008692025.1. NCBI lineage: Eukaryota > Metazoa > Chordata > Mammalia > Artiodactyla > Phocoenidae > Phocoena > Phocoena sinus. The sequence continues at coordinate 53,130,996 of NC_045776.1, read as the reverse complement.
TTTGACAATGAGGGCAATGAAAATGCAAGGAGAGAATAATGGATTGAGACAAATATTTGAGAAGATGGAAGGGAAAAGCATGGAACATCCCAAGATAAGTCTGGGAGAACAGAAGGACACTGAAGACACCTACAGGGAACAAGTTAAAGAGAAAGTGAAAAAGAGGAGGAAGTTAGGGAACAGCAAACAGCTTCCATGCGGGACAGTCCTCAAGGTTTAGGCAGGGAGCATCATTTTGTAGAATGCAAAAGAACGTAACTAGATATACAGAATGAAGCTAGAGCTGAATTTCTCCCCAGCTCAGGGTGGCTTGGGAAAATTACCTGGACCATTCAGTAGAAAACTGCTTAAACTTTCATCCAGGTTTATTAGGGAGGCATTACCCAAGACAAAGAAGGTTAAAAACTCTTGCTGTTGTCATTTAATCAACTTCCTCTCTGAGGGCCACTGAACAGCAAGGTGCATCAACCACAGAGTAGGACTCCACAAGACAGCCAGCAAAACTGCCCCTACTGTCCCTGCAACTCCCATGTCCCAAAAGGAAAGGACTCCTGTGGTCTACACTTTTATTTGACATTTGTGACTTCCTACTCTACTTATTTGTTTACTTGTCTGCCTCCCCAAACATATAGAAGTTCTGTTTCGTCTTGGTGCCACACCCAGCCGTATGCCCGTAATAGTTATTGGTAGTAGACACTGTTCATTACCTAACTAACATCCACCCCTTCCTTCCTTTCCTAAAAAACTCTGACTTTATTCAGGTAACTCAAGAGGGTATCCTGATTAATTTCTAAGCCAATCAATGCACTGTATTCCCCAGATGACTATTATTGGTGTGGAGTGGGAATGTAACCAAAGTCGGTACAACCAGACTGAAGGGAAAGACTTGTACTCTATGATTGAGGGGGAAAAAATGTCCTTTTCTCTTTATTTTGCTAGACATGCACCAGGAAATACATGGATCATCGACACTGGCAGCCATCTTGGAATCACAAGGGACATCAGGCTTAGGATGAAGAAAACACCAAGGAAGACAGAAGACAGACACTAAAGACACCCTGGACATTATCTTCATCACTGAGCTCATGACTTCATCATGCCTGTGCCCTGGCAGACCTCTGGACTCCCAGTTATGTGAGACAGTATCCTGTTATGTTTTGACTCAGTTTGAGTCACAGTTTTCAATACTTGACTATAAAGTTACAAATGAATTTTTTTAATTGAAGAGCAGTGAATGGCAGTTATTTATGCATACTTTATAATAGTTTTAAAGAGTTGTTAAAAAAATAAAAGGTAAATATCACAACAAAGGCTGTGGGAGCTTGGGAGATGGACAGACCATATGGGACTGAATGGAGAAAACACTAAACACTAGCCCCTTAGGTATAGAGAAGATAGTGGGCAAACACAGGAACTGGGTTTCAAGAGACAATATTTAAGATCATGCAATGACCAGATGGAAAAACAAGAATGGATTGGGATACTGGACAGAGAACCAAGACAAAGATTTAAACACAGAGACTAAAGGCAATCTTGGTTACAGATCTTGGGCTATAAGTCGGTGGCTCGGTCAGAAGTTTTGCAAGACATACTTCCTTGAAACAGAGTATGATACCAAGACAGTTTTCAATAATTCAAGTGACATTTGAGAACCTGCTCTGTGCCAGGCACGGTGCTAGATGCTAGAAATATAATGGTAAACAAGAACAAAGTCCCTACCTTCATGGATCTTATAATCTAGCGAGGAAGTAGGCATTATTCAAAGTTTAGAATTGTAAAATTGTACCAGAAATGTGAAATTAAGGAGAGCCACCCACTTCTGGGAGATTAAGCAAGGGATTGATTTGAGCTGGTGGGATGGCAATTAAGAAAGGTCTCTCTGAGGTAGACACTCTTAAGCAGAATTAAGATCCACAGGCAGGAATTAACTAGGTAAAGACAGGAGAGAAAAGAGCATTCCAGGAAGAGAAAAGAGTACATGCAAATGCCCTGGGACAGGAGGAAAGAGGATGCTTGAGAGAGACTGGACAAAGCCCGCTGTTACAAAAAGGAAGAGTGAAAGGGAGGTAGGCAATGAAGCTAAAGAAGTAGTTAGACAAGCAGGCAACATTGAGCCATGTAGCTCATAGACTTTATCCTAAAGGCAATAAAATCCATTGGAGCTTTCTTAGCAAAGGGGGTGTATGAATTAAGATTTGTGTCTTGAAGATATTACTCCAGGCTGCAGATGGACACATGCAATTGAGGAGGACCTGACAGGAAGCAATTACAGTCACCCAGGCAACATATGTTGTCTAGAGTAGTAGCAGTGACAATGGTGAGAGGTGGATGGATATGAAATAATCTAGGTGATGAAAAGGATATTATATAGATGTTATAGAGAAAGAATAAAGGAAGACCAATGCCTAGGTGAAAGAGAAGAAAATGGGGTCATCCTCTGCAAAAGGGTGTACAGGGCATAGGCCAGTGGGGTTGAGTTTATTTTTTGTCTTTAATGGATGATTATGAATTCATCAGTGGTGCTAACTTGAATGTCAAGGTCTGGAGGCATATAGTACCTCCTCCCTCAACAGAATAAAATTTGATTATTCTAGTTGTAAGGATAATAGTTCCCCAGACTGAAATGTTCACTCATGATGAACATCAACAGTTACCAAGTCATTAATACACTCACCTCCAAGCTGACATGTACCCTCCATTTATTCAACTCTCTCTTTCCTTCCACTTCTCTTGTTGTCTCCTGGTCTCTTTTTGAAACCCCAATAAAAATTTAGTTCTTTTATCTAAAGCTTTTCAAGAACCTAGGGGCAAGACGGGAATAAAGATGCAGACCTACTAGAGAATGGACTTGAAGATACGGGGAGGGGGAAGGGTAAGCTGGGACAAAGTGAGAGAGTGGCATGTACATATTATACACTACCAAATGTAAAATATATAGCTAGTGGGAAGCAGCCGCATAGCACAGGGAGATCAGCTCGGTGCTTTGTGACCACCTAGAGGGGTGGGAGGGAGGGAGATGCAAGAGGGAAGAGCTATGGGGCCATATGTATATGTATAACTAATTCACTTTGTTATAAAGCAGAAACTGACACACCATTGTAAAGCAATTATACTCTAATAAAGATGTTAAAAAATAAATTAATAAATAAAAATTTAAAAATAAAGCTTTTCAATTGTTTTTTTTCCCCACAAGAATCAGGAATACTCAATGGAGACCCAAAAAAATTTTTTTCAAAGGAAATATATCACCTTTGCCAGAAGTGACAGTGATTCTTAACTGTTATTTTATATAGCCACATGGCATAAAGAAAAATTATCTAATTTATTTAACCTTCTTACTTAAAATTTATTTAAAAGGTAAAAAATACAGTGGTATAAATTATGGCAACTACTCTTAAAGCAACCTTCTTTCCCTGGGATAATTAGGAAGCTCCTCATTTATACCTACAAAGCAAGAGGCCTGGCCCTGTCTATGCACAGAAGATTTTACTGAAATTAACAGATGATTAGAAACTAACCTAAGGTAGACACTAGATTTCTATTTTTCTTAAAGTGGCCAAAATGGCATGCATTTATGAACAAGCATCCTGACTCAAAGGACAATTGTAAAGCACGGAATTTGCAAAACTAATGGGCTCTATTTCTGAGTGGATAAGACCTCTGACTAAAGATAGTGGTAAGTATATTTTCTTTGATAAAAAATAAGGTTAGCTTTCAAAGTAACTAGACTGACTTTTTTATCAATTTTGCCAATCTAAAACAACCATTCATATTCATTTAGGGATATGAAAACGTGTTAAAACTTCATTAGTGGGTGGCTTAGTTCAGCAAAAGACTAATGAAAAGTCAAATTCTTTCTTCCTTCATTGCCCTCCACTAAATCATGACAACTGGACCTGTGAATGCTGTCCCTGGCCACACATATGTCAAATTAGGGTTGAAAAATAATAATGATACTCTTTGTCAGATAGCATCTTATATGAATTATCTCTAACACCCACAACAATAATGAAAGGTAGAAAATTTTATCTTGATTTCATAAATGGAAAGAAACTTTAAGAGATAATAAGTTGTCCAAGGCTAGAATGCCAGGAGGTGATAAAGCTGGGAATCGAGCCTGAATCTCCTGACTCCAAAATCCATACTCTTTACCACATGATACTACACTGTCAACTTGAACTACCAAAGTCCATTTCTGGTGCAGCTTTGGATCCTACAGTTGGAAGAGTTAAAGTTTCAGTAGTACAAGCTCCTTCCAACAAGGGAGAGAGGCAGCTAAATTTCGAGGCAGCCAACAAAATACGGTGGAAAATTTTTTCCTTGGGAGGCATTAGTGAAAAGCTCTAGCTCTGGAATCAGACTGAGTTTGAGTCTCATCTCTGTCAATGTGTGAGCTCAAGGAAATTTCTCTCTGAGCCTCAGCCTCCCCAGTTATCTGTAACATAAAGTATCTATCATAGGGTTATTGTTAGAGTTTAAGGAAGTAAAATAAGATGTTTAGCACAGTGATGGGACATACCAAATGTTCAACAAATGTTAGCTATAATTATTTCAAAGAGTAAAACTAGCTTCACTGTAACTGGTACCTATTCATTCACCTTGGTGAATGAATGGCTTTCTGGAAAAGCACAGGATAACTCTTCTATGGCAATGAAGCTCTTCAGAATCATCCCGTTTTTACTACCGTTCTCATATGGTGTGACTTCCTGCTCCCACACATTGTTATTCAGTAAGAGATGGACTAGAGGGATCACTATACAGCTGGTTTCTATTAGCTTGTGGTCAACTTAAATCTTTTTGATATAAACAGATGTTAAGCCACCTCGGTTCATAATACTCATTTACAACTGACTTAGGAATTTAAATGCAAACACTTAAAAACGGGCTTGTTAAATATCACCTTGCTTACAGAAGACATTCACAAGGACCCTGAGATGATCCATATGACAGACTGCATTGAAGTTTTTGTGGAGTTAAAAGTTCTCAAAGCAGGCACTAAACTTATGTCAACTGCCCTTCAGAGAGTGTTGTTTTTGTCTAATGCCACGATATCAGCGTATCACCACAGATGGCAGCTTGAACAAATATAAAAATGTGATCTTTTCAGCTATTATTGGATTCTGTATAATACACCCCCATGGAGTCTATATATGATCATTTCAATTCATGTGGAAAAGAAGTTCTAAATCAGTCATGTTTGCTGACATCAGAAAACAAGCCATTTATAGAAAGAATTCCTCTAAGCACAGATATTTGTGGAAAGGATCCTCTTCAGGTGGTAATTTCTGACTAACATTTTTGACTGTGTGCTTGTCTTAACTATGCATTAGCCAAGAAATATGCATCAAGTGTCACTTTATCTTCCTACATCTGATTAAAAGTTATCTGCTAACGGGACTTCCCTGACGGCACCGTGGTTAAGAATCCGCCTGCCAATGCAGGGAACACGGGTTCGAGCCCTGCTCCAGGAAGATCCCACATGCCGCGGAGCAACTAAGCCCGTGCGCCACAACTACTGAGCCTGCACTCTACAGCCCACAAGCCACAACTACTGAGCCCACGTGCCACAACTACTGAAGCCCATGGGCCTAGAACCCGTGCTCCACAAGAGAAGCCACCACAATGAGAAGCCCGTGACCGCAACATAGAGTAGCCCCCGCTCACCACAACAACTAGAAAAAGCCCACGCCCAGCAACAAAGACCCAACACAGCCAAAAATAAATATATTTATGGAAAAAAAAAAGAAAGTATCCTCTAATGGTAGGTACCAAAAGTTTGAACTGCATTAGCAGTTCTCTAATTGGCTGCACATTAGAATCACCTGGAGAACTTCTTAAAAATACAAATGTCGGGCTTCCCTGGTGGCGCAGTGGTTGAGAGTCCACCTGCCGATGCAGGGGACACGGGTTCATGCCCCAGTCCGGGAAAATCCCGCGTGCCACGGAGCAGCTGGGCCCGTGAGCCATGGCCTCCGAGCCTGCGTGTCCGGAGCCTGTGCTCCACAACGGAAGAGGCCACAACAGTGAGAGGCCCGCGCACTGCAAAAAAATATATATATATATACATATATATATATATATATATACACACACACACAAATGTCTAGACCTCACCCTAGATTGTTTAGGTCAGAAGCTCTGCAGTGGTTTTTTTAATGGTTATTGAATTTTATCTTATTTTTTAAATTAATTTTTATTGGAGTATAGTTGCTTTACAATGTGTTAGTTTCTACTGTACAGCAAAGTGAATCAGCTATATGTATACATATATCCCCTCTTTTTTGGATTTCCTTCCCTCTGCAGTGGTTTTTTGAAAGCTCCTCAAGGCATTCTAATTTGAATTGAGATCAGATGATCTGAGGTCCCTTTCACCTGTCCTTCATTTTAGAAATACATTGAAGATTTTCCTCCCCCAAGATGCTTTCCACGATCTTGCCTACTCATGTTAAAAGTAAAAATTGAGAAAAAGTATTCCGTTCTCAATAACTCTGCATACACACTTGTTATGCTTAGACTAAACATCTGCTATTTTCAGCAGAGTTTCCTCTAAACAAAATGCACTTAGCCAGAGCAAATTTAAGGATTAAGTGAAAGAAGCTTCTATTTTCTTCTTCCTGAAATCAGAAAGTACAACTCAGACCTCATTCCTTTTTCCCTGAATTGCTGCATCTCGTCCTCTTCCTTTCTCAATTCTGAATCCCTCCCACTTCCTTCCTGTGGGATCTACAGATTCTCACTACCCTTCCAACCCTCCTCCCCCAAAAAACAAGCTAGAAATCGACTGCTTCCTCCCTCAACTTCTACCCCATAAACAAAAATACTGAAGCCCAAACTATGAAATGTTACAACAGGGAAACTAAATTCAATCACGATGTTCCAATAATTTTCACCTTGTCTCTCAGAAGTCACACAGATTTTCCTAACACTACTAAACTTTTCAGAAATCAAGAATATACTAAGGGAAAGACATGCATATTGAAGTGGACCAGAATGAAGGACACTGATACCAATAACATACTTTGAAATGCAACAAAAACTGGATTGATGGATGGATAGATGGTATAGCAAAGTGATGGTAGTGTAGAACCTGGAAGGAGAGTTTGTGTGTGCTCACTCACAATCCTTTCAATGTCTCAGTGTTTGACTTTTTTTTAATTGAAGTATAGTTGATTTGTAATATTATATTATTTTCTGGTGTGTGACATAGTGATTCAGTATTTTATAGATTATGCTCCATTTAAAGTTATTACAAAGTAATGGCTACTTTTTAACTAAAATATTGGGAGAGAAAGAATGTCCTAGAGAAAAATCTGGATGCATCTCACAGACATAATGATAAGTGAAAGAAGCCAGACAGCAAAAGAGTCCATATTTTACAACTCCAATTACATAAAGGTCAGGAATAGTGAAATAATCTGTGGGAACCCGAATAGTGGAAACCTCGAAGTGGGAAAATATTGATTGGGAAAGGTCATTAGAAAGCCTTCTGCAGTGCTGGAAATGTTCTGCATCTTGATTTATTTCTTGTTCTGTTTCTGGATGCCTGAAGATAGATAGATGATAGATAGAATCCATTGAGCTCTGCAGTTTAGTACAGTAAGTTGTATCTCGATTTTTTAAGAAAAAGCTTTAAAGAATTTACCAATGAAAAGTAGTCATATGAGTTTGCTATATTACTTTTAATAACTCAGTGTTATTCATGTGGTATTAACTTGCACTCTGGAGCAAAGAACCACTTAATCATACACAGAACTGTAACTCCCACAGATTTTGCTCAGAATCCTCCTTTTCCACACTGAAGGCCTAGGCTGGGGAGACCACAGGTGAACTTCACGTGCTGCTGATCTGCATCTCTGGAGACCTAAAATAAAAATCACCCCAAGCTAAATGTAACCCAATTTAGAAAGTCTAAATGCAGGAAGAAAGGAGGGAAAAGAGGAAAGGAGAAACAAATAACCTACCACAGTTACAATTCTCGTCTGTGGCCATTCAATCTTTTGTGTTATTCATCCTTTAGCCTTTGTGCAGAGAGAACAAAAAGCCTTGTGGGTCTTTTCCTCCATTTTCAGCTTAATGCTACCAGCCCCTTCCCCAGGGAAGTCTGATGGAACAGGATGAAACAACAACAATGAAGCAAAGCTGCAGAAGTGGGTGACAAAAGAGGAGCACCCTTTCCCATCAGTGTTTTTCATCTAAAAATTACAATGATTCTATGTAAAATCCTAAACAATAGGCAAATCAGATCACTTCTTACTGACTTATCATTCTGAGGTTTTGTGATGATAAAACAAAAGAGGAAACACAACAAAAGAGAGGCAGAAAAGTATATGGGATGTTCATAACAACCAACATAGAGAAGTATCTCTTGAAAAATCTAAGACCAGTTATAGGACACAAACCATGTGAAACATGTAAACAATGTGTAAATCCCCAATAATCACTATAAAGGAGGTTAGTCACATATTTCTCTTGATATCTTCCAAACTCTACATAGACTCAAACTTCTTTCACCTAAATCTTAAGGAGTTTAAGAACCAGAGCTTTTTCTCATTTAAGGCCACACTCTAAATCAATATGCAGGAAAAAAATTTTTTTGTATTTTCCCATTCCTTAGGGGAAGAGAGAAGTTAGTGAGAGTTCTTAATTCTTTGCCTGAATGCTAAAAAAGATTCTGAAAATATTTTGACTTGAGCGGGGTAATCCTCTAGAGGAAATTTGATATTTGCACCAAAGGAACAAGATGAATATTGTCAATCTCCACCAAATTACGCTTTATTCAGCTTCTTACTTTTCAAGATGCAAAGTATGATCTCAGATTGTCTGCTACGAAAATTTCCCAAAAAGTTCCACACTGATCAGTGTGATTGTTGGGCCCTGAGCTAAGCTGAAGAGAGCCTAGCTGTCAGGTGTCAGAGTAGCCGATTAAGACAACAAACCAAAATGAAATTAACAGTCAAGCCTTTAATCACTTATTGCAATAGTATCAGCAAGAGGCCAAACCAAAGAAAGTGTCAACTCCTCCCATTCCATTTTCCCCCATGGAACATCACCACTCATCAGTCACCAATCCAGTGTCAGGTGAACCAGCACAGATGGGGTCATTTCACTGCCAAAGGAGCCCCAAACAAAACGTTCCTGCAGCTTTATGGGCCCAGAGGATAAGGGGAAGGGAGTGGGAAGTGCTAGGCGTGGAAAAGTACTAAGTACTTTATCAGGAGGAAAGTGTCTCTAAGGTCTTCCGCTGCCTTCGCGATAAAGAAACTTCTGCCGAAGGCCCAAGGTAAAGAGGCCTCCAAATGGAAGAAGCTGGGCTAGGGATGCAGCCATGTGTAAGAGCATGGGCAGACAGAGAGGCCCAAGCCCTGGATGATAACTCCTTTCAAAGGCGGCAATGCACTGGCCGTGCCCCAAGTCTGGTATGCGGAGGGCAGGTTTCCCCCATGAGGCCTGCCATGTAATTACAGTTGCAAAAATTATCGATAGTCAGGCTAAAAGATCACATAGATTTTGGCAAGGAGCTAGACTCCTCAGAGGTAACTTTTGAAAAGATTTCATTTTGTTTATCTCCCACGTTGACCTTTAGGTTGTGAAAGAAATTCAGTGTCACCAAGATTGGAAAAAAAAAAAAATATATATATATATATAGGAACATACTGTAAATGTTTTCACAAGTACATAAAAACACATAATTTCACCATAAATCAAACCTTAGGAAAGTAGAAGGGAAGAAATAATAAAAATAAGAGCATAAATTAATGAAATTAATTTGAAAAAATTTGAAACAAATGTGTAAGATGGACAATTATCAAAGTGAAAATTTGGTTCTTTGAAAATAATAATATTGGACAATCCCTAAGATTGATTAAGGAAGAAAATAAGGAAACATAAATTACTGATATCAGGAATCAAAAAGGAGCAGCATCTCAGATGCTGCAGACATGAAAAGATAATACAGACAGGAAAACTAATAAAAGATGAGAGTACTTAAACCTTCAGGCCAATAAATTTGACAACTTGGATGAAAGAAAAATTCCTCCAAAAATACAATTTATCATAGCTGTCAGAAGAAAGAGAAAAATCTGAATAGTGTGACATTCATTAACAAAATTGAATTCATGATTTAAACTTAAACACACACACACTAGTGAATTCTCCCAAACATTCAAGGAACAAAACACAAATTTAGCAAAAGTTCTTCCAAAGAATAGAAATATAGGAAACATTTTCTAATTATTTTTATAATGACAATAAAATGTTTATTCAAAACATTTTTTTAATTGCAGATCTAAACATGAAAGGTAAAAAAAAATAAACTTTTAGAGGAAACGTAGGTCATCACTTTGGAGGAAAAGACTTAACAAAGATACAGAAAACACTAAAACATAAGAGAAAAAATTGATATATTGGAATATATTAAAACTGAGAATTTCCATTCATGAAAAAGCACCATTAAGAGTGAAAACCAACACACAAACCTAGATATTTACAATACATATTACTGCCACCATACTCATATTCGGAATACATGAAGAACTTCTACAAGTTAATAAATAAAAGGCAAACAAGCCAATAGGGAAAATGGTCACTTCACAAAAGAGGGTATCTACATGGCTTATATGCATATGACAGGTTCCCAACATAATTAGTCATCAAGAAAACGCAAATTAAAATCACCACTTGCCAGGAACTAAAAAGATACAATGAGCCAACACTCATAAAAAGTTAAAAATAGAAAATACTTTGGAACTGTTGAAGAGGCAACCAGAACTTTGTGGGTGGGAATGTAAGTTGGTACATCTATGGAAAACTGTTTGGCAGTATCCAGCAAAGCTGAACATGGGCAGTACCTATAACTCAGAAATTCTACTCCTGGATATATAGTCAATTGAAATGCATATAATGTTCACCAAAAGATGTGTAATAGAATACGTGTAGAGACATCTTAATAATAGGTAAATGTCCACCAGCAATAAAATGGATAAATAGTGGTATATCCTTACACTGTAATACAAAACATCAATAGAAATGGACAGTCTACAAATATACCCAACAGTATAGATGAATCATGCAAACAAAATGTTCAGGAAAATAAGCCAGACACCAAAGAGTGTACATAGTGACTACCTATGTAAAGTATAAAAACATGTGAAACTAACCTATATTGTTAAAATCAAAGTGATAGTTACCCTTGGAAAAGTGCTGAGGAAGGATCGGAAGAGTGTTCAGGTGTGTTAGTAGTGTTCTATTTGGATACAGGTTATACAAATATGTTCAGTTTGTGAAAAACTCCTCAAGCTGCACACTTATGATATGTGCACTTTTCTGTGTATTATATCCAAGGAAAGGGAAAAAAATCACCTGTATATTTAAAAGATATGATAGGATTTATAAGTATTTAAAACACATCATGTAAACTTGCAACAATGGTTGCCTTTAAAAAAAAACTGGGAAAACAAAGACAATTTAGGATGGGATTAATATCTTTAATATCTTTTTTTAACCACAAATTTTTCTGTATTATTTTAAATTTTACCTTTTGTACATATTACCAACTTTGCAAAAAATTTAAATACAACATAACAACATTAAATCAAGTGTTGCTAAAATAAATGCCACTAAGGCCAATAAGCACATGAGAAGATAATCTATTATCGTTAGTCTTCAAAGATATGCAAATTAAAACCACAACGCGATACAACTACACAACCACTAAAATAACTAAAACTAAAAAGACTGAAAATAACAAGTGTTGACAAGGATGCAGCACAACTGGAACCCTAGTTCTGCTTTGGGGGTGTAAAATAGTTCAATCACTTTGGGAAACAATTTGGCAATATCTTATCAATCTAAACCTGCTCCTACTATCAGCCCAATGATTTCACTCCTAGGCATTTACCCTAAAGAAAAGTAAACATATATGCATGCAAAGACTTATTCATAGCAGTTTTATTCATAATAACCAAAAGCTAGAAACAACTTGAATGCCCTTCAGTAAGTGAATGGGTACATCAATTGTAGTACTATAACCATACAAGAGAATACCGCTCAACAATGAAAAGGAACAGACTACTGGTACTCACTACAACATGGATGAATCTCAAAAACGTGCTGAGTGAAAAAAGCCAACTCAAAATAGTGAAAAGTTTTTAAATGATAATACCCAAAGCAGGATTAGGTGAAAAAAATTAGATATTTGTATTACTGCCTGTAGAACATAATTGACGTGATTACTAAGGACAAGGTAGTAATATGTATCCTTATTTTTTGAGCCAGTAATTTTTACTTTAGAGAACTATCTTAAATAAAAAATAAAAGATTCAGATAAATATATATAGAAAGTCATTGAAAATATTTTTAAATTACATACAATTTATATGTCCAACAATAACCAAGTGATCAAATGATGACATACTCGTGACTACTTTGAAAACATTGTAATGGGATAGGAAGATATTAATTGTAAGTGTTATGTGAAAATAGCAGGATTCAGCTCAGCATGCACAGTGTGATTCTCAAGATATATTTCTTCTCAAGGAAACTCCTCACCCGAACCAACTGATTAATCATTCAGCCCAAATCCATATATTTTGGTAAAACTCAAGGCACAAATGATCATTGAACTTCATTAGACTTTACCCTGAAAACAAATTTGGATCAAGTATTGACAATCATTTCTTTCAATTGAGAGAATGGTGAATAGTGATGGGCGGTTGCCTTGCTATCCTCTTCCCTACCTGTCACAACATCCTCTGGAGTAGCCAACTGTGTATACTCAGTATTCTCCAAACAGTCAAGGTGAATAATGAATGCAATCCACCATCCTCCAACTTATTTCTTTTCAACACAGAAGGCACTCAAATCAGCAGTCCTCTATTCAGAAGCCATGAGTCTTCACTGGAAAATTATCGTTACTTAGCAAGAGTAAGAAGCATTCAAATTCATGAAAAGCAAACTGTACCTGTTCATTCCTTTGCTATAAAATTTGTCAACTGTCATGGGTATAACATGCCGAGAGCTTAAAATTGGGGGGACATTCATATACCTTCTGAACTTACACATTACCCAATTTCTTAACATGACAAGGCATATTTGTGTTAGGTGGGTCATGCAATATTATTATTCCAGATTAATAAATTAATTTAAGCACTGATAAATGAAAGTGTTAATTTAAGCACTGATAAAAGTATTATTCCAGATTAAGAAATTAATTTAAGTAGTGATGAACCGAAAGTGGCAATCTGACTGTTCTGACTATCCAAGTGTCTTAACCACAATGTGAAATTAGTGGCGAAAGGGGTGCATTTACCCAATATTACTTTTGGTGAAAGGAGAGTAAGATCCAAATTAAAGACCTAACTGATGTGGAATGAGAAGATTCCAAACAAGGAAACACAATGTGGACTTTTAAAATAAAACTGCTGCTCCAACCAGCTGTTGGCAGAGAGTTCTTACACTGTGTCCTCACTCTTGTAGAATGATGCATAGAACATGACATTCTGAAGCACACAGAGCACACAGCAGTTAGAGAATGTGCTCCTGGCCTGAAGTGTCTATCCTTGTCACAGCAATCAGCACGCTGCTCACTAGACAACCTGTTCATCATTGGATTCCAGTGCTCAGTGTGGAGTAAGCATTAAATATATTTGCTGAATGATGATTATATGAATGAAATGAAATCAATGAGTGACAGACCCAGGTCTAACCTATGTAATTTTATCCTAATGAAGATCTGTTTCCAAAAGTTAGTTCTGTTTGGCCAGAACTAACCAGCCAAATGGTTCTGTTTATCATTCTCCTATTAGGTCATCAGGGTTGATTATGCACTCAGTAGGCCAGTTAATTGTGGCAAGTTCTACAGTTAAAGATTGCAACATGAACTGACCAGTTCAACACAGGCACACATTTAGAATCATTAAAACTTCCTAACTTATTAAAATAGGAAAGACATTTTGTGAAAATGCACAACTGAGTGTGGATTTTGAAAATGTTTCTCCTTTAGTTCACAAGTCAGGTCCAGGACAAGATTATGTTAAAAACAAAACAACATGCCCAGGCAAAAATAGAGACACAGATGTAGAGAACAAACGTATGGACACCAAGGGGGTAAAGTGGCCAGGGGAGAGGGTGGTGGGATGAATTGGGAGATTCATATATAAAATAAGATAATAAGAAACTGCTGTATAAATAAGTAAATAAATAATTTTTAAATGCCCAAAATGGAGTCCCTTATGCTAAGCTCCATGTCAGCAAACCAAGACTTAATTACCATTTCTGCTCTCCCAGAAACAGAATCTTAAACCAATCAAGAATTACCTAACCAGCACTACTTAGGTAATCTGCCTGATGAACCCCTGCTATGCCCTAAAGGAAAGTTACTTTGCAATAACCAACCCACTTTTTTCTGGGACTTTTAAATATTCCATTTCCTAAAAATGTGAGTGTGCAGCAACTTTAGAATTTAATATGTAATTCTTACGTTAAAAGTTAACTCAGTGAAATAAGTCAGACTGAGAAAAACAAATATTGTATGATCTCACTTATATGTGGAATCTAAAAAAACAAAAAACAAATTCATAGAAACAGAGATCAGATTTGTGGTTGCCAGAAGCAGGGTGGAGGTGTGGTGGAATTGGATGAAGGTGGTCAAAAGGTACAAACTTCTGGTTATAAGACAAATAAGTACTGGGGATATAATGTACAATATGATGACTATAGTTAGCAATGCTGCATGTATAATTTGAAAAAGAGTAGATCCTAAAAGTTCTCATCACAAGGAGAAAAATTTTATAACTATATGAGGTTACAGATATTAACTAAACTTAATGTGATAATCATTTCACAGTGTCTACATATGTCAAGTTATTAAATTATTTAAATTTAATACAGCACTGTATGTCAATTAAATCTCAATACAACTGTAAGGTAGGTAAATACATACATACATATATATATATATATATATATATATATATATATATACACACTTCCAGTTTGGCTTTACCTGATTTAAATCAATTTTTGCTCAAATAAACTCTTAAAACTGAAAAAAATAGTTAACTCATTTTCCAAAGTCTCATTTTACAGGATGTTCAAGGAACAGCTAGCAATTTTCTTTAGGAATACCAATTCTGTGGCTAACTTGTCATTTTTTAAAAGCACATTACAAAATAAAAGTGGAAGTATTTAATATTTAAGACTATCAGATCCATTTTAGAAGAAAAATAGTAACTAGAGTCAGAATAAAATAGGGAAGTAGATTCCAAGTCAGTTCATCTCAGGGGCTTTCAATTACTGAGACAATTATTATCATCTATAGAACATCATTCAAAGATCCCCCCTACTAGCTTGACAATTGCTTTTCAGACCAAGTGCCAGTCTGAAATATATAACAAGACAGCTCCTTTCCCAGATGGTAATTTTCCACATTTTACTCCTGTAAAGCTGCTTTTAGGAGTCCTGAGTTCAGTAAGAAGATAAAATAGAACCAGTAGAACCAACTCTTTCTAAACTTTCTATTGAAATATGAACGCACATACAGGTCAAAAGTGTAAAGGCCAATGAATTTTCACAAACTACCTTGCACCCAGATCAAGAAACACATTATCAGCACCCCCAGGAATGCCACCCTGTGCTCTCTTCTAAGAACACAATGGTAGTCAGTATCCCAACTTCTGACATCTAGGTATGTTTTGTCTGTTCTGTATTTTACGTGAGTCATCCATATTGTAATTTGTTGTTGTAAATTCTTTGCTCTTGTTGCTGTATAGTGTTGCAGTGTATGGATAGAATACACATTTGTCAAGTCTACTATTGATGGGCATTTGAGTAGTTTCCAGTTTGGGGCTATAACAAATAGTGTTGCTATGAATATCCTAGTACATATCTTTTGGTGAACATATGGACACACTTCTGTTGGCTATATAGCTAAGTGTGAAAATGCAGTCATAGGAGTGCATATCTTCAACTTTAGTAAGTAATGCCAATTTTCAAAAAAGGTTGTACCAGTTTATACTCCCACAGCATCACAAGAGTTCCCTATTATATCATTTATCTCATATATTTAAATGATCAATGTACATGTGCATCTCCTTAAGTGGTTGATACAAGGATGAAAGGTATGATGGGAGACACCATCAGACACAGGCAAAGGATAAAAATTAGTTTATTTATGTGAAGGAAAGTAATCATCTGCATATAGAAAACTACACAGCATAGGGGCACAACGTAGTCTTAGGTGAGGGGAGGAAAAGGCAGGCAGGTTTCCATAGCGAAGAGTTTCCAACAAAGCTCCCAGTGGACCAAATGTAAAATAGATAGCTAGGGAGAAGCAGCCGCATAGCACAGGGAAAACAGCTCGGTGCTTTGTGACCAGCTAGAAGGGTGGTATAGGGAGGGTGGTATAGGGAGGGTGGGAGGGAGGGAGACACAAGAGGGAAGAGATATGGGGATATATGTGTATGTATAACTGATTCACTTTGTTATAAAGCAGAAACTAACACACCATTGTAAAGCAATTATACTCCCAAAAAAAGTTAAAAAAAATATTAGCCATAAAAAGGAACAAAATTGAGTCATTTGTTGAGACACGGATGGATCCAGAGACTGTCATACAGAGTGAAGTAAGTCAGAAAGAAAGAAACAAATACCGTATGTTGACGCATGTATGTGGAACCTGGAAAAATGGTACAGATGAACCTGTTTGCAGGGCAGAAGCTGAGACACAGATGTAGAGAACAAACGTGTGGACACCAAGGGGGGAAAACTGCGGTGGGGTGGGGATGGTGGTGTGATGAATTGGGCGATTGGGATTGACATGTATACACTGATGTGTATAAAACTGATGACTAATAAGACCCTACAGTATAGAAAAACAAACAAACAAACAAAAAACAACTAATACTAAACTTTCTTTGGGTTATTTATATGGAAATATGTTAATATAAATGCCACTGCACCACCAGGGAAGCCCCCGTGGTCATGTTTAAGTCTTTTGTCATTTACAGACAGTTCTGGGTGTACTCTGATGCTTCTGCAAAAATGTTCCTATAAAAGGGTTTCATCTTCAAGGAATTGATGGAAAAGACCCTGACAAGTACAGGTTTCTGGTAACTGACTATACTCCTGAACTGAATGAATAAGCATTTTCAGAACTCAGATGAATTCATAAAAGTGCTAACAAAATATCAAGATGAAAAAAAATTAATTACATGGGACTGAGTGAACTGATGAGGATGATTACAATTTTTGTGACTTTCTGTTTGAATAAAAAAAAATTTTTTTAATCCCATAAGGACTCAGAGGCAAAAAATATACAAATCAACTTTCACTGCAAAGTAACGGAGCTGTTACAGTGGAGGATTACTGGACTGAATGTCAATATTATGACATAGTATAAGTGTGTTTCGTGTTTGGTAATTGCAATCATTGTTGCTTTTGTTGTGGTCATCCATTTACAGTGCTTAGTGTCCGTTTATTTATCTCTTGTAAAAATAAAATACTGTGTGTGTGTGTGTGTGTGTGTGTGTGTGAAAATAAATAAAATAAATAAAATAAAATAAAATTCCCTGACGACAAAAAAAAAAGAATCCGCCTGCCAATGCAGGTGGCACGGGTTCGAGCCCTGGTCTGGGAAAATCCCACATGCCTCGGAGCAACTAAGCCCATGAGCCACAACTACTGAGCCTGCGCTCTAGAGCCTGAAAGCCACAACTACTGAGCCCATTGCCACAACTACTGAAGCCCACGCACCTAGAGCCCATGCTCCCCAGCAAGAGAAGCCACCACAATGAAAAGCCCACACACTGCATAGAAGAGTAACCCCCACTCGCCGCAACTAGGGAAAGCCCACGTGCAGCAACAAAGACTTAATGCAGCCAAAAATTAATTAATTAATTTTTAAAAAGCCCCCAGTGGGGCTTCCCTGGTGGCGCAGTGGTTGAGAGTCCGCCTGCCGATGCAGGGGACACGGGTTCGTGCCCTGGTCCGGGAAGATCCCACATGCCGCAGAGTGGCTGGGCCTGTGAGCCATGGCCGCTGAGCCTGCGCGTCCGGAGCCTGTGCTCTGCAACGGGAGGGGCCACAGCAGTGAGAGGCCCGCGTACCGCAAAAAAAAAAAAAAAAAAAAAAGCCCCCAGTGGCCAATGATACAAATTGAGGTTCTACCAAGAATTCCACCCACCTACCTCATCCTCAGAGGACCTTACAGGTTCCTGGGTCACTACTGTTCTGGAAGTTCTTGCTAAATATTTTGTCTGCTCACCTTGGGCAGACAACTGGAAATAATCTGAGTCCCAATACATACCTGAGTGTTTATTATTACTGTGAGAGTTGGAAAAATCAAGCCAACCCCTCAGTAAACAATATTCGTAGCAAAAAGCCCACCTGAGATACTTTCTCCAATAAACTGTAAACTCAAGTATAGCATATTGTTTAATCTTTTATCCCAAATATTAATGCACTATATAGAACACAATCGGTTCTCAACAAATGCCCTTTGAACTGAACTGCGTAAAACAATTATTATCATTCCCACTTTACAGTTGAGCATAGTGCCAGGCACACAGTAAGCCCCCAATTATGGTAGCTTCAGCTAAATCTTACTCCAAAGCAATGCTCTCTGTACTACACCACTCTACTTGACAACACCACACTGAAAATAAGTTTATTTTGTGTGACCCCAAGGAATAAATTTAGGAAAAGAGACTTCACTTCAATATAAAAACATTTCTAATAGTTGGAGATGTCTAAATATCATTTGCTTCAGAGGTTATTACTAATAAAAGCGCCACTTATGAAGTACTTACTATTCTTACTCCACAGAAGATATTTATTGCACACAGCACAGTTGCTTTGTATACATGGAAAAGCAGAAATACTTCTGGTTTATGTGTTCATCAAAGTGACAGCAAACGTATAATCAAAAAAAGGAATGTGGGCTTCCCTGGTGGCGCAGTGGTTGAGAGTCCGCCTGCCATGCAAGGGACACAGGTTCGTGCTCCGGTCCAGGAAGATCCCACATGCCGCAGAGCGGCTGGGCCTGTGAGCCATGGCCACTGAGCCTGCGTGTCCGGAGCAACGGGAGAGGCCACAGCAGTGACAGGCCCACGTACCGCAAAAAAAAAAAAAAAAAAAAAAAAAGGAATGTATAATTTTAACTGATAGAGGTACATGGTCTATGATATACTAGAAGGGTGAGGAGGCTTAAGCTAAACTACCACTCTCCCTAAGAAAGTGGTATTTAAAGTTGACATCTAATGACTGGTTAACTAGAAGATAAAGGCCCCCAACCAACAGGAAGAGTGAAGTGTTTGAGGAAGTACAAGGAGACCAGTGTGGCTGGAATAGAAGGCTAAGAGGAGGATGCAAAGACACTAGATTGGGCCAGCTCACAAAGGGTTTTACAGACTCTATTAGGGATTTGGGGCTTTATCCTGATATGAGTAAGTGTGGGTTTACTCAGTGTAATGTCCTGACTTTCTCTATCAATTTTTGGTAAGCAGCAAGCAATAACAAGGACACAGAAGTTTAGTGAAGTCAGGTGAAGAATTTTAAGATTCTGGTGAGGACTTTGTTATAATAGCTAACCCTGGGATCAGGGCCAGTAAGGAAATAAATTAAGTCTGAAGGAGCAGGTAATGAGGGGCAGACAAAAACATCGGACTGTCACAGTGCACAAAAATAATTCAATCGACAGTAGTAAGTGAAAGTGGTTGCAAAGGTAAGGAAACTATTACCATAGAACAAAATTTCAGATTTTACCCAAGTTCAGAGTAATTTTTATCGAGAAGCTCAAAGTGATATGAAGGTGACTAGAGTTAAGGACATCAAGAAAATATTACGAAGCTATAATTTTAGAAGGGTTGACACCACAGAAATCAGGACCTCTGAAGAAGACTTAGGAAAGAAAGGATAACTTTCAGACAGATGGTGAAGTCCTTAAGAAATGTGATGAGAATATCTTGAAGAACAGGTCTGAGTGATAAAAGATGGAAAGGGACAAGAAAATTACCAAAAAGTATTTAAGATATTGATCAGACCTTCTCAAATCAAGTGTTAGCAATCAATTCACAATGGCAAATAAACAACTCCTCTTAGAAGAACAATTTTCAAATATTAACATAAAAAAGGGCTGTGACTATAGTTTGGGGAGCTTTGTTTTCTTTATTCAACTTCTTATTTAAGGTCATAGAAATCCAAGATCGACAAGTTGTTTTTAGTTGTGGGTAGGATGTAAACATCTAACTTTTTTTAATTATAGGAATTAGAATATACAACCCTCAAGCGATCTAAAGAAATTCCACTAAGTATTCTTCATGAAGAACTCCATCTCTTGTGCATTACAGGGTGCAACTTCTAGATCAGAGGAATCTTGACATTTTTCTAAAATGTATTGCAACATTACTAAGAATGAGGAAAGAGATGAAGGTGAAAAGCCCCGTCGAAATGAGACCATTTTAATGTCATCAGAGAGTTTGAGGAGTGAAAATGCATGAAATTCTTTTAAAATATGAAATGGTAAGAAAAGGGATTTCTAGAAAGTAATCATCCGCATATATGCTTTCTTGATCAGATAGAAAGGGTAGGCCTATGTAAATCCAAAGTATGAACTCTTCATGGAAAATAAGCATCGTACTCAGGCTGCCAAGTAAATGATCACCTGCCACATGACTTAAACATTGTAAACTGACATATTCCGAAGCACATTTTGGAAACTGCTCAAAATGCAGGAAGTGTCTGCTTCCGGCCTGCACGTTTGTTCTACGACTTCAACTCGAAGCATTCCATTTTTCCTCTGAGGCCATGGCTTATAAATCAGATGAGACTGGTCATCTTGCAACAAAGTGGACTTTTAAAATGTGATTTTGAAAAGATTGGAAAGTGTAATACAACAGGTTTTTCAGTCTTCAGGGCTGAGAAATGATTGTCTTATTGACTGCTCTATTGAGAATGATATTACTCCAGAGAGATGTAGACCTGTAACATTTCCAGGGGCCACATCATTACATGTTTTATTTCAGGGACTAAATGGTCAGATACCAATTATGTGATTTACTCCAAAATAGCTTAAGGGCTCCAATCATTGCTTTTATTTCTGAGTTAATCATGA
This sequence comes from Phocoena sinus, assembly GCF_008692025.1. Lineage (NCBI taxonomy): Eukaryota > Metazoa > Chordata > Mammalia > Artiodactyla > Phocoenidae > Phocoena > Phocoena sinus. Next base: position 53,109,890 of record NC_045776.1, on the reverse strand, counting down.
TATTTTAACAAATCCACAAAGGAAAGCCTTGCTGATGAATTCCAGTGAAATTTAAATACTCCAATATAGGTATATGGTTAATGACAATATAGATGGGTGGTTCACACTTTAAATGTCACTATCACTGAAGAGAAAAATCCAAAGGAATGCATTACAAAATGGTTCTATATTTGCATCTGTAGAAACAATGTATTTCTAGTCTTCAAATAAACGTACACAAAATAAGGAAGTTTTACAGAGTCAATACCTTGCTAAATTAATTCACTGTTGCCTTTCCAGGTATCCAAGCTCTAGATGGCCTTTCACCTTTTCGTCCACACAGCAGTTCAGAGAATACCCATTCGCACCATCTCCCCACCCACTGGCTTGCATTTAATGACTAGAATTCATGCAAACTGGCTGCTCTTACAGGCTCATAAGGAGATGGTGAAATCTGGAACCAGGTGTATGACGGCCAGTTAATTGGCTCTTTCTTTGCCAAACACCAGGGAACAGCTGGTTTTCATTGTTGTTCTAATGAGCTATGCTGAAAGTGAAGCTGGGCACATTAGTTGGAGCTCTTATGGTGCTATGTACAGTCTTGGAAATCATGCTTATCACTGCCACAGGCTTTTATTGTGAAAAGAATAGTTTCTATATTTAAAAACTGCAATCTGATATTAGGAGAAGGCAGCAGTGTGTCTTGGTTGCCCCATTTCAGTCCTCATGTTTCTAAATGGTCATTTCTTCTGCCACCTATTCCCTTGCATGGGCACATATATCTGATATAAGTGCACATGTCTGAGCACCACAGGCACACACACTTCACTGGGTAATCCCCTGGGAGAAGAGGCAGTACGGTTTCAACGGAGGCAGAATGAGTTTAAGCTTGCAAGCCTGGTAGCCAGAGCCAAAGGCCAAAAGCCATTTTAAAAATAAGAATAAAGCACAACTATGGAGTAGCTTTGTAAATCATACTCTTTAGGAGGCAGGCCAGTGTAGTGTTAACACCTTCCTTAAACATTTTGGAATAAAAGAAGGGGAAATTACTTGGAATATTCCCATTATAAATGTAAGATTTAGGCAATGTTAGTAAATTGACAAAAAATCCAGAATCATAAGACTCTCCTCTCCCAATAATCCAGTCTCTGAGATCCCTCACTGGTTACATAAGTAAAAACTCAACCTTTGGCCAAGACTGCTAAAAGCAGTATAACTGGGTCCCTGTTTTTCTTTTAATGTTTAGAAGAGACATGAGATGCCTTTTTTTTTTTCAATATGAACTGTTAAAATGGTTCCAAATGGTGTCAAAATACAAAATATTTAATAAAATACTTAAGCTTTGAAAGGTTTTCTCTTTTTTCAGGACAGTGAAAAGGCACACAAAGAATGATGAAGTTAAGCAACTATAAAAATATTGATGAAACTGAAAAGTTTTCTGGCATTGAACTGTTCCTTGGCTCTTGTTTTCACAAATATCCTTAGATTTTCTCTTTTACTCTGAAATTTAAGATCTTTGCTTTTTCTCTTGGAGCATTTAAGTCTTCCTCTTAGCTACCTAGAGGAATGAGGTGTCCTCAGCATCCACATGCGTCATGCTGCAACGTTCCCTTGTAAGAGACTCATCTAAATGATAATGAGCATGAAAAACTGATTATTTCCTACATTGAACTGGTCTTTGTGATTTTCATCTGGCAAGTCTAACAGTCCTAGACTAGGTCTCAAAGCATAAACATGCCAGCAGTTCAATTAATAAAACAGAGGCAAATCTGCAGGATGTTACCTGTTGTCGGCAAAAAGCTTCTCAAATAATAGTGATTCATATCATAATTTCAACAGAAAAAGGCCAGTGTGAATTTTTAACTTCCTATTTAAACTTGTATGTGGACTGTTTTCTTCAAACCCTCTATCCAAGGCAGAAGATAGATTACAGAGTTTTCAGGCATACCAAAACATGAATTGCAATGACCTAGTCCTCTAATAAATAAATAATCTGACAAAAATATTTGATGAAAAAAGTAGTTATGTGTTGAGGCTTTCTGGATCTTCATCTTCTTTCCAACTTTCGGTCCTTAATTTTTTATATTCTCCCCTTTAAAAAAATGTATCCCCTCTAAGATTTCAACTTTATTCTATGACATTTCCCAAGCTATGGCTCTAACCTTAATCTCCCTGCAGATCCAAGTGCCCATCGTCTCCATCTGTATTGCATACTACCAAAACATGTTCTAATTCAGCATCCACAAACCATCTCCTTCTCCTGGTTTCCCCATTTCTGTTAATGATGGCCATTCATTTTCTATTACCCTGTGGTTCTATCATAACATGTTCTGCTATTTGTGATTTTCTACCTACTTCCATGGGTACCACTGGACTGAGATCTTCAAGGTAAATGATGCTTTATAGCTAGAAATTCATTTTCTATATCCTTAAATATTGTTATTTAATAATGTTGAATGAATGAATATATAGATTAATCATCCTATAGAACTTTTTTCATACTACTACTATGGGGCTATCACATTCAAATTTGAAAATAAATAATATAAAAATTCATCAATATCATCAAAAAGCGGATAGCAATTGGCAAAATTTGAATATGGACTGAATATTTGATAATATTAATGTTGACTTTTCTAAATTTTGTTATTACTAAATGTTAGAATAGCATGTGATTGTGTATTAGAATATCCTTGTTCTTAGGAACTATGTGCTAGAGTATTTAGGAGTAAAAATATTAAGAAACCTAGAAGTCACATGGTAGTTATCATTATTGTTGATGCTGGAAGTAATGACTTTATTTTTTAAATAAAACTCTTAAATAATGTAATAAATCAGATTTTGTAGTATCTGGTCCTGTACTAAACCAGGACAATTCTGGAACCTAATTAAGGCTTCTTAATTCCTAAAGGAGTTGTCATGCCTAACCTCATATAATTCTAATATAATAAATACCTGACATCCCAAAACCAAAAATAGTCAGGATTCCAGAAGATGCTTGAGTGGTTAGATGCAATAATAGAACAAAAGTCTGCGTACACAGTCTATACCATATATGATACATTTTTACTGAATATGAGCCTGATTTGCCTGCCAAGACTTTTGTCAAATGTGTTAGGAAATGTTAAAACCTGCAAATTGATAAATTCAACCTCAAAACATTGTGATCTGAACCCAAAAATTCCATGGGAAGTAGAAACTAAGTCTACAAGCAAGAACAACTTTGCACCTTCAAATGAGACTCAGATATTCGCCCCTCAAATCCCCACCACTTTTCACCTGAGAACTTGGAAAGAAATACACATCCTCGGCTTTCATCTGTTCCAGGAAAAGGAGAGAGAAAAAGAAACAGAGAAAGAGACAGAGAGAGAAACAGAAAGAATATGAATCTTCCCTAGACAATTATTTGTCATTGATTTTCATGCCCCCCCACCCCCAAGATGGACCAAGATTCAAACACTTCCAGGACAGAAAAGAAACTTAATGATCACTCACCCAGAGGTGCTTCAAACTGTGTCCCAGAAATTCCTAGAGTTCTTTGGCAGACTTTAGGAGCCATGCTGGAAATTAAAAGATAACTTGACCACTGCTTCCACCTGAGCCATCCTACTTTTATATGCTTTGCATACTGAGGCTCTGGCTAATATTTCATTTGAAAAACTAGGTTCAGTTCCATCATGAAGATGACAAAACTGAGATCAGAAATGTTGAGTGACTTGTCGAGTCCACACAGCTAGCATCAGAGCAAGACTGGAACCCAGCTAGCAGATATTCAAACTCCCAGTGCTCTTACCACAGCAGCAGTGATTCCCAAACCTGCCTGTGCATCTAAATGACCTAAAGAGCTCATTCAAGTAAAGACACCTGAGCCTTCATCCAGGGATTCCAATTCAGTTGGTCTGAGGTGAGGCCTGGGAGTATTTTACAAGGTGTTCCAGGTTATTCTGATTCAGCCAGTCCACAGACCAGCATTTAGAAACCACTGATGCCTCTATTAATGCATGCATTAAATCTCACAACAAAAGTAATTTATATTTAATCAATGTCGAGCACGGGGCTCAGCCTCCTACCACACAGGATCCTGATCTCAGCTGATTCAGGAGTGAAGAAAGCTTAAAAGTTAATTTAGCACCAATGAGAGAAGTCCACCTTGGCCCTAAGGCCTCTTCCAGATGGCTCCTAAATGAGCTGGAGGAATCAGCAACAGCTTTTCAAAATCCTACATACCCACCCACATGGTCTAAGCAAAATGAGTACTTTTAATGAGTCTTAGAAATAGGAAGAGAACTTACTGGGTGCAGGAGACAAATGAAGAATTGTACCAACTGTCCCCCTGGAATTCCCCTGCTCCCCACTCTCTCAACATGAGCCCCGTAGCAGAAACTCTGAAGGAGAGATGTAGCTGATAACGCTTGCAAGGTGGACCTTGTGTGTTGGCAATGCTAAACCAGCAATATGGTCCCTGCTGGGGAAAAAAGAAGAAAAGTGTGGGAAAATGCCAGCCACAGCAGCCCCTCTTCAAGACAGGAGCCACAGACCTTTTATCATGTATATTCCACTGGCTAAACATTATAATTGGTCACAAGTAGCAGGGTCTATTCTCATTCCTGGGAAACTACTCTTTCCAGCCTCCCTGCCATTAGGCAGGGTCGGGTGACTAATTCTGGCCAATGAACGTAGAGGTACCATGAGTCCCTTCCAGGTGAAAGGGAAAAGCTCCCACTCAACACTCTGGCTCTGCTTTCCCTGTCACTGTGCACTGGAATCCATGTGCTGATATACAGAAATATTAGAAAGGAGCAGATGGGGTTCCTAAATCACTGCTTAGGACAGAACAGAGCTACCCTACAGAGCATCAGGGTCTGCAACATATTATACATGATCAAGAAGTGATTCTTCACTGCATCAAGCCACTGAGATTGCAAGGTTAATTTGTATCTTGAGCAATCCTTAACCTGTCCTGACTCCTCTCCTCCTCTCCCTAACCCTAGCCCTCCCTTCTCCTGACTGTGTGTCTCCCCAAGACTGTTATATCAGTATCAGGGGCTTCATTCTCGTTGGCCAGCTAGTCTTTAAAAAGTGGGATCTGAAGTATTAATGGATCCCCTGCTTTGTGATGTTATCTATCAAGATAATGAAAGAAATTAAGACTAAACACCTGTTTTAACTTAATCCACAGGTAGAAGAAAAGAGAATATAAAAGAGACAGAGGTCCCTGTGAAATCCCAACATTATGATTCTGGTTTCAGGTTCTGAAGCAAGAGTGATTGTCTTTTTAAAAAATAACATAGTTCAGGGCTTCCCTGGTGGCGCAGTGGTTGAGAGTCCGCCTGCCAATGCAGGGGAAACGGGTTCGTGCCCCGGTCCGGGAAGATCCCACATGCCACGGAGCAGCTGTGCCCGTGGGCCATGGCCGCTGAGCCTGCGCGTCCGGAGCCTGTGCTCCGCAGCGGGAGAGGCCACAGCAGTGAGAGGCCTGCGTACCGCAAAAATAAATAAGTAAATAAATAAATAACATAGTTCAATCACAAAAGTAGAGGCTCAAGGCTGCTCCAAATCAGCCCAGGTCCTTGGATATGTTCAAACTCCTTAATTTCACAACAGATGCAAATACAGGATTAAGCTACTCTGAGTTAAGTCTTTCCCTTCACACTGGTAATTCATAGAATTCCCACACTTCCCTGCACAAAGGTGAACTCCCAGACCCATGCCTGCCTTAGAAGTGGCCTTTACAGGACTCAGAAAATAATTAGACATGTTGATCTCCTTACAGAGCTATACCAACAAGCCTGGGTGTGTGCTACATCCAGGCCTGCCGAGCAGAACCTACATGGAAGGTGGATGACGCCTTTGCAGTTGCTGTCTGTGTGATTGTCTAAGTGAAGGAACCATGGTTCATACACACAAGAGAAACACTCCAAGGTGTACTGAAGGAGGGCTTCAGGTGCCTCAGCCTAACTGTGACCTGATAAAACCAGCAACAGCAGCAGTCCCATACAAAGGTGGCCCAAGAAGTGAGGAGGAAGGACCTTGGTCAAGGTAGGCTTGCAAGCAGCTGGAAGTCCAAGTGGACAGAAATCAATATGGATTTTTTAGCCACTCTCTCCCACAGACAACACTGATGCCAACCATGACTGTGAAATGTTGCAGACTGTTGATGGGGAACAAACGAGGGACTGGTTTTTCCTAGCCTGCAATGTGATCCACAATAGTAAAATCAATTTCCAAATACTAACTGAAATGCAACTACATACACGGAAAAGGAGTAGTCACTCAGAAACCAGGGTGGGAGCCCAAGCACCACCAGTGTGGTTCCAGGTCTCAAATCAAACCAAAAGAGTGGATAACTTAGTAAGAAAGTCCATTCTCCTAGGACAGGGAGTCCAGGCTTCTGAAATCAAGACGGCTTTGGCCCTAAAACCAGGGCCAGCCACAGTCCCTATTCTCAGGAACATTCCTCTAACTTCTCCTTTTCAAGGTAACTCAAAGCTTATGCAATGAATGAAATCTCAGATACCTCTAAGCAAAGAAAGAAATACAGGGGGATACTCTAGGGTCCTTTTCTAAAATTTAGGATCTAGTGTCCTATGACAGCAACTCAATGACACTTTGTGCTACTTTTCATGATCATAAGAAGCATTTTCTGCACATAACTCTACCCACAGTTAAGTACGCACAATAAATCTGCTCTGATTTCCGCTAAGTCATGATGAAATTCAAATCTAAACCTTGTGCTAAGGGATCATATACTACTGGCGTCTTCTGATTTCAAAGCCCCTTTGCCAGGCCAACTCTGAAAACATTGTTTTAGCTGAATAATTATTTAAATGTGTGCTCATAAGAAATATTATCAAATTATAGTGAACGAACAAATGCAATTAAATAAAGCTATGGCTCCTCATGAGCACATAATGATCTGAGATGTTTGGCCCCAGGAAATGTGGATAGAGTAGACATTAATCTCTGTCCACTGACTCAGGTGTGCAAAATAATCAATTTTTTAATAAATAAACTTAATTTCTGGCTTGGCCCCCATCCTGCAGCTTGGTGAGGGGTGCCCCTTTCTCCAGGGTCATGTTGAGGTCATCTGTCTTCATAACTTATTGCTGAGATAACCCACTGTCATGAACTACATGGTCTCTTCAGATCCTGAAACTTCTTATGGCTTCTATGCTCTGCCAGAGGTAGAGAGATACATGTAAAGCTGGGAACTCTAAGCCTGAGGTCAGGCCCTCTCCTATGCACCAGGCAGCTGTTCTCTTTGGGATCTTACTGCCTCACTAATTACCACCATGAAAATGGGCCTGGGTCCTCACTGTTTCTGCACTCACAGGGCCCATCTGGGAGAATCATGTCTTCAGTCTGGTAGAAGTCCATATTTTCCTATTGCTTCTTCCAAATCAGTCTGTTTCTTCCTATAAACCTTCTCTTCTCCCTTCTAGTACCTCTGCAAACCATCTCATCCTCTTGTGGACTTAGGTTTTTGGCAACAAACATGATGATGCATCACTGGCTATTTCTGTGTTCAGTGATCCAACTCAGAGAACAAAATATCTCAACCCTTGATTTGAAAACATAAAAGCAAGCCCAAGTATACAGAGCATTCTCTAATCTGTTGTGATACATTCCAATAAATACTAAACTATTTTTAGAGTCTGACCACAGAGCACAAAGCAAGAAGGGTAAAATATTAGAATTAGAAAAAAAAACAATTTTGAATAACTATAATGCAGAGCCTATTTGATTGCCTTCTCTTCACCAGTTAGTGTCACTCAATTAAATCAGATGAATTTTCATTTAGTCCACTGGATTCAAGACTAATTAAAACAACTGAATGACTTCCATTGAGTTTTTTTTCCTTCTGCTCATATACCCCATCAGATTGGCTCACAGCCCCAATGAGAGGCTGTTGGCAGCTCCAAGTAAACTATATTCAAGTTATTCTCATATTTCTGCTAATTCAGTCTAGTTTTTTTGGCTAAAAGATAGTATCTCCAAGTGTTCATAAATATGCATACGGGAGAAATTTTAAAACTTAGAATTTTTCTTTTTCTTTTTTTTGACCTTCCAGGAATTTTTGAAGTCACAGAACTCTGGGCTAAGAAGAAATACAAGTAGTCAATCACCATGCCAACTTTACTAGAACTCAAAGAATTGAAAGATTAAACAACGAGACACCTACCACTTACCTGCTATGAAATTGGCACTTTTTTAAGCACTATGGAGGCATTGGTGAGACTGAAAGGAATAAGGAGGGGCAAGTTCATATTGCTGTTGGTGGAGGACAAGCTACCTGATTTAGATAAGGAAGTACTAGGTGCTGTAAAGGATGAACCCCTAATGTCAGTGGCTTTGCACAATGAGTAGTGAGTAGTTCTTACTTAGCTAGAGTCTGAAATAGGTAATCCTGACTGGTGGTAGGGCTCTCATCCTCTCACTCATAAAGAGAATGACAGAATCTGATGGACAGAGTCTCCACCATCTTTTGTGTGGCTTCCAGGTTCACCCGGGCATAAACACTCAGCTGAGAGATGGTAGCATTCAACTTGGAAGTAACTTGGAAGCATTCAAGGTCTGAGGGATTGACTCTGGATAAAATATTCTGAAGGGACCGATTGACAAACTAGAATGCTGATTTATTCTTTTGCAGTGAAAATACACAGTGAAAAATATGCAGTGAAATTTTGCTACTAGAAATGCCTGTTTCTTTTCTCTAAGAGCTTCTTCACCCTGTTATTGAGAAACTAGGAAATCAAGTTTTTTTAATCAGAAGTTATGTCATGAGCTCAGTCCTTGAAAGAAAGGGAATTTGATGTGCTTGAGACTTTTTTCCAGACTGGAGAATCCTCAGCCAACATTTAATGCACTCCCACTCTATGACATGGATTGTGTTATACCCTGAGGATGCAAAGATGAGCAGCACAGCTGCTCAGAACTGAGAGAGGACTCTGCAAGGCAGACACAGCAGTTGTGATCTGTGAGCAGAGCTTAGTGGGGGATGGCCATAAAGTGCTATGAGAAGCACCCAGCCCTTTTTCAGGGATCAGGAACTCCAAGACAAGACAGTATTTGAGTTAAATCAAAAAGGATGAGAACAGCTTCCATAGACAAGCAAAGTGAGGAAGGACCTTCCAGGCAAAAGGACAAAGAAGATACTGAGAAATCAAAGATTGTACAAACACTGGAGAAATGCAAACAAGGTTCCCAAATTGAAATGATATACAAAATATACAAAATACCAAGCCTGATGCTTGGGACAGGGTAGGCACTCAAATGTCAATTTCCTTTTTCTTCTCCTTCCCGAACTCTGAGTAACTGAAGCAGAATGGGGGGAAGGTTTAAGTTTAGTAAAGTTTCTATATATAGGGGGTTCTTTCCAGGAAAAAGAAGCTTTCAGGAACGAAGAACTTACTCCACAGCTGCAAGAAGAGCTCCCTCAGCTGTGACCTCCTACAGGGATTGCCTCAGAAGAAAGCTGCTCACCCAAGGCACATTCTCCTTCCTGTGGTATCCTGTGAGGTGTAAAGATTACTCCCTCTGCGTAGGTCCAAGTTGACACAGAAACTGAGAAAACTAAAGTATCATCATGGGTCCCATTAGAATAGAGGTATATGGGGCCAAATAATAAATGAGGTCCTGACCCAGGTCCAGTTCACAGTCAGTGCAGTAGGTCCACTGACGGGGCTGGTGGTCATTTTCCTGGTCTCCAAATATGTAACTGGAATGGACCCACTTCTAGCTGCCAGAACGCCCACATTGGTTCCTTGGCCTACATGATGAACACTAGAGCCATGTGGAAAGCCAAATGGTAACTGCTGAAATTGCAAACCCTTACCACCACCACCAACATAGAAAATCAAAAATAATACCGCCTCCCGGGGAGAGAGGCAGAGATCAGTAACATATTTAAATAATTCAATTCTATTCCTTTAATTAACCATTCTGATTCCCCACAAAAACGAGAAGTATTCCATAGTAGACAGGATTACCACAAATTCAACCAAGTAGTATAACCCCACTTGCAGCTGCTGTGCCATATGTGAAGTCTTTGCTAGAGCAGCCTTGGGTGCATGGTTATGTGGCATTTGATCTGGCATAGGCATTCTTTTCCATCTCTCTAACAAGAGAGCAGAAACAGTGTGCATTCACCTGAAATGAACAACAGTAAACCTTTATAGTCTTGCCCCAGGACCATGATAACTCTCCCACCTTCTGCTATGATATAATCCAGCATGACTTGGACTGACTGGACATCTCGGAAAACATCACACTGGCCCACTATATTAATAACACTATACTCATCAGAGCAGATAAGCAAAATTTGGCTGGTAAATTGGAGGCCATGGTAAGACACATGAACTCCAGAGTATGGGAGATATTCCCTCTGAAGATTCAGGACCCCAACATACCAGTAAAAATTTCAGATGTCTAATTGACTTGGGTAAGCCAGGACTTCCCCTCCAAAGTAAAGGACAAATACTAAGATTTGCATTTTCCACTATGAAGAAGGAAGAACAAGGCCTGATAGTCTTCTTTGGGTTATGAAGGCAGCATATTCCATACCTGAAAATATTGAGAATATTTGCTTCAACACCAAGTTTCCAGCTTTTAGTGGGGGTCCAGGGCAGGAAAAGTTGTCAGATTTTCATTAGGATCAGAGCAAGAAAGGGCTATGCAGCAGGTCCAGGCTGCAGTTCAACCAACCCGGCCTTTCGGACCATATATCCCAGCAGATCCTGTGGTGATAGAGGTTTCAGTGATGAGAAAAGATGTCATGTGCAATTTATGGCAAGTACCAATAGGAGACTCATAACACGGATTCATAGGGTTCTTGGGCATGACACCTGTAACGGAGAATTACACACCTTTTAGGAAATGGTTCCTGGCATGTTTCTGAGCCCTGGTAGAAATAGAGTGTAGGACCATTGGACACCAAGTTAGAACAGCCCCTATGAACTGCGGATGTCAGCACCACCAAGTCACAGGTTGGACAGGTCCAGCTATCAGATGGAAATGTACATAGGGGACTGAACACAAGCAGGAGCACAGAGCACAAGCAGGCTGCACAGCAAGTAGCCCAGACCCACATGTCATCCACCACCGTGGCGCCTGAGCCTCTTCCTCAGTGCACATGTATGGTCACAGGAGTGATCCCTTTGGACCAGCTGATGGAGGAGGGAAAAAGCCTGAGCTTGGTTCATAGATGGGTCAGCTCATCATGTGGGTGAAAACCAAAAATGGATGGTGGCTGTACTATATCCCTACTCACAATTGGCCCTGAAATTCAGTGGTGAGGGAAGATCCTCCCAAAAAGCAGAGCTTTAGGCAGAGGTGTGTAGATGGACATACAGGAATAGAGACAAGGTATGACAATCTTTATACCACATGTCAATACCCATCAAAGATAATTCATCACAGAAGAGGAAGTAAACACTCAGGTAGATAGAAAGACTCAGCCAGCTGATATAAGCCACCCTCTGTCAATAGCCACCCCATGACAGATACAATGGACACATGAAATAAGTAGTCATGCTGGCAGGGATGGAGGCTATGCATGGGTTCAAAGAATGACCTTTAACCCACCAAGGGTGATCTAGTACTGTGACTGCTGAATGTCTAACCCACCAACAGCAAAGAACAATGCTGAGTCCCCAGTACAGCTCCATTCTTCTAGGGGCCAATCACCCACTGGTAGCAAGCTGATTACATTAGACCCCTTCTTCCACAGAAAGGATAATTATTCATTTTCATAGGAATAGACATATATTCTGGGAGATACATCTACAAAAGATTTGCTTTCCTACACTAGGACCTTAGCCAGCATTACTATCCAAAGGCTTACAGAATATTTGGTCCACTGGCAAAGTATCCCACATAAATTGCATCAGGCCAAAGAATGAATATTACAGCAAAGGAGCTGTAGCAGAAGGAACTGACCATAGGATCAATTTCTCATATAATGTACTGCAATACCCAGAAGCTGAGAGCCTGATAGGATGATGGAACAGCCTATTGAAAGCACAGCTAAAGTGCCAACTCAGAAAAACTACCTGTCAAGGGCCATCCTCCAGGATGCAGTACATATTTTAAACCAATGATGTTTACATGAGTACTGTGTCCCCAGCAGGTAGAATATATGGGTCTGAGAAATAACGAGTAGAATCAGGAGTGGCCCCATATACCATTATTCCCAGAGTCCCATTTGGGGAATTTGTGCTTCCCCACCCTACAGCTTGGGGCTCTGTGGTTTTACAGGTCCTAGTACCCAAAGAGGGAATGCTTCCTCCAAGGGACACAGCAAGAGTTTCACTGAACAGCAAGCTGTAGCTTCCACCTGGGCACTATAGCTTCCTCATACCAAGGGCTTAGACCCCTTACACCCAGAATGAAGGTCTGGGTCACACCAACAGGTAAGCGACTAAGACCAGCAAAGGTATCAATGAAGGGTGGTGGGAATCGAAAAAAAAGAGTAGAGGAGGGTGATGATGAACATCAATTGTGGCCCTAAGACTTTCTGCAAATCAGGGGCTATGGTTGTCAAATTACCTTTCTTTTGTTAAGTTTACATAAGGGAGAAAACGGCCCACTGGAATCCTAGAGAAGTTGCTTCCAGAACTGACACAAAGAAGTAGATCATAATGGCCCAATGAATGGACTGTGGTGACTGTGGGGATTTGCTACCCAGACCCCCATTAGGAATGAAGACTTATTCCCAGCCTCTGAGAGTGCTGAAAGCAGAAGCTCTCAGCTGTCAGACCCCTATGTAGACCTACCTCTGCTGAAGAGAGCTGTCTCACCCAAGATCATGCCTCCTTCCTAGGATGGCCAGAATCTAACAACTGATTGACATGGGAGTATAATGGCCTGGTCCCTGGCTCAACTCAGGGCAACTGTGAAGAGTCATCCCAGGTTCAGAACTCCCCAGAGAGCTGGCTGAGACATCTGTTGAGATGCATCACAGCTCAACCTCTCCCTCTGCCCTGTCCTGCTCCTGAATGTTCCCGTATGTTCCTCTTCATCTCAGAGTCTGGTTTTCAGGGAACTCAACCTGTGACATGCACCAGAATACAGGCAACCAAAAACATCTGTGTCTGCCAGATAAGTTCACCGTCCAACTTGCCTACATCAGTCTCTACTAATAGACAAGCAAAAATATAACTGAGTTGTCATAGTTTCTTTTTATTAAATATAAATATTGATGAGACACTATTTACTGTAAGGGGTCAGAATGTCATCTTCCAAGGTAGTTCCAGATTTCCAGAGTTCAATTAGACGTTTTCTTCAAAGATGATTCACTACCAACCTCAGATAAAATATCTGATTCATTCTTGTTTTGAAAGTAGGTAACTGCCAAAAAGATTAATTACACTTCCAGTGGGCTAGCCCTTTCAATTACCAGGTTGCTCTCTGGTTTTCAGCAGCAATACTTGGGGTCAGATCATTGCTTGTGGTTTCTTGAAGTTTCTTGTTTTAAGATCTCCCATCTTGGGCTTCCCTGGTGGTGCAGTGGTTGAGGGTCCACCTGCTGATGCAGGGGACGCAGGTTCGTGCCCCAGTCTGGGAGGATCCCACATGCCGCGGAGCAGCTGGGCCCATGGGCCATGGCCACTGGGCCTGCGCGTCTGGAGCCTGTGCTCCGCAACGGGAGAAGCCACAGTGGTGAGAGGCCTGCGTACCGCAAAAAAAAAAAAAAAAAAAAAAAAGATCTCCCATCTTGGCTGTCCTAGAAAAACAGAAGGCACAGAAGGACTCTCTTCTACCTCCTCAGTTCATTTTTTCCTGCAAAGTACTCTCCTATTACCTAGGTTGGCCTGCAGCTCACATAAGCACTCCAGGATCTTTTAATTTCTAGGAAAGAGCAAGAGAGCTACTGTCTTTAACCCTTCCTACCCCTGTTCCCCAACATGGCACTTCCCCTAAAAGACTGCTGTCTTTTCCAACTCCGGAATTACACGAATTTATATGTTGATTAATTTCAGGTGGAAAAACAGTAATTCAACTAGATATGAAACTACAAATCTGTACAAAATAACAGAAAGTTCCAAGTACGACCTGGCCCTCTCCATATCAAAATGGTGTCAGGGAAATTAGGTAACTGAGTAACTTTAGACTAGAAGAGAAGAGGTGATAAAAGGATAGTTCTGTGTGCTATACCACTTATGTTACCCAAGACCTACAAATGTTCTAGTGTTGAAGATCGTTTGTTAAGAACTGGTCCTGTTCATAATCAAAATAATAGTAATATATGGCTTCTCTGTTTCCCAAGATCTCACCTCTCTATATCAAAGAAATGCCTGGACTAAAAACAATGGATTATCATGATATAAAATAACCGTAGTTAAGGCGTTTAGGGTTCTTGGCCCATATATGCTGCTGAAGATGACCCACTTTCATCTCCTGACATCTCCTTTTCATCATCTGTTTACAAAAATGGGGAAAGTAGAGGGAGGGCTAATGTTTCCAAAATATTTTCTAATAAGCATATATTACTTTGTAGTGGAAATAATTTAAAATATTTTACTATTTCAAAAAATAAAGGTAATTTCTAAGTTTCAATCCAATGCTAAAACTTTATGAACTTGCATGTGGTCATGGTGAGCTAAATTGCATTAGTTAATCAATCTCAGCCCATATTTCACCCAAAATGTGGTTTCAGTAACAATTTATATGTCAACAACTTCCAAATTTACATCTCCCAGACATACTACTCCTCTTAGCTCCAGACTCGTATACAACTGTCTACTCCATATATCCATTTGGATATCTGAAAGACACCTCAAATGCTGCCTCAAATGCAAAACAAACTTCATGATTTTCTCCCAAAATCTGATTCTCCTCCAGTGATTCTTATTACAGTGACCAGCACTCTTGCCTAATCATTACAATAAATCAGGTAGCTGTAGTAAGACTTGACTCTTTCCACTTCCTTTACCTTCTATTTCTAATCTATCATCAAGTGCTATCAATTTACCACTAAATAACTCAGACCATCCATGGGTCTCCAGCTCCACTTCCACCACCTAATCCAAGCTATGATGACTTCTCACCTGTGCTAGTTAATAGCCTCCTCACTGGCCCCCGACATCCTTGCTTGCCCCACATCCATTCTCCACACTACAATTTGTGATGTTTCAAATAAAAATATGATCACGCCACAGCAGAAACTAACACAACATTGTAAAGCAACTATACTCCAATAAAAATTAATTTTAAAAATAAATAAATATAAATAAAAATATGATCACGCTATTCCCCTGATTAAAACCTTTGAATGATTTCCCTATTTTCTTAGAATAATCACAAAATCTTTAACTGTTACTACAAGGCTCTGGATCATCTGGCCCCTACTTATCTTGCAGCTTCATAGTGTAAGCCCTTTATTCCTCCCTTAGAGCTCCAGCCACACTGGCCTCTCTAAGTTTCTTAAAAGCTCCCACCCACCTCAGGACCTTTGCACATATTGTTGCAGAGCTTCAGAACTCTGTTATGGATGGAATGTTTATGCGTCCCCTCAAAAGCAATATGCTGAAATGCTACACCCGAAAACAGGACCCTCGCCAGACCCAAATCTGTCAGCACCTTGATCTTGCACTTCCCAGCCTTCAGACTATGAGAAATAAATGTTATTTAAGCCACCCAGTCTATGGTACTTGTTATAGCAGCCCAAGTTAACTAAAACACACTTCATTTTCTTTGCCTAGTTAACTCCTACTTTTCCTTCAAATATCAGCTCAAAAACCACTTTTTCAGGGAGCCCTTCTCTGACTCACAGGCTTTCTGTTACAAGTTCTCATGGTACCTCATGAATTGTCTTTATACCACTTATTATAGTTTGTAATGATGAATGAAGGTAGTTATTTATTCAATATCTCTTTCTTACCAGAAATTTTTATAGGGCTAAGACTTCTGTTTGTTATTCATTTTATCCCTGACATTTCACTCAGTGCTTAGCACATAACAGGTACCCAATAAATATTTCTTTAATGGATGAATAAAAGCAGGGGGAAATGGTGAGGCATTTTTCTCATTATTGCTTTTCTTCAAAAACCTACACATTTTCCTCTTTACTGTATTTTGTGAAGATATAATTTGAGACTGCTGCTCAAATTTCATCAATTTTAGAGGAGAAAAGGTATCTACTTATCAAATTGAATTGTTAAAAATGATCGCGGGCTTCCCTGGTGGCGCAGTGGTTGAGCGTCCGCCTGCCAATGCAGGGGACACGGGTTCGTGCCCCGGTCCGGGAAGATCCCGCATGCTGCGGAGTGGCTGGGCCCGTGAGCCATGGCCGCTGAGTCTGCACGTCTGGAGCCTGTGCTCCGCAGTGGGAGAGGCCGCAACAGTGAGAGGCCCACGTACCGCAAAAAAAAAAAAAAAAAAAAAAAAAAGAATGATCGCTTATTATTTCCATGACAGTTATAAGATGTCAAGTAAAATTGACAGCCTTGATAGTCTTTCTGGGGGAATTATTAGCAGGTCAAGGAAACTAGAAGCTAAGAAATGTTTGGTATACTCTCCAGAAATAAGATATCAGCCCTGAGTATTATACAGTGGAAAAGTTTTGAATCACCATCAGCTTTACTTCTCTATAACTATCCTAAGTCAAGTGTCTAACATACGTCAATCTTAGACATTTAATGAGGTCCCCAAACCATTGTCTAACCTGGAGACCACTGGAAAGGGAATGAGGAATGTTTCTAGTGCTAAGTAGGTAGACAGGTACACCAGTCTAATGAAAACCAGAGAAAACACACAAATGGTGTTGGGGGGGCGGGTCTAGGAGTGAGTATTTTCTGATTCAGCCTCTGATCAGCTCACTTCCCTATACTTATGTCCTTGGATGTGAACTTTGTAATGCAATCCCCAACTATGAATATACATAGGACATTCATTAAATCCTTGGGACCTTGGACTCAAGGACACTTGAGTCAACAAGGCACTCCTCTTGTTTAACTTATCCCTCACTGCTGCCTTTTGGCCAGCTCTGCCTTTAGGGAACAAACTAACACCAAGATTCTAAGTCAGGTCTTTCATCAGCACCAAATTCAATTTCTAAAACCCCAAGTGTTACCTCTTCCAGTGAAAATGCTCCAGATGATGCTTTGGAGGCAAGTCATGTTGAAATTGAATCTTATGTCTAACTGAATCCCTAAACAGATTTCTCCTTCCCTCTACACCCTACTACTTTCCTATATTTCTGAACTAAAGGAGGAAAAAATAGAAAGAGGGCCAGGCAGAAATCCATCACTGAGGCCCAAATTCCCTCTTCATATGACCCAGATGAGCAGTTACTGCCTTCTCATGGTCTTCCAATGTGACTTGAATAAATCTCTCCTCCTTAAGGTAGAGCATCAGTTGGTCCTGGACTGGAGAGAAATTTACAAAAGGATGCATCAAAAGGGAAGCTTCAGAACCACACAGACAGGCACCTGAAAACAAGACCAGCCACTTGTGCCATTTAAGATCTCCTCTCCCATCAACCTTTAGGTACTCAGGATAAATAGTTCCCATAAGCTCGCAATGCAAAGAACGACGCTCACAGGGAGCATGCATCTGGTATAACTAAGAAAAAGAGAGGCTTAGAGTCTTTTTTTGTGAAGCCATCCATGACAGCTTTAACATACTTAGTGGCACACACAGAAAGAGACACACACAGACACACACAGGCACACATCCCTTCAGTTATCATAACACGTTTTGTATTTCTATTATATTGCTGGTCATAGTATCAGACAATTATTTTTTACACATTTGTGTACTCCACTGTACTGGGAGATCTGCTGGGGCCTGCAACCACATTATTCTACATTATAGCTCCATCACATAGCACAGTAAGTGTTCAATCAGTGTTTACTGAATGAATAAGTGAATAAAAGAATGCAGGAATCTCTCAGGATCAGCCAATTAACTCTTTACCTAGTCAATATAATAAGTAAGATTGCTCCGCCAATTTATTCCTTTTAGTTTTTTTATTTTTTTTTTAACATCTTTATTGGAGTATAATTGCTTTACAGTGTTGTGTTAGTTTCTGCTGTGTAACAAAGTGAATATACCCTCCCTCTTGCATCTCCCTCCCACCCCACTTATCCCACCCCTCTAGGTGGTTGCAAAGCATCAAGCTGATCTCCCTGTGCCATGCAGCTGCTTCCCACTAGCTATCTATTTTACATTTGGTAGTGTGTTGGGAGCCAAGAAGTTTTCGCCATTAGAAGATGGCCGACATCCTGCTTCTCTTCCTGCTTAATGAGATAAAAGCCCGCGCCTAAAAACAAAACCCCGCGCCTAAAACGAAAGCCCGCGCACGCAGCACCAATGATAATTTGCCAAATACTTCCCTTATTCTGGATCCCGCCCCCCTTTCTCTGTACTGTATAAATACAGCTACTGCAGCAATAAAAGTTTGAGGCTTGATCAGGATTTTGTCTTGCCTCCATTCTTTCGCGTCTCCTGCCCCTTCTTCTCTTTTCAACCCCTACAGGTTCCTCCTCGGACTCACAAGGATTTGTCCTGCTGGTCGGGACTCCCGGGGACGCCCGGGGCCGAGCACAATTGGCGCCCAACGTGGGGCACGAGGAACGGATCCTAACGGAGGTAGCACGCTTACGAACGCCTGGCCTGGCACCCACTGAGCCGCCGCGAGAGTGAACTCGAAAGTGCGGCTCGATTAGGTCCCCGGAGGACTAGCCGCCCTTCGGCAGTTGTGACCGGTAGAGAGTAAGGTAAGTGGAGCTTAAAAATGGGACAGGAATTGAGTTCCCACGAACTCTTTCTTCAGGGGATCGAGGATTCCCTCAAGATGCGAAAGATTAAGGCTAGAAAAAAAGATTTGCGTGATTTTTTTTTATATTTTTGTCTGATGTTTGCCCATGGTTCCCACAAGAAGGGACGATAGATAAAAAATGTTGGAATCGTGTAGGAGATTGTTTAAATGATTATTATAAGACTTTTGGGCCTTCTAAAGTACCTGTGACTGCATTTTCATATTGGAATTTAATTAGAGAGATTCTTATGGGTCATTTTTTTGACCCCGATATCCAAAAGGTTGTTGAGACCGGAGAAACAATTCTTAAAGCAGCCCCTATGATTCCAATGAGGCTCAGGCTGCTTTTCCCCCTGGTCTGTTGGCTCAAATACAAAATGCTTAAGGCCTGGCGCCGCCTTCCGCCTAAGGGTTCGGCCACAACTTCCTTGGCGAAAATTCGCCAGGGACCAGAAGAGCCTTATTGTGAGTTTATTAGCCGCCTCACGGACGCCACCGAACGTCTGGTGGGCGACAGTGAAACTGATAACGCCTTTGTTAAACATTTAGCTTATGAAAATGCTAATCCGGCCTGCCAGGCTGCCCTTCGGGCTCATCGTGGTGGTAGCCTTTCTGATTATATTAAATTGTGTTCCGGAATTGGTCCCTCCCATTTTGTTGGCCTTGCAATAGGAGCCGCCCTAAAAGATTTTATTTAAAGACACATCCGCCCTAGACAAACAACAAAAAACTTGCTATAATTGCAAACAACCTGGACACTTTGCCCGGGATTGTCCACTATATAGACAAGGACAGTCATCAAAGGCTAACCCACAACAACCCCAACATCAATCCCGAGCTCCTCCCACCACCGTTTGTCCTCGCTGTAAAAGAGGCAAACATTGGTCTTCGGAATGTTATTCAAAAACGGACATAAATGGCCAAAAAACAGGGAAACTTTTCACGGGGCCAGCCCCTGGCCCCTTCCTTGGAACCGAACCAAGGGGCGATTCGGTTTGTTCCTCAAAAATCTGGACAAGTTCCCCTCACCCAGACGTTGGCTGCCCGAGCGTCTTATTAAACCTATAAATTCTATGAAATAATGAAAATTATCCAGGGCCCTTTTCCCTGAGATTGTATTTCTTTTCCTTTTCAGAAAAAGATGGAGATCCTCTTGGCATTGAAAAGACGACAAAGACAACAAGGACTATCCGTTGTGACCCTGATCCTGTCATCTTTGCTGGTTGTCAGCCAGGCTGAACCCCCTCCACACTTGCCTCAGAATTTAACCTGAAGCAGAACCAAAAGATGATTCTGGCTGCCCCTCCACTGGAGCGGCATGAGACAGAGACATGCCTACCCCCCTCTTTGATGGGAGGGTATGGGTACCGAGTTGAGTGTGACAGTAAAGCATGCACAAGGGAAAACCTTTATACATAAGGTAATCTCTGTTATTCCCTGTGAGTATACCTGAATTATGAAAGAGGTTGGTATCTAAACATTGTTTTTGGCTTCAGTATCTAAGATTATTCTCGGCTCTGCCTCTCCTCCCCAAAAGATACCAAGAGCCAGCAATGGTGGACACACATACATTGTCCACGGGAGGATTCAGGTCACTACTCCCTCACTCGGTTAATGCCCACCTCCTTAAAAGAAATAAAAAGGGAGGAGATGTTGGGAGCCAAGAAGTTTTCGCCATTAGAAGATGGCCGACATCCTGCTTCTCTTCCTGCTTAATGAGATAAAAGCCCGCGCCTAAAAACAAAACCCCGCGCCTAAAACGAAAGCCCGCGCACGCAGCACCAATGATAATTTGCCAAATACTTCCCTTATTCTGGATCCCGCCCCCCTTTCTCTGTACTGTATAAATACAGCTACTGCAGCAATAAAAGTTTGAGGCTTGATCAGGATTTTGTCTTGCCTCCATTCTTTCGCGTCTCCTGCCCCTTCTTCTCTTTTCAACCCCTACAGGTTCCTCCTCGGACTCACAAGGATTTGTCCTGCTGGTCGGGACTCCCGGGGACGCCCGGGGCCGAGCACAGTAGTGTATATATGTCAATGCTACTCTCTTCATCCCAGCTTCCCCCTTCCCATGTCCTCAAGTCCATTCTCTACATCTGTGTCTTTATTCCTGTACTGCCCTAGGTTCATCAGAACCTTTTTTTTTTTTTAGATTCCATATATATGTGTTAGCATATAGTATTTGTTTTTCTCTTTCTGACTTACTTCAGACTCTATGACAGACTCTAGGTCCATCCACCTCACTACAAATAACTCAATTTCATTTCGTTTTATGGCTGAGTAATATTCCACTGCATGTATGTGCTACTTCTTTATCCGTTCATCTGTCAATGGACACTTAGGTTGCTTCCATGTCCTGGCTATTGTAAATAGTGCTGCAATGAACATTGTGGTACATGACTCTTTTTGAATTATGGTTTTCTCAGGGTATATGCCCCTATTACTTTTATTTTTAATCTTTTTCTGTTTATAGATATAGTTATGTTTAATGCATGAATGTGCACAAATATGTGAAGACTAGCACAATAAACATTAGGGTATCACCTTTCTTAAAAAGCTAAACATGACCAATACAGCTGGAAAGTTGCTTGTACCCTCCTCCCTTACCCCCACCCAGAGGTAAGCACTATCCTGAATCTCATAAAGTAATCATTTTTAAGTGTCATTTCTTTAACTCAGCATGAACAGAGGTTTGCCTTACACAAAACTTTAGGTTATGACTGCATTTATTTTTTTAAGTTGCACAAATAAAAACAAACTTCATAATGATTTGAAATGGAAACCAAGGGAAATATTTCCAGCCAATCTACATGCAAACAAGGAATTTTACCTATCTGCTTCAGGAATTCTTTTGACTCAAATGTTACCATGCCCCAGTGAACAGATTTTAACCCTTTTTATCCTCCCTTCAGTGCAATAGAGATTACAGTAATCAGGAAAAAGAAGGCATGGTCATAGAGAGTACACTGGGGACTGGGGTTAATAATGTTCTTCTGAAGCCAGAGGAACAAGGTGAAGATAGGTCCACACCTTAAAAAGTAAATGCAATGGTGACTATAAATGGTGACTATTAATAGGTAACATAAAGAACTACTTACACAATTCCATGTATGCATGTGTGTGTGTGTGTGTGTGTGTGTGTGTGTGTGTAGACAAAGTGCAAGAGAGAGAAAGGGAGAGAGACAGAGAGAAAGAGAGTAAAACTAGCTGGAAGGGGAATGATCAAGCATCCCAAGGGAAATAAGAAAGCAAAGAAGGATCAGATCACTTTTTTTAAATTAGTCATTGCCAAACTGTTTCCCAAACTGGTATCCTTTCACAACTCCTACTAGCAGTGTATGTGAGTTTCCACTGTTTGTCATCCTTCCAATACTTAGTATTGTCAGACTCACAAATTTTAGTCTATCTGATAGTTGTGTAATGGTATCTCACTGTGGTTTTAATAATTTCCCTAATGCCTAATGAACCCCGTATTATACTTATTGGCCATTTGGATATCCTCTTTTCTAAAGTACCAGCTCAAGTATTTTGCTCATTTTTCAATTCAGTTTTTTTCTTTTTCTTATTAGCTATTCTTTATAAGTCTTTTGTTTGTTATATGTGCTACAAATACCTTCTACTTTCTCTTGTCCTTTTTCTTTACAACTTTTTGAGATATAATTGACATATAACATTACCTTAGTTTCAGGTATAGAATATGATTCAGTATTTGTATATATTGTGAAATGATCACCACAATAAATCCAGTGAACTTACTACTTTAAATGAGTTCAAGTCTTAAGGACCACACAAATTCTACTTCAAGAGGATGAAAGATTACCCAGGTTTTATCTCTGAACCACCAAAGATATCTTTTGAGGAATAATTAGGAAAAAAGATCATTGCTCCAATTTATCAAAAAAAGAAGTAAAGGATGAATCCGAGGAACACCAGAAAAGTTTTAGACCAACTTATGAAACAATGGATTCATGAATATACAGAAAATAATGTGTTAGTAATCTCTAAAACCATTTCTATAATGATTTTTTTGGATATGAAACCTAAGGCACAAGCAACAAAAATAAACAAGTGGGAAACATTGAACTAAAAAATGTCTACACAGCAAAAGAAACAATCAACAAAGTGAAAAGACAACCTATGGAGTGGGGAAAAAATATTTGCAAAGCATCTATTTGATAAGGGGTTAATATCCAAAATATATAAAGAATACAACTCAATAACAAAATAATAATGATAATAATAATCCAATCATTCAAGCAAAAGACCTGAATAGACGTTTTTCTAAAAACAATACAATACACGAATAGCCAACAGGTACATTAAAAATGCTCAACATTGCTAATCATAGAGAAAAGCTAATCAAAACCACAATGAGATATCATGATTAGAATGGCCACCATCAAAAAGACAAGAAAGGGACTTCCCTGGTGGTCCAGTGGTTAAGACTCCACACTCCCAATGCAGGTGGCGCGGGTTCGATCCCTGATCGGGGAACTAAGATCCCACATGCTGCATGGTGCAGCCAAAATAAAAAGACAAGAGAACAAATACTGGCATAGGGAAAAAGGAAACCCTTGTGCACTGTTGGTAGGATTATAAACTGATATAGCCACTATGGAAAACAATATGGAAGATCCTCAAAAAAACTAAAAATAGAACTATTATACGTCTCACCAATTCTACTTCCAAAGAAAATGAAAATGCTAACTTGAAAAGAGAGCGGCACCCCATATTCATAGCAACATTATTCACAATAGCCAAGACATGGAAATGAGCTAAGTGTCCATGAACAGATGAATGGGTAAAAAAAGTTGTGGTGAATACATATACAATGGAAAGTCATGCAGCCAGTAAAAAAATGTGGAAATCCTGCCATTTGTAACAACATGGATGGACCTTGAGGGCATTATGCTAAATGAAATAAGTCAGACAAAGACAATTGTTACTGTATGATCTCACTTAAATGGAAAATCCAAAATAAAAACTCATGGATCATATTTGTCATTACTGGTGGTAGGGGGTGGAGGGTGGGGAAACTGGAGGAAGGTGGTCAAAAGATATAAACTTGCAGTTATAAGTTGAATAACTAATGTACAACATGATGACTACAGTTACCACTGCCATATGATATATATGAAATTTGTTAAAAGAGTAGATCCTAAGAATTTTCATCACAATTTTTTTTCTTTTTTGCTTTTTCTTTTTATTAAATCTATATGAGATGATGGATGTTAACTAAACTTACTGTGGTGATCATTTCACAACATATGTAAGTCAAACCATTAGGCTGTACACTCTAAACTTATACAGTGTTGTATGTCAATTATATCTCAAAACAACTGGAAGGAAAAAAACATTGCTAGGTCACTAATAATGTATGGTAATTTGTTCTCATTTTTTTTCTTAATAAAGCATTTGACAAATTCTCCCATACTGTTTCTGGATAAGATGATAAAATGCAAGTTAGATGATAATGGAATTATAAGGATTTAAGCTAGTAGAACTAGAAATCAGGTAGAGAGATGACAGATAGACAGATAGATAGATAGATACAAAAATTTAAGACCACTGCAAACTGATCCATTCTGTTGCTTGTTCCTTTATTTCATCAAACATTTCTTTGGTTTCCTGTAGGCACTGCTGATTGCCCATTCCACAGCCAACTCCCTATTTTCCTTGGTAACAAAACAGTGATTTTGTTTAGACAGTAATAGTTCATTTTCCAGGCAATCAATCTTGGTCTACACGAAGCATAGCAATCTCAATCCATTTGGCCCAGTGATTTGGCCCAATAAGAAATAAAAAAGAAGTCTGCTGGACAGTTCTGGGAAAGATTTTCCTCTCTAAAAAAAGAAAGGTGTGCAAGAAGAAGGTTGTTTCCCCCTTCATTCCTGCTGTGGATATTTTTATGCAAGAATGTGATGCTTGGAGCTGTGGTGGCCATTTTTGAAACCAGGAGGTCACAAACATGAAAATGAACCTAATCCTCTGAAGATAACAAACTAGAAAGAAGAAAAGAACCTAGATCCTGATGACATCATTTATCCATCAAACAAGACTAAGATCACATTCTTCCAAGCTTCTTTTAAGTAAACACTAGATCTCCTTACGGTCTGAGTCACTATTAGCTGAGGACATCTTAACTGAAATATTTGTAAATACTCAAGAAATGAGACAATGACCTAAGAATTTGCAGTTAGCAAAAAAAGTTTTGAGAAGCTTCTAAAACTGGTGAAAAAAATGTCTTGGTGTACATATTTATGTATCATATAAATCATATATCACTGGAGTATCATGGAGACCAACAGTAACATTCTATAGTCTCTTGGTTCAACTTCATTTAGTAAGTTTTCTTTAGATCAGGGTAGTATATGTTAGGAGGCACAGTGGAAAAGTCAAGTATAAGTAGCAATTAAAATGATGTATGAACAAAGATATATCTTAAGAAAATAGATGAATTATTTGAGGCTGTGTAATAAAAGACAAAAAGAATCATGATGGCTAATTCAAACATCTGAAGGTTTTTGATGCTGTATAGACAAGAGAACAAAATGTTCTGCCCTACCTTGTCACAAAATTCCTCCTCTTGCTTTCCCTATCTCTATAATTACACAATTTACCCAAGTGCCGGTGTCAAAAACTGAGTCATTTTTCACTCCTCCCTTCTCTCACCTAACCTCCATATCTAGTAAATTACAAAGGTTTCTGGCTCTTAGAGTCTCTAAAATCCCCCTAATTCTCTCCATTTCCAATGTCACATCTTAGGCCACCATCATCTCTCACTTGGACCACTGCAAAGCCTCCTGACAGGTCTTCCTCCAGTCTCACTATTCCCTAGTACAGCTCCCAAAATATGCTCTCTAAAAAAACAAATTTGACCAAGTTGCTCCCCTACTTAAAATCCTTTAGTGTTCCCTGCTTGCCTTCAGAGTGAAAATCTTTCATAGTTTGGTCCGTATCCTCTCTTTCCACCCTCATCTTATTACTTTCCCACAAATACCACATGCTTATGCCAAACTACTTGCAGGCTCTTTAAAACATGCCAAATAATTTCAAGCTTCTGTGTCTCTATCTTCTCACTCCATGCCCATATGAAAAACCCCAACATTCCCTTCAAAATTCTCCTCAAAATTCTACTCCATCATTAGAGTTCCTAAAGCTTTTTTCTCCCAGAGAAGTCTGAAAGACACTAGCATAGTACTGCAATATAAGTATGTGTGTGTGTGTGTGTGTGTGTGTGTGTGTGTGTGTATACATATATATAAAGTATTCCAATACCCTGGATCAGGCAGGAGAGCAGGGAAGACACGGCATGCAACAGAGAGGACCACCCAGGAGGCTGGATTCAGATAAACTATGTAAATGAGACTTTGCCCTCATGGAACCAGACAGAAAGGTAGAATTCAGTAAATATCAACAGTATGTAAAGGAGAGAAACCAGCAAATAACCAATATCTGAAATGAACATGAGGAACGGAGTCTGAATTAACTATTGGAGCCAATTTTAGGTGTGACTATTGAAATTATGTATTGCTATTTGTTTCCCCCTCTGTTCTATTTGCTCATCTGTAATCTATACTTCCCCAAGCCATACCAGTGAAGGCATAAAAGAAGGATGAAATTAACAGTCAAAACTGTTATTTCTCTGTCTCTGTTCCTACGTATTCTTTGGGGATCCTCCAAATCCCTTCAAATTTCTCCTCACTCAGGAGTCCCCTAGGGGTACTCAGCTAGTCCTGTCTGTCACCATGTGCTCTCTGCCATTTCCCTTTTTTTCTGATCCTGCCCCAGCTCAAGGAGTGGTGCCTTCTGTGACAGTTAAGTCCCTCCTGTGAAACTGCTGACAGCACCAGCATGTCCAGTGAAGCTACCATGTGGATTACCTCTAGAATCCACCAGAGAAGGCAATGTCCCTGTCCTTGTCCTTGAGTCAATCCACTTACAGCTTCCTACTGGCCCAGTCTTCTGCTCAAGTCTCAGCATTTTCTCTGCCTTTATCTAATGAGCTCCAAAAGTAAAGAGAATTGAGCTCTTCGTTGCCATCTGCTTTACGGAGGCAATATTTCTGTGAGCTCATCACTGAAATTTTGTAAAATGATTCTGAGTCTTATCTGTGGCTCCCTGACCCATGGAGGGTTAAACCAGAGGCCAAAAGAGTCTTAAAATCCTCCTCTCCTCAGAATAGTCTTTCTCACCTGAGGCTTCAAGGGCCTTGACAATCTGCCTTTAGGATGAGCCTCTCATGCAAAACAGATACATTAGTCATTAGGGAAATGCAAATCCAAACCACAAAGTGAAACTACTTTACACTCACTAGGATGGCTATGATCAAAAAGATGAACAATAACAAGTGCTGGGGAGGATGTGGAGAAATCGGAACCCTCATGTATAGCTTATGAGAATGTAACATGGTGCCACATTTTATCGTAGAAAAGTCTAAAAGTTCCTCAGAAAGTTAAACATATAATTACCACCCGAGCCAGCAATTCATTCCTAGGTATAGAGAACTGATAACATACATTTTCATCAAAACTTGTAGTCCTAATGTTCATAGCAGCATTATTCGTAATAGCCAAAAAGTGGAAACAATCCAAATGTCCATCAGCTGATTTATAGATAAAATATGGTCTAGTTATACAATAAAATATTATTCAGCCATAAAAAGAAATGAAGTAGTGCTATATGCTACAACAGGGATGAACCTTGAAATCCCATGCTAAGTGAAAGAAGCCAGTCACAATAGGCCATAGGTTAGGTTATATGATTGCATTTATATGAAATGTTCAGAAAAAGCAAATCCATAGAGACAGAAAGTAGTGGTTTTAATGGGTTGGGAGAAGGGAAGAGTGTACAGTGACTGCTAATGGATGCAGGGTGTCTTCTGAGGGTAATGGATTAGATAGTAGTGACGATTCAGAACTTTGTGAACATACTAAAAACCACTAAATTGTACGCTTTAAAAAGGTGAATTTTATGATACACGAATTACATCTCAATTTATAAGTGCCTCTAAAAATAATTAGGAGGATGGGTAGACATTATATCATTACAAAGTATAAATCACAAAGTAGATTTTGGTTCAATTTTTTTAAGTACTTTCTACTTAAAACTAGACATGCCCACCTGTGGAAATAAATTCCTCGTTCCAGTAGTGAGCTGCCTATCCCAGACATTATTCAAGATAAGCTTGTCAGGGGTGCTACAGGAGGAATTCCTACACTGCATTTGAGATTGGACTATCTCATAAATTTCCTGTCATGTTAGGTACCCCCTAGTGCCCTATGCAAAGCAGGCACTCAATCATAAATAAATAAATGTCAACAAACGCCTGGTGCATAAGTTAACAAACAAATCCTCACAAAGAATTTATTAAGCATATCTTTGCACATGATGCTGTGCTAATTGGCAAACGCCAACCTTTTCATTGAAAGCTTAGTGTGGATGGAAGCCAATCTGTCCCTGATAGGCAGAAAAGTTAACTTCACATATTCTGTGTTAGCTTTTGTCAGCTGTTAGAGAAGTTATTTAGAAGAAAACCAATAATGGCTGATAAATTCCAATTGCTCAGCTGAGTGAATCTAAACACCACTGGCCAACGTGCTCACACGTCCCAATGATGGAGGGCAGGCAGCCCCCGTGGAGAAGGGGGCTGGAGGTCAGTGTTAGTTTTCAAATCCTGGGAGAACAAGAGACATAATCAGAAGAACATCATTCCCGGGGCATCAGAATAATGTCAACAAAGTCTGCAAAAGACACTTCACGCCAACACTTATAGTACTCAGCCCAGTGCTGGGCAGAGAGTTGGCACTTTTTTTTTTTCTCTTTCTCTCTCAAAAATAAAAATTTTTTTTTTACATTCCCCTACTCCTATGTTATGAGTTGAATTGTATCCAAAAAAGATACATTGGAGGAAATTCCCTGGCTGTCCAGTGGTTAGGGCTCCGCGCTTCCACTGCAGGGGGCACAGGTTTGATCCCTGGTGGGGGAACTAAGATCCCGCATGCTGCACAGTGCGGCCAAAAACAAACAAACAAAAGATACGTTGGAGCTTTAAACCCAGTGTCTCAGAATATGACCTTATTTGGAGATAGTAGGTCTTTAAAGAGGTAATCAAGTTGAAATGAGATCATGAGTGTGGGCCCCTAATGCACTATGATTGATATCCTTATAAAAAGGGGAAATTTAGATACAGACACACACATATTTGGACATGAAGGCAGAGATCAGGATGATGCAGAAGTCAATCAACACCAAAGATTGCCAGCAAACCACTAGAAACTAGAAGACAGGCAAGAGCAGAGTCTCCCCAACAGCCCTCAGGGGGAACCAACCCTGCTGATACCTTGATCTTGGACTTCTGGTCTCCAGAACTTGGAGACAATCAATTTCTGTTGTATAAGCCACCCAGTCTGCAGTGCTTTGTTTCTGCATCTAACAGCACCTAGCAGACTAACACACCCTACCACTCACCTTGCTATCCTTGTCATTTTCTGCTCCTGACTTCCCCATACCAAGGGCTAAGTTTAAAACCCACACTGAAAGTCCAGCCAGCCCAAGCCTCTCAAGTGTCCAAGACCATTTTCTCTTTGTGAATGTACTCCATCTAATAACCTGCAGCAAATGAAAGGGGCTAAAATGTCATGATCCCTCCCACACCCATTCTTTTTATTATATCATTCATTTTCACAGAGTGGGGGAAAAAGTTGCCCTTAAACTGGCAATTTCATGAAGTTAAGCATGATTTTGGATAAGTGAGCCCCAGGGGCTCAATAAACAAATATGAACAGATGTTCCAAACTGTGGAAGGAATGTGGCAATAGAAGAGGGAATAATGCTGCCAGACTGACATTTCATACCCAAGGCCCTGTCTGAGATCCCAGTCACCAGTACACATGCTGCAGGAACAGCATTTCAATATGATTTAATATACTCAGTAATAAGTTCAAAAGTGCATCATGCACATAACTTCATTCTAAGGTCTGTAAATTAGAGTGCTCTTCTAATGAAGGGTAATAAGTCGCATTTCCCAGCCTGCACTTAGGAATCCACAGCAGAGCCACTCTCTGGCTCATAGAAAAGGGTCCTTCTGCTCTCCCCTCCGTGCTAGAGCCTTTGAGGTCAGACATCCAGAGGATGGCACCCCTACCCCAGCTGCAGCCAAGCTCCTGTCCAGGTACTGGTGGATCTACAGAGCTGGTGGGAGGGGAGAGGGTACACCAGCCAGTAACACCCAAGTACTGCCCTCCCCAAGCTCAAAGTCAGAGCCTCACGGTTTGCTAAAGGCAGGAGAAGATAAAGAAGCTAAGAGAGAAAGCAGAACCATGTGCCCTATGGAGAAAAAAAAGTTTTGCACCCAATCATATAAAGGCTATTTCAAAGAAAACATATTTAGTTCAATGATAAGGTTACAGCTTTAGAGCAAGATAATTCCTTTGTGTGCTTCAGCAGCAGCCAGCCAATCTGTAAGTCATCCTTGCGTACCCACCATGTGTCAAACATTGTGCAAGGTGCTAAGGTAAGCCAGTGAAGAAGACAGACACGGTTGCTGTCCATGGAGATACAGTGGTGGGCATGGGAGTCAGACCCCACTAGATTCCAATCTCAAGTCCATCATTTATTCGCTGGGTGATCCTGGGGAGGTCACGTGACCTCTCTGAGCCTCCGCTTCCTCATCCGTAAAACAGAAATAGTAATATGTCCTATAGAATGTTTTGTAAATTTTCCAGTACATAGTAATCACTCGAAAATGGTAGTCATAATTATTATAAACTAATGTATAAATGCTGATGGATACACTGTCATTGTAGATTTGTCTTTAACTGTCCTTCACAAGCATATTGCCTTCCCAGCTAGAGGTGAATATTCTTAAGAGCAGAAACTGTCTTCTTTTTCTTTTGTGTCTTTACACTGGTTGCAGCACAGTGATGGCTAGCTGAGTTCCCATACAAATATCCTAGACCATCCATAAGAAAAATGCCAGAAAATTACATAGTTGAGAATTGTAAGCTATGATGCTTCTCAGGAAGAATTAATGGGGTACCACTGAGGTAAGACTTGTAAACTAATGATTACCATGACTGGAGTGCCTTGCTCTAGTTCCAAAACAGAAAGCTTAAAGTTTTGCTCTTCTTTCTCTTTAATGCAAAGCAGTCCACACTTAAAACAACACATTCTCTGGCCCCAGAAGCAATGAAAAGATTATTAATCCTATAGAACTTCTTGACATTATGTAACTTCATATAGCATGTGTATGTTCCTATAGAATACTACAGTTTTGAAATCCACCTACTCCTGAATTACACAAAATATCCTTCAAACAATTTCCTCATCCTGAGATGAGAAAATAAACTGTTTCTTCTGAGAAAGCAACAGCTTTCCTAAGGAACAAAATGTTCTCCAGGACAAAAATCATTCGCCTTTCAAAGACAGACTATTTTCTCTCTTCATCAACAAGAGATAGAGTCAGCCGCTTTTAACTCATAAGGTACATTTAACCTAAAATGGTTCAAGAATGTTCTCATGCATTGTTTGGATATTTCAAATAATTCTATGGAATATAGTTTTCCATGTTTTATCAAAAGTTACACTGATATCTTCTTAGGGAAGAACAGGAATAAATCGGGTTATAAAATTCAATAAATTCCTCCTTTTCTCAAAAATGAGGTATTGAATGATTAAAGGGGAGGTTATATTTGACAAGGGAAAAAAGATCATTAACTGTTTCCAAGAAAGTCACTGAATATAAAGGAGACTGTCACACACATTCAACCCTTCAAGAGGCTTACAGCTCCCCTAGATGCTCCTAAAAGAATTGATGAGGTAGACAGTGGCTTTATGGGGAGTAGACAGTCCATAATCTGGCCACCATTCCTAACTCTTGATTCATTCTCCAGCCTCTGCAGCTCTGCTCACTGGGCTTGGCATGCCCATTTATATACTCTCAAAGGGCCTAACCTTTCCAGACTTCAGCCAGGTTGCTCCTCCCATGAACTGCTAATGGACCCACACCGGCTTGTCCCATCCTCCCTACACCTGGGCTCTGCCTTCAGGGGCAGCCCTGACAAGCATTGACCATGACCCAGAAGAGCTGATTTTAATAGCCAAATGCTTGTTTTGAATGATTTAATCTGCTCAAGACTAGCAGCTGGAATGGATAATATTTTGAGACTTCCAGTTTCCATAATAACAATTTATGAATAAATCTTCCCACTAGAGCTGGATAGAGATATGTCCTACACATTTAAACCCCAAACAGAGAAAATATGACTGGTCCTATAGAATGTTTTAGGACCAGTCATATTTTAAACGTTAAAATATTTTAACCTCAGTCCAGACCAATTATCAACAGCAGACTAGCAGACTGGTTTAGTCCTTTCAAACTACAAGCTTTTCTATGGCATAGATGTGTCAAAAATTAGGTGAGAGGGGCAAAGAGGGGTGAGAGTAAGATGAGCATCTTTATCTTAACCTAACTAAGAGCAGATTATCCCTCACCTCTGAGGTTTGAATAAAAGAGAAAGAAAGATGAGGAATGCGATTAAGATGGCTTAATCAGGGTCTGAGAAGGTTTTGCTGCAAGCAATAATATAGCTTGGAACATGGAAAGCAAGAAGAACATTTCAATGCTATTTAGAACCTCTAAAGCCATATCTGCATGTGGAACTGAATGAACACTGGTCATTTGTATTTGGATAATTCACCAGTTGCCACTAAGAAATTACCCTAGGGAATGTTTTCTGGGAAGGATCTGGGGGAGGGGAGCAAAGGACAGGCTTCATCCTTTCACCTTATTGTTCAGAGCCTGGACTCATTTGCATAGCCCTCCGAGGATGAAGTCTTTTCTGCCATTTGGTAGATTGCCATCAAATTTCAAGTGACATGATGCACAGTCGATTTACGCACTGTGAAGCAGATACTGCAGGGGTTTGGTGTATTTGTGTTTCATTTCCAGTTAAACAATACACAGGGGGCTGTCACACTAACAAGGTTTATAATGATTGGCTTGTTCAGCCATATGGAGACCTTTTACTTCTACAGAGCAGAAGCCTCAATAAACAGGAAATTTATATTTGAACAGATGTCTGTCTAGAAGGGTGTACCGTATTTCTGCCTGACTTGGTTCAGAGTGAATCAAGCGCATTTACCCCCCTCCCCAACTCTCCCAAGCACAGCACACAGCTAAATTCTGGACAATTTGCAGGATCTCTGGGACACTGACATCCTACTCTTATAAAACAGAATCCCATAAAATGTCCTCTGAAAGAAGTCCTCTGAAAGAAGTATTATCAGGCATAATTCAACATTTGGCTGTGCTCATTTTTTAACATGAATTCATGATTTTGAAAAATGCAAATATCATATCAGAACAAAAAGAAAGCAATTTTATCTCTGTGTTTTAGATCAATTTAATTTCCTGAGCCTCAACTTTCTTACCTATAAATTAGGAATAGTTTAACCTACTGTAAGGGGTTATTGTGAGAATTAAGTGAGAAAAAGTCTGAGAGTCTAGCACACAGTTGGTGTCCAATAAATGCTTGTTTAAAAAAACACACAAATGACATAAGTGACCTTCTAAACACACTTGATTTCATCTTTCACAGGTGAATTCATATTATCTGTTACAGAATTAAGAACAGTCAAGACATTTAGGAACAAAGCAATGCCATACACAGAGAAGAAAATGCTTTCCTGGACCTGATAAATCCAGTGAGCCAGGCAGATATGACAAATGTGGCCACTACCAGGGACTGGGTCCCTGAAGAGCTAGATTAAACTCGCTAAGGAATATTAAGATATGAAAGAGTCAAAGGAAAGTTGAAGAGAGTAATTTCTTCCCTTGGATTCAAAAATACCTAGATATTTGTTGAATGAATGAATGAACAAGTGAACAAACAAACACTCCTGACATAATCACCTCCTATTGGTTCAGGGTTTTTTAATGAATGATTTACTGATTCATAATATATTATTGGGCACATACCATGTGCCAGACACTGATACAGGGGTGGGAAGACAGAATAGTCCTTGCCTTACAAGCTCATAATCTAGTAGAGAGACAGATAATCACATAATTAACAATAAAAATCATAATAAGTGCTATGATGGAAAAGTACAGAACACTACAAGAGAGTTTTTACACCTTACGAAGCTAACTTCTGAGACCGGAAGTATGTGTAGGAGTTAGACAAGTAAAGAGTGGGGGAGAGTTCCAGGCAGAAAGAATACCATGTGGGGAGTCCCTGAGGTAGGAGAGAGCTTGGGTCATTCTGGGAGCTGGAAGAAGGCCTCAATGACTGGAATATCCTAAGCAAAGGGAAGATTGGCAGGAACCAAATTGGTCAGAGTCTTACTGGCTGTGTTATATTACTTTGTAGTTTATCCTAAAGGCAATGGGAAAAGTCAATTTGATCAAATTTTGCCTTTAAAATGTTATTCTAACTACAGTGTACTGAATGAATCAGAACTATAAAAGTGGATTGCAGAGACCATTAAGAAGCTACTGCAGTAACCCTGACAAGAGCTGATGTCAGCCTGCGTTAGGATGTGGAGATGGATTTAGTGTGCATTTTTGAAGCAGAATTGACAAACTTGGAGTTCAATTCGCTGTGGCCCGGGCAACAGGACACATAGTGATACTGCCCACTAAACAGAATATAACAGAGGAAGAGCAGCCTCGGGGAAGGGAGTGTGGGGTAAGATCAAGAACTTCATTTTAGACGATTTGAGTTTGAAATTCTGCAACCACTGAAGTGGATGTGTCTAGAATGCAGTTGTATATAAATGTCTAGAGCTCAAAAGAGAGATCAGAGCTGAAACTATAAGTTGGGGCATCCCATGCAGAGACAAACAGTAATTAAGATCACAGAAGGGGCTGAGATTGCCCACGGAAAGTGCAGAGGAAGAAGAGAAGCAGGCTTGCATTTCAAGGTCAGTGGTCGAGGAGACTGGGAAAGAGGAGCCATGCATGGGAGAAAACCAAGAGGGCATGGTGCCAGGGAGAGCCGGAGAAGAAGGCATTTCAAATATAGGAATGCTGAATGTTGCTACATATAAAGTAAAATGAGAATGAAAACAAGTCCCTTGAATTTAACACATGCAAGTAACCTTAGTAAGTGCAGATATAATAGAATTGTGAGAACAGAAGCCAGGCTGGAGTGGGTTAAAAAGACAGCTGTGAGGAAATAACACCAGCCATGAGCAGACCAGGCTGGTGGCTGTGAAAGTACAGTAACAGGACAGACTCGGGTCAAAGGAGGGTGGTGGTTGTTTGTTTGTCATCATGGTCTTTGTTGTTGCTGTCACTGCGGTTGTTCCTGGTGGGAAATACTACAACGTATGTTAATATTGATCAAATAAATCCAGGTAGATGGAAAAGGAGAGAGGGAATGGGGTTCAAACCACACATGGAGCAAGTGGCCCTGGATAAGAGGAAGGTTGTGTCCCCCCATCATAACTTGTGAAAAGAGCCTGCAGACACAGGCTGCTGTGTACATCATGCAAAGGGAACAAGCAGGAGTTTCCATCTGAGAGCTTCTACCTTCCCTTTTACATTTGAGATAAGGTCATCTTCTGAGACTGAGGGAAAGTTAGTTCTAAGGAAAAGGGAAAAGGTATGAAATAGTCCTTGAGGAAAGCAGGATGGAGCTTATAGAAAGAGTAGTACTAAGCTTGCCACACAGTGGGGAGAAACTAAGTTTGATTATTGTGAATCCATAGTGTTGGCATCTGCCAGGTTGTGTCCAACAAAGCCAAGACCTTCGGGGCTTCCCTGGTGGCGCAGTGGTTGAGAGTCCGCCTGCCGATGCAGGGGACGCGGGTTCGTGCCCCGGTCTGGGAAGATCCCACATGCCGTGGAGCGGCTGGGCCCGTGAGCCATGGCCACTGAGCCTGCGCGTCCAGAGCCTGTGCTTCGCGACAGGAGAGGCCACAACAGTGAGAGGCCCGCGTACCGCAAAAAAAAAAAAAAAAAAAAAAAAAAAAAGCCAATACCTTCAGAGTGGGCCTGAAGAAGGTTGATGGCTTGGTTCATCCAGAGCTGGAGTTTTGTCAGGTGGGCAGGACAGAAAGAGATTGAAACATGAGGGTATTTGCAACAAAAGAATGGTCATAATGGACAGTGAAGGATAAGCTAGACCAAGGAATGTGAACACAATTCTGATGGGGAGAGAAAACAAAAGGGCCAATGGACTGGAGATGCAGGGGGGACGGGAGCAAGTGAGCAGGGAAGATACAAAAAGTGGCTCTCAGGGAGCGAGGTGTGGGATTTAGATACCGTGCAGATGTGGCAGTCTCTGGTGATGACAGCAATTAGGGCAAGGCTACGGGAGAGGGTTGCTTAACATAGGAGTGGAGGAGAAAGCCAATGCAGGTGAAATGTTCAAAAACCAAAAGTTTGGAATGAATAAATGTAACTGTGGATATTTACATTACCTCTGATGAGGGCGGAAGTTAAAGTTGACAGAAAGATTAAGAGTCATGGTTCTAAAATCTTTAGTGAAAGAGAGTAATACCAAAGAGATTTACTCACAAAAGAGTAAGTAAATTACAACAAACGGGAGGGGGAGAAAGTGGTACAGCCAGATGGTTTGAGCCTCAAAAGACCAGGAATTTTTGTACAAGGAGAAGGTAGTTATGGTCTGCAAGTGTCACGATGAAGGAAGGAGGGCATCTACCCACTGTCCAACCCCAAGATAAATCATATATGAGAAAACAGTCTCTACTCAAGAGCACCTCAAGGAATATGTAACAAAAACTACAAATGCTGAGAGTGCCAACCCTGTGCTAATAACATTTTACACAGTACTTCACAAAAACTGTTAGGTATTATGATTCCCATCTTACAGATGAGGAAACTGAAGCTCAGACAGAGTTTAAGTTCCTTGTGTTAGTCATATATCTTATAAATGGCAGAGATGAAGCCATAAGTACAGTTATTGAAATGTTCTCGAGGGTTTATCATACTGACAGGATGCAATGCTTTATTTCTATCCAGAGGGGTCTTGGAGAAGCCATCATTCTGTGGGGTAATGATGAAGTGATGACAGTTATGGTGGACTGCCACATCCAGGCGAAGGTGATCATTTCATCCTGTGTCCTTAGGAAAGATCTGGCCTTGGTCCTTCTCCTCCCCTTCCTTCTCCCTCTCCTCCCTCCCTTCCTAGAATACAAACATGTGAAAGCCCTATCATTCATCTTTGTCTCCCTGAGTCTGACAGACAGAGCTCCTGACACATAGTACTTGCTCAACAAGTATTTGTTGAACTGGAACAAGGAAAACATAAAGAATAAACCAATTTACTGATTTTCTCTTGCTCAAAGAGACAAGGAGAGGGGAGAAGACATGCAACGGTTTCTCTTTACTGTCATTGTCCTGCCTCCCTAGCCCCTCAAGAACAAATCAGAAATGCAGTCACCTTTTCTGACATAACAGGAAAGTGAATACATGGGCACACTGAATCATTAGGTCTTAGTCTTGGTTTTATGAGAGGTCTCAGGCCGGGAGAGCAACGCAATTTCACATTGGCAAGAAATCTCTAATTCTCAGGATTTAATCTTCATATCTTCTCCAGGGCATAGGACAGAGAAAAACTGGTTCTCCTTTACTAAGAACTTCTCACCCACTCTCCCCCATTTTCAACCTTGAAATGTCTAGGCTTTTAAAATAAAAAAATATAGGAAGAGACCTTCAAGATGGTGGAGGAGTAAGACATGGAGATCACTTTCCTCCCCACAAACACATTAAAAATACATCTACATGTGGAACAACTCCTACAGAACACTTGCTGAATGCTGGGAGAAGACCTCAGACCTCCCAAAAGGCAAGAAACTCCCCATGTACCTGGGTAGGGCAAAAGAAAAAAGAAAAAACAGAGACAAAAGAATAGGGATGGTATGTGCACTTCTGGGAGGGAGCTGTGAAGGAGGAAAAGTTTCCACACACGAGGAAACCCCTTCACTGGCAGAGATGGGGTGGTGGGCGGGGGGGAAGCTTCAGAGCCACGGAGGAGAGCGCAGCAACAGGGGTGTGGAGGGCAAAGCGGAGAGATTCCCACACAGAGGATTGGTGCCAACCAGCACTCACCAGCCCGAGAGGCTTGTCTGCTCACCTGCTGGAGCAGGTAAGTACTGGGAGCTGAGGCTCAGGCTTCAGAGGTCAGATCCCAGGGAGAGGACTGGGGTTGGCTGTGTGAACACAGCCTGAAGGGGGCTAGCATGCCACAGCTAGCCGGGAGGGAGTCTGGGAAAAACTCTGGACCAGCCTAAGAGGCCAGAGACCATTGTTTTGGGGTGCGCAAGGAGAGGGGATTCAGAGCACCACCTAAATAAGCTCCAGAGATGGGCACGAGCCGTGGCTATCAGCACGGACACCAGAGACGGGCATGAAATGCTAAGGCTGCTGCTGCCACCACCAAGAAGCCTGTGTGCAAGCACAGGTCACTATCCACACCGCCCCTCCCAGGAGCCAGTGCAGCCCGCCACTACCAGGGTCCCGTGATCCACGGTGAACTTCTCCAGGAGAACACGTGGTGCACCTCAAGCTGTTGCAATGTCACAGTGGCCTCTGCCACCGCAGGCTTGCCCCACATTCCAATTATGATTACGGTACCCCTAGCTCTCCCCAGCCTGAGTGAGCAAGAGAGCCCTA
This sequence comes from Phocoena sinus, assembly GCF_008692025.1. Lineage (NCBI taxonomy): Eukaryota > Metazoa > Chordata > Mammalia > Artiodactyla > Phocoenidae > Phocoena > Phocoena sinus. The sequence goes on along the minus strand of NC_045776.1, from coordinate 53,071,506 downwards.
ATCAGCTGATGCTTTAACCCCCTCCTGTCTGGGCGGGGAACAGACACCTGAAGGGGGCCTACATGCAGAGGTGGAGGCAAAAACAAAGCTGAACCCCAGGAGCTGTGCAAATACAGAAGAGAAAGGGAATTTTCTCCATGCAGCCTCAGGAGCAGCAGATTAAATCCCCACAACCAACTTGATAAACCCTGCATCTGTGGAATACCTGAATAGACAACAAATGTTCCCAAAATTGAGGCGGTGGACTTTGGGAGCAACTGTAGACTTGGGGTTTGCTTTCTGAGTCTGATTTGTTTCTGGTTTTATGTTTAGCTTAGTTTAGTTTTTAGTGCTTATTATCATTGGTGGATTTGTTTACTGCTTTGGTTGCTCTCTTCTTTTTTTTCTTTTTTTACATCTTTATTGGAGTATAATTGCTTTACAATGGTGTGTTAGTTTCTGCTTTATAACAAAGTGAATCAGTTATACATATACATATGTTCCCATATCACTTCCCTCTTGCATCTCCCTCCCTCCGACCCTCCCTATCCCACCCCTCTAAGGTGGTCACTAACCACTGAGCTGATCTCCCTGTGCTATGTGGCTGATTCCCACTAGCTCTCTACCTTACGTTTGGTAGTGTATATATGTCCATGCCACTCTCTCACTTTGTCACAGCTTACCCATCCCCCTCCCCATATCCTCAAGTCCATTCTCTAGTAGGTCTGTCTTTATTCCTGTCTTACCCCTAGGTTCTCCATGACATCTTTTTTCTTAAATTCCATATATATGTCTTAGCGTACGGTATTTGTCTTTCTCCTTCTGACTTACTTCACTCTGTATGACAGACTCTAGGTCCATCCACCTCATTACAAATAGCTCAATTTCATGTCTTTTTATGGCTGAGTAATATTCCATTGTATATACGTGCCACATCTTCTTTATCCATTCATCCGATGATGGACACTTAGGTTGTTTCCATCTCTGGGCTATTGTAAGTAGAGCTGCAATGAACATTGTGGTACATGACTCTTTTTGAATTATGGTTTTCTCAGGGTATATGCCCAGTAGTGGAACTGCTGGGTCATATGGTAGTTCTATTTGTAGTTTTTTAAGGAACTTCCATACTATCTTCCATAGTGGATGTACCAATTCACATTCCCACCAGCAGTGCAAGAGTGTTCCTTTTTCTCCACACCTCTCCAGCATTTATTGTTTCTAGATTTTTTGATGATGGCCATTCTGACTGGTGTGAGATGATATCTCATTGTAGTTTTGATTTGCATTTCTCTAATGATTAATGATGTTGAACATTCTTTCATGTGTTTGTTGGCAGTCTGCTATCTTCTTTGGAGAAACGTATATTTAGGTCTTCTCCCCATTTCTGGATTGGGTTGTTTGTTTTTTTGTTATTGAACTGCATGAGCTGCTTGTAAATTTTGGAGATTAATCCTCTGTCAGTTGCTTCATTTGCAAATATTTTCTCCCACTCTGAGGGTTCTCTTTTGGTCTTGTTTATGATTTCCTTTGCTGTGCAAAAGCTTTGACATTTCATTAGGTCCCATTTGTTTATCTTTGTTTTTATTTCCATTTCTCTAGGAGGTGGGTCAAAAAGGATCTTGCTGTGATTTATGTCATAGAGTGTTCTGCCTATGTTTTCCTCTAAGAGTTTTATAGTGTCTGGCCTTACATTTAGGTCCTTAATCCATTTTGAGTTTATTTTTGTGTATGGTGTTAGGGAGTGTTCTAATTTCATTCTTTTACATGTACCTATCCAGTTTTCCCAGCACCACTTATTGAATAGGCTGTCCTTTCTCCAGTGTACATTCCTAGCTCCTTTATCAAAGATAAGGTGACCATATGTGCATCGGTTTATCTCTGGGCTTTCTATCCTGTTCCATTGATATATACTTCTGTTTTTGCGCCAGTACCATACCGTCTTGATTACTGGAGCTTTGTAGTGTAGTCTGAAGTCAGGTAGCCTGATTCCTCTAGCTCCGTTTTTTGTTCTCAAGATTGCTTTGGCTATTCGGGGTCTTTTGTGTTTCCATACAAATTGTGAAATTTTTTGTTCTAGTTCTGTGAAAAAATAGCACTTGGAGTTTGATAGGGATTGCATTGAATCTGTAGATTGCTTTGGGTAGTATACTCATTTTCACAATGTGGATTCTTCCAATCCAAGAACATGGTATATCTCTCCATGTATTTGTATCATCTTTAATTTCTTTCATCAGTGTCTTATAATTTTCTGCATACAGGTCTTTTGTCTCCTTAGGTAGGTTTATTCCTAGGTATTTTATTCTTTTTGTTGCAATGGTAAATGGGAGTGTTTCCTTAATTTCTCTTTCATATTTTTCATTAGTGTATAGGAATGCAAGAGATTTCTGTGCATTAATTTTGTATCCTGCTACTTTACCAAATTCACTGATTAGCTCTAGTAGTTTTCTGGTAGCATTTTTAGGATTCTCTATGTATAGTATCATGCCATCTGCAAACGGTGACAGCTTTACTTCTTTTCTGATTTGGATTCCTTTCATTTCCTTTTCTTCTCTGATTGCTGTGGCTAAAACTTCCAAAACTATGTTGAATAAGAGTGGTGAGAGTGGGCAACCTTGTCTTGTTATTGATCTTAGTGGAAATGCTTTCAGTTTTTCACCATTGAGGACGATGTTGGCTGTGGGTTTGTCATATATGGCCTTTACTATGTTGAGGAAAGTTCCCTCTATGCCTACTTTCTGGAGGGTTTTTATCATAAATGGATATTGAGTTTTGTCAAAAGCTTTCTCTACATCTATTGAGATGACCATATGGTTTTTCTCCTTCAATTTGTTAATATGGTGTATCACATTGATTGATTTGTGTATATTGAAGAATCCTTGCATTCCTGGAATAAAACCCACTTGATCATGGTGTATGATCCTTTTAATATGCTGTTGGATTCTGTCTGCTAGTATTTTGTTGAGGATTTTTGCATCTATGTTCATCACTGATATTGGCCTGTAGTTTTCTTTCTTTGTGACATCCTTGTCTGGTTTTGGTATCAGGGTGATGGTGGCCTCATAGAATAAGTTTGGGAGTGTTCCTCCCTCTGCTATATTCTGGAAGACTTTGAGAAGGATAGGTGTTAGCTCTTCTCTAAATGTTTGATAGAATTCGCCTGTGAAGCCATCTGGTCCTGGGCTTTTGTTTGTTGGAAGATTTTTAATCACAGTTTCCATTTCAGTGCTTGTCACTGGTCTGTTCATATTTTCTATTTCTTCCTGATTCAGTCTTGGCAGGTTGTGCAGTTCTAAGAATTTGTCCATTTCTTCTAGGTTGTCCATTTTATTGGCATAGAGTTGCTTGTAGTAATCTCTCATGACCTTTTGTATTTCTGCAGTGTCAGTTGTTACTTCTCCTTTTTCATTTCTAATTCTATTGATTTGAGTCTTCTCCCATTTTTTCTTGAAGAGTCTGGCTAATGGTTTATCAATTTTGTTTATTCTCAATGAACCAGCTTTGGGCTTCCCTGATGGCGCGGTGGCTGGGAGTCAGCCTGCCGACGCGGGGGACGAGGGTGCATGCCGCAGTTTGGGAGGATCCCGCGGGCCATGGCTGCTGGGCCTGCGCGTCCGGAGCCTGTGATCCGCAGCGGGAGAGGCCATGGCAGTGAGAGGCCCGCGTACCAAAAGAAAAAAGAAAAAAAAAAAGAACGAGCTTTTAGTTTTATTGATCTTTGCTATCATTTCCTTCATTTCCTTTTCATTTATTTCTGATCTGATCTTTATGATTGCTTTCCTTCTGCTAACTTTGGGGGGGTTTTTTGTTCTTCTTTCTCTAATTGCTTTAGGTGCAAGGTTAGGTTGTTTATTCGAGATGTTTCCTGTTTCTTAAGGTAGGATTGTATTGCTATAAACTTCCCTCTTAGAACTCTTTTGCTGCATCCCATAGGTTTTGGGTCGCTGTGTTTCCATTGTCATTTCTTTCTAGTTATTTTTTGATTTCCTCTTTGATTTTTTCAGTGATCGCTTTGTTATTAAGTAGTGTATTGTTTAGCCTCCATGTGTCTGTATTTTTTAAAGATCTTTTCCTGTAATTGACATCTAGTCTCATGGTGTTGTGGTCGGAAAAGATACTTGATACGATTTCAATTTTCTTAAATTTAACAAGGCTTGACTTGTGACCCAAGATATGATCTATCCTGGAGAATGTTCCATAAGCACTTGAGAAAAATGTGTATTCTGTTGTTTTTGGATGGAATGTCCTATAAATATCAATTAAGTTAATCTTGTTTAATATATCATTTAAAGCTTGTGTTTCCTTAATTTTCATTTTGGATGACCTGTCCATTGGTGAAAGTGGGGTGTTAAAGTCCCCTACTATGAATGTGTTACTGTCAATTTCCCCTTTTATGGCTGTTAGTATTTCCCTTATGTATTGAGGTGCTCCTATGTTGGGTGCATAAATATTTACAATTGTTATATCTTCTTCTTGGATTGATCCCTTGATCATTATGTAGTGTCCTTCTTTGTCTCTTCTAATATTTTGTCTCTTTGTCTCTTCTATTTTAAAGTCTATTTTGTCTGATATGAGAATTGCTACTCCAGCTTTCTTTTGATTTCCATTTGCATGGAATATCTTTTTCCATCCCCTCACTTTCAGTCTGTATGTGTCTCTAGGTCTGAAGTGGGTCTCTTGTAGACAGCATACATATGGGTCTTGTTTTTGTATCCATTCAGGCAGTCTGTGTCTTTTGGTGGCAGCATTTAATGCACTTACATTTAAGGTAATTATCCATATGTATATTCCTATTCCCATTTTCTTAATTGTTTTGGGTTTGTTATTATAGATCTTTTCCTTCTCTTGTCTTTCTTGCCTAGAGAAGATCCTTTAGCATTTGTTGTAAAGCTGGTTTCGTGGTGCTGAACTCTGTCAGCTTTTGCTTTTCTGTAAAGGTTTTAATTTCTCCATCGAATCTGAATGAGATCCTTGCTGGGTAGAGTAATCTTGGTTGTAGGTTTTTCTCCTTCATCACTTTAAATATGTCCTGCCAGTCCCTTCTGGGTTGCAGAGTTTCTGCTGAAAGATCAGCTGTTAACCTTATGGGGATTCCCTTGTGTGTTACTTGTTGTTTTTCCCTTGCTGCTTTTAATATGTTTTCTTTGTATTTAATTTTTGACAGTTTGATTAATATGTGTTTTGGCATATTTCTCCTTGGATTTATCCTGTATGGGACTCTCTGTTCTTCCTGGACGTGATTAACTATTTCCTTTCCCATATTAGGGAAGTTTTCAACTATAATCTCTTCAAATATTTGCTCAGTCCCTTTCTTTCTCTCTTCTTCTTCTGGAACCCCTATAATTCAAATGTTGGTGCGTTTAATGTTGTCCCAGAGGTCTCTGAGACTGTCCTCAGTTCTTTTCACTCTTTTTTCTTTATTCTGCTCTGCAGTAGTTATTTCCACTAGTTTATCTTCCAGGTCACTTATCCGTTCTTCTGCCTCAGTTATTCTGCTATTGATCCCTTCTAGAGTATTTTTTATTTCATTTATTGTGTTGTTCATCGTTGCTTGTTTCATCTTTAGTTCTTCTAGGCCCTTGTTAAATGTTTCTTGCATTTCCTCTATTCTATTTCCAAGATTTTGGATCATCTTTACTATCATTATTCTGAATTCTTTTTCACGTAGACTGCCTATTTCCTCTTCATTTGTTAGGTCTGGTGGGTTTTTATCTTGCTCCTTCATCTGCTGTGTGTTTTTCTGTCTTCTCATTTTGCTTATCTTACTGTGTTTGGCGTCTCCTTTTTGCAGGTTCCAGGTTCGTAGATTCCCATTGTTTTTGGTGTCTGTCCCCAGCGGCTAAAGTTGGTTCAGTGGGTGGTGTAGGCTTCCTGGTGGAGGGGACTAGTGCCTGTGTTCTGGTGGATGAGGCTGGATCTTGTCTTTCTGGTGGGTAGGTCCACGTCTGGTGGTGTGTTTTGGGGTGTCTGTGGACTTATGATTTTAGGCAGCCTCTCTGCTAATGGGTGGGGTTGTGTTCCTGTCTTGCTAGTGGTTTGGCATAGGGTGTCCAGCACTGTAGCTTGCTGGTCATTGAGTGAAGTTGGGTGCTGGTGTTGAGATGGAGATCTCTGGGAGATTTTCACCATTTTATATTATGTGGAGCTGGGAGGTCCTTGTGGACCAGTGTACTAAAGTTGGCTCTCCCACCTCAGAGGCACAGCACTGACTCCTGGCTGCAGCACCAAGAGCCTTTGATCCACACGGCTCAGAATAAAAGGGAGAAAAAGTAGGAAAGAAAGAAAGAAAAGGAAGGAAGGAAGGAAGGAAGGAAGAACGAAAGAAAGAAAGAAAGAGAAAGAAGATAAAAGAAAATAAAATAAAGGTAAAATAAAATAAAGTTATTAAAATAAAAAAATAGTTATGAAAAAAAATTTTAAGTAAAAAAAAAAAACACAAAAAAAAAATGGACGGATAGAACACTAGGACAAATGGTGAAAGCAAAGCTATACAGACAAAATCTCACACAGAAGCATACACACTCACAAAAGGAGGAAAAGGGGAAAAAATAATAAATCTTGCCCTCAAAGTCCACCTCCTCAGTTTGGGATGATTCGTTGTCTATTCAGGTATTCCACAGATGCAGGGTACATCAAGTTGACTGTGGAGATTTAATCCGCTGCTCCTGAGGCTGCTGGGAGAGATTCCCTTTTCTCTTCTTTGTTCACAAAGCTCCCGGGGTTCAGCTTTGGATTTGGCCCCGCCTCTGAGTGTAGGTCACAGGAGGGCCTCTGTTCTTCGCTCAGACAGGACGGGGTTAAAGGATTCGTTGATTCCGGGGCTCTGGCTCACTCAGGCTTGGGGAATGGAATGGTATGTAGTGCGGGGTGAGCCTGTGGCGGCAGAGGCCTACGTGATGTTGCACCAGCCTGAGGCGCACGGTGCGTTCTCCCAGGGCAGTTAACCCTGGATCCCAGGACCCTGGCAGTGTTGGTCTGCACAGGCTCCCCAGAAGGGAGGTGTGGAAAGTGACCTGTGCTCACACACAGGCTTCTTGGCGGAGGCAGCAGCAGCCTTAGCGTCTCCTGCCCGTCTCTGGGGTCCGCACTGTTAGCCGCGGCTCACGCCCGTCTCTGGAGCTCCTTTAAGCAGCACTCTTAATCCCCTCTCCTCACATACCAGGAAACAAAGAGGGAAGAAAAAGTCTCTTGCTTCTTTGGCAGGTCCAGACTTTTTCCTGGACTCCCTCCCGGCTAGCCATGGTGCACTAACCCCTTCAGGCTGTGTTCACGCCACCAGTTGTCTCCCTTTGCTGCGACCGAAGCCCAATCCTCAGCTCCCAGCCCCGCCCACCCCAGCAGGTGAGCAGACAAGCCTCTCGGGCTGGTGAGTGCTGGTCGGCACCGATCCTCTGTGTGGAAATCTCTGCTTTGCCCTCTGCACGCCTGTTGCCATGCCCTCCTCCGTGGCTCCGAAGCTCCGCCCCCCCACGCCACCCACAGTCTCCGCCCACGAAGGGGCTTCTAGTGTGTAGAAACCTTTCCTCCTTCACGGCTCCCTCCCACTGGTGCAGGTCCCGTCCCTATTCTTTTGTCTCTGTTTATTCTTTTTTCTTTTGCCCTACCCAGGTACATGGGGAGTTTCTTGCCTTTTGGGAGGTCTGAGGTCTTCTGCCAGTGTTAAGCAGGTGTTCTATAGGAGTTGTTCCACGTGTAGATGTATTTCTGATGTATCTGTGTGGAGGAAGGTGATCTCCGCGTCTTACTCTTCCGCCATCTTCCCTCTCTCCCTTTTATTTTTTTTCCTTTTTTCTATTTTTGTGATTGTGTATGTGTATGTTTCTTTGCGTGATTTTGTCTGTTTAGGTTTGTTTTTACCATTTATCTTAGGGTTCTGTCTGTTCACTTTTGTTTTGTTTCCGTTTTGCTTTTGTTGTTGTTGCTTGTTTTTTTATCAGTGTGTGTGTGCATGTTTCTTTGTGTGATTTTGTTTAGTTTTGCTTTTACCATTTGGTTTGGGATTCTATCTGTTTGGTTTTTTGTTTGTTTTTCTTCCTTTTTTTGCGAGCTGTGTGGCTGGCAGGGTCTTGGTGCTCCGGACTGGTGTTGGGCCTAAGCCTCCAAGGCTGGAGAGCAGAGTCCAGGACATTGGACCCCCAGGGACTTCCTGGCCCCACATAATACCAGTCGGTGACAGCTCTCCCAGAGATCTCCGTTTCAAAACTAAGACTCAGCTCCACCCAATGGCCAACAAGCTCCACTGCTGGACACCCCATGCCAAACAACTAGCAAGACAGGAACACAACCTCACCCATTAGCAGAGAGGCTACCTAAACTCATACTAAGTTCACAGATACCCTAAAACACACCACCAGATGTGGCCATGCCCACCACAAGGAAAAGATCCAGCCCCACCCACCAGAACACAGGCACCAGTCCCCTCCACCAAAAAGCCTACACAAGCCACTGAACCAACCTCACCCACTGGGAGCAGACACCAAAAATAATGGGAACTATGAACCTGCAGCCTGCAAAAAGGAGACCCCAAACACAGTAAGTTAAACAAAATGAGAAGACAGAGAAATATGCATATGAAGGAGCAAGGTAAAAACCCACGAGGTCAAACAAATGAAGAGGAAATAGGCAGTCTACCTGAAAAAGAATTCAGAGCAATGAGAGTAAAGATGATCCAAAACCTCAGAAATAGAATGGAGAAGATACAAGAAACATTTAACAAGGACCTAGAAGAACTAAAGAGCAAACAAACAATGATGACCAACACAATAAACGACATTAAAAATACTCTGTAAGGAATCAATAGCAGAATAACCGTGGCAGAAGAACAGATAACCAACCTGGAGGACAAAATAGTGGAAATAACTGCCAGAGAGCAGAATAAAGAAATAAGAATGAAAAGAATGAGGACAATCACAGAGACATCTGGGACCACATTAAACACACCAACATTCAAATTTTAGGGGTCGCAGAAGAAGAAGAGAAAAAGAAAGGGTCTGAGAAAACATTTGAAGAGGTTTTAGTTGAAAACTTCCCTAACATGGGAAAGGAAATAGTCAATCAAGTCTGGAAGACAGAGTCCCATACAGGATAAATCCAAGGAGAAACACACCAAGACACATATTAATCAAACTATCAAAAATTAAATGCCAATATTAACAAATTGAAGGATAAAAACCATATGATCATCTCAATAGATGCAGAAAACACTTTCGAGAAAATTCAACACCCATTTATGATAAAAACTCTCCAGAAAGTAGGCATAGAGGGAACTTTCCTCAAAATAATAAAGGCCATATATGACAAACCCACAGCCAATATCATTCTCAATGGTGAAAAACTGAAAGCATTTGCTCTATGATGAGGAACAAGACAAGGCTGTCCACTCTCACCACTGTTACTCAACATAGGTTTGGAAATTTTAGCCACAGCAATCAGAGAAGAAAATGAAATAAAAGGAATCCAAATCAGAAAAGAAGAAGTAAAGCTGTCACTGTTTGCAGATCATTTAATACTATGCATAGAGAATCCTAAAGATGCTACCGGAAAACTACTAGAGCTAATCAATGAATTTGGTAAAGTAGCAGGATACAAAATTAATGCACAGAAATTTCTTGCATTCCTATACACTAATGATGAAAAATCTGAAAGAGAAATTAAAGAAACACTCCCATTTACCACTGCAACAAAAAGAATAAAATACCTAGGAATAAACCTACCTAAGCAGACAAAAGACCTGTATGCAGAAAACTATAAGACACTGATGAAAGAAATTAAAGATGATACAAACAGATGGAGAGATATATGACGTTCTTGGATTGGAAGAATCAACATTCTGAAAATGACTATACTACCCAAAGCAATCTACAGATTCAATGCAATGCCTATCTAACTACCAATGGCATTTTTCACAGAACTAGAACAAAAAATTTCACAACTTGTATGGAAACACAAAAGACCCCGAATAGCCAAAGAAATCTTGAGAGAGAAAAATGGAACTGGAGGAATCAGGCTCCTGGACTTCAGACTATACTACAAAGCTACACTCATCAAGACAGTATGGTACTGGCACAAAGACAGAAATATAGATCAATGGAACAGGATAAAAGCCCAGTAATAAACTCACACACTTATGGTCAACTAATCTATGACAAAGGAGGCAAGGATATTCAATGGAGAAAAGACTACCTCTTCAATAAGTGGTGCTGGGAAAACTGGACAGCTACATGTAAAAGAATGAAATTAGAGCACTCCCTAACACCATACACAAAAATAAACTCAAAATGGATTAAAGGCCTAAATGTAAGGCCAGACACTATAAAACTCTTAGAGGACAATATAGACAGAACACTCTATGACATAAATCACAGCAAGATCCTTTTTGACCCACCTCCTAGAGAAATGGAAATAAAACAAAAATAAACAAATGGGACCTAATGAAACTTAAAAGCTTTTGCACAGCAAAGGAAACATAAACAAAACCAAAAGAGAACCCTCAGAGTGGGAGAAAATATTTGCAAATGAAACAACAGACAAAGGATTAATCTCCAAAATTTACATGCAGCTCAATATCAAAAAGACAAATAACCCAATCCAAAAATAGGCAGAAGACATAAATAGACATTTCTCAAAAGAAGATATACAGACTGCCAACAAACACATGAAAGGATGCTCAACATCACTAATCACAAGAGAAATGCAAATCAAAACTACAATGAGGTATCACCTCACACCAGTCAGAATGGCCATCATCCAAAAATCTACAAACAATAAATGCTGGAGAGGGTGTGGAGAAAAGGGAACCCTCTTGCACTGTTGGTGGGAATGTAAATTGATATAGCCACTATGAAGAACAGTACGGAGGTTCCTTAAAAAACTAAAAATAGAACTACCATATGACCCAGCAATCCCACTACTGGGCATATACGCTGAGAAAACCGTAATCCAAAAAGAGTCATGTACCACAATGTTCACTGCAGCTCTATTTACAATAGCCAGGACATGGAAGCAACCTAAGTGCCCATCGACAGATGAATGGATAAAGAAGATGTGGCACATATATACAATGGAATATTACTCAGCCATAAAAAGAAACGAAATTGAGATATTTGTCATGAGGTGGATGGACCTAGAGTCATACAGAGTGAAGTAAGTCAGAAAGAGAAAAACAAATACTGTATGCTAACACATATATATGGAATCTAAGAAAAAAAAAAGGTCATGAAGAACCTAGGGTTAAGATGGGAATAAAGACACAGACTTACTAGAGAATGGACTTGAGGATATGGGGAGGGGGAAGGGTAAGCTGTGACAAAGTGAGAGAGTGGCATGGACATATATACACTACCAAACGTAAAACAGCTAGCTAGTGGGAATCAGCTGCATAGCACAGGGAGATCAGCTCGGTGGTTTGTGACCACCTAGAGGGGTGGGATAGGGAGGGTGGGAGGGAGGGAGACCCAAGAGGGAAGAGATATGGGAACATATGTATATGTATAACTGATTCACTTTGTTATAAAGCAGAAACTAACACGCCATTGTAAAGCAATTATACTCCAATAAAGATGTTAAAATAAATAAATAAATAAAAAGAGTCATGTACCACAATGTTCACTGCAGCTCTATTTACAATAGCCAGGACATGGAAGCAACCTAAGTGCCCATCGACAGATGAATGGATAAAGAAGATGTGGCACATATATACAATGGAATATTACTCAGCCATAAAAAGAAACAAAATTGAGATATTTGTCATGAGGTGGATGGACCTAGAGTCTGTCATACAGAGTGAAGTAAGTCAGAAAGAGAAAAACAAATACTGTATGCTAACACACATATATGGAATCTAAAAAAAAAAAAAAGGTTCTGATGAACCTAGGGGCAGGACAGGAATAAAGACGCAGACGTAGAGAATGGACTTGAGGACATGGGGAGGGGGAAGGGTAAGCTGGGATGAAGTGAGAGAATGGCACTGACCATATATACACTACCAAATGTAAAATAGCTAGCTAGTGGGAAGCAGCTGCATAGCACAGGGAGATCAGCTCGGTGTTTTGTGACCACCTAGAGGGGTGGCATAGCAAGGCTGGGAGGGAGGCACAAGGGGGGAGTGGATATGGGGATGTATGCATACGTATAGCTGATTCACTTTGTTATACAGCAGAAACTAACACAACATTGTAAAGCAATTATACTCTAATAAATATGTTTAAAATAAATAAGATAAACATTTTTAAATAAAATATAATAAAGAAATGTGGAAGGGTTAAGATCAGAGCCCACCACTTAAACAGAGGGAGCTTGATCCATGATGATATCAGGTACCTAAAAATGGCAATTTATTAAGTCTGAGATTTCCGTCTTGCCTGATTCAGAATACAAGTGTTGTGTTTGAATGCTTCCACAGTGGGCTAATTGATCCCTGGTAAAATCCCACAGAAAGTTTGCTTCTCAGAAAGATGACTATGGTTCCAATAATTACCTATTTCACTTATTCAATCGGTTATCACTTCATTCCTATTCAACTAATAACTGCTAGAAGCTACAAAATGTCCCATGATTGTAATTTGTGTCACAGTCTGCCAACCTAGCAAGGTCTCCCTGACTGATGCTAATCCTGGAATGACAGTGGGAGGACCAGAAGCTTCTGCATCAGAGGTCGGTGCAGTCCATGCCTACACAGATCCAGGTCCTGACGTAGGGAACAGTGTGGACACAGGTGTGTGGCCAAACTGCCTCTAATTTAATCCATCTTTGTCCTACTGTGTACCTGAAAAAATATGCCAAATTCACGAAAAGGGCAGTCCTGGGGTCCCAAGGCCCAATCTCCATCCTTCTAGGAGACTAAAATGCACAGACTCAGAATAGCTTTTCTTTCAAATGTCATTGTAATGCTAATTTCCTCTTTTTAATATTTCAGTATTTCAAGAGGAAGGGGAAGCTTTGGTTGCAGTGTTCCAGAATTGTCAACAATTCCCTGCATCTCATTGCTTCTTTACTGTGAGCCTGTTTTGTTGATGAGGTTCCAGGTGTGTCCTTTCAAGAAAGATGGAGGTGGGCTGGTGGTCTGAGCTAAAGATATAGACTAAGGAAGACTGAAGGGAATAGCTGCAGAAGAAGCCACTTCCAGCAGCCACCACTTTGGATCCTTCTAGATCTTTGTGTATCTGCTCAGACCCTCCTCAGGGAGATACAAGAACACTATGGTCCATTTACCAACTTCTACCTAAATTTTATTGGCTCAGTACGGTCACCAAATAATAATACCAATGCTTACTACATGCCAGACAATTTACTGAGTTCTTCAAATGCTCATGTCATATAATTCTTACTAGAATCTTACTATATATTATTCCCCTCCCTATTTTATATATGAAGGAAACTGAGGCACAGAGGTACTGCTAATAAGTGGAGGTGGGATTCAAACCCATACATCTCAGGCTCCACAGCCCCAGTGTGCAGGAGCCTGGGGAACAGAATATAAGAGAACGTGAAATGTTCTTGGTTTCAATCTCACATACAAATTATGAACCAGCTGGAATTCATCAGAAATTTTTTGTGGGCCAACTTTTCAGTGAAATGCTTTGCTCAGTCTGGAGAAGTGTGAAGAACTGGCAGCTGACTTGTGATGGCTTGCTCTGAGTTGAAATCTGGGTTCATCCCAGCAGCTTATGTCTCCAGGGCCCTCCGATGCCCAGGCAAGTCGGCAGTGTAACCACAAAGAAGTTTGTCACCAGGGACATCACACTCAATTAAATCGTATTTCCTTCCAAAGCACAGTACTAAATAGCGTGCTCCTCCCTGAAGGGCTACAGGCTTACTTCACAGGAGCATGTGAACAGAGCACAGCTGTCTCCCCCTCCTCAGGGAAGACACCTAGTCCTGGGTGCTTTGACTTCTGCTCCCAACTTTCTCAAGTTTCAGGTACCTCTCCTTACTCTTCATGAGTAACACAGTGAGGACAGTAAGGTGAGTAAACTGAGGCACAGGTGGGGTAGTGACTTGCCCACATCCAGGTTGTAAGTTAGCATAGCTAGGATCCAAGTCACTTCACATCACAGTCCAGGGGGTCTACTCTACACCAGGCATGGTGTTTATCCAAGATGACTAAGGCACTGACCCATACTTGGGAATTGACAGTCTACTGGGGTGTGCTTCATCTCATGGGTTTCAAATCCAGATTTTCTGGCAACTTTTTAAAATACCATTAACTACCCCAAATCACCTGTTGTCTGTTTTGTTTGTTTGGGATGTAGCAAAACTATCTGAAATGATAGTTCTATTTCTATGGGCCATATTTCTAACTGGATTTTTAGCTCTTTTAAGGCAAAGGCATGTGTCATGAACCCTTTGCATCCCCTTACCTAGCACTGTACCCTGCACTTAATGGGCTGGCTCAATAGGTGGGTTTTGATACTGTTGGTTGTGGTGTTCATGCAGGAGAATGTTTGCAATTACACTAGGACTGAGTAGAGAAGCAAAAGGGTTAGAGAGAATTTGTTCCCTCAATACCAACAGAAAGGTGTGTCTGTATGAACATATTAGAGGATTAAAATTCATTTAAGCAAAGCACTACAAACTAGTAACCTATAATTCAGAGTACAGGCTCTCGAGCCAGACTGTATACATTTGAAAGCCATTCCTATCATTTATTTATTAGCCTCTGTGACCTTAAGCCTGTTACTTAATTCTCTGTGCCTCAGTGTTCTTATCTGTAAAACAGTAAGATTATTAGTAAGAACACATTCTTGTGAAGATTATATGAGTTAATACATGTAAAACACTCAGAACAATGTTTGACACATAGTAAGTCCTCAACAAAAATTAACTCTTGTATTATCTTAAGTAATTTTGCTTCAGTGCAGTTAATCATAAAGCATATAATCATAATACTGGCAGAGACAAATCACAGATAACAAACACTGTTTCATAGATTTTTTTTCCTTTTTTTTTTTGAAGTATAGTTGATTTACAATGTTTCAGGTGTACAACAAAGTGATTCAGTTATATGTGTGTGTAGGTATGTATGTATATATATACATTCTTTTTCAAATTCTTTTCCATTATAGTTTATTGTAAGATATTGAATATAGTTCCCTGTGCTATACAGTAGGTCCTTACTGTTTATCTATTTTATATATAGTAGTGTGTATCTGTTAATCCCAATTCCCAATTTATCCCTCCCCCCCCATTTTAAATAATAACTTCTAAGTGACATTCTGGGTTCAGTAGTTCAATGCTTCTTCATCTATAGATAATAATTATCCAAACAAATATTATTAAGCACCCATTGTATGCTAGAGGACAGAGACATGAAATATAGCTTCTCTCAAAGAGCTCAGAGTCCAAAGGTGAATTTAGCACAGGAAGTACAGGGACAGGGGTACTGTGGTACAGGTGAATTTAGCACAAAGTATCAATACTATGGAACACAAAGAAGGGACATATAACCTATCCTAAGGGGGTCAAAGGAGGTCTCTTGGAAAGGCCACATCTGTACCAAATTTTGAAGAACAAGTATCAATAGAAGTGACACAGATAAAGAAGGGAGAGAAAAAATGATGAAACAATAATTACATTTATAATTACAGCACCACTCATTGCCGTATATTTTTACAATTTACGAAATGTTGTACTGTCAATTACCTTGTTGGTAACTGGTCTAAAATGTGGGCATATGAGCTGCACCAGACCAAGCAGGGTCTTTTCCTGAGGATTTTTCTTAGTTTGTGCTGTGGGGAAGAGTGTCTTTATCTCTCTGGTCACAAGCTCCAAAGATGGGAGGACAGAGCTGCCTGCTGCCATGTCCCCAGCTGAGCAGAGAAGCAACTTATAAGAGAGAATGAGGCTTCCAGGCAAAGAGACAGAAATGAGAGATGGCGTTTGATATGCTGGATCTAGTTGTCCCTACAGCCAGCTCACCCTGACCTTTCCACTTAGGGTTACATGCACTGATGATGACGATGAACACCTACAGTAACAATACTGCTGATGAACAGGTACTGGGTCCTTCATATGTACCAGGGGCTGTGCCAAGTTCTTCTCACTTCCAGTAGCACAAAACTCTTCTGTAAAATGAATGGCAGGCAAGGAAGGAATCCGCTACTGTGTGGCTGACTATTTCTCATCGAATTGAATTCCTGCTTAGTGAACAGCTAATAACTGTGTCTCACCTAGGCAGCAGCTCTAGATATTTAGTATAGACAATGAAATCTTGTTGCTTGTTGCTATTTTTTAAATCTCCTTCCCTTTAATTGCCCTATAAGTCCAAAGATGCTTTGTACTATGGAAAGAACCATTGTTAAATATAGTCAGTTTGGGATCCCTTGCAGTCTTGTATATGGGAGGCAAAAGGAGACACAAGCTCTCACAGAGCATACATCCCAACCCACCGTCACCTTGCTAGTCTCTGACGCCCCGAAGGCCACCATCCCCTGCCAAACTCATCTTAAAACAAATACCTCTTTTCCATCAGCAATGGCTGCTCAGGTGTGAATCTTAATACCATCCATCTGCACAACTCAGACAAGGTGCCACCTTCTAGCAAGTGATCAGAAGGGTCTTTAAAATATTCCTGTGGTCCCTGGGACTTCTTTCCATTGCCAAATGCAAATTCTCCCTCCATCAGCAAAGGCAGTTCACTCTGCGCCACAGCTCCAAACTGCCTGCACGCTCACCCCCAAAAGTATAAATTGTCCTTCTTCAATATTCTATTTACTGCTGTTGCCAAAGACATCAGAAAACAAGTCGTACTCCACACTGTAAAAAGTACTGGAAAAATAACAGCAATAAAACCTCATAGTGTTTTAGCCCTTTACCATATTCCAAGTACATGTGATTATCTCATTGATTTTTTAACAATACGGGATTCTGTAATGCGATTTAGACAGATATTTTTACTCAATTTTACCCACACTGATTTCCTCAAGTTACCAGACCATAAGTGACAGACCCAGGCAAGGACCTCATACATCTTTCCTGTTGTACTATCAGTAAAGGGCAATCATTATAAGGACCTGAATCCCAAACCAATAATAAAAGTCATTTAAGTTAAAGCCTTGATTGCCTTTTCCTTCATATTCCTTTCAGGATATATGATGCTTGGCTTTAATAGATGCATATTATGTTTGGAGAGAAATGATTATTTATCTCCTTTGGATAAAGAGTCCAAAATGTTCCAAATACAACACAATTTTTTTTTCATTAAGTGCTCTATGTGGGATGAGCAGCAGTGGCCTCTCAGGCAAACCATTTCCTCTTATCATACCTTGAAATGAATAGACAGCAGTGGCACAAAACTGACAGATAGAAAATGTTTCATTATAAAGGACTTCAGACATGGCTTTTGGAGTGATGTCTGAGTGTCTCCCATGCTTTAACATCATTGTTGCTTCCTCGTGGATAAGTCAGAAAACTCCAGAGAAAGATGTTTTCTTCCCATTTCCTTCCCCAAGAGAGATTTTAAATGTTGATCACTTTCTCATCAGAGAAGCAGTGTTCATTCAAAAAGGACTTTCTGATCCTCTTTAAAACAACCACTACACAGCCCAAGAGAGTCAAGCAAGCAATCATCAAATGGAAGCATTTTGATGGAAAGGCGGAATGACAGGAACTCAAGCAGCAGCAGCTAACTGGGGACTGTACCACAGAGCCGCTGTGCCCTGTGTCTCTGGCAAAGAGAAAGCCAAAGGATGATTTCTTTCTTTAACTGAAAAGTTAAAACAATAAAACTATGCCAGTGACACTTCACGCTCTAGACTCCAGGGGTCGCTGTTAAACGCCGTAGCCATTTCTCCAACCAGCCAGCCTCCAACCATCCAAGGCAAAACAATTCTTTTCCAGCCAGAATTTCATAACCCTTGCCAAATACAGGTGACACCTATTAAGAGAATATTTTAGGACCTTGACCTTCCTTGACATATCTATTACAATTTTTTGAAACACCTTCATTATGGCTTTTTACAATTTTTTTTTTAATTTTAAGGAGAAAAAAGTGATTCTTTTTAACACCTCACAGCTAGTCCCCCTCATCTGCATGACTTTTTTTTTTTTTGCAGTACACAGGCCTCTCACTGTTGTGGCCTCTCCCATTGCGGAGCACAGGCTCCGGATGCGCAGGCTCAGCGGCCATGGCTCATGGGCCCAACAGCTCCACGGCATGCGGGATCTTCCCGGACCGGGGCACGAACCCGTGTCCCCTGCATCGGCAGGCAGACTCTCAACCACTGTGCCACCAGGGAAGCCCTGCATGACTTTTGAGGCAATCATTAATAATACTTTTGCTTCTTCCTCTAAAATCATCTATTTTCCAAATCTGTACAGTTTAGAAACACATAGGGAAGAAAAGGTTGAATTCAGATGTGGGCAGGAAAAAGGCCTAGAATATAACTTGAAGGATTATACTTTATTCACATATGTATATATGTAGAATACCCATGTAGGTAAGAACAGAATCATGTACTATATATTCAGTATACTTAGATGTAAGTATAGATAATGTAATGAAAATCCCAGAAGGGATATTAATGTCTTATTTTTCAATTTTCTTAACTTAGCAAGTATACAAAAGTAGCAAAATAATTTATCTTAGTATTGCTAATTACCAAGGATGCTTAAGCAACCAAAAACTGAGCAGTCATTTAAAAAATAAGCTTATTTAAATTTGTTTCTGGCCTATAACAACTTTTCCCAAACTGCATTAAGCAGTTCAGAAATGCTACAAACCATCTCCCTCTTTTGGAGAAGCACAATGCACAGAAAAAGAGCTGTATAATCTAGCGTTTAACCTGGCATTTCTTAACTTATTTGACCACTGAATATATTACTCATTAAATACCTTTTAATTTCTCATGATATTTATATTGTTTTATAAATAAAAATAACAAAATATAAACATGGTTTGGAAAATGCTGGCCTAGGGTTTTAATTAGAGCCCAGAAGACTTAAGAATGTTTAAATGTTGTATATATTTACTTTTATTTTGTTCTTAACTTTTGGAATTTCCTTTTGGGAGATTATCTTACCATCCAGAAAATCTATGTCAATATACATTATAATCCAAGTCTGTCCATTTTATTTCCATTTATCATGGTCTACTGCTATAAAAATTTACGGTCAAATGTTAAGCTTTACCATTTTCACATAATAGTAATATTTCATATTTCTCCAAAAGAAGCTCAAAGGATACTGCAAGCATTTCGTAACAGATTTTCATAACACCACTGTGACACAGGTGGAGATTTTACAGATGTAGAAAAGGCATCTTAGAGTCACAGGCAAAGCTGGAAATAAAACTCACTTACTGAGCCTTCAGAATGTAATCTTTCATCTAGATGGCAATGTTCTTCTGTGAATTAAAAGTATGGTTCTCTCTGTGTATGGCCATCTCCTTGGAAAAAAATAAAATAAAATAAAGAACAAGTGAAAAGTGCTATCTATGGAATCTTCTCCTCAGTAGGAACAGTTGATCAAGGATCTCAGCCTCAAGTATTCTGAATAACAAGCTAAGGGAGCAACACACTCCCCCCACCAACCCCTGCCCCAGGCAGGAGGAGAGAACACTTGGTGATATAACTCTCACAGGGAACCAAAGAGCTCAGTATCCATCATGAATTTACAGCCATCTACTTTTCCTTTTCAAGAGCTACAACCAGGGATTGTATAGTCGTTTGCCCTAGGCCACAAAATAAAATACAATACAGCCAAATCAGTTGAAATAATTTAAAATCCTTTAAAATAATAGAATCTCCTGCATTCATTGAATATGCTGAAAAGAATTAATGATTACTGAATCAGAGTTATTGTTATTATTCTTACCCTCAAATGGTTTGGAGGCTATCATTTAAGGAAAATCTTCCTAAAAGCTTTCCCAGTGCCTTACATCCTCTTACACACACACACACACACACACACACACACACACACACATAATTATCTTCCCATCCCTGCCAGGACATTTCTATTCCTTTCACCAAAAAAAAAAAAAAAAAATCAAAACAGAAACTATAGGATTTTTTATTTTGTATCATTTTTATTTTTAACATTTAACTTGGCCTTCTGGTGCATTCTACCCAGCAGAAATGCTTATTTGGGCAAAGCCATTTGTGTCTTCATTCCTAACATAATGACAACCCAGCCCACTATCCCAGAAGTTCTCACTTCCACACCTAACCGCTTAGTCCTAATCTCTAAATTTAGGCTAATACTTGGCCAGTACTTTTACTTTTCAAAGGGAATTTAGGAATCCATAGGCTGAGGTTTGATGCTGGAGTAATGCTCTGTTCCTTTATCACTGGTGCTCTTCTGCCTTTTGAGGTCTCCTCGGAACCAAAGTCTAGTCCCAGAATCTCATGCCAAGGCTGGGCTCAGCTTTTGGCTACTCCAGCCCCCCTAGATGCCACCCACTGTCTTCATGGTCTCGACGGAGTTCCATCCTCTATCACCCACTGCTCTTGTGGCTGGGCTCTGCCAACTCACTTAGATCATTTCCCATTTCCAGCCTCCAGGCATAGTCCCCAGAGACCTAGTTACCCTGAATGCCATGTCTGTTCTCCAGTACCTTCCCCAGCCACCTAGACAGTCCATCAAAGTACTAAGTTTCATGCACTTGAGTATAAGCATCCAGAGTGTTCAACTATTCCAAAGACACCGCAAATCTGGAGGAACCAGCGTCTGAAAGTTTCACTAGGCAGACAGTAGACACCCACAGTGACAAGTACAGGGAAGATGCTCAATACATACACTGAAAGAACAACTTGAGAGCCCATCACTAAACACAGATACCCCCCACCCCAACCTCTGCCCCTTCCCTGTGAAACTGACCACCAGACATCAATGAAGAGAAGGTGAATGGTCAGATTGTGGTGTGGTGGCTCACTATACAGACTTTGGGTTCCGAATGCCTTGATTCCATCCCAAAGCATCACTTACTATCTGTATCATCTTTGGAAGGTGATCTTCCTAATCTCAATGTTCACATTGGTAAAGTGGGAGAGGTAATCACTTAACTCACTAGGTTTTTGCAAGGACTAAACCAATTTATCCACACAAGGCACTGAGCAGTACCTAGGCTAGAGCTGACACTGGATAAATGTTAACTGTTATTAGCATTAAGCCCTTTCCCATCAGTTACACCCAAAAAGGGGAATAAGAAAGAAAATAAACAAAACAACTGGTACCAGAGAATATCAAAACAGGCTGTGCCTAACTGTTGTATTTTTCCCCCACTTTCACTTTTATTCCCCACTTTCATCCTGTTTGTTAGGGGCAGCAGCCCATGACACTGGGAACCAACAGGTCAACATGGCAGCATTTCTCAGCCAAATAACGTGCCCCACGAAATTCACAAGTCACCTGAGTTCTCAACGTGCCTCAGAGGGGTGAGAATTGTGTTTCTGCTCGAGGAACTACTAAAAATCAAGATTACTTGCATCCTTGAATATTCTTGAAGAACCCTTGCCTGAAGCTGGTCAAGCTTTCAAGTCTTTATTCACTGGCTGGATTTGTCCATATAAGGTATTAGGCTGCTGGGACCAGCTTCTAAGGTTGGAGTTCTCAGTGTTCCAGAGCAAGCCGGATTTACAGCCTTGACCTCCTTCAGAGAGAGAATGCCACCTTCTTCAGGGTCCTCTAACACCAATTTCACCCTGGCTACTCCTCACAATGTGAAAAATCCTGTAGAAGGATGCTGAAATGAATAACATTGTGCAGAGGATTTCTAAAGAACAGCAAAAGCTATCCAGCCAAGGGACTGTTTTTCAAAAATGTGGGCTCTGACCCATTAGTGAGAAGTGAAGTGAAGCTGATCTCAAGAGGCTCATTTTTAGTAAAGTAGAGCAGAGGACTGGAATGGAATGGAATGGAAAGGCACGGGATAGAAGAGACAGTATCAGAATATGTTCCACATAATAAAAGCTATTGTACTGTGTTTTATAATACATATATAAGTATGTATGTATTGGATCGTAATGTAAAAATATAATTCTTACTACAGATTAAGATGAAATACTTTTTAAATCACATGTCTGATGGGATGACAATCAGTACTGATCCATTTTCTTCTGCATGTGTCAATAACATTTCAGTCTAAGGAGACTGAACATTGGAAAATTACCAGGAATATGTAGTAAAACTTAGCTGCATGTCTGAAAGTTATTCAGACAGATTTAGAGGAACTTAATTCAAGACTCAGCTTATATCAAACAGCTAGAAACTAAGCAGTAGTTAGAGAATATAGGCTTGACCCCAAGCTGCAGGGACTCAAATCTTTGGCCCTCATTGGCTGTGTGATCATGGGTCAATTTCTTAATCTCTCCAAGCATAAGATTCCTCATCTGTGGAATAGGGATAAAAGTAGAGTGACTAGAAAAATTAAATGAATCAAAAATTAAATGAATTATTATAAACAGATTATACAGCTCTTAGCACAGTACCTCTCACAAAGTAGCTCTATTAGCTGTTATATTTGCCATTGAAACTGGTGGTTATCATTGTTGCTTATTACCTGCAAAAATACACTGTTGTCTAAACAACTTTGTCTCAGAAGATAACACCAAGCACACCATAATGACCAAGTAGCTATATTCCTTCATTAAGCCACCCAGCCTAGTAAAACTCCTGGTGACTTGAAACATCAAATCTACCTGCACAGGCAAAGAAGTCTAGAGCTTCATTTCCAGCCCGAGCTTCCCCCAAAGTGGGTGTAAGTTTGGAGATGTGGGATCAATACTCTGATAGTTTGTTCCATGTAGTAATGGCCAGCATGGGTTCAGAAACAAATGTAAATACTATATCTAAGTGGTCATGTTTGAAGAAAATTTTGCCTTTTAATCATTTTTTCATAAAATACCAAAAGAAATTCCAAAGCCCTTTCAATTATTTCACAGCCATAATATTTGACCTGGAGCTAGTTTTTTTCCTTCTTCTTCTTTAAAAAAGAAAAGTTATTTCTCTTACCTACCTGCATTAGTGCTTTAAGGACTTTCTCCAGGGCTCAACAAGAATACTCAGCGAAGGAGGGTGAGGTGTAGGTTGGGGGTGGCAGGGTAGGAGACAGAATTGGGACACCAGAAACCCAACCACACCTAAAGATTGATAAGGACAGCGTTTTCTTGCTCTTATTTCTTTGGTCTATTCCCACTAAACACTGTGTTCTGCTTCACAGCAGCAAGGAAAAAATAATGCAGAACTTTCCTGCTGCTTTAGGGTGGGTTGAATGTGGAAATCTTTCATAAAGAGGAAGTTTCTCCAAGACCCACATTGCTTGAGCAGTTTATAAATGAAATTACGGTGACCTAGACATGGACAATTTTAAAACATCCTCCTCCTGTGGGGCTGTCTTCATCCTAGCATGCAGTCCCACTGGCCCTCAGGTCCAGTGGCCAGTCCCCAGACAGCCAGCTAATCATATTCTTCAAGCTACCCTTCAGCTGAAGGCTAGCTTCAACGTGAGACAAAAGGAATTTCTTAGGGCAATGGCAATAGATGATTCTGTTTCTAATTTGGATACCAGATTATAGAAATAAGCAGACATGTGAAAGAGAACTATATGCCCAGTGCTATGGTAGTACTTTATATATATATTATCTCACCTAATCTTTATCCCGTGAAATATGTGTGTTTATTCCCATTTTAGAGATGACAAAACTGAGGCTAAGAGCAGCTAAATAATTTTACAGCAAACACCCCAGTCTTCACACTCGCCTTCACGCCTTCATGAATCATCTCACAAACCTCTAAGAACAGAAGGGAGGGTGTGAGTGGGGAGGTGAGCTGAGCAGAGAAAAAAGGAAGGCCAGTGGCTATTTTGTAACTTCCTCCCATTTGCAAATACCCCCACAGATCAGGGTCAACGGTGACATCAACAGAGGTTGGGTTCTCATCCCAGCTCTGGAAAAATGTGTTCAAGAGCAGTTTAGCACCAACCAAAGTGAGAGCAAGAGAGGGTAGAGCCAGACTTCTCTTAGGAGTAGGGTGACAGAGCAGACAGGCTGGGCATTCTTAGTGGACAGGAAGCCTCGCTCAATTTTAAAGAAATAGCACTGTAAAAGATCACATTTTTAAAATACTCTCAATTTGTCATGTCTCAATAAAAATCACCTCCACTTGAAACAACAGGCTGAAGATATCATAATAACTAGTTAGTTTTTCT
This sequence comes from Phocoena sinus, assembly GCF_008692025.1. Taxonomy (NCBI): domain Eukaryota; kingdom Metazoa; phylum Chordata; class Mammalia; order Artiodactyla; family Phocoenidae; genus Phocoena; species Phocoena sinus. Next base: position 53,047,388 of record NC_045776.1, on the reverse strand, counting down.
AGTGCCAAATAATAGTATCATTATGTTCTAGCCATGTTTGAGCTAGAAAAAAATGCAATGAAATTTTAATGAAAAAAATATCCTTTAAATTCATATGAAATTTCCTAATTGAAAATAATGCTCTGTATTCCCTAAGAAATACACAGGATGCAGACTATGGTTATTGTTTTAAGAAGCAGGCAATCCATATTAATATGTTGTCTTAAGAATCCTTTTTTCTGTTGAACATTTGCCATAACTCAGGGAAATGTTTGCACAACTCAGCATCATTCAAAATCAAAATGCATATACAATTCAATCTGAGATCATTTTCAAAGCCCTGCTCCTATCAGATGTTCAGACAGATGAAGAAATTTCATATAAAGCCTCTATTCTTAATGAAAATACATCTCTCATTCCTCACCTCTGGCCGATCATGACAAAAAGAAGCTTTTCCCTAAAGAAAGTGGATTAAGTAAGAATGTGGAAAGAGAGACATAATGTGTATTCAACCCTCTGCCTGCTTCCAGCTCTTGGGATTTAACTGGCTTTGAAATATGTATAAGCTAGGGTGATTGTTGTATTATTCATCAAAGATTTAACAGACCTTTAAACTCAATTACACATAGTGACCATGGGACACTTTACAATAACAATAATAACAAAATGTGTAATAAAATAAATCTTTTAAAAATATGTTAAAACAGAACAGTTGTTTAAAGTTAATATCTAGTCCTCTAAATAAAAATTGTGGCAAGGTTCCCCATTCCCCAACACTTAGTTTTTAAATTAATAACTGAGTATGCAAGGGTCCCTTCTTTACCTGGGGCCCCTGAGAAACAGGGTTTACCTGCAAAGAATCAGCACATTCGTTTAGGAGATAAGCATTGCAACAAACCTCTGCAAAAGTCATTGTGGCCCAAAAAGTTGAATTATCCTTTAAAAAAAGGAAAAGAACAGAAAATACTCTTCTTTTCCTTTGCAGTCTTAGCATTGGTTTTTGTTTGTTAAACACAAGAGAACTTGGCAGGCATCCACTGTGACTTTCCAATTGTACAGATCATACAGATGGGACTTCACAGATCTAATTGCACAGATCTGAGCCCCAGCTATGATGTGACTTGGCCAAGGTCACAACCAGATAATCATATTCATCACTTTATTCAACAAATATTTATTGAGTCTCTAGTACGTGCCAAGTATTGTCTAAGCACCAATTATAGTGAAAAACAAAACAGCCCTGGTCACTGCCCTTCAGGGGTTCAGTGGCTACAAGGACCACTAGGGTGTGTACCTCCACTGATGGTCCACTCCTATGCCTGGGACCAGGCCAGCCCATGACAAGGTTTGCACCTGTTGGAGGCAAAAGGTAAAAAAATACAGAGAGTGTAGGTTTCCATGAAGCTAGATGTACTCAGCTTTAAAAGGTATCCTTTTTCTCAAGACTATCTTTCTTATTTTGTTTTGTTAAAATTTCCTTCCTTTTAATGAAGTGATAGTGGTAAAAGATTATAGGGGCTTTTTTACATCCTCACTCAGGAAATTAGGTTTTCTTTTTAAAATCTACTGTTTTATAAAATCCAAGTCTGGGATGCTCTGCTTTGCACCACAATACCCCCTCTTCTAGGATTAGCAGATGATGATGTCTTCAAATATCACGAAAGCAAGGCCAGGAAACACCCCAACTGGGGGGTCAATTGAAGTGGACTGGTTTTAGCAGCTATTTCTTCCTAAATCTGGAACTTCAGCTTGAAAACCTGTGATAACAAAGTTAAGAAGGTGTGTCCCTTGGCTCTGGGACTAACTGCTACAGTTAATATCTGTGAAGTTCTTGAAAGTGGTAACAGGTTCTATTCATGCCACACACCATCAAGGTTACAGGAATGTGATTAGAACTGAGGGGGTGTGTATCTGCAGGATGCATTTCAGGAATCTCTAAGGATTACATCATTAACCTAAACATAAATGAACAAGCTTCTTATCATTTCTTGGGTGTATTTCCTCCTGAGAAAAGGATCAAGAGCTCTCCAAGTGGCTTCTGTCCCCTCTGGATGCAGGAACAGCAGTGGCCTTGTTTCTATGGTTGGATTTTCAAACTTAGCTTATCCCAAGTCTGGGCCCTTCTGCCAGAGCAAAGGCAACAGCTAGGAGAAGTAAAGGGATGGGTTCATAAATGCTTCAGCATTGACCGTTGAAGCACAGCTCTTTTTCATCCTCTGTTGCCAAAATCCATCACTGGACTCTACTGTGCTCCTAGTGGGAAATGCTTATGCCCAAAAGTTGTGTCTTATAAAATTCCTAGAATCCTAAAACAGCGGCCACTACGGAGTGCTTACCAAGCATCAGGTCTTGTGCCAAGTGCCTTCCACACATCATGTTTTTCCACTCCCATAGCAGTTCTTACTAATAGGCAGCAGCATCCTCAATTTCTAGTCAAAGAAATTGAAACCTAAAGAGACTAAGTAACTTGCCCAAGATCACCAAGAACAGGACTTGAACCAATCCCAAAGCCCTGCTTTTAAACCATGATGTTGTGCTGCCTCCTGCAAAAGACCTAAATAAAGCCTAAGGAAAGCAGGCAGGTTTCCTCTCCAAATGAAAATTAAATTGATTGCAGTAGATGCTGTGATATAGCCGAGGTGCTCATTTCCAGGGCTGCTGGGAGTAACGTCTACTGAGAGCTCAAAGCTTGTCCCTCTACAAGCATTGCCCTCAGCCAAACTGGGGGCTGGTCCTTCTGCCTCAACTCGGGACAACTTTAAAAGCCCTCCCAGCTTCAGAGCACACCATGGGATCAACTGAGGCCTCTGCTGCTGCTGCATCCCAGTTCACCTCCCCCTTTGTCCAGTCCTGCGTTGCATAATTTCTTGTAAGAGCTGTTCCTAAGACCACTCCCCAATTAACCACTTGCACACAAATCCATCTCAGAGCCTGCTTCCCAAGGAAGCTAGAATACAGCATTTATAATAACATATGATTCCATGGAACACACCTACTATTATAACAAATGCTATTCTCCAGATTTCTCTATAACAAGAAATTTGTTTTACCCAACAATCTATGATTTAACGTTCCAAATGCCCCTTCCTGACCTGCAATATTGAAGCATGATATGCCGTAAGAAACCTCCTGTCCCTCTATTAATTATTGATATTCTATTATTGATATTCAAGCCATGAAAAGACTTGAGGACAATATTCTTGCTTTGAGTGTAGAGGCTGCTGAATGAAGGGTTGGACCATGGAAAGAGGAGGAATTTAAGCCCCATGGTGAGAGGCAGGATTTAGGGAAATATAAGAAATATTTTGAAGAAAGACCTTAATTGGTACCATCACCTTTATCATGATCCTTTATCCTTTCTATCAACAGATCATTTAATCACAAAGTTGACAATCTAGAGTTGTACTGTCCAATACAATAGCCACCAGCCAACACATACAGCTATTTAAAATTAATTAAATTCAAAAAGTTAAAAATTCAGTTCCTCAGTCACACTTGCCATATGTCAAATGATCAATAGACACTTGTGGCTAGTAGCTACCATATTGGACAGCACAGAATGAGAACATTTCCATCATGCTAAAATGTTCTACTGGGTAGCACTGGTTGATGACACAAACAGATGGAAAGTTATAACATGTTCTTAGATTGGAAGAATTATTATTGTTAAAGTGACCATACTACCCAAGGCAATCTACAGATTCAAAGCAATCCCTATCAAAATACCAATTTTTCACAGAACTAGAACAAATAATTTTAAAATCTGTATGGAAATACAAAAGACCCTGAATAGCCAAAACAATCCTGAGGAAGAAGAATAGACCTGGAGGAATCACACTTCCTGGTTTCAGACTATACTATAAAGCTACTGTCATCAAAACAGTATGGTACTGGCACAAAAACAGACACATAGATCAATGGAAGAGAACAGAGAACTAAACCCACACACTTATGGTCAATTAATCTATGACAAAGGCAGCAAGAATACAAAATGAAGAAAAAACAATCTCTTCAATAATTGGTGCTGGAAAAACTGGACAGCTACATGTAAAAGAATGAAATTAGAACATTCTGTAACAACATATACAAAAATAAACTCAAAATGGATTGAAGAGCTAAATGTAAGGCCATATACCATAAAACTCCTAGAGGAAAACATAGGCAGAACACTCCTTGACATAAATCATAGCAATATTTTTTATAATATATTTTAACTAAACTTAAAAGCACAGCAAGGAAACCATTGGCAAAGTGAAAAGACAACCCACCGAACAGGAGAAAATATTTGCAAATGATATGACCAATAAGGGGTTAATATCCAACATATATAAACAGCTCATACAACTCAACATCAAAAAAACAAACAACCCAATTTAAAAATGGGTGACAGACCTAAATAGACATTTTTCCAAAGATATGCAAATGGCCAACAGGCATATGAAAAGATGCCCAACACCACCAATCATCAGGGAAATGCAAATCAAAACCACAGTGAGATATCACCTCACACCTGACAGAATGGCTATCATCAAAAAGGTCACATATAACAAATGTTGGTAAGGATATGAAGAAAAGGGAATCCTTGTACATTGTTGGTAGGAATGTAAATTGGTACAGACACTGTGGAAAACAATATGGAGGTTTCTCAAAAAACTAAAAATAGGCCTATCATAGGACCCAGCAATTCCACTCGTGAGTATATATCCAAAAAACAACCAAAAACACTGTTTCACAAAGATACATACACCCCAATGTTCATAGCAGCATTATTTACAATTGCCAAGATGTGGAAACAACATAAGTGTCCATCAACAGATGAATGGATAAAGAATATGTGGTATATATATACAACGGAATAGTATTCAGCCATAAAAAGAACAAAAGTTTGCCATTTTCAGCAACATGGATGGACTTGGAGGGCATTATGCTAAGTGAAATAAGTCAGACAAAGACAAGTACTATATGATATCACATATATGTGGAATCTAAAAAACTAGTGAATACAAGAAAATAGTGAATATAACAAAAACAAAGAGCAGACTCTCAGATACAGAGAACAAACTAGTAGTTACCAGTGGGGAGAAGGAAGGGAGGAGGGGCACTATAGGGGTAGGGAATTAAGAGGTACAAACTATTAGGTACAAAATAAACTACAAGGATATATTGTACAACAAGGGGAATATAGCCAGTATTTTATAATAACTATAAATGGCATATAACCTGTAAAAATTGTGAATCACTATACTGTACACCTGTAACATATAATATTGCACATCAACTATACTTCAATAAAAAAGACCAAAAAAAGATCTAACTAATCTCACAAACAAAAGTCCTTCTGATATTACACCATCAGTAACATAGAAAACTTTATCAGCTCCCAACTCCTAATAGCCTATATATATATGTGTGTATATATATATATATATATATATATATATACACACACATATATATACATATATATCACTGAATCACTTTGGTTCCGTTACCTGAAACTAACACAACACTGTAAATCAACCATACTTCAATTAAAATTTTTTTTAATAAAATAAAATGGAAACCCCTTTCTAAATGAACCAATAAGTATGGCCACCACTTATTGGGTGTTAACTAAATCATTTGTGTATATTATCCCATCTAATTAAATAATCTAGTGAGGTTGGTATTATGACTGCCATTTAACAGACAGGGAACAGAGCCAGAGAAATAAGGGAACTTTCCCAAGGATAGAAAGCAAGTAAGGAGGAGAGTCAGGGCTGAAACTGAGGTCGACTGACTCTAGAGCCTTAAAGGGGGATTGAAAGAGGCCACAAAATATGCTTCAGCTATTTCTTTAAAGAACTTTGAGTCACTTCTGAAGATACACCAGATTTTCCTGGAATGTAACCTCCTTCTAGGAATAAAGTGGCCTGTCGGACAGAGGATATTAATGCTCTGTGTTACTGGGGCACCACTTGGTAGTAAACTGCTGCTTTCAAATACAAAAGGACTCTGAAAGGATTCCTCCAGCTTTTCAAACTCTGAAATGAACAAGGGAATTGTCTATATTCATAGAGAGTCAAATACTTTTACATGAGAATTTGTAGAAATGTAAGGAGAAGCAGGAGTGAGCCTAGAAAAGTGAAGACCCATAACCTTCCCCCACCACCTCAAACCATCACTAGGACTCCTCTGGGAGTCCCCAGCTCTACAGCCACAGGAAACTGAATTCTGCCAACAACCAGTGAGCTTAGAATACTCAGGGCCTCCAGATGAAAACGGAGCCTGGACAGCACCTTTATTACAGCCTTGTGAGGTCCTGAGCAGGAGACCAGTTAAGCTGTGCATAGACTCCTAGCCCACAGAAACTGTGAGATAATAAACATGCGTTGTTTTAAGCCAGTAAGCTTGGGGCAATTTGTTATGCAGCAATAGTAAACTAATACAGGCTCATTTCAGGAGCACAAAAAACTGGCTGCTGTGTTATAGCACAGGTTTGCAAGCATCCAGGGGTGCAGGTGTAGGACACAAAAAAGGTTTTCCATTTAGGCAGAGAACCAAAGTGGACAGGTAGACAGGGGACAAAATCACAGAACCATACCCCACTCCGCCTTGTTTGCGGAAGCAGTTGACTAAATTGTTTTATTTGCCAGATGATGTCCTTGCCTTGCTAGCCTTATTAACTTAAGGGCTTTCTCCTTTTCCCTCTCAGAGACTGCACAATGGCACCAGCAAAAGCCCATGAACTGGACCCAGTGTTAATATTGCTTACACCATTGGCACTTGGGAAGCAGAGCAAGACAGTGTGTGATTAGCTGCTCACTGTCTAAAGTAACAAAGTATTTCCAGTTTTATCAAATCTATTGTTTATTTGATAATTCCTAGGGTAAGACCTAAAGTCCAAATTGTCCAATGCATTCTTATCGTAATTTTTTTAAACTGGCTCTGAGCTTTAAAACTTTTCCCCTCTGGTTCATAAAGTACTCCACTTATTTTACCAATTTAATCTCCCAACAAATCTATCCTTATCCCTGAATTACAGGTAGGGAACTAAAACCCAGGACTATGGTTAGATTTATCCAGAGCCATCAAGTAAATTCCAGATGGGCTGGAATACCCCAAATGCTCTTTCGTCTAAGCAGTTACATAACTCTTTAGTATGTGTGTGTACGGGTATGTGTATACATATTTTACCTGATATTTCCCCAGGAGTTATTTCCACAGTCTGGGTTGTTATCTCAATAGCCTCTTATTTTTGACCCAATCTACTAGAGTTCAAGAGGTACCCAGCACAGATTGAGCTAATTATTACTAGAGGGAAGCATAAAGGTGTCATTTGATGAGGCAGCAATTCACATATGATAAAACAGTTTTTTGAACTAAAAATAAGGACACCTCAGGGCTAGACAATGGAGTAGAATATGTAAATATGAGAGCTGCCCTCAAACCTAGAATATATGTTTACACACATCCACAGATGTATTTTAAAGACATCCATACTTTTATATGTTCAACATCACCAGTAAAAAAAATACCTTGTTGAAGCAAGCCTTTGCTCATAGGTTAAGCTCGACAAATACTCCGTAACTGAGTAGTTTGTGCAGTTACAGACTTGAAAGTAACACAAAGTTACCAAACAGACAACCCAAATCCCAGGAGCTGAAAAGACTAATTATTACAAGTAACACTGTCATCATCTATGCATAAAGGAAAATGTCATCCATTTGTTAAGAATTTACTAGGGAAACTGACATTTGGGGGTACCTCCTATATGCCTGGAATTAGGTTAAATGCTTTGCATAAGTCATTCCACTTATTCTCAATAAGAATCCTTTAAGGTAAATATTGCTACTGCCACTTTGCAAATACAGAAACTTAGATTCAGAGGGGTTAAGTAACTTGCCCAAGGGACACAACTACTAACTGCCTCTTGAATAAAACACACACAGGTAAAGAAAGGCCGAAACCAACAAAAATCCTACTGGAAGGAGCTCCAAGGGTTTCCCTATTTTGTTATAGTAAAATTGCATTTCACTGTTCTGGTAGAAGGCATATTACTAGCCTATCAGACCCGAAGATAAAACAGAACTGACCTCCAATTTACTTTAGTATTGTCAAGGAGTGGGAAATTTCTGCCTCTACCCCTCTTAAGTTCTTGTGGTGGGACTAATGATAAAATTGACACAAGACAGTTTAACAGGAGAAAAAGCAACACATTTTAATTCAGATGCACGGAGGTATCAGAAATGGTACCTAAGAAGTGGCGAAAGCAGGTACCTTTTATACTTTTTAGACAAAGAAACAATAAATTTGTGAGGAACTGACGGGAGAAAGAAATAGGTTTGGGGTGCTCAATTAGTGAAGAATCTAAACAGTCTGGGCTTGGGATATTAAATTAAAGAAGTAACAAGGTTTGTTCACATAAGCTTCTTGACCTCTGTAAACAAATTCCCTATCTCTAGCGGTAAGGGTGTCTTTCTACTTCCAAATGTAGGGAGTGCACGTTTCACATAGGAGATTTCCTGCTTTCCGAGAGACAAAGAGGAGGGTCTGAGTGTCCGTCTTGCACTGGCTGCTTTTTAAGTAATTTTGATTCAAAAAAATCAAAATGCCATTGTGGCATATTTTAGGGCTGCCCACCCTGAGTCGCAACAGTATGTAATCAAGTAAATCAAATTATATATTTAAAGCCCAGTTGGGGCTATCCCTTTCCCCTGCCCCTGTTTGGGGAGGGGGGTGGGTAGCTTTATTTAGGTGGAATCTCTTTATGTGAAAAGTATAATCTTGGAGCATAAAGAGATATAAGAATTACAAAGAAGCCCCTAAAAAAAAAAAAAAAAAAAAAAAGAATTACAAAGAAGCTACTATTTGATGCGACAAGTGAAGGAGCAACAGGAGAAGTTGTAATAACCATAATGACTGTTATTATTTAATGCATTATTTTAAGCACTTTCCATAAAATAACATTTAATCCTCACAACAATCCTATGAGGATACTATGATCATCTCCATTTTATAGGTGAAGAAACTGAGGCACAAAGAATTAAATAGCCTGCCCAAGGTCGCACTGAGCATATGGAAGAACGAACACTGGAACTCCAGAGTCTGGGCTCTTAACTACTAAGAATTATGAGGAATTAAGGTCCTCCTGGCTTTTCCTCTCACCCCCACCCCTCCACAGCACAAAAGCTCTTAACCCTTTCCTCTGTTAGGGGATGATCATGATTTAAGACTGGAAACTGGTTTTGAATAGGACTTTTTGTTATATGAAATGCAGCCTAGTCTGTTTTGTTACTCCGGGAAAACTGTTCTACGCCCACCCCACTGCAGCTTCTAACCAGACATTCTCCCTTTTCCATCCCAACCAAATAGAGCTGTCTTATGTCTGAGTTACAGCAGCAAAGTATACTGATGACACAAAGCATGACACTCACAGCCAACGCGTATGTGTTTTAACAGAGACCTTCAAATACTGCTTGAACCAAAAGAACAACTGTTAACTATAGAGCTGCAGGCACCATGGCAGGTTTGGGAAGCTGCATTAAGAAGAGTGGGTATGGCACATCCCTGGTGGTCCGGTGGTTGACTCCGCGCTCCCAATGCAGGGGGCCCAGGTTCGATCTCTTGTCAGGGAACTAGATCCCGCATGCCACAACTAAAGATCCCGTATGTCGCAATGAAGATCCCACATGCAGCAACAAAGATCCTGCATGTCACAACTAAGACCGGGTGCAGCCAAATAAATAAATAAATAAGAATGGGGGTCTCACAGAGAACAGACTTGTGGCTGCCAAGGTGCAGGGGAAGGAGAGGGATGGACTGGGAGTTTGGGGTTGGTAGATGCAAACTATTACATTTAGAATGGATAAACAACAAGGTCCTACTGTACAGCACAGGGAACTGTATTCAATATTCTGTGATAAACCATAATGGAAAAGAATAAAAAAAGAATGTATGCATGTGTATAACTGAGTCATTTTGCTGCAGAGCAAAGTCTGGAACAACATTGTAAATCAACTATACTTCAATTAAAAAATAAACAAAAGCATCAAAAATACCAAATATAAAAAAAAAAGTGTCTCTGGAGGAATTCATCCAATTAGGGGTAACCAGAATGATACTGAATTGTGTATTATGTAATATATGGTATTATAAATATGCAAATATATGGTATTATGAAGCAACACCAATTAAATTTTAGGCTTAAATAAAAGTAAATTAACCCTAAAACGTACACTGAGGGATTCAGAATCAGATGGCAGATACAACCCATGACTATAAAAAGTAGTAGAGGTCTTCCCTGGTGGCGCAGTGGTGAGAGTCCGCTTGCCGGTGCAGGGGACGCGGGTTCGTGCTCCAGTCTGGGAGGATCCCACGTGCCGCAGAGCAGCTGGGCCCGTGAGCCATGGCCGCCGAGCCTGCGCGTCCGGAGCCTGTGCTCCGCAACGGGAGAGGCCACAACAGTGAGAGGCCCGCGTACCGCAAAAAAAAAACCAGACACAATAATCTACCTTGTTAGAAGTCTGATAGTGCTATCTTTTCCAGAAGATAGTGGGGGCAGGCCTCTGGGGTAATTTCTTCATCTTGTTACCGGCTAAATGAGTGTGGATACTTGGTGACAATTCACTGAATTGTACGCTTATGATTTGTACACTTCTCTGGATGTATGTTATGCTTCATTAAAAGGTTGTTTTAAAAAAACAGGTACAGTGGTTCTAATCTTTGGTGCAGTTCTCATCACCCAGAGGAAGCTGAGGCTCAGAGTGTAAGAGGCTTGACTAAGTGTTACCGGCAGAGCCCATAAACAATTCCTGGAAAATAAAAATAGAGGCTGGGTAATAAAGTCTAACCTTTTTTTTTCCCCCTTTGTGCTTCGTTTAGTTTCACTTGCTCACCTGGTGCCACAGGCAGAGTCCTCATACGTCGCACTTCGTACCAGGGTTCCTTGTGAGAAATGGCTGCGTTGACGCCTCAGCTCGTCAGCTCGTCGGGCCGGGTGCTGAGGCGCTGTGCACGACACCTCAATCCAAGATGGTGGCTGCGGCGGGCCGTGTGCAGAGACTCCGCCCCCGAGCAGCACGGCTGTGCCCCGGCCCCTCCCCCACTGGCTGATGAGATCCCTGTAAAGCAGCCCTGCCGCTGGAGAGCTTGTGCTCTCGAGGGGTCTATTCTTTGATCAAAGAATAAAATTTTCCTTTGCTTCTGAACTCGGCTCCATTCCATTGGCTCAAACAACCCCGGGCAGGAGGGCCCTTGTCGGGTCTGGCGACTCTGTCAAGTCGGACTATGGCCTCTTCGCCTGCACCCATCCGCTAGGCTCCGGGCTCGCCCCGGCTCCAGAAGGAGGACGGCGGAGGCTCTGGGAGGTTGACGTGAGGATGATCACCTCAGGGCTCTGAGGATACCCTGCCCAGGTAGGACGGCCGCAGCCTTCAGCCGAATTCAGAGCAACTCCTCCCAGCAACCCGTATTGGGGTGGTTCTTTATCGACTGAGGTTCCACAGGCTCCCCTCCCGGGATCAGCACGGAATACCAGCTGCCCCAGGGAATGAGTGCAGACGCCACGGACTCCCGCGTACTTTCAGCTCTCACCGGGCGGGAGGTCCAAAAACTCCTCCTTTGAGAAGACCCTGCCTCAGACATTGGTGCCAACCCCCAAGGGACCAAGTTGGTCGGGAACTCACGCAGCTGAGCTGCTCTGGCCACAGGTGGCCCCATCTCACCTCCTGTGGGACATTCTGACTGAGGAGGGGCTGACTATCTCAAACCCAGGCTGCTACAGAGTCAAGGGGGACCCCAATTATATCAGAGTCCACGCCATTTAGACGCCTCCTACTTTGGTCTTTTGAGGAATCCATTGACCATTTGGTGCTGGTTTCAAATTTCCCGAACTGAAAGTCTTATTTCGGTCAAATCTTGTGGCATTTGTGTGCCAACAAATTACTCCAACCGCCCCCTCAGTAGCTGGAAAAAAATCCAAGACAGAACATCTAACGTATGGGGAACAAACCTCCACCATATGAAGGACAACCCAGTAGGGTGCACCCTGCAGAATCGGAAGTCTTTTGGGTATCACCAAACTGGAAGTAGACCCAGATACCCCTACCTCTTGCCTGGTTGAGATTGCCTACTGGGTATTTAATAACCTGGATGCAGAAGAGGAAAAGTCAGAGGATAAAAAGGTCCGACGCAAGCCCACCTACTGGCTGTTGCCCTTCAATGACTAACTGCCCACGGAGACGCTCGACTCCGGTGAGTGACCCCTGCCCCCCACGAGGGAGAGCAAGCCAAGGACTAGGACCCAATCAGTGTGCCATCTGTAAACAAGAGGGACGCTCGAAGGGAGGATGCCCTAGCCACCCTCAAAGAGGGAGGGAAATGGCAGATCCCAGCCACTAGCCTGGAACACAGATGGTCCAAATAGATGAAGAACGACGGGGTCAGGGGGCTTCAATTGACCCCCAAGGAGCCCCGGCTGACCCTGGAAATGGGAGAAAACCTGTCGAATTGTTAGTCGAAACTAGTGTCACTTACTGGGTTCTGAACACCAGACTGGGCAAACTCAGTCACAAGAGTTGTAAAATTAAGGGGGTATCAGGGAAGGCCTAGGAACAGGCATTCATAGAGCCATTAGAACGCCATTCCTTCCTTTATGTACAAATCGGAGATTGGCGTCCCCTTAAGGGCATAGGATGATAATGTTAATGGCTGAGGGCAAACCTCCCCAGACAGAGCAATTCCATCTCCCCAGAGTAAATCCTGAAGTCTGGGCCCAGACGGGTGGGATGAGCTTGCAGGAGCTAGTCGCGTGATAGTCCATCAAAAACCTGGACATGTATGTCCAATAGAAAAGAGCACCCCCTTTGTTGGGAGGCCTTATTGGGCACTGCTTCTGCAATTGACCAGGGCCTTAACAGACCAGGCCAAATCAGCCTGTAATACCTCCATTCTCCCTGTAAAGAAACCCAGCGGGGAATACCGGATGGTACAGGACCTCAGAGCAGTCAGCAAAGCCCCAAGGATATACATCCAGCAGTCCCTAATTCCTACACCCTGCTGGCCACTTCACTGTCCTCCAGGACCTGATATTCTGTATTAGATTTAAAAGAATGCCTTCTTCTGTATTCCATTAGCCCCAGAGTCACAAGAAATTTTTGCTTCTGAGTGGCAGGACCCAAACACACAACAAAAAGGATACTGCCCCAAGGATTCAAAAATTCCCTCACCATCTTTGGGGAAAATTTAGTTAACGACCCAAAAGATCTACATCTGGAGGAGGGAACCCTCCTTCAATATATAGAACATTCTGATCACCAGCCCTACTATGGAGGCCTCTGACAAAAATACTGTAACCACCCTGAACCACCTGGCGGAGAAAGGATATAAGGTATCCAAGAAAAAGGTTCAAATATCACAAACTAAGGTGACCTACCTAGGCTTCATTCTCACCGAAGGTCAGAGAAGCCCACCCCAGGAAAGGAAAAAAGGCATTTGCAGCCTTGACTCTCCTATAGAAGGCAGCTTAGGGGCTTCCTGGGGATGGCCAGGTTTTTCCGCATCTGGATCCTTAACTATGGTCTAATAGCTGGATCTCTGTATGAAATGTTGAAAGGAAAGAATGATGACCCTTTTGAATGGAGCTCAGAATGTGAAGGGGCCTTTCAAGAATTGAAAAAGCAATTACTGCAGGTCCCTGCCCTGGCCCTCCCAGACTTAGCTGAACCCTTTGACCTTTACATTCATGAAAGAAGGGGAATCGCCCTTGGGGTATTAGCTCAAAAACTGGGAGCCCTTGCTCAGGTGGTTGCTAATTTCTCTGAAAAATTAGTTCAAACTGCTAAAGGATGGCCTCCTTGCCTATGGACAGTAGCAGCTACTACAGCCCTGCTGAAAAGTTAATGTTTGGTCAGCCAATCACTATATGGACTCCACACCAGGTTCAGCCTTTAGTAAGTTCCAAAGGAACAGAATGGCTATCCCCCAAAAGTTGATTCAAGTTCAAGTAATGCTTTTAGACAACCCAGTGCTTACTGTAAAAATCTGTTACACACTAAGCCTGCCACCCACAGAAACGGGACCCCTGGAGCATGACTATATGGAAACCACAGACACAATCTATTCCAGTCGCCTGACCTGGGAAGTGAGCCTGTCCCAAACACTGAAGAGGAATGGCTCACAGATGGGAGCAGTTTTATGAGAGGGGAGAAGGCTGGCAGGATATACAGTAACCTCCCAGACCCAAATCACAGATGCATGAAGGGTATCGCCATGGACTTCTGCCCAAAAGGTGAAGTTGATAGCCCTCACCCAAGCCTTAGAGTTCAGGACAGGGAAGATCTTTTTTTTTTTTTTTAATTGCATTGAAGTATAGTTGATTTACAGTGTTGTATTAATTTCTGCTGTACAGCAAAATGATTCAGCTATACATATATATATACTTTTTCATATTCCTTTCCGTTATGGTTTGTCACAGGATATTGAATACAGTTCCCTGTGCTATATACAGTAGAACCTTGTTGTTTATCCATCCTATATATAACAGTTTGCATCTGCTAATCCCAAGCTCCCAATCCTTCCCTCCCCCTTGACAACCACAGTCGGTTCTCTATATCTGTGAGTCTGTTTCTGTTGCATAGATATGTTCATTTGGGTCGTTTTATATTTATTTATTTTTGGCTGCGTTGGGTCTTTGTTGCTGTGCACAGGCTTACTCTAGTTGCGACGAGCGGGGGCTACTCTTCGTTGCCGTGCACAGGCTTCTCATTGTGGTGGCTTCTCTTGCTGCGGAGCATGGGCTCTAGATGCGCGGGCTTCAGTTGTTGTGGTTCGTGGGCTCCAGAGCAGAGGCTCAGCAGTTGTGGCGCACGGGCTTAGTTGGTCCACAGTATGTGGAATCTTCCCGGACCAGGGCTTGAACCCATGTCCCCTGCATTGGCAGGCAGATTCTTAACCACTGCACCACCAGGGAAGTCCCTGGGTCGTATTTTAGATTCCACATATAAGTGATATCACATAATATTTGTCTTTCTGTTTTTTCTTTTTTCCCCCAGCCACGCTGCTTGCAGGACATTAGTTCCCCAAACAGGGATTGAACCCCGGGCACTCAGCAGTGAAAGCATGGAGTCGTAACCACTGGACCACCAGGGAATTCCCTCTTTTTCTCTTTCTGACTTAACTTCAGTTAGTGTGATAATCTCTAGGTCCATCCATGTTGCTTTAAATGGCATTGTTTTTTATGGCTATGTAATATTCCATTGTATGTGTATGCCATATCTTCTTTATCCATTCATCAGGACAGGAAAGATCTTGAACATTCACACAGTTGCCATCCTACACATACACGGGGCTATTTGGAAGGAAAGAGGTATGCTTACTGCAGAGAATAAACAGGTGAAATATGGCTTAAGCATAATGAAGCTCTTAGAAGCAGTACAGCTTCCAAAAAAGTGGCAGCCAGTCATTGTGGGGGCCACCAAAAGGGGTGGGGGGGTTCAGAGATAATAAAGGTAAACAGAGCAGATGCAACTGCCAAAAGGGTGGCCCAAGAAACAGTATCTTGGCAACAACCTCTTACATCTCAAAGGCCAGATCCATCCAATTATTCCCTAATCTACACAAAGGAAGAATTAGACAAAGCCCAAAAATGGGTGGAGACCCCAATCATCAGGGAAAGTAGAGAACCAATCAGACCTTGAAACCGGCCTTAGCCAAGCTATGTCAGGAAACTCAAAAAAATTGGATTACTTTGCTTCCAATTGCCCTGCTCCACATGCATTTTAGCCCCAAGGGATAAGATAAAGTTAAGTGCATTTGAGCTCATGTGTGGTAAACCCATTCCCTAAGCCCAAAAGAAGGGACACCTTAACCCCTTGAAATGGAACAACTCAAGTATGCCCTCCAGGGAGGAGAAACCATGAAAGGTCCAGTGGTTAGAACTCCGTGCTTTCACTGCTGTGGGCCCGGGTTCGATCAATTGTCATGGAACTAAAATCCTGCAAGCTGCACAGCACAGCCAAAAATTTTAAAAATAATTTAAAAATTTAAAAAAATAAAAAACCTGTAGTCCTGAGGTCCTATATACAAAAATAGTTTGGGAAAGCTAAAAAATTACTTTCCCAAAGTTAAAACCCTCTTCAAGGTTAAACATTTGCAGCAGTTCCTGGAAGTTACTCATTTCAAAAGAGGTAAATAGAGGCACTTGGCCCATCTGAGCTCATCACATGATGTGTGTTTTGAAAATAAAATCTCTACCTATGAACCATCCCTCTCAAAGATTTAAAATAACTCTCAGAGTCTGAAAGATCCTCTTCAACCGTAAAACAGTACATTAGCCACTGCCTCAAACAGGACTCAAAACACTGACCCTGCTTATTCCAGGAAACCCATTTAAATGGCAAAGAAAGAAACAAACAAAATGAAAAGGCAGCTTACAGAATGAGGGAAAATATTTGCAAACAATCTATCTGATAAGGGGTTAATATCCAAAATATATAAGGAACTCATATAACTCATAGCCAGAAAAAAAGGTCAGAGGACCTCAATAGATATTTTTCCAAAGACATACAGAAGTCCAACAGGTACATGACAAGATGCTCAAAATCACTTATCATAAGGAAAATGCAAATCAAAACCACGAGATACCACCTCACACCTATCAGAATGGCTATCATCAAAAAGACAAAAGATAACAAGTGTTGGTGAGGATGTGGGAATGTAAACTGGTACAGCCATTATGGAAAACAGTATGGAGGATATTCAAAAAATTAAAAATAGAACTACTATATGACCCAGCAATCTCACTTTTCAGTATACATCCAAAGAAAAAGAGAACAGGATATCAAAAAGATATCTGCACTCCTATGGGCATTGCAACATTATTCACAATAGCCAAGTTACGGAAACAACCTAAGTGTCCACTGATGGATGAAAAGATAAAGAAGATCTGTTTGTATATACATACAATGGGATATTATTCAGCCATAAGAAAGAAATCCTGCCATTTGCATCAAAATGAATGGACCTTTAGGGGATTATGCTAAGTGAAATAAGGCAGACAGAGAAAAATAAACACTGTACCATCTCATTTATACGGGGCATCTATAACAGCCAAACTCATGGAAACAGAGTAGAATAGTGGTTGCCTGGGTCTAGGGGATGGGGGAGATGGGGAGATATTGCCCAAAGGGTACAAACTTCCAGTTATAATTTGTAATTATGTGAGGTGATGGATGTGTTAACTAACCCTACTGTGGTAATCATTTTGTAATATATACATGTATCAAATCATCACATGGTATACCTTAACCTTACACAATGTTATATGTCAATTACATCTCCAAAAAGCTGGAGAATAAGTAAATAAGACCACTGCAACCTACAGTCAGAAAAAGTTAAACATACACACACACACACACACACACATACACACACACACACATACATACACACACACACACACATTCAGTTTTCTGATTGCTTCAGACAGTATATAACATTCTTCTTAATTTGTATGCTTCCTCTACCAGGAAAAAAAAGAAAATGTTAAGTGGATTCAAACCTCTTTAGGTAATTCAGTTTGAGACAAAGTGAAAAATTGTAGAGCCCTCCTCTCTCCCCTATACCTTCTCCCTTCATCTCCTTGAAGTTGCCCTGGTCCTTCCCAGAAGCCTGCATCAGGACCCTGCATCAGGACCTCCCTAGAACTGCTCTCCTCGTACTGAGAGGACCAGCATTCCTCTTTCCCTCCCTCCAAGCCACCAGTGTGGCTGACTTCAGCGAGGTAACAGAAAGAAAGCAACAGGACTGAAAAACATTCATTCTAAGATCAGTTCTCCAAGGTAGTCATATTTTAAAAGTAGAGCTTATTTATCCACATAAATTCCTACTAAATGAAATATGGATTTCAACTTGTGTGCCCAAGGAAATTAAAGAATTCCAGTACTGTGAGGAAAAGAGGGACCTTATTGTCACTTCTTAAAGAAGGTGGCTACTGCCCATGATATAAGGAGCTTCATGGTTTGACTCCTCACAGCCTTTTTTCCCATTTCTAGATTGACAAGATTTCAATAAATCATAGGCATATATTTGTGCAGGTAATATTTCAAATGTCATACCAAAATGTTGTTCAGAAACTGATGTTCAAATAAATGGTGAAAGAATTCTAACTTAGCTAGAGTATATGGCCATGATCTCTAAATGGGAGTCTGTTATTCACAATTTTCCCAGCTCCACAAACTCACTCTCTTTAAGACTGCTTCACGCTTTCCATTTCCATTGTTTCATATACATAAATACAACCACAAAGTAAAAGCAAAGCAGGAACTCAATTCATGGTCATTAAAACATCGGTGTTCTAGTGGCACTGTTAATAGAGGTCTAAACCTTTATGGTGGAATCTCTGGCATAGTGTGGGGTTACAATACCCAACCAACTTGTATTAAGCATCTACTAAATGTTAGCCATTGAGATTCAATACCTTCTATATTCCAGTTCTTTCATCCCTGGAGAGAGATGCTGGCATTCACCCAAATGCCTTTGATCAGGCCATCACTACATATCCCCTTGGACCCCACCATCATATAGTCTAGTCATGGAACAAATAGGAGAGTCAACCCAAGTCTATACATTTAGAATATGACTCCAAAGAAGCATAAGGTAAGTGATAAGAAGGATTTCGTATTTGCAGAAAAGAGCCATTTTTAGAAGAGGAATGCTTCTAAACTCTATAATTTACATTTTCTTAAGGAAGTGGAAATCAAGAAGTGGTGTTGGAAAACAAGAGCATGTTATGAATCGAGAAATATTTTCTAACCAAATAATCACCCCCATCCTTTCTGAGAAACTCCTAGACTTTTCCCTCTCTGAGCCTGAATCTCCAATTTACTGCATTATGTCAATTGTTTACAAGATGCAGATCCAGTCAATATTTATTTAATTATCAATAGTATTTGGTATCACTAGAGTGCCTAGTACAGTGCCTGGCAAGTATCTATTGAGTAGGCACTCAATAAATATTTGTTGCATGAATGAATAAACTGCTGAAATCTGTGACTCATATTTATTCAGCCAAAATACAAATGGTATTTTTAATTAATTCAACAACATATGGTATTGATTCTAAATGCGTTTCATTAAACTATAAGCAAGCACTGAGATACTGATACTACAAAGGTAATTCTGCTACTAGAGTATAATTATACTAATGCATTACTAGACTTATTTGTTAAGTACAGACTATAAATATGCTTTAATTGGGCCTTCATTAAGTTATACAGAAATTTTAAAATGCTTAGGCTACCAGATTTCTCTTTCCTCAGGAATAGGAAGGAAGTACCTCCCTTAGACCCAGGCAAGAGGGCCCTTGTCCTGGATCCCCTATCTGGCACTTGTCCAGCTGGAACCATCACCCCTGCCAGTGACAGAGTCTGCAGGGCCAAAGGGATATGCATACCCAAAGCCCACATCCCCCCCTCCTAGAACACGCTCTGGGTATCTAGGACCCCAGAGTTTCCAGGTCAAACAACCCCAAGCTACTTCCAGAACTTGTGCAGCACCACTTCCCAGGGTCCCTCCTCCAGAGGGTGGACCACACCTAGAGTGCTCATGCCTCAGCCTGAGGGGGTGAATGTACATAGTGGAGAGGGATGCCCATGTGAGTGCATGCAAGAGAGAGCCAGGGATGGGGAGAGAGGCAGATGGCCTCAGGCTAAGAACCAGGGCTTGCCTTCCCTGTGTCACCATATTTCAGCACATACCACCAAGAAGACCAAGAATTCTAAATTCAAAGCTGCCTTCCAAAATTACTGGAAAACAGGCATCAAGGTGTTGGTTAACTTTGGAGGATAGCATTATGGGTCATTTTTTCTATGTGTTTTTTTGCCTCACATTTCATGTCTATAAAATGGAAATAACAATAGGACATCCCCCGTCAAATTGTTATTAAGACTAAATGAGATCATGCATATAAAGTTGAAGCACAGTACCTGACGCAGGATAAATGCTTGATAAAATAATTGTAACTACAGTTAGTATTACACACATGTACTAATTCTGTAACTAGGAACACAGGCAATAAATGCTATTTTAAAGTACTATTGAAAAAAAAAAGCAGACTTCTGGGTTGCCATGAAAATGTGTGTGTCAAGATGGAAAGTAAAACAGTTAACAGTTTGGTAGCTTGATGTACAATGTTTCAGAATTTAGACACATGGTTTGTGGACATCTATGTACACTAGTGACCCTGACTTTGCAAATATTAGGAGTGCTCTCCTCAAATTCTTTTCTTGAACTTCAAATATCCAAATATCCTGAATATGCTTAATGAAGTATCACAGGTGAGAACCTGCCCATTTAAACCTTTGGGATTTCTTATGATCTCAAACTTAACCAACAGAGGGGCTTGGTTCAGATGAATAGGTTTTCTTTAAGCAGCCTATAAATGTCAACAGGGTCCATCTCGGGTGGTAATAATATTCACACATAATAATGAAGTTTATTGAGCATTTAGCAGATGCCAGGTACACTAGCAAGTAATTTGCATACATTATTCCATTCAGTTCTCAAGACTCTAAAGTGGGTAAAAATATTATTTTATTCAACAGATAAGGAAAGTAAGGTATAGAGAAGTTCAATAATTCAATAACTTGTCCGGGTTTCCACAGCGGAAGGGACAACCTCTGGGTGCCAGCTGGCTGGGCAGCCTGCAAAGCGCCTGCTGTCTGCCATGTACTCCACTGCCTCGAGCACCACCATCCTCTCTACGTCTCTGCCTCTTCTCTTCCTGAGACTCTCTCATCTTCACCTTTGCTCAACTTTGCCCCACCCGACTCAGACCTCAGGTCTCTGACCCCAGGTTATAATTGCTAATTGTGTTGAACGTAGAAATCGCTTGGGGGCAGGGGATGGATGCCGTTCAACACACGCACAGGAAAGCAAAGATACTCCTGAGTTGAAGGTACCTGGGAATCGGGCAGGCTATGCCCCATGATGGCATGAGGGAACCAGAGCTGATTCATGAAGATTCCAGAGGGAGTGGTGGTAAGTCAGAGCATGGGGCATGTACGGTGCATCTGGTGCCAGGAGTGTGCTGTGGGTGAGTGTCTGCTGTACCTTGAAAAAGAAGGGACAGAAAAGGACAGAACTGAGAAGATGTGCAGCCGTGAGCCTCAGTCAGTGCTGAAGTGAGGGAAATGGTCATCCAAACTGAAGGAGAGTTTCCAGGCAGGGAGCACAGTTTGGGTTAGACACAATAAATAAGGAAAATTCACTCTTCTTCTTTAAACACCAAACCAAACCTACTCTTGCTGGTTTAGTTAGATCATATCTATGTATTTAAAAAGTGAACCTAACCTATGTGTTTTGAAATATAGAGATGGGAGAGGAGTTATAAATTTCCTCAAAACTGATATGTTTGGATTACAGTCCATGAGCCTGAGAGAGGCAAAATATTTCCAGAAGCATGTCACTGGATGAAATAGTTTGGGAAGGAGCAAGGGGAAAATGAAGCCTCCTTTCTCTTCATCTCCCTTTCTCTCTTTTCTTTCATCTTCAAACGCACTGACTGAATATGCTTACTCTTGGGGAATAGATTGAGGCATAATCATGACATCTGCCCTCTACGGAGAGAGAAAGATGAAAATGATATTTCATTTTAAGTCCACATTTCAATTCAACCTCACCCCTCCCCCTGTACAAAAGCATCTAGGGCACTCAAAAACTCTTACTTGCTCTTGTTTCTGTTACCATGACAACAGGCATCTGTTCTGAATGGACCAGAAGTGTAGGGAAACAAATACATTTCAACCTACTTGAGAAATACTTTCTTGTTGATAGTGTAGGGGAGGAAAACTTCTCCCTTCTCCCTTCTAGGTTCTTTGGCTGGTCTAATAATTCAATTGACATAAGGCAGATTAACAGGTGAAAATTTTAATTTCATATATACAGAAGCCCATAAAAATATGAAACTCCAAGAAGTGACCAAAGCAGGCAGCTTTTATACCTCTTAGACAAGGAAAAAATTAATTTGTGAAGAATTGGCCAAACAAAGGGGTTTGGGCTTGGGATTAGTGAAGAAGTAACAAGGTGTGTTTACGCAGACTTTGTGGCCCTGAATTCCCTATCTTTGGCAATAAGGATGCCTTTTACCCTCCTGGTACAGGAAGAGTAACTTCACATGAGAGAATTATTTCCTGCTTTCAGGGAGACAAAGGAGTGTCAGAATGTTCTTCTTGCACTGGCTGTTTCTAAAGTAACTTTGATTCAATATGCCAAAGAATCATATTTTGGGGTAACATACTCTGCTCTCCTTCAGTCCTACCTTCGAAACTTCCAAGAAGTTTCACAATTCAGAAGCCGCGTTGGCAGATTGCTCCATTATTTCATTGAATTCCTCTTTTAGTCCTGAAAATAGGTTGGTTCAGTCAAACTTATTTCAGGAGGTGGTGATGCTAAGGTGGGCTCCCAAAGTTAGGCCTGTATTGTGCTAGCAACAAGGTATTTAATAAACATTTCTAAGGAAACAAAAGAAAAACAAAAGGTCAATGGTTGGAGCAAGTTATAAACCCAATCTGAGCTTTGAGAGTAGTCAGTCAAGAAGATTTCTAGATATTGGGCTCAAAACATCTTCAGATGGAGTGAAGGCAGGCAGTGGCAATGTGACAGATTTCCTAGTTTTCAGTTTGAATGTCTTTGATAACCTTTCTGAGTAATTACACAGCAACAGGCCTGAAGATTGTCCATATATGAGCTGTTGTGTTGACTTTTCTGTAGTTTATATCAAGTTGTCCAACATTAGTTTGCACAGCTTTGGGAAAAGGGCAGTTTTAGTTCTCAGTGATTCCAAGTCAAGAAGGGTAGTAGAGAAATTGGAAACATTAATTGAGAGAGGTGTACCCAAATACTGGAGGAAACTAGAAGAATTCAGGGTCCAGTCCAGTTTACAAGTAGAAAACAAACCTCAAAGACAATAGCACTAGAATCTGATATCCACAGAGGCGTATTACTGAAATGTAATGAAACATAATTTTTCTCTCTATGATTACACCCATTTATATCAAAGATAACCGCAGTAACACTAATTTGTTTACAAATTGAGTCTAGTTTCAATAAACTTGACTTGATTATTTACGTAAGTGCAGCAAGGATAGTGATTGACCATATAGGCTCTTTTAAATATTCTTTGCTGGAACTTTTCATAAAGAATCTCAGACTGAGCTCTAAAAAGCCTCTCTTCTAGGAGAAGCCAAGCTGAGAATTTGCCATCAGACTTTGCTTGCAGTACCCATAGATTTGGGTAAATTTCTCTCTTCTTGAGGTCCCCAAAATACCCTGAGTTTCTTGCACCTGCCAGGAAGTGACCTTCCTTACTTGCCTGGTAAGGCTGCCAGGAACCCTGTAAGCAAGGTACCAGGATGTTTTTCCAAGGGACTTTATTGGCTACTGAGTATATATACATCTCTCTCAAATATGACATTCCAATCAGAGCCTTGGTAACATAACCAATGTTTTTAATTGTGTCTTGTTACAAGGAGAACATTATTATTGAACTTACAAATAATTGTATTGCCATAAAAATAATAATACTCAGTGAATTTTCCTAATTCTTGAGGGATCAGGTAGGAAGACAGAGTAATTGCTTCATCTTTATTCACAAAGGTATACTTTATCAAATTGCCCTAAGTCATAGGTATCTTAAGAGAAAAGAGAAAAATGTTTCCTTAAATCTAGAAAAACAAAACACTAAAAGAACCAGCAATGTTTCAGTCATAAAAATTAAAATCATCCACCTTAGTCATTTCAGTCCTATGCAATTAATTCTTGTTGACCTTGAACTTTGTTAGCAATTTTATGAATCCAGTTTTTCCTTAAAGTTCTGTAAATTCTTACTCAGTTCAGTTGTATGATCTGAAAGTTATCAGAAACCTGTATTCTAGAGTACTTGTCAGAGTCCTTTCTATGAATTTCTCTAAAGATGAAACACATTTGCCAAAGCCATCAAACAATAACTGTAAATGCCAAAAGACTTAAAATGGTCATGGTTAAAGATCTGATGAGAGTTCATTATTATGCAGTTGACAAGGAAATTTGATTATTTCTGTGACACACAACACTTCAAGATAATGACTAGAATTATAAGTGATAACATACCAGGAGATATCAGATTTCTAAGAATTGTATACAATTTATGGAACATTTGTATTAATAACATATATCTATACAAAAGTAACCTAAAAAGGTTTAGCATCACTTATTTGACAATGCTTCTCATGTAATTTAACATATCAAATAAGCCTAATTAGTGTAACATCTCTCTTTTATAAGGAGATGGAACAAATCTTTTAAGATGTTTCAGGGACCCTCTGGAAAATCCCATACTTAGTTTGAGGTCAACAGGACTTCATTTAAAGCTTGATTTGGGGAAGTTTTTCAAAAATATAAAAAAGTTTTCGACACTCGACTCAAAAGGATCACAGATCATTATGAAACAATACTTAATTAGCCATTTAACCAAAGTGACAAAAAATTTCAAGGGCACATACAGAAAGTTACATAGTTCTGAGCAAAGTTTAGCTCTTTTAGTATCTAGAAGATTCAGTTTACTTAAGTAATCAAAGACCTGATGATGAAGATAACATGAAACACAAAAAATTTTTTTTTTTTTTTTTTTTTTTTTTTGCGGTGCGTGGGCCTCTCACTGTTGTGGCCTCTCCCGTTGCGGAGCACAGGCTCCGGACGCGCAGGCTCAGCGGCCATGGTTCATGGGCCCAGCCACTCCGCGGCATGTGGGATCTTCCCGGACCGGGGCACGAACCCGTGTCCCCTGCATCGGCGGCAGACTCTCAACCACTGAGCCACCAGGGAAGCCCCCAAAAATTATTTTGATAAAACACAAAACCTTTGCTTTCTTGGCAGATTACTTAAAAGGTAAAGAGAAATCTTTCACAATGTCTTATCGAGAGCAGACCCATAGTCCAAAAGAACTTTCTCCTTTTAGCAGATGAAACAAAATTAAATTGTACTTTTATATAAGTATACTATTGGTGTTAAAGCTTATTTTTAAACCCTTATAATAACAATTCAATTTTTAGCCAACTTGACCACACAAGATTCTTTTCCTCTCTCCCCCACCATCTATCTATCTCTCTCTCTCTCTCCCCAAATTTCTATGTCCATAGATTTCCCTTTACCCTGCTCTTTTCCTTTCTAAAATATGCAACCTTACTTTACTTCTTTTCCATTAAAAAAGTACATCTCCATACCTCATACCTTTTCTAAGCCAAAAACACAACTTACTTTCCTTGTATACAGGGTTGCAAGGAAAATTTGCAAATATTACTATTTCTAATAGTTTTAATTGCATTAGAATTCTTAACCCTTAAAAACCTTAATTTCTATTGAAAATTAAGAAGTAAGCTTTGCAAAGAATTGAACTGTTATAACAGCATTCTTTAGATTTGCAAATTTATGAATACATTTCATAACCTTTAGAAATGCTTTCTCATAGTACAGTTTTTTTTTTGGTAATAAGGAGCTAAAAGTAGATAAACCTATGTTTAATAACTAATGTTTCTGTATTTTATTTTATTAGGAAATGATCTAGATATTAAATAAATTTCCATCATTTACTTTAACTTAGCAAAACCCTAAGGGTGTAAGTTACCTAAGAGATTTAGGAAAATATTTAAGTAGACATATCATAAAACATAATCGTTATTGAAAAGTTCGCTTAAAATTTTTATTCCACTTGCATTTAATTCACTTGCTGTTAACAGCCATATTTAGATTACTCATGAAAATTTCAAGAGACGTTAAAGCAGCTAGTCATCATCTTATTTTTCTTGTTCACAAATTTTATAACAGGACATCACAAGCTTATTTGACTTTTAGTAAACCAAGTAAAATAAAAGTATTATGCTTAATGTTGGTAACTCTAAAGGTATGCATGTTTTAATTAAACCAAGAAATCTTAAACTAGTTTTTATTTACTGAATATTATCCTAGATCACATGAACTTGAAAAACATTTGGATTAGTTTTTATATCTCTAAGAGTGTACTTAATTTATATAGCACTTGTTTGCCTTTATGCCAATTAAATGAGCTCTTTACAAATTAATTTTAGCAGTACCATCTGGAGGTAGAAAAAATGTATATATATACATAAACATACATCCATGAATATACATAAACACAGAGACAGTATAGACAGGCATAGAGACCCTATAGCTTCTGTTACAAAATTTTAGTTGTGAATGGGGTACAATAATATAAAACTCACTAGCTAATAAATAACAGTTGAAATAAGTTTACCAGCTCAGGTGACTAAAGCTTTTTACTATTTATGGAGAAGATTTTCAAAACTTGTATTTGCCCTTGACAAATAATCTTATGGAGGCTGTGGACTACAGTTTGGGCCAGAGAGCTATTGTAGCAGTTTGTATTTTAGAAAGCCTCTTTTCCCTATTTTTTTCCGTCAGTCCCAAGCATGTGTGAGCATTGTTTTAGTTATCTCTTAGGGTGTTTACATTTCAAAGACATGGTAAGATTGATATCTTCAAGGGACATAGAAAGAACATAAATTTTTCCTAGGAGGTTTGGAGAATATTTGTCTATTATCAGAAGTCTAGGATAATTACTATTTACATGTTTCCTTCTCTTTCTTAAACGCTATTATACTTCCAATGTCCTGATTTTTTACAATATCTGCAAATGTCTGAAGGCAAATAAAGAAAGAGTCTGAGTGGGCTTTGGGTTGCTCTCAGAGTTTTGCTTTTGTTCTTCTAAAGTTTCAAGTTGCAACTCAAGAATTTAACTCTTTTTTTCTCTTGCATCCCTGCAAACTATCTTCAAAGAATTGAGTGATGCTTTCATTGTAATGCTTAGAGGTTGATTAGCCCACTAACCACCAATTTTGAATCTGCCTTTTTATATCAGGGAGAAATTTTCCTACTAAGGCAAAATTTAAAAGATTTTTTATGTTCTAGAGCTTCGGGGTTTAGTGAAGTATACCTTTCAAAACTATAAAACGTTCAACAAAGGCCTTGGATGCTCTCCTTCCTTCTGAGTGCTCAGTTTAAACTTAGACCAATTCACGTTAGAGGGGAAAGCCTCCACTAATGTCTCTAACAGCCCCTCAATCTCAGCCTCTGGCTGAGCCATTTCCTGGTAACTTGCAGGAAGGCCTGGGAGAATTTCTGGTCATCTGTTTCCTCCAAGGGAGATTTTCTCCAGGAGGGCTGTCTGACTTATCTGACAATTATAGTCTAATATGGGTGGGAAGAACACCCCTTGGCAGCCAAACAAGGTCACTGTGAATAGGGTTTTGAAAAGCCATTAATTCCTCCTTAAATTTGGTAGAATCTTCCAAAAGTAGAAGTCAAGGGGCTTTATAATTTAAAAGATCTGCTGCTGTCTGGGGAACATGAATTCTTTGGGTGGGGTTCTAGACTATATATCTGCAAAGGGCATTGCATAGGAAGGCCTAAAGCTAGCAGGACCTGATTACAGAGCCCTAGCGAGTAGGAAGAGTTGTAAGGGACAGCAAAGTGAACCCCACTTCTTGTCCTGGGTGCTTCTGCTAAATTCACTTCCTGACTTTCAGCATTTATGTGAATAACCTGTATACCCTAGCTATTAGGCTGGAGTGTTCTCTGTAAATCTTGCAGAGAAAGGGAAGTTAAAACAGGCAGCAGGGTGTTTAAGGGATTTTCTGGGGAAGGTGGAGGAATTTGGGGAGCTAAGGGAATTTGCTGAGGAGACAGGGCCAGAAAGGAGCTAAGGGGAAATTATGTGAGATGTAGACTTTACTTTTTAAGTCTAATCTCTGTTCTTTCGTATTGTTAAGGGAGTCCCTAAGGCTAGGATACTCCTTTGTAGCCATTTTTTAAATTTGGTCTTTCCACAGGTACCAATAAAACAATTGTTTAGAATGAGAGGTCTGTAAAAGAAATTTTTTTGAAATACAGAAGTTTTTCCAATTCAAACAATCTTTTGTCTGGTCATTGATGAGTAGGATCTTATATTAATTTCAGTAATGACTCAAACCAGTAAGCTTTTTTATGGCTTAACCATGGACACAGAGACATCCCAAAGGAGAATGCAAAAGATGCAGCCCTCACAAGATTCAGAAGGTTCACCCCCAAAGCCTGTGAAAGCAAAGACCTTCACTGCCACAGGCAGTAAGAAAGTTTTAGTGAAAAGGGTGTCTCCAGTTCCTCACAAGATTGTGAGATGCCCTCAGTCACAGACCCACACTATATGTAACACTGGGCAGGTACTACTGGAATGGGACTTTTCCAGCGCTAACCAGACAATGAAAATTGAGACAACAAAGGCCCCTTGTAGACAGGTGCACCCTTATGCCAAATTCCTCCGAGAGCTGGACAATGAGAATGCTGCTGTGACTTCATGTCTCGTAACCCCAGTTTATTCAACTGGCCACCAAATGCAAGATGGTATTTGCACTTTCTAGCTGGTAGAAACTAGAGAGAATATTCTCACTGTTCACAAAGACAAGCTTTGGGGACATAGAACAAGATTTCATATGTCCTTGAATCCCTTCACCATTTTCGTGCTCAATGGCTCCCAGTACATATTCACTCCCAACTGTAAGCACCTGTGCCTCTTTTCTGGCGATCTCCCTCCCACTGTCCAAACCCAAATGTATGTCCCCTGGGGAGCCTTACCCTGTATGACTACAGGTGCAGATGATAAAACGCTTCTTCTCTGCAAACTGAGGGAGACCACTCGAGGGAGTGCTCCCCTTTTTGGACTTGGCTTCAGGCGACGCCCTCACTTGACCTCTTCCCCTTGTAAGTCACACTTCCCAACCCCCTTCCAGGGGACACTTCCTAATCAATAAATTGCTTTCTAGAGCATCCTCCTCAGGATCTGCTTCTAGGAAACCAACCTAAGACAGGCTAGTGTTAATGGCCGGAGTACTTGCTTCAAAAACATGGTTAGAAGTAAACACTTGGGTGAGAAATGTTTCAGTCTTTGCAAGGCTTGACACACAAGCTTTAGTATTTGAGCATTTGAGAGAGTAGCAATAGGCATTTTGTCCTTCAGTATGAAAGATGGAGGACTATTAGAGTTGAGAAATATAAACACAGTGATGCATTTTGGAATAAGATGCACCTTCTGTGCAGCAATCACTCCTAAGTTAGAGTAATCAGACTCTTCACTGTTGCTTGTTTCCAAATGAAATGTTCCTTAAACGAAATTCAGAATGTACCAGAACAAGCAAGGCTTTCTTAGGTGCTCAAAATTGCAAAGAAATCATAACCTTTTAAGTGAAGTACAATTAAGTAGGAGTGAAATATTCGTCATTTGAATGCTTAATGGAATTCTATCTAAGAGAATCTATCTTTAGAGCTTAACTGTGGATACAACTTGTAGACATTCAACAATGGTGTCCACCATTTCAGAGTGGTATTCAGTTAGATTAAAATGTACCTAGGTTTTTATTTATGACTATAAAGTAAGGCAGCTCTGGTTAGAAATGATATTTGAGACAGCCTCCTTCATCATGACTTTTGCCATTTGGCCTTAGATATGAAATTTCTGATATTATGGTCATAGCATTCAGAGTTTAGAGATCATCTAGCCCAATTTTTTCTTTCCAGTGTTCTACATTTCCAGCTTTTCCACAATGGGTATATGGATATATATAATGTATATATTTACATATATGGATATGCATAGCCATGTGTGCTTTATGTATGTATATAAATATATATGTATGTATGTGTAAATATACAAAGAGAGACATTACTTCTATAATTTGAAGTTTCTAAATTGGACCATGTTCAACATGTATAAGTATAGACACAAGTATAGACACTTAAAGGAATTTAAATTAGAAAAAAGAAACAATTTTGCTTATACATTATCAAAATGTTTTTTAAGTAATAAGATTTACTTGCTGATGAAGGGAAGGTAAAGTGATATGAAAGCAATTTACCAAGAGCCTTTAAAAGGTTTGTAATCCGGGCTTCCCTGGTGGCGCAGTGGTAGAGAGTTCACCTGCCAATGCAGGGGACACGGGTTCGTGCCCCGGTCTGGGAAGATCCCACATGCCGTGGAGTGGCTGGGCCGCTGAGCCTGCGCGTCCAGAGCCTGTGCTCCGCAACGGGAGAGTCCACAACAGTGAGAGGCCCACGTACTACAAAAAAAAAAAAAAAAGTTTGTGATCCAGTAGTTCTATGCCTATAAAGCTGAAATAAATAAAAAGCTTTTTGTACAAATATGCACATTTTGATAAAATTTAATAGGTTGTCTACTTTTTTTAAAGTATAACATACAGAGGAGTGTACAATTCCATGAACATCCACAAACTGTACCCACCCATGTAACCATCACCCAATTAATAAGCAAATTTTTTTTTCTTTTTTAGGAATTTTTTTTTGAAGTATAGTTGCTTTGCAATGTTATATTAGTTTCTGGTGTACAGCAAAGTGATTCAGTTTATATATATATATAAAATTAAGATTCTACATATAAGTGATATCATGATATTTGCCTTTCTCTGTCTGACTTACTTCACTAAGTATGATAATCCCTAAGTCTATCCATGTTGCTTGCAAGTAGCATTATTTCATTCTTTTTTATGGCTGAGTAATATTCCATTGTCTGTGTGTGTGTGTGTGTGTGTGTGTGTGTGTGTGTGTGTGTGTATGTATCACATCTTCTTTATCCATTCATCTGTCGATGAACATTTAGGTTGCTTCCATGACCTGGCTATTGTAAATAGTGCTGCAGTGAACATTGGGGTACATGTATCTTTTCATCTTATGGTTTTCTCCAGATGGAAAGCAGATTATTACCAGCACTCCAGAATGTAATAGCTTTCTTTAATATTTATTTGTTTATTTATTTGTTTATTTATTTAGGCTGTTCTGGGTCTTAGTTGCAGCACGCAGGATCTTTTAGTTGCAGCACATGGACTTAATTGTGGCATGCAGACTTCTTAGTTGTGGCATGCGAACTCTTAGTGGCAGCATGCATGTGGGATCTAGTTCCCCAACCAGAGATCAAACCCGGGCCCCTGCATTGGGAGCATGGAGTCTTACCCACTGGACCACCAGGGAAGTCTCCTGTAATCGCTTTTTAAAGTGGAAAACAATTAGTGTCCAAAATAGAGAAAATTTTAAGATGGGACAACCTGGGCAAATTTTAAGCAGTTTAAACAAAGCCATCTAGAAACCCCAAAGGCAATGAGACAAAGCAGTAAATATGAAGATCCTGTAGACCGGGGGTCCCCAACCCCCAGGCTGTGGACCGGTACCAGTCCACAACCTGTTAGGAACCAGAGAGCACAGCAGGAGGTGAGTGGCAGGCAAGCAAGTGAAGCTTCATCTGCCCCTCCCCATCGCTCCCCATCACTCACGTTACTGCCTGAACCATTGCTCTCATTACCACCTGAACCATTGCCCCCCTCCCACCCCACCCCCAGCCATGGAAAACCATGAAACCAGTTCCTGGTGCCAAAAAGGTTGGGGACCACTGCTGTAGACCTCAGTCACAAGCTTGCAAGAGCTATATTACTGGAGGTGTGGCCAAGGCAATGGGAAATTGTACCAAGTAGCTCTATGCAGAATGCCTGGGAGAATCATAGCCACGCAAGCACTGAGTAAGCATTTGGCTCAGGTCAGGGCATGCCGGTGGGTATGCAAATGAGGTCTTAATTGATATGCTCCCTAAACCAAATGCTGAAAGTGAGTTGGCAATCACAGAGGGGAGAAGCAGATCTGGGTGGCTGTCTGACTGAGGGTGGAAAATATAGAAATAAGTCCTCCATGCTGAGAAAAGATGGAGTCCACCACTTTGAATCATAACAGTGAACATTAACATCAAACCAGATTATAGCCAAAGACACTGATGAGAAGGCCAAGCTTAACTAATTGGTATAACCTGCTAGCACCATCTGGTTTATGCATAAGCGTAGCTAAATTAAACATGATGTAGACCAAGTAGAAGAGGCTCAGAAGCTAGAACAAAGAAGCTTCCAGATAGGTGAAAGATGTATCAGCAACATTCCAACAAACAAACCTAATACAGTAGGACTCTTGAAGCTAGGATAGGGTGGACCTTTCTTATTCACTGATCCATGCTTGAGGGGGCAATGAGAGCACCAGGTAATAAATATTAGTATAGAAAATCCAGGTTTTAGGAGAACTGCCTTAGAGAGAAGAGTGGGCTCTGAATGAAGAGATTTCTCAGGGCTTCCACGGGACCAAGGCTGGGTAAAGACAGAACTAACCTGTGCCTCCTCCTTCATCTGCATAGATTCATTATTTCTCTCGACAAATAGTTACTGAGCCCCTAAGTGCCAGGCGCTGTGCTATGTAGAGGATCCATCAGTGAGAAAGATTAATATAGGATCTGCCCTGAAGAGACTATCACCTAATCTGTGACAAGCAGCGGTACACATCTACCACCCAGATAACTAAGTCATAGCTTCAGACTGCATTTCAAGGCCCGCACCTAATTTTTTTTCATAATTGTGTATTCTGTTCTTTCGGTGAGCCCACCAGAAATGTACAAGCTTTGGGTCCCACAAAATCTGGGCCCACCTCTGTGAGTGAGTTCTGTGAAGACCAGATTCCTGTGATGGCACCTCTCACACTTCCTTACACACATTTATTTACGTATCTGTCTTTCTCTAAAACCCTGAGCCCCTTCGTGTTAGAGAGGCTTCTAATTTATCTTTGTATCTCTGCTATTCAATGCAGATGTGTTAAATGAATTAGTAAGTGAACAGACTTTAGTTGACTTTTAGTTATCAGTATACTGAATAATCAATTTTTTTATGCTTTCGAATATCATTTGTTCCCTTTTTGCTTTCCCTCAGTAAAGGTCCTTTTGAAAATTCCAGTCTGACCAGGCTGGAACAAATGAGGAATTATTGATTCTTATCCAGACTAGAAAAGAACAGCCTTTTTGTGGCCAGGTGAGGTCATGGTAGCAAGCAGTCCCAGGTAGCAAATCAGTGAAGTTTGGAGTTGCTGAGTCAAATTTTCACGTGCTCATGTGGAGAGCTTGTTAAAACACAGATGGCTGGGCCCCATCTCCAGAAGTTCCAATTTAGTAGGTCTCAGGTGGGAACTGGGAATTAGCATTTCTAACAAGTTCCAGGTGATGGTGATGCTGCTGGTCCAAGGGATCACACTTTGCCCTGTACCACTGATACCCAATCTTAGCTATACATTAGAATCACCTGGAGAGCTTTAACAATTCTGACGTCTGGGACCTCCACCCCCACCCTGATATTGATTAATTGTCTCCATCACAGTCTGGGCATTATGATTTGCAAAAGCCCAGTCAAGACTTCCAACCAGTGCCCAACACCGTGATGCATGAGGCATGTGAAAAGGTATGCGGGTCACGAGTCCCGACCACCAGAAACAAAAGTATCTGAATCCTCATCTTTGGAGAATCTTAAAAATCGGTTAGAGAGGAATTTAAAGACTCTTAAAAGCTCTCCAGACTCCCTCCCTCTGCAACATCTACACAGGATTCCTTGGAGCAATTCCAGCTGGAGGAAATTTTTCTGCATTTAAACAGCCCCAGATAGTAAAATCCAAAGGAGACTCACTTAGGCCTTGCTGCTCCACTCACACCATGTTTCCTAGCCTTTGCATGCATCAGTCAGTGACTGCCTGAAGTGGCCACCCCAGCCCTGACCTTATATTTCTCTCCCTGCATCACATTACTTTGCATTTCCATCTTCCTCCCAGAATAATAGGAGCTCCTTGAGGGTAATTTCTCTCCCTTATGGCCCTAGAATTTAGATCAGGTTTTTTGAATGAACGTAGAACAATGTATTTTTCAGATCTTTGACTCCTCCCTTCAGAGCAAAAGAATTTCTTACACTTCCCAATTGTCTCTCCATTTCCATATCTAATTGCTGGAGGCTTTTACCTTAGCCAAAATTTAAAGGTAAAAATCAACTTGGTAACATCTTGTACCATGAATTGCAAAACAACCAAACTAAGCTCAAATTATTTGAATGGTGACCCAGAATAGAGCCTAAAACAGAAAGCTATATTAAGTGAACTAATTAAATAAGGAAAATGAGAATTTTGCTATTGCATTACAAGTTCTTGGTTTTACCTAATGAATGTTAAAAAACAGTGTGGAAGAGCAAAATGACTTCACAGTAAAACTCTAAGCCCCAGAAGATCCTAGCATCCCTTCTTTTCTAAACTTAGCTCAGCCACTGGCCCACCATGTGAATGAGTCACTGCTCTTCCTTGACTTAAATCATCCCTCTTATAAAACTTGTTAAAGAAAGACGTCACTGCAAATTAGATGTTGTAGCTAAGTTTAGCCATCCTTAGGACATAAATATTGTAACTTATGTAAATTCAGTCATTTTTGGTTCATGACTTATATTTGGGCATGTGCTTGAATGTGTTTTTATATGTACTGTAGATAAAGATATACCTTTTACATAGACATAGATTTTATATATATAAATATATTAATATATATACAAATATCCACAGAAACCACCTTGCACAGAAACATCCTTGAGCTATTTTAAGAGGCAGCATTATTTTACTGACAAATGTTCAGAATTTAGCTCTCCAAATTGCCCCCAGCCTAACCTCTATGAATGAATGTTCTCCTCAGAGAGTCTGAGTGAGTGTGTGTGTCACAGGGAAGACAGGAAAACCCACCCTCCCCCGGCCCAGCTTCTCCTCAGATGATGCCATTTGCACTGAGCCATGCAGGCAGATGCCACATGGTGTGTCTTGGTGATTAACGGGGGGGGGGGGGTCTAGCAGAAATACTCCCCCACATGCTCCTCAGAGAAGCCTGAGGCTCCAGTCATCACCAGCACTCCCTCCATCCTTTTAAGGGTTTTCTTAAAGAGCTCATGCATCTCACCTGGATCAGGAAACTATTACCTGGCAATGGTTGCCCATTTAAAGTCTGAGTGATTAGAGAGCTTAGTTTGTCCAATCAGCCCATTACAGCCAATTTATAGTCACTCCTTTGAGATTAGGATTCTGAAAGAATGAGGTAGAGGAAGGCTACATACAGGGAGGCTGAGAAGCCCTGAATCTTGCTCTGGGAAGGAAGTCAGAAGCCTGGACAGGCCAGTGCCACATGGGGGTCTAGGCAGGAGGAGCAAGCAGCAGATGAGAGTAGCAGGGACACCAGAAACCAGGTAAGTAGAAGCAAAAGGCCGACTCAGGCCAGTGACCATTGCATGGGAATTTATAGTTTACAGAGAACTTTCTCATCTCATTTGAATCTCATAAAATCCTGGTGAATTAGGTATTGTTATTTTCATACTCATTTCATAGAGGAAGAATAAGAGATTCAGAAACTGAGTGGCTGATCCAAGTTCACTCAGCTGGTATAGGGCAGACCTGGGCTGCTAACCATGGTCTGCAAAATCCAGCAACTCTTCTTGGTATAGCTGATACCCAGCAGGGCCCTGTGGGGCTACTGGACATAAATCCTTTCTGTGTCCCCCACTTCTTTGATTACTAGAAATAATGCCTTCTTTTCAGCCTCCATGACCTTCCCTGAGTTCCAAAGGGCAGATTCAAGCAGTTGTTAATTAGGGAAGATCCTAGACAAGGGAGAAAGAATCAAGAGAAACAATAGTTTAGCCTTGGGGCAAGGTCCTGGTTCCCCATCAATGGACACACACAAGATATCTTTGAGCTGTTTTGCAGACACTGAAAGCCCCTCCAGGTAGGAAAAGTTAACAATTAATGATGGTATGGTGCCCACAAACATTTAAACCCCAGACGAGTTGGAACCAGAAAGTTGATGATGCTGACTCCCACTTACCTCACCACCAACCAATCAGAAAAACGTCCCCAAGCTGATCACACCCTCTTTGAACCATTACTATAAAAATTTCTCACTACCCTCTCCAAGGGGGGCACAGTTCTTGGAGGCACTAGCCTGCTATGTTCCCTCTTTGCCTGGCAAAGAAATAAGGCTACCCTTTCTCTTTCCTCCTAAATTCTGTCTCCGTATTTCTATTTGGCACCAGTGTAGAGAAGCTGAGATTTTTGGCAACATACCTTTCTGCCTACATGTGTCAGGCCAAGCAGTGGCTGTACCAAATGGTTCTGTCCCCTCCAACACACACAGATGTGGCCAGACTCCACCCCTGGGTTTCCACCTCCTGTGGCCAGAACTGACCCATGCTCCCTAGCAATAGTCTACAGGCTGCTCATATCAGGAGAGCCAGTTTACCCTAAAGTGTGGGGCAAACGGCTAAAGGAGATACTTAAGAGGGAGGCAAATAGTCAGATAGGTAAGGAAGGTATCCCTACCCTCCTAATCCAGGACAGTATGTTGCTAACATCTTCCCGTGGGTCAGAGGGAGATCTGAGAACACAGAATACAGGTTCTGGGAGAGGCCTCGAGGGTACAGCCCCACCCACCCCTCAACTATCCAACCCTTGGGGTCATCTAGCCTGGATGTAAATAGTGAAAAAGAAGCATTCATCAATTTTCTTAAGAAACCCATTCCCATGTTCAGTCATCTTTTCTTTTTAAAAATGTGCTCTTTTGTGGGGGCTTCCCTGGTGGCGCAGTGGTTGAGAGTCCGCCTGCCGATTCAGGGGACACAGGTTCGTGCCCCGGTCCGGGAGGGTCCCACGTGCCGTGGAGCGGCTGGGCCCATGAGCCATGGCCGCTGAGCCTGCGCATCCGGAGCCTGTGCTCTGCAACGCAAGAGGCCACAACAGTGAGAGGCCCGCGTACCCAAAAAAAAAAAAAATTAAATTTAAAAAAATGTGCTCTTTTGTATCTAACAAATATTTTCTGTTAGCTTCCTTAGGTCTGCTCTAGAAGAGATAATCAGTGCCATTTAAATAACATATTTACTGTTTTAACGCCTGCTAAGAATCCCTTCAGTATTTCGTCTCCAGTAAAATAGCCACATGTTCTTTGACATCTCCTCATAAGGCATGAGTCCTATTTTTCATGCCTTTAATCAATTCCATTGCTCATCTGTGGTCCCTTTCCAATTTTACTACATGCACCTTTAGATATGAAAACCAAAACACAGTACTCTGGATGTAACGCTATCAGGAACAGACCAATAATAAGGTTGGTTTACAAGCTCCTGAAAGGAGATCACACAATAAAAGCCGGGGTCGGGCTTCCCTGGTGGCGCAGTGGTTGAGAGTCCGCCTGCCGATGCAGGGGACACGGGTTCGTGCCCCGGTCCGGGGAGATCCCCCATGCCGCAGAGCGGCTGGGCCCGTGAGCCATGGCCGCTGGGCCTGCGCGTCCGGAGCCTGTGCTCTGCAACGGGAGAGGCCACAGCAGTAAGAGGCCCGCGTACCGCAAAAAAAAAAAAAGCCGGGGTCATATTCATTCCCAAATATCACTAATAACAGCACCACCTTGTCAATTCATTCAGTGTGGGCTCCATTCACCACAGCTCCCCTGGTGCCTTGCCCTCCTCAGCTGTGTCCCTGTGGCCCACATTGAGTGGTCCTATATATAACCCTACCCTGACCCTTCCTGAGCAGGACCGTTAGAGAGGAGAGATCCAGGACAGCTCACAAGCCTAAAATATGATGAGAGTAACCACTTCTCACTATCACAGATGACTGGAGAATCACAGAATTTCAGAACAAAATGGATGCTCAATCTAGCACCACAACAGGAAAGGAGGAATTCGCAGTATATGTAGGTGCTCAGTGAAGCCTCTGTTGGTACAAATAGCCCAAGAACATGTGTAAGTGACTTATACACCTAGGTCTATCTGTATAAAGGGAAGCCTTACCCTCATTCACCTGCTCACAGGTTTGATCAGCAAAGAGGCTGAAGCTGAGAAAGCCATATGTACCTGGAGCTTGTTAGAAAATTTATCACTGCAGGGCCAGCAATCACTCAGCCTGCTTTCTCTCTTTTTCCCTTTGCACCTGCATATTAAACCAAGCTATTTGCTCCTCATAAAGGGAAACTATTGTAACCTGAACTTCCCCATTTTTCTCCCGGAAGCAAAACATGATTGTGTAAGTAAAAGCCCCAGAAACACCCTAATCAAGAATAAGAACTGAACCCCCAACAACTAAGATTTAGGCAAACAAGAAACAGATTGCAGAATCAGCTAAGAGCCAGCTGATGCTGCTAGAGGCATTGCTAACACACAAAAGTCAAGCCTTAGCTCTCAATAGTAAGGTCCTCTCAGCTGAATGCCCTAGGTCTCTCTGCCTGGAGGGGCTGAGGCCCTGCTGGCAAATATTTACTCAGTCTCAGAGCATCCTTTCCAGAGCGGTATTTTTCTTTACTCTGCTGATGGAATGCAGCCATGCAGAGGTCAGGGAGGCAGCACTATGTGTCACTGACCCTCACAGTGAGTCCACCGTGGGGCCTGGACCATCTTGTGTTCTCCCAGAATGGGTTTAGTCCTCTGGAATGTTAGCTCGATGCCTGCATTGCCAGCTGGGTAATCTAAGATGGTCATTTCAATAGAGAGCAGCCTGAAAAAGCAGTAAAATTATTCTGTTTTAGTCATTTAACAGTTGAACACTATTTCCAAAAGAATGTACTGTTTTTCTTGTTTTTATGTTTGTTTGTTTGTTTTTGGCTGCGTTGGGTCCTTGTTGCTGCGTGCAGGCTTTCTTTTAGTTGCGGCGAGCGGGGGCTACCCTTCGTTGCAGTGCGCGGGTTTCTCATTGCGGTGGCTTCTCTTGTTGCAGAGCACAGGCTCTAGGCACGCGGGCTTCAGTAGTTGTGGCGCATGGGCTCAGTAGTTGTGGCTTGCAGGCTCTAGAGTGCAGGCTCAGTAGTTGTGGTGCACGGGCTTAGTTGCTCTGTGGCATGTGGGATCTTCCTGGACCAGGGCTGAAACCCGTGTCCCCTTCATTGGAAGGAGGATACTCAACCACTGCGCCACCAGGGAAGCCCCAAAAGAATGTACTTTTATTTGTTAGTGGTATTTAGACCAATTAAGACACAATGAGGGGCTTCCCTGGTGGCACAGTGGTTGAGTATCCGCCTGCCAATGCAGGGGACATGGGTTCGAGCCCTGGTCCAGGAAGATCCCACATGCCACAGAGCAACTAAGCCCCTGTGCCACAACTACTGAGCCTGCGCTCTAGAGCCAGCGAGCCACAACTACTGAAGCCTGCGCACCTAGAGCCCGTTCTCCGCAACAAGAGAAGCCACTGCAATGAGAAGCCAGCACACCACAATGAAGAGTAGCCCCCTCTTGCCACAACTAGAGAAAAGCCCACGCGCAGCAATGAAGACCCAATGCAGCCGTAAATAAATAAAAAGACACAATGAAGATAAGAGAGATTTGCACTCCCATGGTCACTGCAGCATTATTCAAAATAGCTAAGAGGTCGAAACAATCTAAATGTTCATTGACACATAAGTGGATAAAGAAAATGTGGTGCATACTTACAATGAAATATTATTCAGCCATGAAAAAGAAGGAAATCCTGGCCTATGCTGCAACATGGATGAACCTTGAGGACATTATACTAAGTGAATAAGCCAGTCACAGAAGGATAAAAACTGCATGATTCCACTTACATGAGGTACTAAAGTAGTCAAACTCACTGAAGCAGAGAGTAGAAGGGTGGCTGCCAGGACCTGGCAGGAGGGGCAGGGAGGGAGTCACTGTTCAATGAGTAGAGAGTTTCAGTCATGTAAGACGAAAAAGTTCTAGAAAGTTGCTGTACCACATTGTGCTTACAGGAAGCTATACTGTATGGCACACTTAAAATTTTGTTGAGGGTAGAGCTCATGTTATGTGTTTTTTAGCCATAATTTTAAAAATCTGTTCTCCTCTACTTCACAGCCAATGGCAAACTGAATAGACAATAAAATTATGTGCATGTCAAATCACACACAACACACACATATACACACACACACACACACACACACACACACAAAGGATAGAACATTAAGAACAAATAAAGACAGGGTTCTGGGGTAAGCTCTGGCCAGACCTGCCATACTCAGCACTCCCAAATCTAGAACCAGAGCCAGTTTCATGGCCGTATGATCTGTACACTCCCATTAGGCCCTGAGCTCAGAACAGTTCTGCGCTTGGGTTAGTACTTTGCTGTTGTCTAGAAATTTTTAAAAGGGTATTGCATTATCATTTTGCTGTAGGCCCCCAAAATTATGTAGCTAGTCCTGTTTGTGTGTGTTCACAACTGGTCATCTTTACATAGTTCATTCCATGTGACTATAAATTGGTGGAGTCATTATTATATAATCTGTGCACAGCGGGGCAAAGGTTATAAAATAAGAAAATATAGCAGCACATTAGACACAGGTGACTTGCTAAAAGCAGTTATTATAACTATAAAGTAGTTAAGTTGGGGGTTTGGGGCACTGTAGTTGGGGGTAAAAGAGATTTGGAAATCCCTTACTTTGGGCTTCCCTCTGCCTGACAGGACCCACCTTTGGCAGGCAAATTACCTTTGCTACCCTCCCAAGCCCATCTCCCCCAAGGAACTGGGGAGACCTAGGAAGCCACACTCATAAGAACCCCCTCCAGCCTTATATTTTATGAAATCCTTTGCTGAAAAATTGATCCTTTGTGTTTATCACATTAATGGTAATTTCTAGAATAGTAACTGTCCAAGCCCTCATTTTCACCAACCCTTCAGTTCCCTGGCAGATTTCTTCAGTCATTTAAAGGAACCAGAAAGAATACTTTCAAAGACTTGAGTTGAATACCTTGGCAAGAATCTGGGGATCAGTTGTCTATAGTTTTTTAGATAAATTGAATGAAAAACGAAATTAAGCCTAAAGGCTAAACGACTTGAGTCTACACAGAGATAACTTATTAAGAATGACTAAAAGTTAGTTATTTCAAGGTACAGTCAGATAAACCCTTACTGCATAAATTTATTTTTTCCCTCCTATGTTAGGATGCCTTCAGAGTAATTTCAGGGACATAAGCTACTTATTAACATAGACTGATTGGAGAAAAGACAGCCTCTTCAATAAGTGGTGCTGGGGGGTGAGTTTTGACAGGGCGAGAGAGAGTCATGGACATATACACACTAACAAACGTAGTAAGGTAGATAGCTAGGGGGAAGCAGCCGCAAGGCACAGGGATATTAGCTCGGGGCTTTGGGACAGCCTGGAGGGGTGGGATGGGGAGAGTGGGAGGGAGGGAGACGCAAGAGGGAAGACACATGGGAGCATATGTATATGTATAGCTGATTCACTTTGTTATAAAGCAGAAACTAACACACCATTGTAAAGCAATTTTACCCCAATAAAGATGTTAAAAAAAAATAAAAAAATAAAAAAAAAATAAGTGGTGCTGGGAAAACTGGACAGCTACATGTAAAAGAATGAAATTAGAGCACTCCCTAACACCATACACAAAAATAAACTCAAAATGGATTAAAGACCTAAATGTAAGCCCAGACACTATAAAACTCTTAGAGGAAAACATAGGAAGGACATTCTTTGACATAAATCACAGCAAGATCCTTTTTGACCCACCTCCTAGAGAAATGGAAATAAAAACAAAAATAAATAAATGGGGCCTAATGAAACTTAAAAGCTTTTGCACAGCAAAGGAAATCATAAACAAGATGTAAAGCAACCCTCAGAATGGGAGAAAATATTTTCAAACGAAGCAACAGACAAAGGATTAATCTCCAGAATTTACAAGCAGCTCATGCTGCAGCTCAATATCAAAAAAACAAACAACCCAATGCAAAAATGGGCAGAAGACCTAAACAGAGATTTCTCCAAAGAAGATATACAGATTGCCAACAAACACATGAAAGGATTCTCAGTATCACTAATCATAAGAGAAATGCAAATCAAAACCACAATGAGATATCACCTCACACCAGTCAGAATGGCCATCATCAAAAAATCTACAAACAGTAAATGCTGGACAGGGTGTGGAGAAAAGGGAACCCACTTGCACTGTTGGTGGGAATGTAAATTGATACAGCCACTATGGAGAACAGTATGGAGGTGCCTTTAAAAACTAAAAATAGAACTACCATACAACCCAGCAATCTCACTACTGGGCATATATCCTGAGAAAACCATAATTCAAAAAGAGTCATGTACCACAATGTTCACTGCAGCTCTATTTACAATAGCCAGGACATGGAAGCAACCTAAGTGTCCATCGACAGATGAATGGATAAAGAAGATGTGGCACGTATATACAATGGAATATTACTCAGCCGTAAAAAGAAACAAAATTGAGTTATTTGTAGTGAGGTGGATGGACATAGAGTCTTACTTCACACAGTGAAGTAAGTCAGAAAGAGAAAAATACCATATGATAACACATATATATATGGAATCTTAAAAAAAAATGGTTCTGATGAAGCTAGGGGCAGAACAGGAATAAAGACGCAGATGTAGAGAATGGACTTGAGGACACAGGGAGGGGGAAGGGTAAGCTGAGACAAAGTGAGAGAGTGGCATGGACATATATACACGACCAAATGTAAAATAGATAGCTAGTGGGAAGCAGCCTCATAGCGCAGGGAGATCAGCTCGGTGCTCTGTGACCACCTAGAGGGGTGGGACAAGGAGGGTGGGAGGGAGACACCAGAGGGAGGGGATATGGGGATATATATATAGCTGATTCACTTTGTTATGAA
Source organism: Phocoena sinus (assembly GCF_008692025.1). Taxonomy (NCBI): domain Eukaryota; kingdom Metazoa; phylum Chordata; class Mammalia; order Artiodactyla; family Phocoenidae; genus Phocoena; species Phocoena sinus. The sequence goes on along the minus strand of NC_045776.1, from coordinate 53,004,830 downwards.
GCAGAAAACTAACATAACATTGTAAAGCAATTATACTCCAATAAAGATGTTAAAAAAAGAAAAAAAGATAGACTGATTATCAGCTTTAAAGTTTAAAAAAAAAAAAAACAGCAGTTCTACCTTACTACATCTCAAACAAAGATCCAAGTAAGAAAAGACAGGATCCTTTCTCCATTACTGATGATACTAGAGGAAAACACACACTGATTGGATTTATGGGAAATCTAGAGGACTTGCTTCAGCAGCTTCAATATCCTTTTTCACCAGGATGCCTAGCAATCAGCAGATTGATCTGGTTCACATTTTTGTTTCTTCTCCTTCCCTCTTTCTAATTGAAGCACAATAAATAATCTCATGATCAGAAGACAGAATCTGCAAATGGGATCATCAGCTCCTTACATAATTATGAAAGTTATGTGAGCAAGATGTGCCCCTGCAAAATCACAATCCCAAGATAGCTTCCATCTAATTAATGCTAAGAGCATCATTTATTTCCCCAGCTCACTGTAGAACTGAGCATCTGGTTTCCACAGGCAAGTATATGACACTAAAGAAGTCGGACGGCCTTTCTCTGATGCTCCCTATTTACACTCAAAGTGGGAGAACTAGAAGAGATCTTAGCAGGGGCTCATCCAAGAACATCTGCATATATAAGCAAGTTGGAAAATTCCCAAACACTCAAGAAAGTCTCATGTCCATTGTGTGAATGTGTTTGTTTTTTTTTTAATTTCTCATCAAAGCTTAAATTTTGGAAACACACAAGTCAATGCACAAGGTCAAATATACTTGGGGCCTTTAAGCAACTCCAAGGAATTTGGGCTCTAAATTGGTGGCCTATATTTTCTCAGAAAACAAATCCATTTAGTCAACAGACAACTTCCAGTGAGTACTTACCATGTTCAAGTTCTGTGTTGCTGTTCCCATCTGTCACCTGAGTATAAGATTTATCACCTGCTAGGGTGAGAAGAGAATAAGAAAAAGAGGGAAACAATCCTGCAGAACTCAACCTCGGCATACAAACACTGGGTATTCAAAGGAATATGCTTTGACTCAATCACTCAAAAAGTATTTGTTGCTGTCAAAATCCTTCCTAATATCCAACCAAAATACTTCATGTTATACCTTAAATTATTTTGTTCCTAGTGTCTAAATAGAGAATAATCATTCACCAACTTCATGGAATTAATTTCAGTTCAACATGTAGTGACTGAGTGTCCATTATGTGCCAGAAGCTACAGGCCCTAAGTGTTGGAAGTTGAATAATTATGGTCCTTAGGTTCTCATCCTATCAGCAAAAGATGTGTATGCATGTCTAGTAAGTAGTATGAAGAAATGCAGCAGGAAAACAGAGAAAGGAGCTAGTCCTTCCTTGAAAGATTAGTAGCATTTCACCAGGGGAAAAAAAAGGATAGAAGACCGTTCTAGAGAGAGGGACCCACAAATAGAAGGTGATAGGTGAGAAGAGAAAGGTAGGTTAGAGGGAAATTATTAAAGACATGCTAAAGACTTCGGACTCCATCCAATAGGCCAGAAGAAATCATAAAAATTTTTTCAAGCCAGTATAAGGAGGTAAGATAACCAGGATTTTATCTTAGATAGATCATTCTGGAGGCAGAGGAGAATGACTAGGAAGAAGTAAGTGGAGCCGAAGTGTTAGGAGGCTACTGTGAAAACAGCAAAGGATTATGTGAATATGGAGTTCTGCAGAAGATAGGATTGGAAAATCCGGTAAGACTTACTGGCCGATTAAATAAATGGAGTAAAGAGGAGGAAAAGGAAGAGAAGAATACTCTGAAGTATTTAGATTGGGTAACATGATGGATAATGATGTCAAAAACAGGAGGAATAAATGTGGATAATGATTCGTTTGGGAACATATTGAGCTTGGGGTACCTAGCGAGCTTGGACATCCAGGTGAATATGTCAATTGGACATTTGAACTCTCACAAGGACTGTAGGGGTGGGCGCATCAGAACATCATAGATGTTCACCTACTGAAGGACATTTCGGTTGCTCCCAAGTTTTGGCAATTATGAATAAAGACTCTCTAAGCATCTGTGTGCAGGTTTTTGTGTGGTCATAAGTTGTTAACTCCTTTGGACAAATTCCAAGGAGCCTGACTGCTGAATCTTATGGTAAGAGTATGTTTACTTTTGTAAAAAAAATAGCCAAACTGTCTTCCAAAGTGGCTCTATTGAGTTTTATCACAAGTTTCATGGGTACAGGGAAAGGCAGGATTTCAAAAAAGTTTCAGAGCAGAGCAGTTCTAAGATGCTAGTGGTTCAGAGAAGTAGTAGAGTTGATGGCAAAGGATGGTGAGGGTCCTCACAGGATATTTCTTACTATAATTAAAAGCAGTTACTGGGTTTACTTCTAGATGTTTTACAATATTTAAACATTAAAGTAAAATTTTAGCAGAGCATGTTGAAGGCTTTGGAACACTGGGGCAATGGAAGCTGTAACACTTCCTGTTGGCTAGAACTTCTGCAGACCAGTTCTAACACTCTCCTGATTTATGAAGAAAAAATACCCAGCCAGTATGAGTCGGGTTTCCATGACTTGCAACACAGGTCTTAACTTACAAACAACAAACAAAACTGGCTTAAGCAATGAAGGGGATTTATGGGCTTATTTAACAGGAACGTTCAGTCCAGGCTTCAGGGTTGTTTGATTCAAGGGCTCGTTTGATTCAAGGGCTCAATGTTGTTTTCAGGGACATGTTTCTTCCTATCACTCCTGTCTGTCTTTCGTGGCTTCAGTTCCATTGTGAGGCTGGCTTCTTATATGTTGTGTTAAATCATACACCATGCCATTCAGAAGTAAAAAAAAAAAAGAGCCTCTTTCCTAGAAGCTTCCAGCAAAAAAAAAAAAAAATCTCTAATCCCACTATTCTGAAATTGGTAACATGTCAAGCCCTGAATTGTGGTCGGGGGGACAATTATCCTGATTAGTTACATCTAGAAGTGCAGTTTGCATCCCATAAAAGCCAAGAGCTGCATGAGGGACCTGTGTTCAAGAGTAAATCCAGGTAGTTAACAAGAGGAGGGCAAATGTGCACAGATGCATACCATATTGTCTTATTTTCTTTTAGGTTTATAGGTAATAGTCCTCCCTGAATTAGGATTCTGTAATATATAGCAAAGATATAGCTAGAAGAAAATAGACCAGATGACATCACCTACCACGATGTTCCACTGTTGTTAAAAAATGTCTTTCCTTATGTGCCTTTTCCTGTCTATGAACTTATGTTCCAAATCACATTTCTGTTGATGGGAGAAGTTTGACAGCTGCAGATAACTACCCTGTTAATTATCACTTTGAGAGCAGTCCAGTTCCCAGTCTGTTTCTCAAGAAATCCCTTTTCCTTTATTCTAGGAAAAAGTATGACTTTCCTGAGGCATAAGGTGAATTCCCTCTAATTTGGAAATACAATTCTTCATCAGGATGAAAAACTTAAGGCCTGGTGGCTTGAGTCTCTCGCAGCCTTTTGCCTACATACGAATTTAAAGTTCATTTTATCTTATCGCAGAAACACACCTAATTAATTTGGCATTCTTTTCTATGTAGCTTTTCCTGGAGTAAGATCTAGTTTGATTTACAATGAACACCTAATTAATAAGTTAATTTCACTTACTACATACACTTTGTAGCTGTCCTATTAGACTAAGGGGGAAATGTCAAGGTGAATTCTGCAAGTCCTCTGTTATTTCCATCACTCAGAGGTATTTATTATGTTCCCAGAAGTGTGTTGGACATTAACGTGCATTTTGTCATCCACGACTTCCAGGAGATCATGGAGCTGGGGAGACAAGCCAGGCATTTACAAAACAGTTCAGGAACAGGTCAGAGCAGCGTGGAATTAAAGATCAGAAGTACTGCTGCAGAGTAAGGGTCACCGGAAACAAGTGCAAGGATGGTGGTGGAGGTATCAATATGTTACTCAGAGAGGCTGAGGAAGATCCCTAAAAAAGGAGGGTGTGAGTCAGCCCTTACAGAATATTTAGGTTGGGTTAGGTTGAGAAAGGACATTCCGGCCATGGAGGAATTGTGGGAGATGAAAAGGAGCATTCAAGTTTCCAAGACCGATAAGAACTTTTCCTTCTAAAGAAGGATCATGTTGGGTCCAGAGTATGAGGAACTTTGGACCCTGTGACAGTGGAGGCTGCCCCAGAACATCAGAGGGATAAAAAGGAGCTAAAGCTACCTGGTTGAAGGGGAAATGACCAAGCACAGGCTGACCTGTTACGAACCAGCGCAGGAAGCCAGTGGTGAGGCCGAAAAAGAAGCAGGCATCTCCCTTCTTCAAAGAAGGGTTCCAAAGAAAAAGAGCTCAGACTTGATGTTGGTTCCCAGTCTTGTAACAGCATGAACAGTAGGGTTGAGTGTGAGGTCAGTGGAGCCTCCAAGTAAAATCATCTTGTAAACAGCTGGGGGGACACATTCAAGCCAAATTTGGACATAACGCAATTGCAAGTTGACTTCTGGATCCGCAGTTACTGCCAGCTAGCTGCGCAGGTTCTATTATTTCATTAATCTCTCAGTCATGTGATTGAACTACTTAGACTCTATTTACAGGATCACCCTTCTTCCAGAAGCTCCTCTAACAGAGAGGTCCAACCAGAACGTACAAGTAAAATAATGCTAACTATGGACTTAGTGACCTAAAGAAAATATTACAACTTCTCAAGAACCTAATGTCCATCCTGGGAGAATACAGCTTATTGATGTATTTATTACTGTGTACAGAGAGCATAACCTGTTGCTTATTAATATGAAAAAAAATAGTCCCAGCACACACATGTGCCTACATATGTTGCCAAATTCTAGATCTAGGCAGTCTCAAACTTCATTGCCCATTAATCTACGGTTTTTATTTAAAATGCAGATTCACTGATTCTGGTGAAGCCCTGAAATCTGCATTATTAACAAGTTCCCCCATGTGATCCTGTTGCAGAAAAATATTCTTTCAAAAAATACTAGCTTAACTCCCACATGTTAGTTAGGCTTTCTCAACCAGTGTGCCTGTTCCATTTTAGGTGTTCAGTAAATATATACTCTATTGAATCAGTGTGTCCCCAGCCCTATCACCAATAGGGCACATCTGATGACTTCTTGGGTACCTAAATATATCAATCCCTCCAAGGAAAAACCATCATTTGAGTTAACCCATGTAACAGAATATAGAAAGTTGCTAAATACAATTAACTTCACTTGAAGTCAGCCAGTCTGGGGCTTATTTCTATTTTCTCAACAAGTCATTAGCCCTCAAACAAATAAATTAGCTTTATTTTTCTTCATTCTTCCACTTACCACACTAGCATACTATATATATATATATATATATATATATACACACTCAGCGACTCCATGGAGGGGTGCAGCAGAGGGGGCAGTTTAAAGATGGAGAAGAAAAACTCCTTATCCAATAAAATCCAATGTAAACATGAATTTTACTGTTCATTTTTTTAGATACACTACAAATGAGACCTCTAGATCATAAGGTCCTCCTTATATGATTCTGGGCCTTAAATACTGAGCTAAGTTCTAAAGATAGTTTTTGAATCCTTGCAGATCTTTACTGGTCCTTTAATATTATTGTGATACATTTATTGATTTATTAATTGTATGCATTAATATTTAGGATGAAAACTTGGCAATTTAAATTAAATTGTATGTGACTTATTATAAGTGATTTTTATTACATTTTTTTAACCCAGAAATAGCAAGGGCTCCAAAATAAACACCACTGAGAAATTTATGGGAATTTCATATGAAGGCTTTGCTTTAAAGTTTGTTAATATGACTAAAAAAACATCCACAAATGACTTTTCACATTTTGTCCTGGACTTCAAAGTACATTTTCTTTTAAAGATATTTAATTAACTCTTTGCTTACTCATATCCTTTTTCCTTCTGCCCAAAGCATTTTAATCAGAGACAGTTGTTTATAGATCTCTAAACATATTTTTAAACCTCCAAAGTTAAGTCATTTTTATACAGAATTTTATGGAGACCAATTTAGTGTGCAGAGTTACTTACAAAATAACAATGTTAGATTTCTATTTCAAAGGTGTAACTAATACCCAGTTACTATCTCCCACCACTGGATAGCAACTTTCTGAGTACTGAGCAATGTATTTACACACTAGGGGACGGAAATTAATCTAAATTGAGCATCCTATAAAGGTTCCAATATCTTCACCTATTTATGAGCTTAGTATCTTCTTAGGCGTCTCCATCTAAGTAGCTACTTTAAATTTTTAGTCGAATTCAGTAACCCATCAAGCAGATATTAAAATACAATTTATGAAAATACATGGATGATTAGATATTCCAGACATGAAAAATCTTATGGTCGCTAAAGAAAATACTTTAAGAGATTTTAAAGTAGTTATTTCCTGAATGTCTTTTTTCCCCACACATTAGACGAAGTTGCATTGTTTATAAAAATTTATTCATACAAATTTTACACACTTTATATAACAGTTATCAAAGTCCTAATTATAGATATCATGTGTGTAATAATACTCGGGTAAGATGTTTTTATAATCAGTTGCACATAAAATAAGAGCTTCAAGACTAACATCTATCTAAATTATCACTATATCATAAATCTGCTCCAGGTTATTAGTAAGGCTCTTGGCATTTCTAAAAAATATACAAAAGATTAAACTGGGTGATCACTGTAAATGCTTGCAACTAGCCACGGGAACACTAAATTAGACTTTGTAAAGAAAAGGTTAACTAGAGCCCTATTTCACCACTAACAGCTGACACAAATACAGAAAACTGCCCATTATCCAAGAAACAAATAAGACTAAAATGCAAGCCGATGTGTTGCAGCATTGTAGGGCCACTAAATAGCCATCTGTGATTCGTGGCGATTTAAAAGGCGAAGAAAGGCACTAAAGCTGCAAACTGCATCCCGTGTCACATTGCCTGAGGAGACTGCAGAATTAAAGAAAGATTGATTCTGTACACAGGACTCAGGCATAGATCGAATGCCTCTGTGCTTTCACTGTTTGCAATGTGATCTCCCAGCAGCATCCATCCCGCCTGGGAATGCAAATCCAAGTCAGTTTTCTTTGATTTATGACTTCATACTGATCAAATCCGTAAAGGAAAAGGAAAGGTCCTTTAAACTTTACAAGCTAATGTTTAATCTTTTCTTGTTTTGTTTTGTTTTGTTTTTTTCAAAAGAACTTGGACCTGAAATTTGGGAGTTTGGCTGGCTGGTTTGCCTGTTGTTGCTTGAGCTGGTTGCTGGGTGAAGGTTCTTTTGTTTATTGAGATTACTTGACAGGTTCAAGAAATTGATAGAAAACAGACAGACATGCTTTCTGTAGCCAAGAAAGAATACAAGGGGACATTCTCAGGGCCTATTGGAGCTTGCTTACCTCACTCTTGACCACAAATATAAGATAGTACTCATACATATGAAGATGAGATTTAAATGATTTATCAGTTAGTACAACTGACCAACATGTGAACACTACACATTCTAATATGACAAAGGTTGGTTTTATGAAATAAATTTTACTAAGCAATAAGCCATAATGTAGAAAAATACATTTTACCTACAAACTCAATCAACAAGAAACAAAAGATTCATATTTAGTGCATAATTACTTAGTGGTAACTACACAAGGGTTCCTATACTTTACAATAAGTGCTAGCATCAAACAACAAAAATATTAAGAAGCATTACAAATTTAAGAGAAGTGAATGAAAAATGGTAAACAGTACTTTAAAAACTGGTGCGAGAGGGTGGGAAAGAAGTCTTCAGAAAACCACGAAAGAAAAGGGTGGCTCCTACAGAGCAAGGTTCAAAGGGGAGGATCCTGGCCATTTCACAAGATGAGAAGCATGGACAGCACTGGAGAAAAACACATTGTACTTTGCATCCATTTCCAATACCCAGCACCCAAAGTCAGGCAGGCAGGGGACTACGGTGGGACTCGGCTTATGCCCAGCTCCCAGGCCTGAGGCAGCCCCCAGCCAGTCCCTCTCCAGGAGGGTCCTCCTCCTACTGCCGTACGCTCTGCCTTTTCCAATATTCCTACATTTCCTTCACTTTGTTCCAATTGCCCTAACCTTGGAATATTGGGGTCCCTGGAAGTACAGAAAAGGGAGCTTCCTATTCAAGTCTCCCTTCTCTGTAGAGTCCAATTCCTCCCCCAGGGAGTGGTATGAATCCTGGGGAGAAGCGCAATTTGGATCCAGCTGTTGTTTTATCAGGAGAATTTCCTTCTGGGGTGAGTCTGAAGAGAAACAAATACACATAAAAATAGAATCCAAGAAAGCAGAAGTATTGGAATTGCCACCCAGCGAGGGGGACAGTGGCTAGTTGAGTCCAGCTGGGATTGAAGCAGCCTGCCCCAAAGACTCACTGGGAAAGAGTGCCCTTCAGCAATTCTCCCAAATCATTACTCAAAATCTCCCTGGAGCAGGGCATCACTGTTTATGTACAGTAGCAAATGGTCGGTATTAATATCTTCAGGCCTGTAGTGGATAAAAATACTGTCCTTTTAATTCCAGTTTACAAAAATAGGAGTAATATTCAAAACAATGATTGTCTATTTTTCTATTTATTTTATATAAAAACAAACAGCTCAGGCGAATTTTCAATCCTTGTGCACACTTTGAACTGCTTTCAATTATACTTTTATATATATATTCTTAATATATATTTGTAATATATATATATATCAATATCAATAATTGGTCCACAAAGTATATCTGTGCATTCTCTAGTGCTTTGTAAAAAGAAAAACAATATTATTATCAAAATATTCATTTAATGGCTTTACTTCATACATAAATACATGTTTGGACAGAACACAAGAGCCATGACTGTTCAGTCAGTTGGGAAAATGACTTTTCAGTGTGTCAGGGTTGTATACACAGGGTAGCTGGTAGCTCATCGCTACAAATACGCTATTCGCCGTCCTTTGTTTTTAACCCTTTGTTTATACCTTTTCCCTAGGACGGCCGCCAAGTATTTCTTAACAGCCATTTGTTTCCGGTAGCGGCTGTAGCTGTCCGTGAAGATTCCGTCCGAGTGGCGCTTGGAGAGCGGCTCCGAGTCGTCCTCCGCGCCTCCGCCCAGGTTCCCACTGCAAGGAAAGAAGTCGGGAAGAGGGTGGCGGGGCGGGAGACACAGGTTGAATAGTTGCTGGAGGCAGACGGGCCCCACCCCAAGCGGGAGTCTTCAGGGAGGACGCCGGCTCTCAAAGCCCACCGGGCCGCCTTGCTCGGCCAGAGAGCTGCCGGAGGGAGGGCTGCGATGGGAACCCTCACTCCTCCCTCCCCACCGACTATCTTGGGGCACTAAGTCCTTACAGAATGGGCCCCAGATGAGGTCCGGGCCAAAGGCAAGCGACTTAAGGCCAACCTCTCTCCGAACGCTGCCCGCTGAGATTTGAATATCCATGCTTTTGCGCTCAATCGTCCTGACCGTACCTGGCACACCCCCACCCAACCCCACGTACAGAGAAAATAACCGAAGAGCCCTAAATTTCAAGTTGGCTGCTGCCGTGGAGTTTACATCGATCTCGCAATTCCTAGTCAGACATGAACACTCCTCTCCTGCGCGCTAAAGTGAAAAACGTGATAATAATATAAGTAGACAGGCTGTAGGCAATATTATTCATCGCATGAATTATTAATTGAGGAAAATGTAATCTTTTGTCCCATGGGCTTTATTAAAATGTTGCCTTCTGCTGAGAGATGCTCCACGCAAGCCCAGTGCTCTGGGTTTGTCTGGCACCAGCAAAAACTGTTTCCTTAAGGGTCCAAATCTGAGGATTTGTTTGTTTCGAACTGAATTTACAGTGAAAGAAAAATGAGGAAAGAAAAAGTCATGCATAGAGGCTATCCTAGCCAATCGTCCCACGAAGCTTGAAGGTTTTGAAAGCCTGGGGTGGGGGAGGGGGCTTTTTCTTTTTTTCAATTATTCAAAACGGATCAGATTCCCCGCGTTTCCTGCCTTCTCCCTTCCCCGCCCAGTTCCCGAGCTCTCTGGCCAAACTTAAGTCGCGGTCTCCGAACCTTAGTCTGCGTCCGGGAGCTGGCCCGGCAGACCCTGCGGCGCAGACGCACCCTCGGCCCCACGTGCACGCACGGACGTAGAAGCTGCGCCGCCCGCCCAGCACGCATTGGCACAGATACCCACCCCGGCGCTCGCGGGGGCGCGCCATTACGCGCGGGTTAACTCTTTCGCAAACTCTTACCCCACGCCCTTGGCCGTGAGCGTCTGCAGGTATTTCCTGGCGGACAGCTGGTCCAGCACTTTGCGGTAGGCCTTGTTAAGGACCCCGTGGGCGAAATCTCTAACAAGGAGGCAAAGTGCGCGCCTGGGGTCACTGACTGTCCCCAAGTGGCAGCCCCAGGTCCCCAGCTGGGCACGCACGCCCCCCGGTGCTCCGGGAGGCTGCCGGGGAAAACCCCAGAGGCAAGGCAGTCGGGGAGGACTCTTGGGATGTTCCCGTGAGTGCCAGGAACCGGAGTTCGTCCTGCCTTCCGGGGACCGCAGGTGTGGAACCCGGCCAGGGCGCGCACTCACTGCCACTCCTTGGGCCACGGACCTTTCGTCCCCACGCGGCCCTCATGTCCACACAAACCGGCCCGCTACTAACTTTCTCTCGCTCTCGTGGGAACCATCCCGGGAGAGGAGAGGCTTGAGGGCTTTTATGAAAAAGAACCTACTCGATGGGCCACCCCTTGCCCCTTTCTCCCTCCCAGTCCTGGGCCGGCGCGGGGCCGTGCGGTGGTACCTTTCCTCCGCCGGGTAGTAGAGCGCGTAGGCGTCGCGCAGCGCGGAGGCGGGGCTCCCCACGCCAGGTGGATCCGAGTCATAGAAGTCCTGCAGCGGGTTTCCGTCCTCGTCGTACGCCTCGTCCTCCGGCCTGCAGCGGTAGTCGGGGGCACGAGGAGTGGTCACTACAGGTCCCTCCTCGGCTCTGCGAGGACCCAAAGATCCCTAGGGGCTCTCACGATTTTCCTTCTTCCTAAAGGCGCCCCTTGGAGAACTGCCTCTTCTTCTAGGACAGGGGTGCGGGTAGAAGTAGGAGGAGAAAGCTCCACCCAACAGAAATTCCCACCCCTCCTCTCGCGGGTGCAGGGTCGCCCTGCCCGGGCCGCGGCCTCAACGGGCACTGGGAAGCCGAGGCGTCTGCGCCGACTTAGCACACCTGGCCACGGAGGAGGACCGCTCCGTTCCCGGCCTGGCGCTTGAGCCTCCGTCCACAAGCAGCGGCGGGCAGAGATGAGAAGGGCTCTAGGAGAGAGACGCTGGCCACGCGAAGACCGGATGGGGGAGGCCGGGAGCCAGAGAGGGTGGATGGCGGGGGAGGCCGGGAGCCAGAGAGGGTGGATGGCTGGGGAGTCCGGCGGCCAACGCCAGCAGCCACCCCCACCCAGCCTCCGAGCCCAGGGGAGTCCTTCCCCGCGCAGATGTAGGTCACGGAGAACCTCCGGCTTCTATTTTGGGCGGGAGAGGATCTGGCAGGAACATGAGTAATAGATGCCCCTAAACTTAGCCTGTTTGGCAGCGGCTCATTCTGTGGCATGTCCGCGCCCTCCGGTACCTCTTGCCCGGAGAAAGTGCCAGGCACACGGGACTTTGAAAATAGCTGGGGGTGTAATAAGGCTTTTAAGTCCAGTAAGTAGATAGTTCGCGCTAATATGTTAGCGGTGGCGGGGCGGCGGGACAGCATCTCAACCCAGAGGCAAAGGGAGAGGGTCAAAGGGTCAACAGGGGACCGAGAGACAACGATCTCGCAGTCGCCCTTAACCTACCAACTCAATCCTTGATACAGGACGGGAGAGGTGGGTTAGTATACACAACCCACTCGCTTTCGGCCGCTGGAGACACTAGGAAAGCGGCCAAGGCAAGTAGCGCGCTTTAGGAGGGGTTAACCATACTTCGTTACTTCGGTTGCCTTTCCTCCATCCCTGGAGAGGTAGGGGCAAGGCATTGCTGCGCTCGCCCCACACCCAGCCTTTCCTCGGCGACGCGCCTGTCTGCCCTGGCCCGGCTGCTCGGAGTCTCCTGGTCTTTCTGAGCACTTCCACCCCGTACCCCGTGCCCAGATGCTGGAATCCTAATACCGAAGCCAGAACCCAAATCAATGGTCAGCGACCCCTAAGGAGATCATTCTTGGGCACGGCTCGGAGGAGCAGCTTTGCGGTCAGAACGCGCGCTCCTCGCCGCCGGGAGCCCGGTGCACAGCGGAGTGCCGATGCTGCGCTGCGCTGCGAGCTTCCACTCTCCCGCTGACAGGCCCGGGACTCTGGGGCTGCGGCGGGGAACCTGGGCAGCGCCGACCGATTAGAAACCCGGAATTGGGGGTGGGTGGGGGAAGCCAGGGTTACTCCTGCCTGGGGTGGGTAGGGCTGCCTTCCCAGTACTGCCTGCCAGTTTGGTTTCTGTTGCTCCTTTGCATCCATTTCATCTATTTCCCCCTCCCTCATCTTTGTTTTCCTTCTCTCAAATAGCTTCTTAACTCTACCCGGCCAACACTCCCTCTCCCCAAGACTCAAAATGCAGTTGGAAAACCTATCACTTGAGAGGAAGCTCTTCCAGTAGAAAGAATTCGAATTGAGGTGAGGAGAGCAGAGGAGAGAGAGGGAGACCCCGCCCCGATAGTCCCGAACAAGCTGTAACAAAGCAAAGTCCACGGGAGCTTCACTCTCAACCACCCCCCCCCCCCAAACTGGCTCCGGGAGCCAAAGTTCTCCTAACTCAAGCTAAGAATAGGGAAAAGAAGTCAACTCAGGGCCCGGCCCTGCCCCCCTCCCGTGGGAGGGGTTGGGGGAGGGGAGGTTTCTCCAGCCCGCCGAAGTGCGCTCGGTCCACCCAGGCGCCTCGGCTGCGGCGGGCTGGGGGAGGGGGGCTGAGGCCCAGCGGAGTCTGCCGGGATCCTCCCGCTGAGCCACGGCCACTGACCCGCGGCCGGACCCAGGCTGGTGGCGGTGCAGTGGGGGCGCATGGGGAGGTGGTGGTAAGCCTGACCGGTCGTAGCCTGACCGAGGAACTGCAGGAGGGCGACCACGAGGAGGTGTCAGGGGAAGGGAAGCCCCGGCCTCAGCTCAGCTAGGGCAGCCAGCACCTACCTGATCCCAGGAAACCGGAGTCCGGCGGCGGCAGGTGAGCAATAGACGCTGCTGTGCATTATTATCCCGTAGACCAGCAGGGCCAGCCTCACTCCGCTACACATGGTCATTCTGCGCAGGACGCGAAAGAGAGCACACAGCGGTCAGAACGCCACTGGCCTTCCACCCTCCGACCCCTAGAAACTCCCTGAATTGAGGGAGGGACGGCGCTCACCTCTGACTCCCAGTATTGAATACGGCTTAATGACAGCCGGCGCGCCCCCGCCACTTCCTTCTCGCTCTAGTTAGAAAGTATATGTATATACCCAACGCCCAATAACTCGCCAGATCTGGTACGAAGGAAAGCTAACTCGTACCCTGATGCTGGCGAAAGAATTAGCAGTCAGGTGAGTTGTTTGGTTTGGTAAGATTTTTTTCCCCTTACCATTCAACTCTTACCGCTGCCAGGAGAGGGTTTGCTGCCAAGTAGGACGGCGGGCAAAGGGCTTCTCCAAGTTTCTGCGCTGGAGTCACAACCCAAGAGGCATCACCGTCTGGCGTTAGTGTCTGAGCAGAAGCCGCAGCAACGAGCAGGAGCAGCAGGAGGAGCTGAAGGACTTGTTTGCTGAGGCCGGTATTCTGTTCAAAAGTTTGTGGACGCTCAGGACTAGGAGGGAGCGTGACACCGAGAGAAGGGGGCGAGGAGAGAGATATAGAAGGAAGAAGGAGGGGGCGACGAGTTAAGAGGGGTGGGGGACAAAGTGGCCTTAAGTTCACGGAGAGAAAGAAGTGATAAGGAAAGAGGGAAAGTCTTAGAAGGAGACGAAGGAAAGAGAGAGGGCCGCGGCGCAGCCGGCGTCTGTGGGAGCCACTTGGTCAGGCAGCTGCGCGAGTCGGCAGCGCCTTCTCTGCTCAGAAGTCCCTCTGGCTGCGTCTGAAGCTGCGGCTTCTGCTGGCTGCTGCCGGTGGTTACAGAGGTGACCGGCCCTCTGCTCCTGTTTATATGTGCAGTTAGCAGAAATCAATCCGAACGTGGCTTTGGAAGAGCCTTCTTTGTCAACATCTGTCTGCCCATGGCCTTTAAGTACAGAATATTTTGTTGCACTCCGATTTTTATTCATGGAATGACTTCCTTTTTTTTTTTTTTTTTTCCAGTCACGTAATGATCGGGTATCAGAAAAAGACGTCAGCATCCTAGTCCCTCAAGGAACATATTAACTATTCTGTGCCGTCCTCTTGGATAAGATCCGGAGTCATCGACTTCTCATAAACACCTTTCACTCATACAGTACAATTTTAAAGAAGTTTAATTGTTTTGATTGTTTTCAATTTTACCCACTTCTCAAGGATGGGTAAAGAATTCATAGAATTTTGAGAATGGTGAAAATCATGTTTTTAACTATGTCCCTCTTATTTCTTTTTGCTTTTTCATCAAGCCCCAGCAATCAGAGCTCTGAGCTCTGGAATTAAGCACCATCAAGCCCTCCTATTAATAAATTTAATTTAGATCTCCTAATTTCTTGCGTATGTTCTTTTAGATAGACAATTAAATGTGGAAGTCGTTTTGTTTTTAAAGGGAAGTCTTGGAGGATTTTCAGTAAATCGCTAATGAGTCTGGCTGTCGTTGACAGTCTGGCTCTGAGTAGAATTGATTAGAGTTAAAGCCGCGTCCGGAGCTCGGCCTGTGGAGCTGTCCAGGCTTGGAGTGCTGAACTGTTTGGTCGCAGATGCTGCGAACATTGAGAATTGCCACTAGTTTAATTTTTCACCAGAGCCTCTGAAGATTTGGTAGTGGTGCCCTTAATGTGGCGATTCATCGTCCAAGTTCCCCCGTTGTTCAGATATGTTCCTCCCTTGCAGTGTCCACGAATGCCCTTAATGGTGAGAACTGTCCAACCCTTGCCCCTGCCCTTCTGAGTAAAGAGCATTCTATGTCTCCCCTTAGTCCTGGTTTTTGGATCTCTAGATGACCTATTTGGACGCCTTCACACTTTCTATGGCTCTTACTAATTTTAACATTGAAATTGCAAAATTGTATTTTCCACAAAAACTGAAATTTTAAGAATTTGGGAGTGAGAAATATGTTTCTCCCCTTTATTTACAGCTTGAGTTCTGTTTGGGGAAATACAGACAGACAGGGAAAGCACGAGGATACCCAGTACAAATTCACTTACTGAGGGTTTCTAACAGGAATCCCTTCGTTGGGGACGGCTAAAATTTTTTAACTGAAAATGACGTGGGGAGAGGAAAGCAATAAGGGAAGACTATATACACCCGGAAGCTTCCAAGTCCCGGGGTTATTTAAGAAGATCTGTAAATTTCTACTCCAGTAAGGGAACTCGGGTCTATTTCTTTTAAAAAGGAAACAGAGCCATCGATAACCATTAGTGTGCATTTTAATTATTTGGATCTTAAACAAAAATTAGAGGAAATGGCAATTTAGTGGGAGTGTTTCCTGTTACTATGATTTAGAGAAGCTATATTCTGCATGCTTTTTCTAAGACAAGATTATAATGCTGCTCATTTTCAATGCCTTTCCCGCTCTCTTATTCGAGATTTAATACTTCCTCCAAGGTGGCAAAGTTTTGCTTCGTTCTGACCATTCATGGCCAGAAACTGCCACTTCCTCTTAGTTTATTCCTGGGGATGCTCCAGATTGCCTATCTGCAATAAAGATTCAAACCACATCTACATGGGGGTGAATCTCTTTGTCTCCACTGCATATGTTCGCTGATTTATGTTGGAGTGTTTACATGCGTGTGTTCAGCGTTCAGCTCTGCCTCTGGAGTAAGCTCGCACACAAAGAGCCGGCGGTGAACACGACCGGATAATCAAGCAGAGACGGCTTTCTTACTAAAGCGCCCGGAGCTATTACCGACTGTGGATTTCCTGTCTTCCGCCTTGCTTCACGTCAAAGGTGAACCCGATTAAAATCCTACTCTTTCCGCCCACGCGAATTCTGAAATGAGTTAAATCTTTAGAAATATTTGAAAATTTCCAAGACTCCTTGTACCAATTCACTACTCAACTTTAGTAAAGGGAGCCACCATGTGGGGAGTTTGTTGACTTCATGGACTATTAAAGGGGGAAATCCACAAACACCAATACGTTTATGCGGAGGAGGACGGAACTGCCGGCTCCACCCACCCCAAGAATCCAACCTGCACCTCTGGTTTACAAAAGATGTGCCACTGGACTGTTCTCAGCGTGGGCCCTGTGAGCTCAGACCTCAGGGCCCAGCACGCCAGAATTACCGGCCTCGAGGCCCGAACCCGTTCACTGAAGTGAAAGACTAAGCAGAGAATTTAATTTGAGATTCTTGGCCACTGAACTCCAAAAACAATCAAGCTTCGGAGATCCATGCATTGCTCAGCACAATCCAAAGACCCGCCCAGCCCCGACCCACTGCTACCTGGGGGAATCGAACCCGGAAAAGGGTCGTCCCGCAGAACTTTCGTCCCATTGCAGCGTCTCTGATTAGGCGAGTTTGGTGTCCCGTGGGCAAAGATGCTATCCTATTGTTGAAAGTTCTGGTCTGGTCCTGAACCGCTGGGCCGGGAGATGCTGGGAAGGCTGAGAAAGGGGAGGGGCTAGAAGCTGAGGACCCAGCTCAAGAACTTGGGGGATCTGGGGCTGCACCCCTGCCTCGACAGACCCTCGGCGCGAGCGCAGACCCTTTCTGCTTTCTATTCGATGGAGGGGAATATGGGGCGACCGATGTCCCAACGACCAAAACTACCCCCAAATGCCCTGAGAGTGGTAATTTGCTTCCAACCTCGGGAGCGTTCTAACTCGAGTGTTGACGCTGCTTTCAGGGGGCCTTTGTGTCTGGGGATTTGGGGGAGCAGCGAGGAGGCGCGCATCACACCAGGCTGGAGAGGCCCGGAGCCACCCCGTGCGAGCTGCAAGGGGTCCCGGCCAGGGCCGCGCAGGAAACCGTGGCGGCAGATATGGACTTGCTTACTCACTACAAATGCAGACGAGAGAGAAACCTCCAGATGCCCAAGTGTAATTGACAGTGACACAGGGAGAAGAGGGAGGGGACGAAGAAGGGACCCAAGAGTTAGAACTTCCAATTTACGGGTAACGCAGAGGAATTTCAAGTCCTTTTTCCAA
This sequence comes from Phocoena sinus, assembly GCF_008692025.1. NCBI lineage: Eukaryota > Metazoa > Chordata > Mammalia > Artiodactyla > Phocoenidae > Phocoena > Phocoena sinus. The sequence goes on along the minus strand of NC_045776.1, from coordinate 52,987,620 downwards.
GAGCCCCGACCCTTACCCGCAACGTTCACTAGACGAAGTAGAAGAATTCCCCGGAAGCAGTTTCTTTCCCGACCATGGAAGCAAAGAATGGCAGGTAACTGGCATCATGTTCAGTCAGAGAAGCTGGTGGTACCACGGAAATCTTCAGAGTGCAAAGCCTCACCTAGGTCCTCTGTGAGGGAGAGCGACAGAAGGCAGGCAGTTTCCCGCTAAGCCATGACCTACCCAGAAGAGGCTGTTTGGAAATATTGGTTGGAAATGATCAAAGATCCTGAATTTCAAACCTATAACGTTATCAACTCCTTTTTATCCCGTTGGTCCTTAAGATATGGAAACAAAACTTTTAGTCTGAAATGGTGGATGCTAGCTACAAGTCAAACTAACACTTCCCTGAATTGTTTTTCCTGGTCACAAACACATGTCTCCTTGAAGTTTCAAGCCTTGAACCCTCAAACAACACTCGATTTTAAAGAACTCATTAGCCCTTGAAAAAGTGGGGTTTGTATTCAAACAGGAAGAATATGTCTAGGATATTACTGAGAGTTTGAATTTGCAGATGGCTTCACAACATTAGCAAACACCTGGCGTAAACAAGACTCAGTTCCCTCGGGTAAGGAGATTTCCACTACTTTCCTTCTGGCCTAGCTACCCATCCTACACAGTTTCCATGTTTTCATTTTTCCTTTCTTTGACTGTGTAGCTCTCCCCATTGCCCTGTACCACCACCATCCCCATCCCCTACCCCATGGATTTTTTTTTCCATATGAAAGGACATGTTTGCACACAACATCTTCATATATTCCTAGTATAAATAACATTAAACCAGATTGAGAAAATCTTATATTTTCATTCTATTCATTTCTAAGTCAATACTTAGCTAGGAACCAGGCTACAGTAAGCTTTCTCAGTGAGCAAGCTCATTGCAAAACATCATCCTCTCATATGAGTGACAAGGGTAAATTGCAACACTGTATTCAATTTCACTCTAAACTTTTTCTCTTCTGACTCTTCCAGAAAATGTTATGACTAATGACTCACCTCATACCGATTATACCTGTAGGGAAACCCAGATGCTCTGCAGTGGAACATCATGACCATCATTTACTGGACTGCCTGCATCATGCCCCTCTGAACTCACAAAGTAGTGAGGAGCTGATGAGCTTACCCAGAATGTGTCATGGTTTCTCTGACCTTCAGAATCTAGTGCTTCACACACTCTGAAAACAATCAGCAAAGGAAGCCTTTCCAAACCACATGAGCAAAAACATACCTTTCTAATTCAAGAACAGAACTGCCTGTTCACAGGGCCAAGAAATTTTGCCAGTTTTAAGACAAAGCAGACACTCAAGAAGCAAAAACTAGGATTGAACCTTTGCTGAAAGTTTGGGTGATTTCAACTATCTCATATATGTGGCTCTTCTAAGGCCTGGTTCTGAGCATTAGCTTACTGCTGATGGGGTTCAGGGCAGCCTGCCCCAAATAGACCACTTTGGCATATTGATTATTTTGAAACAGCTGGTTCAAGAAAAACACTAACCCTCCTTTGTCCCCCTAAAAGCAGGAAATAAATCTCCCATGTGAAAGTACCTTCCCTGTCCCAGGAGGTAGCCGGGGCATCCTTATCACCAGAGATAGAAAATTTAGGGCCAAGAAGGGTATTATAAACAAACCTTGTTACTTCTACACTAATTTACTACCCCAAGTCCAAACTTCTTTGTCTTGTCAATCCTCACAAGTTTATTTTTTTCTTTGTCCAGAAGGTATAAAAGCTGCCTGCTTTGGTCTCTTCTTGTAGTCTCATATTTCTATGGGCTTCCATACATACGAATTAAATTTGGTTTTTTTGTTGCTGTTGTTGTTAATCTGTCTTATGTTGATTTAATTAGTAGGCCAACCAAAGAACCTAGAAGGGAAGAGAAGAAGGATTTTCCTCCCCTACCCTAGGTTCCAAAAATATATACCCCATACTTCACTGTGCAGCATCTGCAAGATTCTCCAGAGATTTCCAGAACATGTCCTCTTAAAAGCCAAGGAGAAGGAAGTCTTCTCTCTACTTAAGTCTAAATCTTCTGCTCATATAAGTCTTAAATGCAGGAAGAAAAGCTTGAAGAGGATACAGGAAACCCAATATCTTAAATGAGTTTTTGTGACGGCCTCTAAAAATGTTGGAAGGAAGATCTGTGTGCAAAATAAAACAAGGCTTTTATGCATAAATCAAAACAGGATGTTGCTCTATGAGTTCATAGTATCCCAAACCTCTGTCCTTTGGGTTCAAACTCAGCCTTATCTATCTGTGAATATAGGTCTGTTTGTAATAATTTTGGAGCCTTTGTTTTTCATTATCTTTATTACTAACACTTTGTGTTAATAATAATATCTCTACAAATATTTTTAAATTAATTCTTCTCTCCACCCAAATATAGAGGCATGATTTAATTTTTTAAGAAACTATCATTTGCTTGAAATACAATTATATTAGCCATGAGTTTACTATTTGAAAGCTTCAATTATTGTTTCTTTAAATTCTTTTAAGTCCTTCCTTCCAATGGGGCTGCATAATTTTGCTACTCGCCAGTCAATAATAGCAATAACAACAGCAAAAATAATTATCTATTGAACACTTACTATGATAAATGCTTGATTAGAGTTATTTCCTTTACCCTCAAACAATCTTCTTTCTAGATACTACTATTATTCCATTTTACAGATGAGAAACTAAAACTCAAAGTGCTTAGGTAACTTAGCCAAAGCCACACAGCTGCTACATTGTAAAGCAGAGACTCAAATTCAAGTCTCAGTGACTTCAGACAGTCTTAGTGACAGTAGTATATTATACTAGTTTACATATTTATTTGTTCCAGAGTTGTTATAAATATAAATTACTAATTTAATATGAGATTTAATCCATGATTTGACTCAACTGAGAAGAAAATGTTTCTTTTCTTATTAATTTTTAAATTAAAAATTATGGTTAATGTAATTGGAATCCAATGCTATTAACACAACAGAAACTGGTTTAGTTAGACTACAAACATATCACATACTTATGGGCTTTGCTTTAGAAAATAGGTATGTGTCTAAAAATATGTGCATTAATGGTGCACATATTCTTACTCATGTTATCAAATTGTTGAAAAGGTTAAAAATATTGCCATCCTGAGTCATTATTTAAAGTGATTTCATACCTAAGAGTGTAGCAGAAGTTTCAGTGATGTTTTTAAGTAAAAAAAAAAACATTATCTTGTAAGATGACCATTAAATACCGATTATATCATCATCATATCTTATTAAATCATCGTGTAATTTAATACCACGGAAATCGTATGATTGCCAATGAGTCAAGACTTTTGTGAGTCAAATGAGGTGATGTATATAAAAATGTTTTACAAACAATAAATCCTAGACCAGTATAAGGGAAGGGAAATTACATTTACTGGGGTTCTTCTTTGACAGCAGTGACTTGCTCTGTATTAGCAATGTCCCATTTAATCCTCTTATTGCCCTAGGAAGTAGATTTGGTAGTTTTATTCCTTTTTTTAACCAATGGATAAACTGAGACTCTTAAAGGTGAACTAACTTGACCAAAGCACACAGCTAATAAATGACAAAGTGAGGTTTCCAACCCAGGACTGCCTGTTTCCAAAGTTACTGTACTTTCTCCTACCATTTGGTCTCCTTGTTATTACTGTATAATTACCATTATTATTATTAAAGGGGAAAGAAGCATCAACTTTCATAAAAGCACACGATTATTTAACAAAACATGAGTTTTAAAGCAGTAGTTAGAACAATTCTTGCTTTTTCTTGACATTTTAAAATAAATCAAGTTATGTGTAAGTATCATTTTAAAGACATTTTAAAGATGTAAGTAATGAATAAGGTTGCACTCACAGGTATTAAAAAATGTGATAAAGTTGCAGTAATTGAAACTGTGTGGTGCTGATGAAATAATATATCAGAGGAATAAATATCAAGTATATAAATATGAAGAAATAAATACTACTATGTGATTTCCAAAGGAAAGAATAGAATACTGGGACAACTAATTATCCATTTGGAAAAAAAAAATTAGATCGCTACTCATGTCCTACAAGAACATCAAACGTGTTCAAGTGGATTAAAATTTTAAATGTAAGAAATCTCAAAAATACTAGAAAAATATATAGAAATACTTTTAGAATTGGAAAGAAAATTGTACAGCTGGCAATTTAAAAGAAACCAAAAAGTAAGAGATTGATAAATTGACTAAAATTTTTTAAAATTTCTCTGTATTAAAATAAAGTTCACAAATAAAGTTAAATAGTTAAACAGGAAAATGGGGAAATTTTGCCATTGCTTATGAAAAATAAACATGAAAATTTGAATGCAAATTTTCAAAGTACAAAGAACACGAATAGATCCATAAAGAAAAGATAATCATACCTAAATGCAAAGTTGGTGAAGGACATAAAGAGGCAATTCACAAAATTAGAAACATGAGTGGCCAATAAATTTGCACAAAATCTTTATTTTTCCAATTGGATAGTCAGTTGTCCTAGTATCCTACTCTTTGCATTGGAAATTACATAATAGTCTTTATTTTCTTATATTTACATCTTTTATATTTATTCCTTTGATCTATTCTATGTAGCATAAATGGTCATACAAATGCAAATTAAAGTGTTGGTTTTTTAATTTACCAAATTGGAATGATATTTTTATATTCTACCATGTTGTATTATCAAATATGCCAGGAAATATGTGTTCTCAAGCACTATTGGCAGGAGTGTAAACTGATCCATCTTTTCCAGAGAGCAGTTTGTCAATTATTCATAAATTTGACCCACTGATTTTACTTCTATGAATTTATGCTGAGAAAATAAGTATAGGTCTATCAAAAGATTAATACAACCCTAATCACAGCACCATTGATTATAATAAGAAACATTTGAAAACAACCATAAAATGTCCCATAGTAGGGGATTGATTAATTTTTTTAGTATATCCCTACAATGGAACTTTATTTCCACTGCAGACTGATGAAAGGAAATGACACTGTAAAAAAATCTTTAATGACATGAGGAGATGCTTACAACATGTTCTTAAAAAGAGAAAGAGAACAGATTATAAACCCACATGTACAATACCAGCTTTGTAAAAGCAAAATGTTTACACGTGTGCCTCCGGAAGGAATATACCAAAACATTAACAAAGTTCATTGACAGTGTTGGAATTATGAAGGGGATCATGGATTCTTTTTATTTTATTTTAATGCTTATGTGTTTTTCCTAAAGTTTTTTTGTTTGTTTGTTTCTTTGCGGTACGCAGGCCTCTCACTGTTGTGGCCTCTCCCATTACGGAGCACAGGTTCCGGACGCGCAGGCCCAGTGGCCATGGCTCACGGGCCCAGCCGCTCCGCAGCATGTGGGATCCTCCCGGACCGGGGCACGAACCCGTCCCCTGCATCAGCAGGCGGACTCTCAACCACTGCACCACCAGGGAAGCCCCTAAAGTTTTTTTTTTAATGAACATGTATTTTATAATAAGAGAAATAAGTATGAGGTTTATTTTTAAATATAATTCATGGCTTTTCTTTATTACTTTTCCAATAAATGTACACTTCCTCTGTTGAAATGTTTTTGTCTTATAATGAGCTAAGCATCTATTTGATTCTTCTCATCATGTAGGTCTGATCTGTGACCTCCACTTGGAAGGAAAGCTGAAGGCAAATCAGAAAGGAAGAAAGAACAGAACCAAGTCAACACATTAAGGAAGATAGCACAGCAAAGGCAGGTACGGGAAGAAACACAGCAGAGGCGAGAGCCAAGCAATACGGTCATCAACAGTAGCTGTGTCTAGTGTATGTATCAAATCCTCTCATTATTGATAAGATTAATTGAATGTGTTAAATTTGTACTGAATGAGGTTGACTGTATCTTGGAAGAATAATTTATCATACATTATTCAGAGGTGGATCATCTAACTTGTGTTTTGTTCAGAATTTGGCTCCTTTATGATCCAAGTTTATTGTCATGGTTTGTGGGACCAAGTAGGTCTAGACATCTGATTAGTATCTCCTGACCTCTCCTTCATAAAATACATCCTTTCCATGCCAGGCTTCAGGGGTAGATGTTATCAGGGCTGAACAGTGTCTAGCAAGCAGGCTTGGTGAAGTGCTATGTTTGAGGCATTAGTTAGAATTTTCAAAAGGCAGTGTTATGAATTGAACTGTGTCCTCCAAAAATGTATGTTGAAGTCCTAATCTCCCAGCACCTCAGAATGTAATCTTATCTGAATATAGGGTCTTTGCAGATGTCGTCAATTTAAGATGAGGTCATTAGGGTGTGCCCTAATACAATATAACTGGGGTCCCTTGTAATATGGGGAAATTTGGAGAGAGACACACATATGTGCAAAGGGAAGATTAGGTGAAGAGACATGGGGATAATGCCAAGTGAAGGTGAGCATGATAATGTCACAAGCCAAGGAATGTCTGGGGCTTCTAGAAGCTGGAAGAGGCAAGGAAGGTTCCTTCCCCAATAGGTTTCAGCGGGAAGATGGCCCTGCCAACACCCTGACTTGGACTTCTAACCCCTGGAACTGTGAGACAATAAATTTCTGTGGTTCTGAGCCACCCAGTTTGTGATACTTTGTTACAGCAGCCTAGGAAACTAATACAGGTGGTATAATGCCCCTCTCCAAAACAAGGTGCAAGTAATTCCCAGGGGATGCTGGGAAACGCCGAGAAGGACTCTGATGCACGACTGTAAAACTAATCATAAAGACTTGGGGATCTGCTCCTGCCTGCAAGTGCAGGCAACACCTCTGTTTTATATATATACCCTCACCTTCAACTTCCATTTTGCCATCATTTTTCAGCTTTAAATTGGGATAAAAGTCTGCTCCCCCTCACAGGACTTCTGCACAGAACTAATATCTTGTTGGGAAGCACTTTGAAAAGAAAGGGAGTACATAAATACAACAGAACCAGGTAAAGTGACAACCCTAATAAACACGCTGAACAGAAGTGGCTACAAGGCCTTATAGTTTAAGGCAATTTTTAACTGGGCCTAATGCTTTTTAAATGGCTTGCAATCTCACGATGCTTCACTAGGATGTTAAAACAAGGAGGTACATAGGAATTCCTTGGCAGTCCAGTGGTTAGGACTCCACACTTTCACTGCTGAGGGCTTGGGTTCTTTTCTTTTCTTTTAGTTTTATTGAAATATAGTTGATCTTCAATGTTGTGTTAATTTCTGCTGTACAGCAAAGTGACTCAGTTGTACATATATATATACATTATTTTTCATATTCTTTTCCATTATGGTTTATCACAGGATACTGAATATAGTTTCCTGTGCTATACAGTAGGACCTTGTTGTTTATCCATCCTATATATAATAGTTTGCATCTACTAATCGCAAACTCTCAATCCTTCCCTCTCCCACCCCCTTCCCCTTGGCAACCACAAGTCTGTCTCTATGTCTGTGAGTCTATTTCTGTTTCATAGGTACGTTCATTTGTGTTGTGAGGGCACGGGTTCAATCCCTGGTCAGGGAACTAAGATCCCATAAGCTGTGTGGCGTGGTCAAACAAAACAAAACAAAACAAGGAGCTACTGGGCCAGCTCAATGCATGGTGTGCAGACAGACTGGTCTGGGTAAAGCTGTCTGTGTGGTTTACGTGCACTAGGGCAACAGTGTGTGATGGCCATTCCCTGAAGTTTCACACAACAGACACCTCGTAAATAAGGCTGTCCCAGGAAGGCAAATGTTTTGCTAAATTAATAAAATCTCTTTACGAAAACTGCACGACTCAGAGTAACAGCCAGAGAACAAAAGAAGGAGGCCACAGGACCTTTCAGATGGAGCACCTAAGTACCTTGAGACACGTGGGTCCTGGATTCAGAGAAAGACACCCTACAAAGTCAGCTCCACTCTTCAGAGGCAGGACCACTCATATTTCCTCTCCAAATGCTTCTGCTATAGAGGTTCAGACATATTTTAGAGCCAGAAAGATTTTACCTGTTCTCTTTCACTGTAGCCTAATACTGTGCAAACTTTTATATTTAGCAGCAAGCCGCACCAAAACGTGAAGCAAACCTCCCAACTCTTGAGCTAAAGGAACCAAAAATTACATAAAAAGTTAAACATAGTAATACTATGTATAGCTGTACATAAGGCGACAGAGCCCTGAGGTCCACAGTGTGGCACTATGCAAGCAGCCACAGTCAACAGACATCTACCACGTCTACTGAAGCCAAATCAAGATAAAAATATCAGCAAGTTTTTGTCAGTTAACAGCAACATGTGTTGGAGAGGCTAAAAAAGAAGCATAAGGCATGTAAACTCTCTGCCGTCATGAGGTTTACAATCAAAATAACTGGAATCAAAATGCACTTTTGTTAAGTTGTCTATTGAGTTTCTGCTATGAGCTGAATGTTTGTGTCCCCTCAAAGCTCATATATTGAAACCCTAATCTCCAATGTGATGGTATTTGAAGGTGAGGCCTTTGGGAAGTAATTAGCTCATGAGCATAGAGCCCTCATGAATGGGATTAGTGGCCTAATAAGGAGAAACACAGAAGAGATCATCCCTTGCTCTGCGTGAGGACACAGCAAGCAGGAATCCATCTGCAAACCAGGAGGCGAGCCCTCGCCAGACATTGAATCAGCCAGCACCTTGATCTTGGACTCCCCAGCCTTCAGAATTCTGAGACATAAATGTCTGATGTTTAAGTCACACAGTTTACAGTATTCCCTTACAGCAGCCTGAGCTAAGACAGTTCCTTAAGTCAGATCCCCTCTACTCCTCCACTGCTGCTTTCATTCAGAATATATTGGTGGGTGCATACAACTGCCAAAAATGTTTTTTTATTTTTGAAATCTCCAACAAATATCTCAGTTAAAGAAGATGAGTGCAGCAGGTAAGTCATTGCCACTCACAAGGATAACTGCTGTGCTGTTACTTAAGACAGCAAGCATGAATGCAAGCTATGGCAGCTTTGCAAACTGCTTTTTTTTAAATTGGAGTATAGTTGATTTACAATGTTGTGTTAGTTTCAGGTGTACGACCTGAAACTAACAACCTGTACAACCTGTAATTCAGTTATACATATACATATGAAACTGCTTTTAAAAATCACTATGCTGGACTTCCCTGGTGGCACAGTGGTTAAGAATCTGCCTGCCAATGCAGCAGACACGGGTTTGATCCCTAGTCCGGGAAGGTCCCACATGCCACGGAGCAACAAAACCCGTGCGCCACAACTACTGAGCCTGCGCTCTACAGCCTGCAAGCCACAACTACTGAAGCCCACGTGGCTAGAGCCCGTGCTACACAACAAGAGAAGCCACTGCAATGAGAAGCCCACAGGCAGCAATGAAGACCCAACACAGCCAAAAATAAATAAAATTTTAAAAAATAATAAAAATAAAAATCACTGTGCTAACCTTAAAAATAAAAAAGTAGGAGGATAATGTTGAGAACTACTGGTCTAATGCATTGGTTTCATATCAATTAGTCCTGACAAAGTGCAGAGAAGTCTGTAGGGAGAGTTTAAACTCCATTTTGTTTTAAGTCATGGTATGTGTAGCCTCGATCCCAAAATCATTTGAATAAAGAGTTGTTTTTAGCTGATGGTTTTGAAGTTCCAGAAATGGGTGTATCTGAATGGATGTGAAGTGTTTACAGTAGTTTAGTTCACCCTGTGCTTGAGAATCTTAGCCCAAGAGATTCTAATTTGTATTGTATTCACCACAGCTAATCAATGGCAGTGTCCCCATGTGATCTAAACCAAAATGGTTTTAAAGAGTGTTAGAATGTTCTTTTAAAATGGGAAAGTTATCTATTACTGTTGGAGAGATTTTTGCATTTTCAAGTTTCTGCTATTCTAGTTAGATGGCATTGTGTGAAAGAAAAAAATCACTATGCTTACAAAGACTGTAGTTGGCCTACAGAATTTACATTCTCTTAACACAGATTTTATCTAGGCTATTCTGTCTTCCTATCCCACAATAAAGTTAACAGAAAAGATACCTCTTTCTGTTACAAGTATCATATAACACACACACACACACATACTCCTCATTTACATTGCTCTCATATCACACAGCAGATTCTGCCCAGATGAACAATTAAATTAGAATACATAGAAGAGGCAGCAATTAAAAGTCACTATAGGGCTTCCCTGGTGGTGCAGTGGTTGAGAGTCTGTCTGCCGATGCAGGGGACACGGGTTCGTGCCCCAGTCCGGGAAGATCCCACATGCCACGGAGCAGCTGGGCCCGTGAGCCGTGGCCGCTGAGCCCGCGCTTCAGGAGCCTGCACGTCCGAAGCCTGTGCTCCACAACGGGAGAGGCCACAACAGTGAGAGACCTGCGTACCACCAAAAAAAAAAAAAAAAAAAAAAAAAAAAAGTCACTATACTTACAACTTGATTTCTTTTTAGATTTGCCCCGAGATTCTGTGCAGCATGAACACATATCCTAAAGAAAACTTTTCTGCCTGCTATTTCCTTGCTTTCATTAGCTTTGTTTGTTTTTTGTTTTGTTTTGACCTTTTCTTTTAAGTTTTTCTTTTTTATTGTGGTATAGTTGATGTACTCAATGGCTTTTTTAAAAAAATATTTATCTATTTATTTTGTTGCACCATGTCTTAATTGCAGCTTGCTGGCTCCTTAGTTGTGGCTCACCAGCTCCTCAGTTGCAGCATGTGGGGTCCTTAGTTGTGGCATGCAAACTCTTAGTTGCGGCATGCATGTGGGATCTAGTTCCCTGACCAGGGATCGAACCCGGGCCCCCTTCATTGGGAGCGTGCAGTCTTATCCACTGCGCCATCAGGGAAGTCCCTCAATGGCTTTTATGAAAGCCACATCACTCTGACATAAAAACATGCAAGAGGCCAGATACAGAGAAATCTATAGTGCTTAAAAGAAGTCACTAAAATTGTGCCTGATACTGACCTATGATGACAGAGGTATAGTGGTTACCTTTAGAGGAAGGTATTGACCAGGTAGTTGCAGGAGAGAGCCTTCTGGAAATGTACTACCCCTTAACCTGGGTGATGGTTACATGCATCTATACATAGGTAAAAATTATCGAGCTGTAAACTTAAGATTTTGGGTACTTTATTGAGTTATACCTCAGTAAACTCTTTTATTTCTACCTCTGAAGCATATTCATATCCAGCTCAAAATCAGGTAGAGCAGTAACACATTATGGGACTTCCCTGGCAGTCCAGTGGTTAGGACTCTGAGCTTCCACTGCAGGGGGCACAGGTTTCATCCCTGGTTGGGGAACTAAGATCCCACATGCCGCATGGGGTGGCCAAAATAAATAAATAACACATTACAGTAGAAAGTGATAACTTATAAATCAATAAGAACTAATAAAATTATTATATTTTAAGTCATGAGATCCCTTGAGGCATGCATATAACTGTTAAATATACACCACATGGCCATGAATATGAATTATCCATAAACCAAGGCTATTTGCTGGCAGTAGTTGAATCTGAAAGACCAACGGTAAAAAAAATAATTATTTCCTGAAGCCTACCTCCTTTCAGTTGTATAAACACAATGAACACAAGTGGACCGTGGCCACCCTGTTGAACCCCAGACTTCCCTCACCTGTAAAATCACCTATAACTGGCTCCAGGAACCTAAGACCCATGGACAGTGATGCTGCAGCCACTGAAAACTATTGCAGTTTCTCAGTCCCATTCAGGGCCTGAATACTGAATTCAGTAGAAGAACACACCATGAGAAATATCCATCACAGCGACCAAAAAGAGAGTTTAGCATGGAAGAGACTATTCTGACTTCTCACCACCCCCTTGTTCACAGACCAGAAGAAAATATAGATATTGACCCAGCTTCCCAGCGCCCGGTTCTCTCCATCCTACCACTATAAACCTGGAAAGAAGAATTTCTTAAAAGTTGGTCCACAGCTGTGAAAAAATCATGGCCCTTTGACAACAGAACTCACCCCCATAGGCTAACCTAGGTAATGTTAATTCAATCTAAATAAAATCTGAATTTTTTGGCCACGCCATGCAGCTTGCAGGATCTTAACCCAGGCCCAGCAGTGAAAGCGCCGAATCCTAATCCCCGGACCACCAGGGAATTCCCTAAAATCTGAAATTTTAAGAGACACTGTATTAGGTTTATAGAGCTCCAGGAACAAAGTACCACAAACTAGGGGACTTAAACAACAGCAAGTTATTGTCTCACACTTATAGGGGCCAGAAGTCCAAATCACGGTTTTGACAGGGCTCATTCCTTCTTTGAAGGCAGAGGGAGAAGCTTTTCCAGGCCTCTCCCTGAGCTTCTGGTGATTTGCCAGCAATCTTGGGCATTCCTTGGCTTGTAGACATGTCACCCAGATCTTTGTCTTCATATCCACATTATGCTCCCTCTGTGTGTGTGTCTGTGTCCAAATTTCCCCTTTTTATAAGGAAACTGGTCATACTGGATTAGGGGCCACCCTGTGCCTGTATAACCTCATCTTAACTAATTACACCTGCAATGACCCTATTCCCAAATAAGGTTACATTCTGGGGTTTAGGACCTCAATGTACACATTTTTAAGGGCTACAATTAAGCCCATAGCAGACTCATACCCTGTTAGATCTTCTTTTCATTATCATCCACTTCACCTGAGGCTCAGCTCAGGCCCTCTTCATCCTTCACCTGGGCTCCTGCAGTGCACACTTAACTACCTGCAGTCCCAGTTCCCTCCATGACATCCTCCACACAACCCCCTGAATGCTGCTCAAATTCAAATCTAGTCACAGTGCCACTCTAGTTAAGGCTCCCATTGCTCATAGGACAAAGAATGTACCGATCCATTTATCCATCCATCTCTAGCCCAGCAGAGTCAAATAGGAATATAATGCAGCCCACAAATGGGAGCCACTTATGTAACTTTAAATGCTCCAGTAGTGATATTTAGAAAAGTAAGATGAAACAAGTGAAATTAATTTTAAGTATATATTTAACCCAATTGTCCAAAACATCATTTCAACATGTAATTGATGTGAAAAAATTATTAGTGAGATTTACATTTTTTTCTATTAACTCTTCAAACTCCAAAATGTACTTTACACTTATAGCACATCTCAATTCAGACTAGCCACATTTCAAGGACTCAACAGCCACATGAGGCTAGAGAGCTACCATATTGGACAGTGTAGATCTAGCCCTTACTCATCTCAACCATGGAACTCCTTCCATCCTACCCACTAAGTAGGCATCACCAATTTATTAGAGTTTCATAAGCCCAGCAGTTAGTTTTCTAGCTCTTTGCTTTTTTGCTTTTTTTTCTCGCTACGCAGGCCTCTCACTGTTGTGGCCTCTCCCATTGCAGAGCACAGGCTCTGGACGCACAGGCTCAGCAGCCATGGCTCACGGGCCCAGCCGCTCTGCGGCATGTGGGATCTTCCCAGACCGGGGCACGAACCCGTGTCCCCTGAATCGGCAGGCGGACTCTCAACCACTGCACCACAAGGGAAGCCCTAGCTCTTTGCTTTTTAAAGTGCTATTTCCCCTGACAGAATGCTTTCCTCGTCCCTCAAGTATCTCCTCTTCTTTGGAAACTTCCCTGAGAACACTTTTTTCCTAACTTTAGCAAATTTGATTATTCCCTCTTTTGTACCAACTCTGGGATCACCATAAACTTAAGACCTATTAAAGCACTTTCGATATTTGGATTTCAATATTTGTTTTCCTTTCTGTTCTCCATAAATAAAAACTTGAGCTTACTGGAGCCAATGTTCATGTTTTATTCATATATGTATCCCCAGCACTGGCCAAGGGCCTGGAAAATAATAGGTGCTTAACGAATGATTCTACCTGAATGAAGAGAAAGCCAGCGGCATGCAGATTGCAAATTCAAGTGTCATTTATTGATTACCTTACAATGTGTTTGACACTGCATGTATTTTATCTCGTTTAATCAATGTTTATTAAGATTCATATAGCTAATCCTGGAAACAGTAGATTCCCAAGTATTGGCTCTTATTTAATGCCATATTAAAATCAGCATAGGGGCTTCCCTATGGTGGCGCAGTGGTTAAGAATCCACCTGCCAATGCAGGGGACACAGTTTCAATCCCTGGTCCAGGAAGATCCCACGTGGCGTGGAGCAACTAAGCCCGTGCACCACAGCTACTGAGCCTGCGCTCTAGAGCCCGCGAGCCACAACTACTGAGCCCACATGCCACAACTACTGAAGCCGGCGTGCCTAGAGCCTAAGCTCTGCAACAAGAGAAGCCACCACAATGAGAAGCCCACGCACCTCAACAAAAGAGTAGCCCCAGCTCGCTGCAACTAGAGAAAGCCTGCGCAGCAATGAACACCCAACACCACCAAAAATCAATCAATAAATTTATTTTTAAAATAAAATAAAATCAGCATAAGCCAGATCAAGAATAGAAAATACAGGGACTTCCCTGGTGGTCCAGTGGTTAAGACTCCAAGTTCACAGTGCAAGGGACACAGGTTCGAACTAAGATCCCACATGCCACACAGTGTGGCCAAAAAAAAAAAAAAAGAATAGAAAATACATTCAACAAATATTTTATTAATATCCACTATGTGCCAGACACTGTTAAAAGTTCTGAAGATGGATGCATTAAAAAAAAAAAAACAGACAAGGCCTGTGTTTTTGTGGAGCTTATATCCTAGAGATCCACAACAATAATCATGCCCCCTGTGTCTTTGGTGATTAAGTGCTACCACTTGGCCTCTGATGCCCCAGGATCCAATTATCCCCAATGCGTTTAAGGATTCCAGTTCAGTAGCAGCAGGTTCCACTGCAAATTCTGACCTAAAGAGAAGAATGACCACAGAGTACTTTAAGTATGCTGGCACTCCACTTACAAATTTGTTTCTCATAACCATGGTGAAAGAGTGTCATCTGGAACCCTCACTTGGGGAAAATTAACATGATAAATCCACTCTAATATTTCAGTCTCCTTTAGTCTTTGGATATCCTCCTCTACAGCATGCCAAGGCAGTCCTGGCATTCCAACTTTATTTTGTGGAGGCTACCTTTTGGTCCATGTTTTAGCCAACCAACCAGACAAATTGTTAGAGCCCATTCTAACCCCTTGGGCTTCAACATTGACTCCAGAATCTACACTTAGTGGACCCATAACAATAAATTCAGCCTGATCAAACTTTACGTTCCTTCCACCATTATCCTACAACTTTAATATCCATTCCTAACACATATTCTCCGGATTTCTGTCAGTATAAATTAGAACCATCATTCAGGAGAATCAGCAGTTTCTTTCCAGGCTACTACCTCAGGGGAGGTCATTACAGGTTCTTGGAGCAAAGCAAGGTTAACCTCCTCAGATAGGGATGGAAGGGCTACTTCTATTGTCAAAGGAAATTCAGCAGAATTTAGTCATTCAGGTACCTCAGCTTTGGGACTTCCCTAGTAGCGCAGTAGTTAAGAATCCACCTGACAATGCAGGGGATACAGGTTCGAGCCCTGGTCTGGGAAGATCCCGCATGCCGCGGAGCAACTAAGCCCATGCGCCACAACTACTGAGCCCATGTGCTGCAACTACTGAAGCCCACATGCCTAAAGCCCGTGCTCTGTAACAAGAGAAGCCACCACAATGAGAAGTCTGTGCGCCACAACGAAGAGTATGCCCTGCTCGCCACAACTAGAGAAAGTCCGTGTGCAGCAACGAAGACCCAACGCAGCCATAAATAAATAGATTTATTTTTTTAAGAAAAACGAAACCTCAGCTTCATCAGGCTCTCCCCATATGCCCCATTCCTTCCCAGTCAATGTCTTCACTTTAACAGGAGACACGCTGCAAGGTTGAGAATTCAACTAGAATTATAATTCAGCCACTTCCAGGATGATACTCTCAGCTTGACTTTTAGAAATCTCAGCTCTGAAGCTACGGGAGATAAGGATTTCTTTCAGGGTAGAAATAGAAACGTTGAGCTCATTTATGCAGCTGAGAATTTGAAGCCCTGAGCTCATTTTCTTTTCTTTCCCCACTTTCTCCAGTGCAGTTAAGAACAACAGTCAATCTCATTATACTCATCAGTTTGACAACATTCTAAAGTTTCAAGCTCATGGTCACCCATACCCTTACCTCCTAAAACTATTTGGAGTATCCAATGGTGATATTTTGTGTATCTCTATTGCTGCTTTATGCCATGGACTACCAGTGCCCCTGAAATAGAGTCATTCGTGCCTTTAAATCAAATCATATTAGATTGCTGATTCCAGAAAACCCAGAACCAGTTCAGAAACTCATCCTTAAGATTCAGTTCCTCTAGAACTACTCTCGGTACCAAAATCTGTGTCAATTAAGGAAAACAAAACCGGTTTTACTGTTTTCCTTGACTGATACAGATTTTGGTACCGAAAGTAGTTCTAGATGTTCTAATATAATTTATATTAGAGACACAGAGACAGTGACAGAGAGACAGAGATTTCAAGGAATGGGCTTACAGGATGGTGTGGGCTGGCAACTCTGAAATCCATAGTGGAGGCTGGAACTCTCAGGCAGGAGCTGACACTGCTATCTTGAGACAGACTTTCTTCTTCCTCACGGAAACCTGTTTTGTTCTTAAGGCTCTCAACTGATTGAATGAGGTCCATCCACATTACCAAGGATAATCTCCTTTACTTAAAGTCAACTAATTGGATATGTCAACCACATTTACAAAATACCTTCACAGAGAGACTTAGTGTTTGATTGGTAACTGGCTACCGTAGCCTAGCCAAGTTGACACATAAAACTAACCAGCACAATCTCTAATAGTGACTTCTTGTCACTGAGTCACAATAAGACATTTTAAGTTGTGTCTAAATTGTATTCTTTGTCCCCAGTCCTTCCAAAATCATGAAGAAACTATCATTTAAATTTAATTTACATTGATAGTATTTATTCATGGTTACACACTACTTACAGAGTCAAAATTTCATATATAACAGCTCTACCACCAGGAAAAAAATCCTTAGTGGTTTGTGGATAAGATTTTTAAAACATTTATTTATAGCCAAGAATTGCCAGAAATAACAGCCAAATTAATAATTAAATAGAAGTCTTTTATTGCAAAAGGAACAGAGCTAAAATAAATAGGAATCATCTGAAATTTTTCAGTATACAAATTCATAGAGCTTTAATTTAACCAAACAGTTATTACAATAATAACTAACAACCTGACATCTTCCAAGTCCCCTGGTGCTCCTGGCCTCTAAATCTGAGAAAGCTGACAGGGGTAGCCTAGCAATCCAGCCTGCGTGGGAGGAAATAAGAGAGAAATTGATGAAAAATTATGGAAAAACATGGGGGCAGGTGGGAAACACTCTAATTTGGTTTGTATTATTGCATAGAGGAGAATGAATATTTACAGCCATAAACTCATATATGCAAAACTGTATTTTATTTTCCTATAACTGAATTTAATTTCTTACCTGAGCTTCTATTACTACCCAACAGCAGAAAATTTTATCTAATAATTTCTAGGTAAACTCAGTCAAATGAATGATTACTCAGTCAGTCATTCCATGTTTTTAGTCAGTTCAGGAATTTTTTTTCCAAGTAAAATCCAGGGACCCACTGTTCCACTCTTTACCCAAGGGCAAAAATGCTGGGGAATTTATGAAAGTGCCTGTGCTTCCACAGATGAGGTGTCTGGTTCTTGATGTTTCTCTGTCCTCCATGAGCATCCACAGAGATGTAACTCATCTTCTTGGGTCCTTGGTGGTTCCTCATTCACATGGTCCATGTAACATCTGTTGACTGCTTCCCTGCATCATGACCTCCCTGCATTCATGACTGGAGACCACTTCTAGCCCATCAGCCTTCTCTCAGCCAATCCTACTCTACTCTTGAGCACATAGGGACCTTTCTAATGCTCTCCTGCACTCCTCGAGGTCCACGGGTGACTCAGGGGACAGCCTCAGGCCCTCTGCCCAGACCTCCCCTCTGGGAATTTGCCACTGCCAAACCATACTTTGAGAGGGGATTCTCTGTAAAGCTTGGATTTCTCCTCAGGCCTTAGTTGGGAAGGGAAGCACTCACAGACTCCTAGCCTACCTGGAGTATAATGTCATCACACACACATGTTCAGACACACACACACACACACACACACACACACACACACACACACAGTGCAGGGACGGGAGGCAGGACACTGGGACCCTTTTCACCAATGGTTAACTCTATCCTCGGCTATCACTGAAACACTAATTTTTCCAACTAGCTCATCCTCTCTGATGGGACAGTGGTACATGCACAGACCCTTGCCTCAGTGTTCGGAGACTTTTCTTGCTAATCTATTGTCTCTGTAAAAGAAACTCTAAGGTTATTTTTTATCAAGATTATTTTTATTTTGACTGTATCACCCTTTGCCAAAAGTAACAATGTTCCACTGATATAATGAGTTAAAAGTTTTGACAAAAAAATTAAAGTGGAGGGAACCTTGATTCAGCCTTTCGTGTCACTACAGTTATAAAGTTCTAACAGAGAAACCACTATTGTTCCATGTTGACCATGGTATGTACAGTAACAAAGCTTCCTTGGGTTTGAGGAGGTCTGACAGGTTTATAGTCGAATTCCAGATCCATTATGTTCTCTGTAATTGGTCTCAGACAAGTTACTTAACCTCTTTGAAATCCATTTTCTTCATTCCCCACACCGATCTCATGGGATTATTGTTTAATAGTTAAACAGGGGACTTCCCTGGCAATCCAGTGGTTAAGACTCCACGCTTCCACTTCAGGGGTCGCAGGTTCTATCCCTGGTCGGGAAACTAAGATCCCACATGCCGCACAGCGTGGCCAAAAAAAAAAAAAAAAAGAGTTAAACAGGATAACAAGGGGTAATTGTTGGTTCCCTAATCCAATGCGGTAAAATTTGAAAGTCCCAGTTGGCACCATCTCAACATAAACTACTGTATAAAAGCTAATTTTTTCAATTTCGTTTCTTTTTATGGCTGAGTAATATTCCATTGTATATATGTGCCACATCTTCTTTATCCATTCATCTGTCGATGGACACTTAGGTTGCTTCCACGTCCTGACTATTGTAAATAGTGCTGCAATGGAGGGAGGTCAAGAGGGAGGGGATATGGGGACATGTGTATGCATAGGGCTGATTTGCTTTGCTGTGCAACAGAAACTAACACAGTATTGTGAAGCAATTAGACTCCAATAAAGATCTATTTTTTAAAAAAAAGCTAATTTTTATTTTTGCTTCAAACAATAGAATTCACTCTCTCACAGTTCTGGAGGCTAGAAGACCAAGATCAAGGTGTTGGCAGGGCTGTGCATCCTCCAGAGGTTCTAGGAGATATCAGACCTATTCAGTGTGTAGCCAGTTCCAATGTCCAACTACCTTACTGAAGGAAGTTCTGCTCATGTCCACCGAAACTCCTTCTGCAATTTAGATGCTAACTACCCAACTACCCAGAGTTAGCACAGACTTCATGGGTTGAGAGGGCAAACCTCCACAGGAACTCCCTCACTTGAGATGCAAGACCTGGAGTTCCCAGGCTTCTGTCCAACTGGCTAAAAATTCGGAGGTTCCCTGTACTCCCTTCAGGTTTGATAATTTAATAGAAAGACTCATAAGACTCGGGAAAGCTCTATATTTATGATTGTGGTTTTTATTATAAGGATGTAGACCACGACCAGACAGAAGAAGAAACCTTTAGGATGAGATCTAGGAAGTTCACAAATATGAAACTTCCACGTCCTCTCCTTGTGGAATCAGGACATAGGACCCCCTTGACATATCAATATGTTCACCAACTGAGAAGCTGACCGAACTCGGTGTCTAGCTTTCTTATTAGGGTTTCATTAGGTAGGTGTGATTGATCAAGTCATTGGCAGTGTGATTGAATTCAATCTCTGGCTGCTCTCCCCACTGCCAGAGGCTGGGCTGCTATCACCTGGCTCAGAGCTGCATCCCTCTAATCACATGGTTGGCCTTTCCAGCAAGGCCAGCCCCCACCCTGAAGCCATCTACGGTGCCCCGTGAGTCACCTTATTAGCATAAACTTAAGTGTGGTCTGAGGGGTGCCCTAAGAATAATAGTTACCTCTATCACTGGGAAAATTCCAAGGGCCTAAAATCTCCACCCCAGGAACCTAGGGCAAAGACCAGACAAATTCTTTATTATACAACACCTTCTTACTGCAACTTAAGATAGATAAGTTGATAAATGTAGGCTCCTGAAATGTCTTATGAAAGCCTTATAGATGGCTTTGTTTTATTCCCTCTAGGTATCATTTTACCAGTGAAATTACTTCTAATTCGTGGTCCCGAGGCAGGTATTAAACAGCTATAAGTTATCAAATTACCTCATTAAAATTTTAAGAAAAATGTCAAGCAGGCTTTCATTATGCCATTATGTGATCTTTATTTCTCCTTTGAACTATTCAGAAAACTTTCAATAATTTGAAGATAAAATCTCTTTTGATAATCATATTTCTCTTCTTCTACTCAGAACCAAAAAGAATTAGATTTTCTGGTGTTATCCATACTCTTAGATAGAAACAAGGGTATGAAAATGAGTCCTTAACTTCATTGCCTATAGAGAAAAATCTTAAGTCTTAATAATAAATACTAGAAAACTGTCCTGGCATTTATGATAAAAGTCACACCTCTGTCATTCTAAGTCAACCTGACTTTACACTACATTATAGGTAAGGAACCAACCTTGATTAAAGAAAAAGTAGTTTTTCATTTAACATGTGGGAGTATCAAAGATGCGTAATTGGACTATAGGTGTTGTGACCAATTTAAGGAGACCATTTAGTGTTCACGTCTTTTACTATGACTTTAATATTGGGAGGTATTTTCCCCAGGTTCATGGACCAGCATCTACAGATGGGCTCTAGGGCTTCTGTAAAGCTCCTGACATGGTATATAAAATATTGTACATTTTTATGGAGAGAAAATGTATCGGTTTCATCAGATTCCCAAAATTCATTACCATGACTCTTAAAAGCCCCAAGAATCACTTTTGTAAGAGAGCCCTTCTCTAGGAACAGACCAGCCCTCAAACCATTCCCTAAAGCCTCCAGAATTTATAATTCCTACCATCATAACCCAAAGGGCTGCTGTTGACTGTTTCCACCTCCTCCAGCCTTCCTGAAGCTTTTTTTTTTTTTTTTTTTAGGTCGCGCCATGTGTCATGCAGGACGCGGGATCTTAGTTCCCCGAGCAGAAATTGAATCTGTGTCCCCTGCATTGAGAGTATGGAGTCTTAACCACTGGACCACCAGGGAAGTCCCCTGAAGCATTTATTTTCCAAGTAAGTTGACTTGAGCCTCTATCCACATAGCCCTCCTCAGTATTTCTGAGAATTCTTGGTGGGAGCGCTTATGTTTCTCTTGATCACCTCCTACTTTGATTTCCTTCTCTATTCACTCTCTGTACCAACACCTGCAACATGGAAAATAACCCTGTTTCCTGTATTCCCCAAAGTACCATTAATATAAGACAGTTGCATATAACAGAACTTTACTGAAAGTTTAAAAAACTGAGAAGGATTACATATCAATATTAAGCATGTTTATAGCTTCTGTAAACTCAGTGCTTTAATATTTGCCCTATGTACATGTGCTGGACATACCTTGTTCTTCTTTATGTTTGAGTGCCCTTGTCTTGACTTTCTGCCTCCTTCAACACCCCTGCTCCCTCAAGAGGAGTCCTCTGTTTGGGGACATGCCTTTCAAATACACACCAGCCAATACAGAGTCCACACTCCCAATCACCTTTTTATAGGGCTCTCAGATCCTTAGCCATTATCCACCTGCCCCAATCACCCCAGACATCTAGGAACCGCCTCTGTATTCCAGAGCCTCTAAAGTTATGCAAACTAGCAATCTAAGCCTGCTTACCCCTCCTTAATTGCTTCTTTCCAAATAAACCACAATCAGTGCTTACCCACACTTCCTCCCCCTTCTTCTTCTTCATGACCAACCCTGGTGCTTCCTCATGTGACCCCAGGTGGTATAGCATGCCCACTTCTCTCCGGAACTGTGAGCAATAAACTATCTTTTCAGTGGCAGTCGTTTGCTGATCTGTTGACCTTACTACATCTCAAATTTTGTGTGAATATACTCTATTCTAGAACAGAACACAACAGGGTTCAGAACAGGAATCAACTTATAATTTATTAATAAATATCACTGTTCTTTACAAGGAACAATCCCCTTACAAGGAATTTTTTAGCAGTTCTATTTTCGTGGTACTCCTCCCCCCACTGAGGTCATTACTCCTCATAGTTTCTTCTATTCTCATCCTTGGGGTTCCCCATACCCCTGCCTCTTCAGATGGCACAGGAATTTAGGAATGTTCCTGTTATTTTACTAAACAGAACAGCTTCCTTTTTCTTTTCTTTTTTTGGCCTTGCCTCAGGGCTTGTGGGATCTTAGTTCCCCAAGCAGGGATTGAACCCATGCCCCCTGCAGTGGAAGTGCAGAGCCCTAACCACTGGAATGCAAGGGAAGTCCCCTTTATTTTCCTTTCTTCACCCTCTGCCAATCTAAGACTTCCATGACCAAAAACTCACTAAGATTATTCCTAAAGAAAAAAGCTGTCTGCCTTTAAAATAAATGTTGCTATTCCTTATGATATGGATGTTCAGCAACAATTTCATCTTTCAAAGCAAATTTTCTTCCTATTAAATATATATCTAGTAAATCCAAAAAAAAATCCATTCATAAAAGATTCCAGTGTGCTTCAATTTAAAATATTAGCTAACAGTTTAAAATTTATCATATACACATTATTCGAGTTTGCACTTGGTAACACAAATTAATGTGTATACAAGAATTAATAGCTTTCCTATGTCCTAACAATAAGCAGTAGAAAATAAAATGGAAACTATCGCACTAAAAGTAACTAATAACTAATAATAAAAATTATAAAATACCTAAGAATAGTCTTAGCAAAAAATGCAGAGGAGCTATACTAATAAGCTCAAAACTTTAGTGAGGGCATAATTATTTAAGCCTGAATAAAAGAGAGATAAGCCACACTACGTGAATTGGAAATCTATGTATATGATAAAGATGAAATTTCAAGTCAGAGGAAATAATAAAATAGTCCATTAATGGTTCTTTAACAACCTACTAACTATTTTAGAATGAAAGATTATATTCCTAATACACACCATATTCCAAAATAGGTTCCAGTCATATAAAAATATTTTTAAATAAATTATTAGAACAAAATGTAGAATAACTAGGGAGTTCCCTGGTGGTCCAGTGGTTAGGATTCGGGGCTTTCACTGCCGCGGCCTGGGTTCAATCCCTGGTTGGGGAACTGAGATCCCACAAGCCATGTGATGCAGCAAAAAAAAAAAAAAAAAAAAAAAAAAAAAAAATGTAGAATAACTATATAAACTTGGAAGTCTTTCCTTAACAGCAGATGCAATAACCACAAAGGAAAAAGTAAATAAATTTGACTATCTCAAATGATTTTGTAACTCAAAAACATCATTATCAAAGTCAAAATATAAATAATAAACTGGGAAAATGTCATTTCTATATAAAGAGACCTTACCAAAAAATAAACAGCTCAGGACAAAATTGGCCAAAGGATATAGAACAGACAGTTCGCAAAACAAGAAAAGCAACTAGTCAATAATACATGGAAAAGTTTTCAATAGTTAAAAATGCTCACTGCCATTGCTTAGTGTTACTATGGCGGGGAATCATTGGAGAGACAGACATCTCATGCTTTGTTAGAGGGGGATTATAAATTGAGAGAAACTCATGAAAAATGAGAATTTGGCAGCATGTATCAAAAGCCCTTAATATAGCAATTCTATCAGAATTTAATACAGAAATCTATCAGAAAGAAATTTGTTGACAACAGCACAAAGTTAAACATGCAAGAATGTTCATTGCAGCAATGTTTATGAGAATGGAGAAATTCCAAACTGTCCCTAACAACAGGAGATTCAATAAATAAATTATGGCACATTCTGACAATGGGATGCCATGCAGCCATTGAAATTATTATGAAGAGCTTTATTAATTTGAACTTAAAATATTCATGGTATATTGCTAAGAGGGAAAAGGGCCACAAAAATGTTTATAGAATGTGATTTCATTTTCATGAAATGAGTAAGCATATGCACATATTTGCAAGGAAATATATCTAGAACGATATCATCAAAAGAGAAAAAAATTGTGTTGCACAGACTTTATGATGACAGCAGTGAAAATAAAAATGACAACACTCATTCAGGATTCCACCATTTTGTCAAAACAAAGTCATTTCATTCTCCATATTCTCTTTGATTTGTCTTATAAGCAAACAAAATTTGATGGAGTTATCATACCCAATGACAAAAATTCCTTAGGATGCAATTGTGCCAGAAAGAGGGAAAAACCACTAAAAAAAATGGGTAAAAGAATGGAAAGATGGAAAAATGAATGGATGGAAAGATGGATGGATGAATGGACGGATGGATAGACGGACATTCACCCATAGATAAGTAGGCCAACTTAACCTTTTAGAATCGTACTTCATAGTAAGGAGAAGTCACTGTCAATGTCACAATTTCCATGGAGTGTTACCAAGACTCAGACGTGTGACTGGGAGAGAGCAAAGCAAGCTGTCACCCTCCTGAGCACAATTTCACAGAGCAAAGTCTTGTCTATCATGTTTTCAAGAAAAATATATTGACAGGGTTATTGTTCAAACTATGACAGAAAAATCAGTAGAGGAAGCCATGTGAAAGCAAGACCAGGAGACCCCAGAGAAATTAGTCAAAGGGCAGCACGTTGTCCCTCTGTTCTCCTCCCACCAACCCGTCCAGCCTCTCCCCCAAGCTGGCTCTCCAAGAGGCTGGCATCAGGCTGGGCAAGCCTCTGCGAGGACCACCTTCATGGGAAACTGCTGCTTTCACATCAGGATGTGGCACAAATGACCCGTCGTGTCCTTCACAGCCCTCGTCAGTGTAATCTTACATCTTTTTTGTGTGATTGTTTAATTAGTGTCTGTCTCTGCAGCCAAACCATAAACGACTAAAGACCAGAATCCACCTCTGTTTGCACACCTTTGTGTCCCCAGCCTGGCGCCTGGCACAGACCGCCTCTCAATATTTTTTAAGCGGATGAGTAAGTGAGTGAAAAGCCAGCAAACTTGGATTTGGACTAGTATCCCTTACTTTTCTAGCCTTAACCTCTTTGTCTAAAAATAAGGATTCACCGGGAGTTCCCTGGTGGTCCAGGGGTAAGGATTCTGTGCTTTCACTGCTCTGGCCTGGGTTCAATCTCTGGTTGGGGAACTGAGATCCCACAAACTGAGTGGCACGGCCAAAAAAAAAAAAAAGAAAAAAACGGATTTGCCCGTGACGTAAGATTATGGTAAGGATTAAAGTTAAATAAGATGGGTCCACAGCTACCACAGTAGATTCTTCATACATACAAATTCTCACCTGGTTTCTCCTCTCTGAGTTCTAGTTGGAGCTCCACAACCTATCAAATACGTAACTAAACTCCTCAAGATTTAATTTTTCATCTGTAAAATAAGGGATTAGATAGACAATCTTTAAAACCATGTCCACCCCTAACATTTTCTGATTCAGAAGGATCACCCTGAAAATTTTCCCTGAGAGAAGGGTTCACAAAACATTCTGGTTGTAAGAACTGGATGTAGCACTTAGAAGGAGCCCAAGTTGTGGAAATAATATTGAAAATATTAATAAAGGACAATTTCAAACATTCTATTTTGGGGGTGGAAAGAGGAGTCAATTGCCAGAATATATGTATCTCAAGCAAAGGGTCATCACTGAAATCAGATTACTCATCAACAAGGAGTAGGGCATTATAAATGTAATATTCCAATTGCATCAAAACCGTCCTTGTAAAAAAACTTTTGTCCTCCTCCATTCAGCTACGAGCCTTGTCTGTGTCATCCAATGCACCATGGCATTTGTTCATTGAACCGTTGTCCTTCTCAAGAGATGGTTTTTCACCCCAACAAAAATAACTATGAATCACTGGTTCTATGAATATTTTCTCCCTTGTTTTGTTCACAGTATGAATGAGCAACTTCAGTGTATTTCTTGCATTAGCAAAAGTTGCCATTAACCTGAAATGATCTGTATTGCAAATGCAAATTGTTGCCTTTTAATTTCAAATTTAGGGTAACTATGCAGTTCTAATTAGGAATTCATCATTCTCTTAGAGGAAGGATATGAATAATAACAAGAGGAAAAAAGAAGTTTCACAGAGAATAGAAAGCCTATTGATATTTAAAGTTTTTTTTTCAGATTCAACTGTCTATGTGACTTGAAAACTAAGAGAAAAATATTCCCTTAGTATTTCCCTTCATATTTAATATTATTTAGTGTTTAGTATTAGCTTTTCTATGGCATCTATGATCAAAGTGGTCAAAGAATTTTACATGTTTCCAGGTTTCCATAAAGAAAAGCAGCATTTAACACAGACACACAATGTTTTTTTCTGTTTGCTCTGTTAAAGGATTATTTTTTTGAATAAATATCCCTATACAATCTAATCTAACATTCAGTTTTTATGTCTTTTTCTGTTTCCTCTGTTAAAGGATTATTCTTTTTCTATAAAAATCTCCATACAATCTAATCTAACAATCAGTTTTTCCTGTGAAGTGTCTACAGATAGTAATTTTCATAGCTACTGCTATGTTCTCTCAGAGAATCTTGTATTTCTCCACTTAGCTCAGTTACCACACATTATTGGAATTGCTTGCCCAACTCACTGTCTGACCAGAAAAATGTAGTCTCCTTGAAGGCAGAGCCCATTACTGGTTCCCTCAATAAATAAACAAATTATTTAAAAGAAAATTAGTAAGTTAATTTAAACAGAATATATATGTGTAAAATATATCATGTCCCTAGAAGAAAAACTTGTATAATTCTGTAATGTCAGACTTATGATTCAAAAATTCTAATGTGATTTGGGGTATTTTTTCAGCTTTATTGAGATACTATTGACATATAATATATGTAAGTTTAAGGTGTACAGTGTGATGATCTGATACAAGTACATATTGTAAAATAATTACCACAATAAAGTTAATTAACATCTCCATTCCCTCACATAACTAACTTGTGTGTGTGGTGATAAGTTTTAAGATCTACTCTCTTAACAACTTTCAAGTATATGATACAATATTGTAATTATAGTCACCATGCTGTACATCATATCCCCAGAACGTCTTCATCTTACAGCTGGAAGTTTGTACCCTTTGACCAACATCTTCCTGTTCCCCCCTCACCAGCCCCTGGCAACCACCATTCCAACTCCCTACTCCTTTGAGTTCAGCTTTTTTAGATTCCACATATGGGTGAAAACATACAGTCCTTGTCTTTCTCTGTCTGACTTCCTAATGTAATTTTACATGTAGCAAATAGAAGGCCAGCAGTTTCCAAAACATTTAGAGCAAAAATAAAGCACTGAGCTAATATCATTATAGACAATTCCATTACCTCCTCAACCAAAACTTCAAAGTTTTCCTTCCATATCTTGGAATTCCAGGAATGCATATCCCTTCTGACATTCAACAAGAGTAGTATTCACATATATACCATATTATAAACATTCACATGCCTTTACAGTAAACTGGAATCAAATTAAATGGCTTTCAGGAGCTCATACTTTGCAACGGCTTAAAATCAGATAATCATAGACCGTTAGAATCTGAAGGGAGCTTTGTGGTCTCCAGTCCTGATTTCTTCTGTTGCAGCTGAGAACAGGCCGGACAAGTAGATGCCTCACCAGATACCTTCTCGCTCCTCCTTCAG
Source organism: Phocoena sinus (assembly GCF_008692025.1). NCBI lineage: Eukaryota > Metazoa > Chordata > Mammalia > Artiodactyla > Phocoenidae > Phocoena > Phocoena sinus. Next base: position 52,959,844 of record NC_045776.1, on the reverse strand, counting down.
AGCCCACAGTGCCACTCCCACCACCAGCTCTTTATTTTTCCAGTAAGCCATCAAAAGCCTTCAGCCTCAGGAAAATTTTAATCATCCAATGGAAAACATAAATTAATGTAAAATGTAGGGGTGGGGAGAGATAAATTAGGAGTTTAGGATTAACATATACACACTACTATATATAAAATAGGTAAACAACAAGGACCTACTGTATAGCACAGGGAACTATACTAAATATCTTATAATAACCTATAGTGGAAAAAAATATATATATATGAGTCACTTTGCTGTACACTTGAAACTAACACAACATTGTAAATTAACTGTACTTCAATTTTTTAAATAAATAAAGAAAAAATGTAAAATTTTACTTATAATCTTGACAGACTCTGAATTTTGCCCTTATATTTCCTTCCCAATTTTTCAAAACAAAACACCCCAGCCTTTAGACTGTGAAACAAAGTTTTTTTTAATAAAGTTTTTTTTTTTTTCAGTGTGGACCGTCTTTAAAGTCTTTATTGACTCATTGTTACAGTATTGTTTCTGTTTTATGTTTGGGTTTTTTGGCCGGGAGCCATGCAGGATCTTAGCTCCCCGACCAGGGATCAAACCTGTACCCCCTGCATTGGAAGGCAAAGTCTCAATCACTGGACCACCAGGGAAGTCCCATGGTTTGTTGATATAACAAATCACAACCTTAACGAAAACTTAACAGAAAATTCCTTTTCCAGATATATATCCTGTAAGGACCACCTCTGCTTGGGTTAATCTGATCGCTCTGGGGCACAAACATCAGTGATCAGGGTTCTTTCTCTCCACAGAAATCCTAGCAGCCCTGAAGTGCAGCGGGCCTCGGCCTTCTAGCACTTACGGCGCAGCACCGCCACCTAGTGCTCCTTCTGAGGAACTTGCTCTCTGCCAAAATCACTGCCCTTGGCCTTTCTGGGTTGGTGAACTATTTTTACGAACATAGCGACCAAGATAGGGTCCTGAAACGACTTCTACATCATTACAGGAAATCCTCTGGTTCACAGCACAATCCAGCAAGTAAGTAGGAACCATCTATCATAAAGGCGACGGAGACTACAAGCAATTTAGAGCAGGATCCTCAGTCTTCATTATCTTTCACTTTATTTATTTATTTTTTAAATATTTATTTGTTTATTTGGCTGCACCAGGTCTTAGTTGCAGCATGCGGGATCTTCGTTGCGGCATGCGGAATCTAGTTCCCTGACCAGGGATAGAACCTGCGACCCCTGCGTTGGGAGCGTGGCATCTTAACCACTGGACCACCAGGGAAGTCCCTCTATCTTTCACTTTAAATAAATATCTCAGTTACTTAAATTGCACTTTTTTTCCCCAACTGCTGAGTAAAAGAAGGCAAAACTGGAATTGACAGCAGCAATTTGAATTGCACTATTTCACAGAAACCCTCAATGAGACAGCAAGAGGAATGCAAAAACGAAACAGAAAAATATAACATGTATGTGTTTACCGAAGTTAGTGTCTTAAGCCAAGGGAGCACTTGATTATCTCTGACCGTAGTTAGGAAAGAGAGAAAATCAGATTTTTTCCCCCCAGGTTTACTTAGCTGTTAATGGAATCCTAACTTTGAACCTGAAGGCCCTTGTTCTTGTGCTTTGTGTTTACTTGGGCTCATGTTCTTTTGATGTAAGGCAAAATAACATATTTTAAAAGTAAATACCCTCCCTCTTAAGGACTGATTGATTATTGAGGGATCAAGCCTGAGGGAGACTGGTCCCAAGTCCACAGCCAACCATTTTTGCTTTTACACGCCTTATCTTCTGGGTAGTATATGCATTCTATTCCACATAAAAGAAGTTTATGCTTTTCTAAGGGGTGATTTCCCCCGAGAAAGACTGTAAAGATAACTTACTTGATTAAGGTAAGAGCAAATTTGGTCATTTCAGACAGAAAGATAATAGAACTGCTTGAGTTAGTACCTTAAGGGGGACTCATTATTAAGAAGGATACCCAATGAGTCGTGTCTGGGTTTAAATAACAAAAACCACAGGTGTAAGCAACACTGCTGCAATCAGAAGGTCTCCCATTTTCCCTGTGTGTATGACTCTGCAAGTAATTGCCAACAATTATTTAATTACACCCAGATGCCTTGTGTTGGAAGTCACCTTGGGTTTTCAGAAACTGGAAGATTATGAAACAGATCTGAATCCCACAAGAGGAGACAGTCTGAGAAACTCCTTTGCACAACCTGGGCTAATTCATTATTTCTGCATTTCGTGAAGGAACACAGAGTTCCCTGTGGGCCTGGGTAGCCTTGTTCAGAGTGAGATTCCCCAAGCTGCTCGCCCTTATTCCACCCGGAAAGGAGTAGGGCAGAAACACAAAGCATTGCCTGAACTATAAATGTCACTTAATGGTCAGGCAGCCAAGAAAAGGTGGAAAAAATTCAATTTTGGGTGGGGGGCAGTGCAGAGGTTTCTCCTATAAGTGTGAACAGCTAATTCTAGGAAATTTTTCTGCAGGTAGGTGCCAACCCAGAGACCAAAAACGGCTACCAAAACAGGAGTGCCAAGAAAGGAAGGGTTTTGTTTTTATCGCAATCTTCTTCTCCCACTTTTCTCATTCACAAAATTAGCAGGTAGCTCTGACCTGTAGGAAATTAACTAGTGTCAAAGCAGCCTCTAGGCAGGAAGACCCTGCTTCTTTTCACCACCTCAAATCAGGACATTTGCTGCTGTTTCCTTCAGGACAAAGGGGGAAGGACATTTAATGTCTCAAAGGAATTTCAAAGGTAATACCCTCTTTCTGAACATTTTCCCCTACTTAATTAGAACCACCGTAGAAGCAGGGGAACTCTCTTTGATTAGAGAAATCACCAATTTCAGAATAAAAATTAGAAAACAGCCTCCATGTTATTACTTCTCAAATGCACCCAAATATCATCTTGGGGGCTCATCATTCCTTTTTCTCGTTATTATTCTTTTTTTCAATAATGACAATATTGTCATTATTGAAAATGTTGACAAATATACATTTGCTTTCAGGTGGAACTCAACTATTTCCATTATGAAGTTTTTTAAATGCTTCATGAGCCTTTTTATCTTCCCTTTGATTTCCCTGGTGCCATAATGAAATGCCAGACTGCCTTTGTTGGGCAGCTTTGCTAGAAGAGGCTCTGATGAAAGACAAGAAGAGAGGGCTGAGAAGGAGAGGCCCTCAGGCACGTGGGCACATGGCCTAAAGCACATCCTACTTTTTATTCAAATGCTGTGGCCCATGTGTTTTTGCTGTCAGGTCTCCAGTCTTGCCATCTGGGTGCTTATTATCATTGGGAAGGAAAAGCAAATCCAGTGTCAAGCAGTTGAATCTTTATAAGAACAGTCTGGGGTCTCTTTTGCATAACAAGCCAATGATCTTTGTTGCTAAGGATACCTTTTCACAGCAAATATGTAAAACAGAGAGACTGACAAAAGGTTAGAGATGCTGAATAGGATTTTACATCAGGCTGCCTGTTTCTTATTGTTTTTCTTACACCTGAGTGTGGTTGTTTTAAATGGTATAATGCTTTTTAACACAACATTGTAAATCAAGTATACTCTAATAAAATTTAAAAATAATAATAATACATGGTATAGTGCTTTTAGATGGCATAACAAGCCCAGGTGGCACAGAAATAATTCCAACAATCTAAGAAATCAGTCTTAATAAAAATCATATTTTGTGGCCTAACCTGCAAAACTGTAATTACTACAACTAGTTCTAGAATATTTTGAATTTGTACACTGTTAAAGGTGAAGTAGAAACTGGAACCGAATCAACCAGAATGACTGCCTGAAAAGCTAAAATTCACTAAATATCTACTAACTTCAGCTTCATTTCTGCTACCTATTATGGCCCGAGACATAATGCCACACAAAATGAAAAGGAGGGGAGGAGAGAGAAAATAATTATTATGCTAATTCTCTTTATAGATATGTTAGTTTCTTGAACTACACCTGAAGAAACTAATCCTTGAAAAACCTAAAATGTCAAAACAAAAGAGCAAATAAGCTACAGATGGTCCAGAGCATGCTCCTGCTCTGAGAACACCTATGTGGAAGATAATGGGCATGAGAAAAATAAACGAAAAAACAAGGAACTCATGAATTTCATGTATTAGGTAGAAGATTCATCAAGAAACATGCTGACTGAACAGCATGTCGCCGGTACAAAACAGAAAAAGCAATTCTTCAAGAGTTTTAGAGGAGGGTTCTTTAGAGAACATGGCATCTGATCCCCTCTCTTTTTTTTTTTCAGTTTTATTGAGATATATTTGACATACAGCACTGTATTAAGGGGTACAGCATAATGATTTGACTTACATATATTGTGAAATGATTACCACAGTAAGTTTAGTTAACATTCATCATTTCATAGAGATACAATAAAAAAAGAAAAAATTGTTTTTTATTTTTTTCTTGTGATGAGAACTCTTAGGATCTATTAACAACTTTCAAATATACCATAACTACAGTCATCATGTTGCACATTACATCCCTGGTACTTATTTATCTTATAACTGAAAGTTTGTACCTTTTGACCACCTTTATCCAATTCCTCCTCCCTCCACCCCTACCCCCATCTCTGGGAACCACACATCTGCAGATCCCCTCTTGTATAAATGGAAGCTGGGGTTCAGAAGATGAAGAGGCTTCCCTAAGAGGCCAGGTAGTTGAGCACAGCAGCCCTGAATCCATTCTCTTTCTATTTCACATCAATATCAATGCCCCACACAGCTCTCTCTCCCCGGTGGGCCACACACAGGGTTTTTGTGGGGGTTTTGGAGGCAAAAGGTACTTTTTATAAAAATTGAGCCAACATTTAAAAATTAGAAGATCTCATGCAAAACAAAACACAGATTTCTGCTTCTATTAAAAATGAGGAGATCTGAGAAGACATACAGATGGCCAACAGGCACATGAAAAGATGCTCAACATCACTAATCATCAGAGAAATGCAAATCAAACCACAAAGAGATATCATCTCACACCTGTTAGAAGATGACAAGAGATAAGTGCTGGGGACAATGTGGGGAGAAGAAAACCCTTATGCACTGTTGGTAGGAATGTAAATTAGAAAACAGTATGGAGATTCCTTAAAAAATTAAAAATAGAACTACCATATGATCCAGCAAATCCACTTCCGGTATTTATCCAAAGGAAACAAAATCACTATCTCAAAAAAATATCTGCACCCCCAAGTTCATTACAATGTTATTTATAATAGGCAAGAAATAGAAGAAATATGTATATTATTCAGCAATTTAAAACAAAAAAGAGGTAAATCCTGCCATTTGTGACAACATGGATGAAACTTAAGGACATCATACTAAGTGAAATAAGTCAGACAGAGAGAGACAAACACTATATGATCTCAGGTGTATGTAGAATCTTAAAAAAAAAAAAAAAGATACAGAGAACAGACATGGTGGTTGCCAGAGACAGGAGGTGGGCAGTGGGCAAAATGCGTGAAGGAGGTCAAAAGGTACATATTTCCAGTTATAAGACAAATAAGTTCTGGGGGTGTAATGTACAGCACGGTGACTATAATTAACAATATTGTATATTTGAAAGTTGCAGGTGGGAGGTTGAGTGAAATAAGAAGATCAAGAGGTAGAAACTTTTAGTTATAAAATAAATAAGTCATAGGGATGTAATGCACAGAATAGAGAATATAGTCAATAATATTGTGATAACTGTGTGGTGACAGATGGTTACTGGACTTATCGTGAACAACTCATAATGTACATGAATGTCAAATCACGATGTTACACAGCTGAAACGAATATAATGTGTGTCAACTATACTTCAATTAAAAAAAGACAATTGCTAAGGGTGTAAAAATTAAAAGTTCTCATCACAAGAAAAAGATTTGTAATTATGTGAGGTGATTTATGTTAACTAAATTATTGTGGCAATCATTTCTCAATAAACACATAAATCAAATCCTTTTTAAAAATGAGAAGATCTGGGGGATTCCCTGGTAGTGCAGTGGTTAAGAATCCACCTGCCAATGCAGCGGACACGGGTTCAAGCCCTGGTCCAGGAAGATCCCACGTGCCGCGGAGCAACAACTACTGAGCCTGCGTGCCACAACTACTGAAGCCCACATGCCTAGAGAAGCCACAGCAATGAGAAGCCCGCACACCACAAGGAAGAGTAGCCCCTGCTCGCTGCAACTAGAGAAAGCCTGCGCACAGCAACAAAGACCCAATGTAGCCAAAACTAAATAAATTTATTTTAAAAAATAATCTTTTAAAATAAAAAAAAAGAGAGAAGATCTGGTAGCAGTGAGCAGCAAGCTGACAGAGCTGTGACTACCAAGAACTAGAACTAAACTAAACTAACTAATCTAAACTAACTAGAACTAAACTATAACTTAGTTTTTAAATTTTTTCAGCAAAATCATTCCACCTGAAAGTATCCCACCTGATTGACGTGTTGAGGTGAAATCTATTCAAATTATGTTTAATCCCCCCAAAAATGAATCCTCTATGATTTGTTTTTAAGATGGAATGTTAGTAAATTGCATTTTCAACATGTGCATTGGGTAATATTATCATATCATAGGGTCCAAGGTTGAGTATGTTTTCTTTCTTCTAAAGCTTATTGATGAATTTTGTTTTTCATAAAGACCAGCGACTCATGGCTTCACTATGAGCTAGGCATGGTATCTGCAGTTGGTTCTATACTTACAGCTACTTAGAATAAAAGATAGAACAGAATTTTATTATTTATTATATACCATATGTATCACCCAAACTGGTTTTTAAGTTCTTGATGACACTGGTTCATATTCTTTCAAGTTGAGAAATAATCTTTACAACCACTTCTTTTCATTTCCACAGTTAGCTCATTTATAAATTCTTAAAGGCATGGAACCAGTTCAGTCCCTAAAAGTTTCCTGAGTTTTTTTTCTAAATTGCTACTTTCAGCCAAACACAAGATGTTTCCTCTTTAACAAACCATCCTGATAAGCTCTCTGGGCAAATACAGGAAGCTTGACATTTAGTTCAATCTCTCTATATGAGGGATAATGCTCTAAGTTATGAAAATGTTCTCACTTAACACAGGATGAATTGTTCTATCTGATCCTTACTACCACTGTATTACTCACAATATTAAATCTCACTTTGAAAAATTGTGTTCATTAAATTAATAAATGAGAAAGTGAATCACTAAAAAATGTTAATCTAATGCATAATTTATGGTATAATAATAAATTGAACACTCCCTGGACCTCGGGTACATGAATCTCAAACACAAAAATCAGCAAATCTTTCTTCTTTGAACTCAGGTTCATAGTTGAAGTAATAATAATGGGGATTCTGTGACTAGCTTTTGCCCAAAAGTGCTCACCCGAAAGAATACAGAAATTACTTTTCCCATTAAAAGTTCTATAAATGATGATTTCTCTTCCTTCTTCCAGGCATCATTAAAAATAACGAACTTAAATTTTTATAAAATGACCCAGAAATCTAATTTGCCAAAGACTCTAAAGAGAATGAAGACATATTCAACTTTGAAGGGGGAAACCTAATGAAAAGTTATTCATCTGTGTAATTAATAGGGCAACCAACTGTCAGACACAAGATGTGTCATTGGCTTCAGCTGTCAGTCCCACCCTGAAAAGAAGGCGCAGGGCTCCTTGGCTTTGTCCCGATCCTGCATGACTTCTCGAGGGCAGCAGGGGGATTCTTCCCAATTACTCTTACTATTACTTTCCATTCTGTTCAAGACAACCCTTTCCCAAAGGGCCCAGAGGGTAACAAATAGGAAAGTCCAATATGAAATTCCTCAAGTTCTAAAAACAAATGTGTTTATGGAATAGACAGAAAACCTAAGGTGGGTTAACCAGTGAGAAGAAATGTTATGACGAGTAGAATTGTAAGATGGTCCCCAAGATTCCTGCTCCCCAGCGTACACATCCCCCTTGAGTGTGGATGTGACTTGTGACTATAGTGGGGTAGTTACTCCCATGATTATATTACATCACATGGCAGAAGGGATTTTGCAGTTGTAATTAAGTTCCCTCGTCAGCTGAGTTAATCAAAAGGGGAATCTTCCTGGGTGGGCCTGACCTAATCAGATGGGTACTTCCTTTGGGAAGAGATTCAGAGGATGAGAGAGATTCTTCTACTGATCTCACAGGAGCAAACTTCCATGCTGGGGAGAGGTCCACGTGGCTTCTAGGATATGAGAAGGTTGCCCAGCTGGCCAACAGCAAGTAGCAAATTAATCAAACCCAGAGAGGGGGTCGTGAGAACCTTCAATGTATAGCCTTTAGGTCAGAAGCACAGGTGACAACCTGGACTTGCCACTGGCATCTAAAAGGGGGTGGGGGAGGGAATTCCCCAGTGGTCCAGTGGTTAGGACTTTGCACTTTCACTGCCAAGGGCCTGGGTTCAATCCTTCATGGGGGAAACAAGATCCCCGAAGCCATGTGGTGTGGCTGAAAACAAAGGGGGAGGGGAGCAGTCTTGTAGGACTGAGCCCTTAACCTGTGGGGTCTGACTCTATCCCCAGGTAGATAGTGTCAGAATGAAGTTAAATTGTAGGATACCCAGCTAGTGTCACATGGAGTTGCTTGGTGGGAAGAAACCCACACATCGGGTGTCAGAACTGTTGTGAGTTTGCTAGTAAAGTGAGAGTAAAAGAGACACAGGAGGAAGAACTGAGTTTCCTAACTCAGCTCCTGACCCACAGAAAGTATAAGATAATAAATTTGTGTTGTTTAAGCTGCTAAATTTGTGGTAATTTGTTATGCAGCAATAGAAAACTAATACACTCTAATCCTTATAATAATCCATGTACTATTAATATTCCCACTTTACATACAAGAAAAATGAGGCACAGAAAGATTAATAACTTGCCCAAGGTTACACAAGTGGTAGTGGGATTTAAATTTCAGCAGTCTGGAATGAGAGCCTACCCACATCCACCCGTATCACTCATCACCCTGATCAAAATCTCTGGGTCTTTCTCTACCGAGACCCCCTCCAGTGGATGCCTCGAGGCTCAAATGCTACAAAACAAACTCCCCAAAAAAGCAAACTCCCAAAAAGTTATAAATAAAATCAAAAGACACCATAGAGTGGTAGGAGAAGGAAATACCTGTAATTCATATAACTTACCAATGATTAGTATCTAGAACATATTAAGAAATTCTACAAATCAAAAGCAAAAAAAAAACAAAAAAAAGAGAGAGAGACAAATAACCCAATAGAAAAATGAACAGAGGGAATTCCCTGGTGGTCCAGTGGTTAGGACTCAGCGCTTTCACTGCTGTGACCCAGGTTCAATCCCTGGTCAGGGAACTAAGATCCCACAAGCTGCGGGGCATGACCACAAAAAAAGAAAAAGAAAAATAAAAACAAACAGGAGATATGAACAGGCAATTGGCAGAAAGGGAAAGTCAAATAGACAATGAACATATGACATGGTGCTGGGCCTTGCTACTGTTCACGCAAATTTCAACAATGATAAAGACCTAAATATTGGTAAGAATGTGAAACAAGGACTCTCATGTTCTACCTGAGGGAGTATAATTCCTACAACCACTCTGGAGAGTGATTTAGGAACATCTCGTAAAACTGAATATAAGAATGTCTTCTGGGCTTCCCGGGTGGCACAGTGGTTGAGAGTCCGCCTGTCGATGCAGGGGACACGGATTCGTGCCCCGGTCCTGGAAGATCCCACATGCCACGGAGCGGCTGGGCCCATGAGCTATGGCCGCTAAGCCTGCGCGTCTAGAGCCTGTGCTCCGCAATGAGAGAGGCCACAACAGTGAGAGGCCCGTGTATCGCAAAAAAAAAAAAAAAAAAAAAATGTCTTCTGAACCAGAAATTCCACTTTAACGTATATAGAGAAACTCTAGCCTATATGCCTAAGAAGAAATATGAAAGAACATTCACTTCAGTCTGATTTGTAATAAGAAAGAAAATTAAGTGTCCACCAACAGAACGGTCAGTATTTAAGCAATAAAAACATAGTTTTTCCATCTCTAAATATGCTCTATCTCTCCATTTATTTAGGTCTTCTTCAGTTTTTTCAATAAAGTTTGCATTTGGTCCTGTAATCTAAGTTTAACTGATACCAGTCTTTTATGCCATGATATCTTTCTTTTAAATTGAAGTATAGCTGATTTACAATGTTGTGTTAATTTCTGCTGTACAGCAAAGTGACTCAGTTATACATATATATACATTCTTTTTTATATTCTTTTCCACTATGGTTTATCCCAGGACATTGAATACAGTTCCCTGTGCTATACAGTTGGACCTCGTCCACCCATTCTATATGTAATAGTTTGCATCTACTAACCCCAAACTCCAGTCCATCCCTCCCCTCCCCTTGGCAATCACAAGTCTGTTCTCTATATGCCAAGATATCTTTTTTCTTTTTCTTTTTTTTTTTTTGGAGTAAAATTGCTTTACAATGTTGTGTTACTTTCTACTGTACAATGAAGTGAATCAACTACATGTATAACTATATCCCCTCTCTCTTGGATCTTCCACCCCACCCCCTCATCCCACCCATCTAGGTCATCACAGAGCACTGAGCTGAGCTCCCTGTGCTATAACAGCAGGTTCCCACTAGCTATTTTACACATGGTAGTGTATTTTTGTCAAACCTAATCTCCCAGTTCATTCCACCCTCCCCTCCCCACCCTGTGTCCACATGTCCGTTCTCTATGTCTACGTCTCTATTCCTGCCCTACAAATACGTTCAACTGTACCATCTTTCTAGATTCCACATATATACCTTAATGTATGATATTTTTCTCTTTCTGGCTTACTTCACTCTGTATGACAGATTCTAGGTCCATCCACATCTCTACAAATGACCCAGTTTCATTCCTTTTTATGGCTGAGTAATATTCCATTGTACATGGTATCTTAATTCTTAAATTTTAAATGTTGGTTTATCTCCTGATGAACTGAGTTATATGTCCAAGTAATTTCTTTCTAATACAAGTGTTTTACCAGGATTTTTGCATGTATAATAACATCTTCCTTTAATCTTCCCAAACAAACAGCAATCTGGCCAAGCATAAAATTCTCTAACTGCACATTTTCTCTACAAGGAGTTTCAGCAATGATCTGTTTTCTTCTGGTACTCGTAGAGGTCTAAGCCTATGTTTTGCTCCCTTTAAACAACCTGTTTTTATCTGCCTGTGCATATTGCTTCTCAATCCACGTTGAAAGGGTAAAATTGCTCTGAAGCACTGGCCATGAAGAGGTGCTGTGGCTCTGTTAGGAGATCACACAGGTCCTGGAACCAAAGAGCGGAAGTAGTTCCTGTCCCTGCAATGTTAGGCTCTCCTGGACCACAGGAACACTTCTCCTAGGAAACCTAGCAACAGTTCCACTGAACCTAAAGCTTTGACTGCATTTGGGGCTTCTCTGCTAGTGGATCAGAAAGCAGAGTGGAGTTACTCTGCTGGTGTGGGTAGTTGACCTTAGAGAGCATGAGGAAATAAGATTGCTGCTACATAATCAAGGCAGGGAAGAATATGTCTGGAACTCAGGGATTCACCAGGCTCCCACTTGTTTCCATATACAACAACCATGCCTGGCAAGAACACAGGAGCTAAGGGCTCAGACCTCTCCAGGTAAAGATCTGGATTTCCCACTAGGCAAACAACCTAGACCAGCAGAAAGATGAGACACAGGTGAGAGGAATCTAGAATGGGTGGCAGGTGAGAAAGGTGGTGAATGTTTATTGCAGTTTGGAGACTAACTACAGCAGAGGGAGCTACAGTATGAGTTCCAACCATCCCGTATAAGTCTATCTTTTAGAAATTTTGACTGGCCTGCCTAGAGCAAGCTTGAACCCATGACTGACAGGAGATGGTGCACAGATATACCCCAGGCTTCTTGCCCTTCATTCTATACCATCTCCCAGTTCCCCAGGCTGGAGTAACCACATTTATCAACTTAATTTTCTTCTGTTTCACAGCCCCACCCACTACCAGTATTTCCTGGAATTATTTTCCACATCCACCACTTATCTGTCCCGGTTCTTCTTCTGGAGAAATTCACACAAAGATACTTGAGCAGATTTACTATGAAGCTCATGAAGCATCAGCATCAGAACTTCCTATGTTCATGGATGATGTCGGGGTTTTTCTGGAGTAATGAATACTCCAACTTTGTATAACTTCACAAAACCTGGATCCACTCCTGATTATTTGATATTCCATATATACTATTCATTTGTTTGTTTATTATTATTTGTCTTCCTTCACTACAGTTTAAGCACTGATTAGGCAGGAATTTTAGCTCATTTGTTCACTGTTGAATCCCTAGTACCTTTATCAGTGCCAAGCACATAGTAGATGCTAATAATTTTTGTGGAATAGAGAAGCGATAAGCCCCAAATGAACCAAACCCTTTCCTGTTTCTATCTCACTGCATCTGCTCTTTCCTCTAATTAGAATCCCTTCTGCTCCCCCAGCAGCTACTCACTCAAGACCCATCTCATATGTTCAAGAATTGCGTGGGTGGAAATGCAGACATGAATTTAGGGAAGGATTTGTATCTACCCCAAATGCTTAGTTCCCTCTCCAGGTATGATTTCCCCTATGTGTCTATTTTAACTTTTCATTTAAAATTTTTCAAACAGACAGAAAATAGAAACAGCATAATAACCATATATCCACCATTTAAATACAGCTGTTAATCTTTTGCCATATCACTTCACCAGTATATATTTTTATTTAAATGTATATATTTAAATATAGAATTAATGTAAAACAACTTATTACATCTCATGATCTGTGGATCCGCCGAGTGCTTCCTCCTGTGGTCTCACCTGAGCTCACTCCTGAAGAACTCACTCACCTAGAAGGTTGGCCAGGCTCCCAAAAGTTCAAGGTGGACTCGTTCCCAGGTGCAGTGGTTGGTGCTGGCTGTTGGCTGAGTCCCTCAGTTCTCCTCCAGGACAGTCTCAGGGTTAGTATCAGTAGGAGAAAGGGGAAAGCTGCAAGGCTCACAGAACATCACATCTGCCATAGCCCTTTTTTTTTTTTTTTTTTGCTGTACGCGGGCCTCTCACTGCTGTGGCCTCTCCCGTTGCAGAGCACAGGCTCCGTTCGCACAGGCTCAGTGGCCATGGCTCACGGGCCTAGCCGCTCCGCGGCATGTGGGATCCTCCCGGACCGGGGCACAAACCCGCGTCCCCTGCATCGGCAGGCGGACTCTCAACCACTGCGCCACCAGGGAAGCCCTGCCATAGTCCTTTCTTAATCCGTTTATTGAGGTAGAATTTATGTACTGTAAAATCCAGTCATTATAAGTGGACATTTCAATGATTTTTAGTAAATGTACAGAGTTGCACAAACCATCACCACAATCCAGTTTTAGAACACTTTTTCCACCCCCAAAAGCTCCGTTATGACAGTATGCAGTAAATCTTCATTTCCATCCTCGGCCCATGACAACGACTAATCTACCCAACGTCTCTCTAGATTTGCCTTTTCTGGACATTTCATATCAATAGAATCATACGATATGTGGTCTTATGCATCTAGACATTTTTCCTTAGCGTAAGGTTTTTGATGTTCACCCATGTTATAACATGTATCAATAGTTTGTTTCTTTTATGGCTGAGTAATATTCCATTGTATGGATAGATCACATTTCGTTTATCCACTTATCAGCTGATGGACATTTAGATTGTTTCCAGTTTTTGGCTTTTGTTAATGCTTCTATGAACATTGACATACAAGTCCTTGTGTGGATATATATTTTCTCTCGGGTAGAAGACACCCAGGAGAGGAATTGCTGGATCACAGAGCAAATTTACATTTAACTTGTTAACTGTTTCCAAAGTGGCTGCACTTTACATACCTAAAAATAATCATCTAGTTTCGGTACTTTCTCCCATCTCTTTTAATTATTTATTTATTTATTTTGGCCACGCTGCGCAGCTTGCTGGATCTTAGTTCCCTGACCAGGCATTGAACCAAGGCCCTCAGCAGTGAAAGTGCGGAGTCCTAACCACTGGACCTCCAGGGAATTCCCTCTCCCATCTCTTTTAATCTAGAACTGACTCTATCTCCCCAATTATTTTCATTGTACAATCTCCCACATTCTATTTTTAACTTCGTTTCTTCAAGATGTTTTTTAATTTCTCTATCCCTTCTATTTCTAGGAACTGGAAGTAAGACCTACAGACTTGCTTACATTCAAGTTAACATATTTGGCAAGTGGTAATATGTACATCATATTGCATCTCATCAGGAGGCACATAATGCCTGATTGTCCTACTATTACTGATTATAAAATTGATCACTGGGTTGTGGTGGTGAAAGCCAGATCTCTCCATTTGAGGTATTTTTGCCCTTGGCAGTTAGCAAGTAATCCATAGGGTAATTCTATGCCTATTGCCAAAAAAATTAAGTGGGAGAGGATGTTTTAGATAACTTACAAATATTAAGACACAAGCTGACAATTAAAATTTTTAATGTAATTTTTAAGGAACAATATGTATACTTAGCATCTGGAATTAATTAAGCAATATAGTCAAGTACTCATTTGGCAATGAGTTTTCTGGGAACCAAAACAATAAAGCAAAGATATTTAGTATGAAGTCTCACTTCCGAATAGAATAAGGCACATGAATTCTTCCATAAAGGTGAACTAGACTCCAGCAGGAATGTCTCAAAGGGATCCTTATATAAATACATTGAATAATATAATGGATAATTATTCATATACTGTAAAAGCCTGGACATTTGTATACCTTGACTGAAGAACCAGCCTTCTGTATCTGAAAAGGAAGTTTTCCTCCATTGGGATTTCCCCGGTGGTCCAGTGGTCAGGACTCCGTGCTTTCACTGCTGAGGGTTCAGGTTCGATCCCTGGTTGGGGAATTAAGATCTCACCAGCCATGGGGAGAGGCCAAAAAAAAAAAGTCTTCCCCCCTCAAACATCCAATTTTGTGAAACAGACCCTAAACAGTGAGAAAAGAAAGGGACACCTGTCATTTCTGCAAGAGCAATTAAAGCAGCCCTAGAAATTAGTAAAATGACAGATTAGCCTAACAGCATTGTTTTGTTACTCCTATAAGGATATTTTTAAAGGAACTGTGATTACACACACACACTCACACAAACACACACACACACACACACAGATTCAAGAACATTATCCTCTGATTACCTAAGATAATACAGTCCAATAACTTGGAGACCCTGGAAGAACAGATAATCACAATTCCCACAAATCTTTTTTCATATTCTTCCTTTCTCTTTCTCTCTCTTATCAGATGTCACAAGCAAACCCTGGCAAGGGCTGAATTGCAATCAATTCGTAGTGACAAATAACTAAAATGCCAGTCTTCTGTGTTGTTGAATGGAGGAAAATACATATGCTTTAGATCCCAGACGTGCAGATGGCACAGTTGAAAGTGTTGGGAAAATTTAGGAACCTGATCCACATTCTTGCCAGAGACAGAGCAGCCTACATTCCTAGGGAAGCTACCAGAAACCATGTATTTTTTTTTCTCAAAATACAGCTTTGGATTGTAAAGAAAAAAATGTTGCTTGCCATTCCGTTCTACAGGGATCAAGCCATTAGTCACTGTAGTCAGCCACCGACAGTGTATCCTGAGGGGAATTCAGGATGGAGAAAAACAGAAAGCATTCTGTGCTTTGAATATACCAGTCCCTAGATAAGATACTTATCTAAGGAAAAATTTCAATGACCCCAGATTCTTGCATCTTCCCATACTTAGAAAAACACTAAAATCATTAATTTGAGATGTCTGTTCTTTGGGATCAGCAGTAATCTTTTTGTGCTTGACTATATGTTTTTCCCAGCAAAAAAAATTCATCTATAACCTGGCTCCTCCCTCACCTCTTCAGAGAAGTTCTTCAGAGCTTACTTGAGAGCCTGTGTCCCGAGCTGTAGTCCTCAGTAAGGTCCCTGAATAAAACTTAATTCACAACTTTTGCATCATGTGTTCTTATTTCAGTCAACAGGATCTACTCATAAACTCAAAAATAAAGTGCTTTGTTGATAAATCTGCATCATAAAACATGGAAGAAATTGCTTTGTCTTTTTATTTTTTAATTTTATTTCTTTATTATTTATTTTATTTTGGGCTGCGTTGGGTGCTGCAAGCAGGCCTTTCTCTAGTTGCAAGCAGGCTTTTCTCTAGTTGCGGGAGAGCGGGGGCTACTCTTGGTTGTGGTGCGCAGGCTTTTCATTGCCACGGCTTCTCTTGTTGTGGAGCACGGGCTCTAGATTGCAGGTTCAGTAGCTGTGGCAACCGGGCTCAGTAGTTGTGGCTTGCGGTCTCTAGAGCTCAGGCTCAGTAGCTGTGGCGCACAGGTTTAGTTGCTCCGGGGCATGTGGGATCTTCCTGGACCAGGGCTCAAACCCGTGTCCCCTAGCATTGGCAGGCGGATTCTTAACCACTGCACCACCAGGGAAGCCCAGCTTTGTCTTTTAATTTTAAAATGTTTAATGTCTTTGGACTACAGAAAACTATTTGAATTCCAACTCTTGTATCTAATAATTAAGTAACCCTGGACAAGTTACTAAGGTCTCAAAGTTTCTCCTTCCACATCAGGAACAAGACCTATCAGAGTTGTTTTGAGGAAAGAAAATAATGTAAATAAAAGTGCTGAGAACAGTGTAGGCAGTTCATGGACATGGCAGCTACTACTGCGACTGAACGTGCTCAAGGTTCAGCGGCCCCTCTGTGCAGCCCTGCTCCACCTCCCCCCAGCTCCTTTCCCAGGCTCACTGACGAGCATGCGCAGTGGGAAGGAACACAGAAGGAAAGACAGTGGCACTTTTTAAATAGCTTAGCAAGCCGTTAACATAAATTCTCTTAAAAGCAGGTCTGGAGAAAGGCTTAGGCCTGAGGGTAGAGTGCAGCTTCCGACCGCTTTCCTCATACATAGCTGCCCGTTTCACCTCCAAATCCAAGGGTAGATGAAACTACTGTGGAGCCAGGAAAGGCCAGTTGGAAACGCCTGCATTCCAGGTGCCAGAGCAACCTGCAAAACAGCTCGAGATCCATCGCTTTCAGCTGCCCCTGGCCCGGCTCCTGACCTTCGCCTTTTAGCCTGGGGCTCGGGCAGGAACTCCTACAGTAGGAAGTGAAGCAGGAAGGGTGAGCTCAAGCACGTAGCCCCACCCACTAGGAAAACCTGCTTCAGAGAGATCCGAGGCTCACGCTCAAACTGGTCGCGCCTATACCCAGGAATGGGTGGGACCCGGCTGTGCCTTATTCTCCAACACCAGCCAGGGTGGCGAGGAAGCGGAGGTTTCCTGTCTGAGAGAGGCGGTGGAAGTCTAGGTAGGTGGAGAAGAGATATATCCAAGTGGTCCCTCTGACCATTAAATCATTTCCGATGGCCTCACAGCCCCCGGGTTCTCAGTATATCTGTGTCCTAGTGGGTTTGTCACAATGATTTGGTAGCGGAAAGTGTTAAGTCTTTGGGAACGGAAATAATTAGTACAGTTCTCTCCAAGGTTGAGTCTTGTTTTAGAAACACAAAAACTGTGGTAAAGGTCTCCATTCCTCAAGGAGAGTACCAGTGGCGTTTGGGGTGGGATGATATTTGGTCGTGCTGGAATCTGTACTTGACAGAGCATTTAGCATCCCTCATCCCAAGACACTAAATGCCTGTTGTACCTCCCATGCATTGTGACAACCTTAAAGGGCCGCTGTATGGTTCCAAATGTCCCTTGGAGGGAACCCCACACCTGACTGAGTCGTTGGCGGATGGTCAGATGGTCTTGCTGATAACAGTTAATCAACAGTTATCATTCCTTCTTTTAACCCATTAGTTTGTGATAAACAAGTCAAATGCTTCCATGATATTTGTCTACTTGTCAGAGAGAATAAATTCCATTTATATAATAGTTTTACGTATTTAGATAAGGTAAGGCACTTAGTGCAGTGCTTAGTAAATTATGAGTACTCAACAAATAGCTCCAATTTTCAGCTTTTTTATATTAAACATTAGTTAAAAGGAAAATCAAAAGAAGCAGTATTTTATACCATTTTGAACCTTAATTTCACCTGAGAGGAATTATATTACCTTTTCCGGTTCCTACATTAGCACTCTGTTCTCCCCAAGACTCAATTTCCTTACCTGTAAGTGAGGATGATAGTATTGACACTGTGGAGTTGTTATGAGGCTTAAATGAGACCGTGTTTATGAAGTATTGGTGAGTGATAGCGACTAAACAGATTTTTTTTTTTTGGTTATTTTTACAGATTAAGGAGAAAAAATGGAGCAGGGGGAGGCAGAGGAGGGACACCTCAGGTAGCTTCCAAAATCTCTATGTAATCTTAATTCCAGACATTAACGGGCACACTAATCACCTGGGATTCTTGTTAAATGCAGATTCTTTTTTTTTTTTCCACATTCCAATTTTTTTTTTTTTTTTCCGGTACACGGGCCTCTCACTGTTGTGGCCTCTCCCGAGGCGGAGCACAGGCTCCGGACGCGCAGGCTTAGCGGCCATGGCTCACGCGCCCAGCCACTCCGCGGCATGTGGGATCTTCCCGGACCGGGGCACGAACCCGTGTCCCCTGCATCGGCAGGCGGACTCTCAACCACTGCACCACCAGGGAAGCCCCCAATTTTTTTAATTACTAGATTCAAGACATAAAATTTCCTTAATAGAGTCAGAAAAATAACAGGAAAAAGAACTTCAATATTCTTTTAGCTCTTCTAGTTCCTTTGCCTTTCCATGTGAATTTTAGAATAAACTTATCTACCAAAGAAAAAGTCTTGCTGGAATTTTGATAGGAACTGTATTAATTTGGAAGAATTGACATCCTTGTTGAGTCTTTCAGCCCATGAGAATGGTACATCTCTTACTTATTTAGATCTTTGATTTCTTTCATCAGGATTTTCATCATATTAGTCCCATTTCTGTTTTATTAGATTTATATACATTTTTTTGAGCAATTGTAAATTGTGTTGTTTTAATTTCAGCTTCTACATGATCATTGTTAGTATATTTGGGTTTTTATGTTAATCTTATATTCTGTGACCTTGCTGAATTCACTTATTAGTCTTAGGAATTATTTTTTGGATTTACGTAAGCTTTTCTGTGTAAAGAATCATGTCATGTAAATAAGGATAGTTTACTTCTTCCTTTTTTTTAAATTTTTAAACTTAATTTTTTTTATATAGCAGGTTTTTATTAGTCATCCATTTTATACACATCAGTGTATACATGTCAATCCCAATCGTCCAATTCATCCCACCACCACCCCCACCACTTTCCCCCCTTGGTGTCTATACATTTGTTCTCTACATCTGTCTCTTTATTTCTGCCCTGAAAACCGGTTCATCTGTACCATTTTTCTAGGTTCCACATATATGCGTTAATATACGATATTATTTTTCTCTTTCTGACTTACCTCACTCTGTATGACAGTCTCGAGGTCCATCCACATCTCTACAAATGACCCAATTTCATTCCTTTTTATGGCTGAGTAATATTCCATTGTATATATGTACCACATCTTCTTTATCCATTTGTCTGTTGGTGGGCATTTAGGTTGCTTCCATGATCTGGCTATTGTAAATAGTGCTGCAGTGAACACTGGGGTGCATGTGTCTTTTTGAATTAAGGTTTTCTCTGGGTATATGCCCAGTAGTGGGATTGCTGAGTCATATGATAATTCTATTTTTAGTTTTTTAAGGAACCTCCATACTGTTCTCCATAGTGGCTGTATCAATTTACATTCCCACCAACAGTGCAAGAGGGTTCCCTTTTCTCCACACCCTCTCCAGCATTTGTTGTTTGTAGGTTTCCTGATGGTGCCCATTCTAACTGGTATGAGGTGATACTCATTGTAGTTTTGATTTGCAATTCTCTAATAATTAGTGATGTTGAGCATCTTTTCATGTGCTTCTTAGCCATTTGTATGTCTTCTTTGGAGAAATGTCTATTTAAGTCTTCTGCCCATTTTTTGATTCGGTTGTTTGTTTTTTTAATATTGAGCTGCATGAGCTGTTTATATATTTTGGAGATTAATCCTTTGCCTGTTGATTCATTTGCAAATATTTTCTCCCATTCTGAGGGTTGTCTTTTCATCTTGTTTGTAGTTTCCTTTGTTTTGCAAAAGCTTTTGAGTTTCATTAGGTCCCATTTGTTTATTTTTGTTTTTATTTCCATTACTCTAGGAGGTAGATCAAAAAGATCTTGCTGTGATTTATGTCAAAGAGTGTTCTTCCTATGTTTTCCTCTAAGAGTTCCAGTCTTACATTTAGGTCTGTAATCCATTTTGAGTTTATTTTTGTGTATGGTGTTAGGGAGTGTTCTAATTTCATTCTTTTACATGTAGCTGTCCAGTTTTCCCAGCACCACTTATTGAAGAGACTATCTTTTCTCCATTGTATATCCTTGCCTCCTTTGTCATAGTTGACCATAGGTGCATGGGTTTATCTCTGGGCTGTCTATCCTGTTCCATTGATCTATATTTCTGTTTTTGTGCCAGTACCATATTGTCTTGATTACTGTAGCTTTGTAGTAGTCTGAAGTCAGGGAGTCTGATTCCTCCAGATCTGTTTTTTTCCCTCAAGACTGCTTTGGCTATTCAGGGTCTTTTGTGTCTCCATACAAATTTTAAGATTTTTTGTTCTAGTTCTGTAAAAAATGCCATTGGTAATTTGATAGGGATTGCATTGAATCTGTAGATCGCTTTGGGGGGCATAGTCATTTTCACAATGTTGATTCTTCCAGTCCAAGAACATGGTATATCTCTCCACCTGTTTGTTTTGTCTTTAATTTCTTTCATCAGTGTCAGTTTTCTGCATACAGGTCTTTTATCTTCCTAGGTAGGTTTATTCCTAGGTATTTTATTCTTTTTGTTGCAGTGGTAAATGGGAGTGTTTCCTTAATTTCTCTTTCATATTTTTCATCATTAGTGTATAGGAATGCAAGAGATTTTTGTGCATTAATTTTGTATCCTGCAAATTTACCAAATTCATAAAATGCAGATTCTGATTCAACAGGTGAGGGAGCGGGTGGGGCCCTGAGATTCTGCATCTAACAAACTCCCAGGAGGAGATTTGTGAGCCAGGACCTATCTGGGTTTGCATGTGATTCAATCAATAATTTTGTGATAAATTATCTCTGAGATTCAGTTCCATATCTGTGAAATGGTCACAATAATACACACCTTACATAAGCATGATAATTGCACAAAATAACATATCTGCAAAGCAACTGTCATTATTTCACAAGTTTAGGATTTATTTTAATGCCCTGGCTGCTCTGAGCCAAGAAAAAATAAACATAATTATATCGCTCTTGCACTTGGCAGGCAGAGTTTAGAGTCAGACAGACCTTGGTTCAGGTCCCACTTTCCTGCTTTTCACCCATCATCTTGCCTGATGCAATTTACTCTGTTCCTCCAAACTTTAGTTTCTTTATCTGTAAAATAAAACTGGTAACTACCCTGTATTCACAGTATACAGATTAAATGAGCTATAGCTCATGTAAAAGACTTAGCACATATATTTAGCAGAGCATGCATTCTATGCTTAATAACTGATAGTTATGATTACACCAGGTAATCTAGGCTGTTTCCAGGCTGTCTAAAATGTTGTTACTATATAAAATGGAATCCTCTGCCAGAAACACTTTGGGTAGAAAATTTACTCATGGGATTAGAAAGATGCCTACTTCTTCTTAGCATTTTTTTCATCATCTTACTATTTGTGTTGAGAATTGTCAGACACACTTTCGAAAAGCAGCAATACTGAGGGGCCAAATATACTTAAAAAGGAAAATGATCACTTTTAATTTGATCTACAATATCTACCTCAGGAATTCCCTGGCGGTCCAGCAGTTAGAGCTTGGTGATTTCACTGTCAAGGGCCCGGGTTCAATCCCTGGTCGGGGAACTGAGATCTCACAAGCCCCGCAGCACGGCCAAAAATATAAAATAAAATATCTACCGCAAACTGAAATAAGTAACAAATGGCTTAAGTGGATTAAAGTGCCAATTTAAAAAATTTTTTCAGAAACCGAGCCCTTTAAATCTACATGAAAATATACAGTGTTGTTAGCTCATGACAATAAATCCACTTGGCCAGATGGTTTCCATTTGGTTCAAGCAAGTATTCTGAGTAACGGGCCGTAGGAAAGCGGTCTCTCCACCCCACACTTCCTGTGGTTGAGGCTTAGAGGGGGCCAGTGCCCAAATTTCCTAAAGTTAGTAGGCAAGCTAATGAGGGCCTCGGAGGTCATCACATTTGTTCCAGATCTGAAGCTCTAAATGCATAGCATTTAAGAGGCGTGTGTATGTTCAAGCAGGACTAACTGGAAATACGGACTAGGAGAAATCACATGTTCTTGATGTTAACTAAGGCCATCCTGGCCACACCAAACACCACGGCTGCCACTTACTTTTCCAGATGAATGAACAAGGAAAAATCGAAAACTTTGGCCCTGGCATTTTGTTTGGCTTGGTTTGGTGTTCTAAAATTGTTCCTTTGTAAACACATCTTATCAAAGCCTCACAGGGAGTTTAGAGGTTGAGATTTTTGCCTTGCTTCCCCTCCTATCACATTACAAAAGAGGAAGTTAGTCATCAGGCAATGAATTCCCAGTCACCTTCAGAATCAGAAAAAAACCTCATCTGCCCAGGGAGCTTGAAGGGAGGTGATTCCACAGTTGCTGAATTACTATTACCAGTGGGATCAGAGTCTCCCCTGCACTGGTGGGCAACCCTTGTAAAAATGGATAAGGGCAAGAACACAGTAAAAAGTCAGACAGAAGCAGATGGTTATGTGACTGCTGGAATGGAATTCGATGAGGATGAATCTAGTAAAAGAGCTGGGTCATCCGCAAAGAGAAAGCTAAAGTGGACATCTAAGGAGGAATTACGTACCGTGAGGGTCCAAGTGGTTCGAGATAGCTATCAAAGAAAGGGTCAAAGAAATTCCAGAATTGGTACAGAATTCCCATGTAAGTGGCTATTCTAATAAAAATGGACAAGGAAACATTCCCAGGGAAATTTGATTGGAATCACAAGACCTGAGTGAACTAATGTCACTAGGTAGTTTTTTGGTGAAGAGTCCCATCAAAAGCCATCCTATAATAGGGAGAAAATCCAAGTGTTCAAGGCATCTTCAACTGACTTCTAAGATACAGAATATTGGGACTTCCTGGCAGTCCACTGGTTAAGACTCTGTGCTCTCACTGCAGGGGGCACAGGTTCCATCCCTAGTCAGGGAACTAAAAACCCACATGCCTCGCGGTGTGGCCAAAAATAAAAAAAGAAATAAAGAAAAAGAAATACAGACTATCCCTTCATGCAAGTTGAAATATAGCAGGAAACAGCATTCCTTATGTTATGTGTGGGCTCTGGACTTATCATGAATTTGATTATCAAAAGATACCTGGAAGGTTGTCTTTTGTGAAGTAGGTTAGAACTACTGGAATTTTTCATCACAATCAGAAGGGTGCTATGCAATGGGCCATGCAAAGAATTTTGATTTGGGGACTTCCCTGGTGATCCAGTGGTTAAGACTCCAAACTTCCACTGCAGGGGGCAAGTGTTCAATCCCTGGTTGGGCAACTAATATCCCACATGCCTCGCGGCACAGCCAAAAAAAAAAAAAAAAAAAGAATTTTGATTTTACTCTACGTATAATGAAACTCATTGGAAGACTTTTTATTTATTAAGGACTCCTTGGTTGTTTTCTAGTATAAACCAGTCCTGCAGCTATATTACTCCCTTCCATTCACTAAATATTTTATGAAAGTCCAATACACACCAGTCACTGTTCTAGGCTCTGGATATAAACTATTGAACAAGATAGGCAAAATCACATCCACTGCCAGCCTGGATGATATCTGTGGACAATTTTTTTTAAGACAACCCTTCTGGTGGGTAAGTAAAGGCAGATTTTAGCCCATTCACTTACCTCAACTAGGCATCCTTATACAGTGCACAACCTGTGCAAATGTTCATGGTGACCCTGGACAAGTGACTTGACTTCAATGACCTTATTTCTTAGGGGGGCAGTCAGACAATAACCAAACAAACACAAAATAATTATAGAGGATGGTGTGATGGAGAAAAACTAAAGAGAGAAAGACTTCTACAGATCAGATGATCAGGAAAGTTCCTCTGAAGAGATGGCAATTAGGCTGAGGCATGAAGTATGTGAAGGAACCAGATGCGGTAAGAACATTGCAGTAAAAGAGAATAGCATGTGTGATGGCCTTCAGGTGTGTTAAAGTTGAAGCGGCGCTATAACATCAGAGGGTAAGAACTTAACCTCAAGACAGATGACCCTGGGTTTGATTATGTTACTCAGAGTTATTTAACCTCTCTGAGTCTTGGCTTCCTCACATAAAATGGAGATTAAAAACACCTACCTTATAAGGTTGTTTGAGGATTAAATGAGATAATGTGTGCATTTAGTAGGGGGTTGATAAATCATAAGCATCGCATGCACACACACACACACACACACACACCCATAAGCCTAAAAAAGAAACTGAGAAGGAATTTCTAAAGAGGAAAAAGAAGAGTCTGGTGTCACTGAAGCCAGGAGGAGAGAGTTAAAAGATGAAGGTGGTCAGCGGTGTGAAATGGGTTTTTTTAAATAAGTGCTTTAACTTTTATTGTCCTTGTATCCTTATGAAAGATGACAGACATTTTGATATTAAGTGGGCACATGATGTACAGAATTTACTGTAAACCAGAGAGTGGAAACCAGTGCTGAATTCTATATTTTGACATCTAGCCCAGTAACTAACATGTGACCCTCTGACCTTCATGAATGAAATGTCATTAGAAATATCAGATCCCCCCCTTTGAGACATGTAATTAGTAGAGAAAATGATCTCAGGTTGTTCCGGAAAGGAAATCACAGCGTGAGGATCTGGTTGTTCTGCCATCATTACATGTGAGTATGTAAGAGGGCTCAGAAAAGCAACCACTGAATCTGGCCATGGTCATTTTAGCAGAGTAGCTTCACTATCATGCCTGAGTTGGAAGCCTTATGACTGTCTGAGGAATTATTCTCATACGTGGAAATGCAGAAAGATAACATACCTGCCCTGTTAAGAAGGTCAGCTCAGACCAGGAGCAGAGACCCAAGACAGTAACTGAAGTGAAGAATAGGATCAAGTTTGCATCTTTGTTTAAAGATGCGAATCACTTACACATGATTATATGCTGAGGAGAAGCTGAAAATACAGAAGACGGTGATAGTTGATGTATAGGTAGGAGGTAAGAGGTCATAGGACCCAGAACACGAGTGGAGGGTGCACACCTTTTGTTGTGAAATGAGAAGGAAATATGAATGAGTATAAATATCCTAACCTTTTACAGATGGGAGTAGGGAGTTTAAATTTCTCAGGGTGTACTACATTTGCCTGGGAAGTTAGATCTGAGACTGAGGGACAAGGAATTAAAGGGTAGGTTGACAGGATTGATGTATGGAACTACAAAAGTGGGTGATGGATTTGATATCGTCCTGTAACAATTTTTGGATACTATCCGGTTTGGGGGGGGCGGTGAGGGGTTTTGTTTGTTTGTTTTGGCCATACCGCACCACTTGCAGGATCTCAGTTCCCCGACCAGGGATTGAACCCAGGCCACAGCAGTGAAAGCTTAGAATCCTAACCACTTGGCCACCAGGGAACTCCCAGGATGCTCTAGTTTTTAATCCACAAATTTCTTTATAGAGGGAATAAAATGACCCAAATATTGTGTTGGCCAAAAAGTTTGTTTGTTTCCTCACGATGTACGGAAAACCCCAAACGAACTTTTTGGCCAACCCAATATAAAGGAACAGGAGATATTCTGAGCAATTTTTAAAAAAATATTTATTTGGTTGCACTAGGTCTTAGTTGTGGCAGGCGGGCTCCTTAGTTGTGGCTCCAGGGCTCCTTAGCTGCAGCACATGGGCTCATTAGTTGTGGCACGCAAGCTCCTTAGTTGCATCATGCATGTGGAATCTAGTTCCCTGTCCAGGGATAGAACCAAGGCCCCCTTCATTGGGAGTGCAGAGTCTTATCCACTGTGCCACCAGGGAAGTCCCGTGAGCAACTTTTGAAGCTAGCTCTTTGGATGGTAAAATTTCAGTCTGAAATTTTGCTGGGGAAAAAAAAAAAGTGAGATTAAACCTAGGGAGCAGATATATGCAGTCCCAAACCAGAGGCATGGCTCTTGTGCTTCCAGGGTTCAAAAATTTGCAGAATGACAGAGAACCTCCCTCCGGTCTATTATCGTTTTATTATATTTGTTTCCTGACAGCCTTTGTTGCAGACACTCTCTCTGCCCATGGCAGGGAATTCATAAGCCAAGGCCATTCCCAGAAACTTTTGTCTCAGTAACCTTTCTGAATCATACAACTGGTTCTCCAATATTACTAATCAGTCATTTAAAAATCCTTTAGAGACAGAAGAGGCTGCTGGGGCTCATGGCAGAGTGATTGTGACTTCTCTCAGCTCAACAAATGCCGGGACAGAATGCCGGGACACACACAGAGCAGATTTACAACTCTACCGGGAAACTCGTGAGATAGGCCTAACTATGGAGATGGGGTCATTTTCAAGGTCACTGTTTCAACAACGAAAAAATGCACTGAAGTAAACAGATTCCAAGTTTTAGCTAGTGTTGTTGGCCCTCTTGCTCTAATGGGCTGAGCGCACTATAAATTATTCACGTGTGTTAAGTTATTCATCATGGCCATAATGA
The DNA here is from genome assembly GCF_008692025.1 of Phocoena sinus. Classification (NCBI taxonomy): domain Eukaryota; kingdom Metazoa; phylum Chordata; class Mammalia; order Artiodactyla; family Phocoenidae; genus Phocoena; species Phocoena sinus. The sequence continues at coordinate 52,933,118 of NC_045776.1, read as the reverse complement.
AATTCTGGCTACTGTGCCATGTCCAACTCATGCTCCATTTATGCTAATAAGAGAGCACTCCCACCCTGGATAGGGTCCCTTGTCCCTGGAGAGATTTTTCTGTATATAATAAAAACCCATCTAGAAAGCTGGGTCGCTTGGTCTTCAGCCTCGCGGAGCCTGTTGACAACACTATCCATTTCTACCACAGGGTGGCACCCGCGAACCTCGAAAGGCACTGCGCGGCTGTGCTGGGAATCCCACACTCTGCGTGCCTGAACCAGGGGTGCCAGAGAGCAGCCCACGCGTTTCACCAAGGAGAAAACTGCCACCCAAAGAAGGTAAGGGACCCGACCCAAACCACAGCGATATTGTGCCAAAGGCAGGATAAAAGTCCTTATGTCAACACTGTCAATCCCAAATTCATTCCACCAAAGGGCAGTGGTTTTCAAACCAAAACAACCTCTCTCCTCTGGATGTTTCTTTTTCTAATCCCCTCCGAGGACACCCAGCCACCAGCCCCTGACTCCATAGCACAGAACACACCTGAGTCCTCCAGGTGCTGTCCTAAGAGTATTACATGTACTAACTCATCATAACCTTCACAGCAATCCTATAGGGCAGAAAAGAGTATTTAGAATCCCCATTTTAAAATAAACAAATTAAATTAAATTAAATTAAATCCCCATTTTACAGATGAGAAGCCTGAGGCACAGAGATCTCAGAGTGGGGAAATGGCAGAGCTGCAGTTTGAGCCTCAAGCCTGTGTTATCCCCATGGCTTAACACACCCAGCAGTGGCCTCCAGTGAATGTGCCTGCAGCTTCTCTTAGAAAACCCAAGCTACCAGGCACCCAGTCCCTCCATTTCCATCCCTTCTACCTCATCATTATCTGCATCTCCCCCCAGCCTTGAATCCTTCTCTTTCTACCGGTAATTCTGATCCCGGTGTCTCTCAGTGTCCCAGAGGACAATTATTCTCCCCTCATCCCTCTACAGAAACTGCCCCACTGAAGCTCCTGATAAGCCTGGTTTGTCAGGCCCAGTGGGTGCCCCGTTCCTCTCCCTTCTTTGTCACCATTGTCCCCTCCCTGCAGCCTCACCTCCTTGAGCTTACAGGACACTGTCCTCCTCTGGTCTTCTTCCACAACAGTGTTCTCACTTGGTTTTTTTGAAGCCTATCTCAGACCCTGTGACTCAGAATCTCTGGCTCTGGGGTAGTTTTGCAAAGCTCCTCGGGTGATTTGGCTGCGACCACTGCTCCCTGCTCCCATGGTAAATATGCACGATTCCACTTATATGAAGTACCCAAGTAGTCAGATTCATGGAGACGGAAAGTAGAACAGAGCCACCAGGGGCCATGCAGGCTCCAGACCATCACCCTTCCTGCCTGGCTAATTCCTGCTCATCGATCCGGCTCAGATCCTGGCTGCTGCTGGGCTAAGTGGACCCTCTGCATTCTCTCTCTCCCTTAGAAATCTCATTTGTTCCACAGCTGCAGCTCTTCCCTACATATTATTCGTTCCTAAATCCCCCTCCAGCCCCAGCAGTGCTCCTGAGTCCTGATACAAATTCACATCTCCCGCCTGCTTTCTTACACAAGACACCGACTTTCCTCCAGCATCTCAAAGCCAACACGTCCAAACCTTGAGTTATCATTTTCCCTCTTTCCACCCTGCTTTTCCTCCTGTACTTTCTATTTCAGAAGCCAGTCTCATCATGTCCTGTGTGTATCAGGTACTCAGAACAGTGCCTAGTAGCTATTATTATTCTATGAGTGTTAATAATATTATTAACACTAAAATTATAAAACTAGAATTATGACAAAGACTTCTAGAAATACGATGAAGCCAGAGATGAAGTATCTGTCACTCTACAGCATCTCCATATTTAAGATAACTTTAAAAACTTGTCTCTTAAATATTGAAGTAGAAAAGGAGAAGCTTAATGATGGAAAATGCTCATACTGGAAGCCAAACACTATGGCTGATTATCCCCAGAAGAAAACTTCCTTTAAAAAGTGGAGCCTTGCCAGAAGACCTAACAAAAGGTAGAAATAGCAAGATATTTCAGATATACAGTCTAAGAGGACACAGATGACCAAGGGTTGAACAGTTTTACGTCTCTCTAATCAAGATGTGCTAGAAATTATAGAAGAGTCTCAAAAGATGTATTAATGATTTACTGACTAAACAAAATTAATGTGATATTGTCAAAGATGAGCCATTATGAATGGATAAACAAAATGTATAAACATACAATGAGATACTATTCAGCCTTAAAAAGGAATGAAGTACTAATACATGGTACAACATGGCTGAATCTTGAAAACATGCTAAGTGAAATAAGCCAGACACAGAATGACAAATATTGTATGATTCCACTTATATGAGGTACCCAAAGTAGTCAAATTCATAGAAACAGAAAGTAGAATGCTGGTTGCCAGGGGCTGGGGGGTAGGAGGGAATGGGGAGCTAGTTTTTAATGGGTACAGTGTGAGTTCAGAATGATGAAAAAGTTCCAGAGATAAATAGTTGTGATGATTGCACAACAAAGAGAATGTACTTAGTGCCTCTGAACTAGACACTTACAAATGGTTAAAGTGGTAAATTTTGGTTATATATATTTTACCACAATAAAAAAAATCAAAAGAAGAGCCATCAAGCTCAATACTTAACAAATAACTATAAAGTTTCCTTAAATATATTTTTCCTAGTAATAGATAAAATTTGTAAAATTTCATAAATAAATGCAATATACGTCTCCAAGATGGGATGTCAGTAAGGACAACAGTTTGGGGAACAGCTTTCCAATATATCCAATTAAAGTTGGAAAGAAGTAATTACAATAAAAATCATAACTTAAACATCCAAGGAAGAGATGCAGGAGAAGGAAGATAGTTCTCTCAAAGAATAAAGGATTAAAGGACATTTTATTTTATTGACAAAAGTCAATCAGAACAGGTATTTTATTTTATTGACAAAAGTCAATCAGAACAGGTATTGTAATATAAAAGTCTGTTGCTACACTTCTGCCGTTATACAAAAGGGGATATTTAATTTTGAGTGTCAAAAATGAAGAATTGTGAACATCAAAATTGCTCTTGTTATTCTCTTTTTGATAGAATAATCTAATGGAAAACTTCAAATCAAAAATATTTCCCAGAATAACACAGCTAGAATTTCTAATATGCTAATATGTTCCTTCCCAGCTGCTCTTTTTTTTTTTTTTTTTTTTGGCTGTGCCACGTGGCATGTGAGATCTTAGTTCCCTGAGCAAGGATCGAACCTGCGCCCCCTGCCGTGGAAGTGCAGAGTCTTAACCACTGGATCTCCAGGGAAGTCCCCCAGCTGCTCTTGTAGAAGCTTTATCAGAGGCCATTGGTGCTCCCAGAACCTCCATTTGCCTCTCCCACCCTCCAGGCCACCTTGCCATTGGGCTGGGGACTAGTTCTGGCCAGTGGAAAGTAGCAGGGTGACATGTGTCCCTTCCAAGATGGAGCAGGTGAAAGCCAGTGGGCCCGCTCCATCTGTTTCCCTGTCCTGTTGAGTCTGGCAGTTGACATGGTGGCAGAGTTCACAAGATCAGGAAGCCTGGATTCTCAAGATGCTGCTTGTAGACAGGCCTGGCCAGCCTGCATTGGACCTTCCATGAGGAAAAAAAATTGTGTTTTTAGCCACTGAAATTCGGGGGTTTATTTGTTACCATAACATAGCCACACTTTTACTGACTGATACAAATGATAAGGTGGAAATCCTAACTATTTTCCCTACTCATCAAGTCAGTTCTACCTGTGACCACTTTCTAAAACTCCAAAGTAGCCATCGTTAAATACTAAGAAACGCTAGAGGGCACAATTGCATTGTGGAAAACTGGCCAATACTGTAAATGAAGCAAGGTATGGAATCTCGCAAAAATTAAACAGTGTGACAGAAAAATGGGTCATGAAAATCATTAGCTTTGGAAACAACTGTTTTCTTTGCAAATTTCTTAGCTACATTTTGCCATTTGAAATCATTGAATTAAGAGAAAATTTCAACACTTTAATTTTAATACAAAACTAATAAATTCCCAAAACACGTAAAGCATATACTTTTCCAAATATGAATACTTACATTGGAAAACTAGTGGGAGTGTTCTCAGTGTAAGAGACACAATTGTCTTCCGTCTATATTTTTTTCTTTCTTTGGATGTGCCTGTCTGGCAGCACTGTTAACGGCCGTGGAATCTGTACATGTTCTAACCTGGTTGCTTGAGAAGGCTCCAGTTTCTAAAGTTTCCTTGTTATAAGAGGTGACCAGATGTTGCAAACGTCAAGCTGTGACAGGAAGCTCTCCTCCCACCACAATGTCATCCTGCGTGCTGAGCAGACTTCCTTTTCCCGTTTCCTTTTTCCCCTCTCTCTCATTTTTTTTCTTCAACGTCTATTCAAAAGCTGCTGCCAAAACTATCTTCCTCTGTTGTTCTGATGACATCATCCCTATCCCTGACTTGCCCCTGTCTTTAGTTTCCGGGTCCCAGTTTGCCTTCATTTCCTTGGGCTTCATTTCTGTGCTGCCTCTACTGCATTTTCCCGTGCTGTCTGCTGCTTCTCTCCACTTCTGCACGGGACTGTCGTTCTTGACGTCCCAGCGTTGTGGTATCTATTCATCTTTACTTCTAACAAAAGAAGTATTCCCAGGTCTCTTCCAAAAGAACTTCATTTATATATTCATTGCTCAAGCACATATTAAGCACCTTCTGCATGCAGGGCATGATTCTGGGTAGTGTATGAGGGCATATAATGTGAAAGACATGGTCCTCGAACTCAAAACTACCAGGTAGCTGTTTATGTTGGGGTTTTGGAAAAGCAACTTGGGGGATGAACTAGCAGGAGAAAATTATGCAATGATAACCAAATAACTACACCATCAGAGTGGCAGACTTGGGGTCATTCTAATTATTTTATCATCTTGTCAAAATTATAATTTCAACAAAAAAGAAGTTGACTCTTAAATTGGTGTTAAGGATATGACCCTTACACCAAATTACAAAAACTATTATTTCCAGTGCATACCACGCTCCTATTAAAAAAAGAATTTATTTTAATTTAATTTTATTTTTATTTATTTATTTTTTTGGCTGCGTTTGGTCTTCGTTGCTGTGCATGGGCTTTCTCTAGTTGCAGCGATCCGGGGCTACTCTTCGTTGCGGTGCGCAGGCTTCTCATTGTGGTGGCTTCTCTTGTTGCGGAGCACGGCCTCTAGGCGTGTGGGCTTCAGTAGTTGCAGCACGTGGGCTCAGTAGTTGTGGCGTGGGTTCTAGGGCATGAGGGCTTCAGTAGTTGTGGTGCGCGGGCTCTAGAGCACAGGCTTAGTAATTTTGGTGCACGGGCTTAGTTGCTCCGCGGCATGTGGGATCTTCCCGGACCAGGGATCAAATCCATGTCCCCTGCAGTGGCAGGCGGATTCTTAACCACTGTGCCACCCAGGGAAGTCCGATTTTTTTTTTTTTTTTTGAGTGAGTTTAAGACAACACAGTAAGCAGTATCACATCAAAAGGGAAAATGTTATAGTAACATAGAAAAAGACAGTTGTGTCAAACCCAAGACTCTAACTTTAATATAAGAAAAACTATCATCTAAATTATATGATGTTATTTAGTGACCCAAACTACCTTAAATAGTACTCAAGAGTATAAAATTCATCACTGTGGTTATAGTTTTTTGGTATTGATGTGATATGTAGAAAACCTACTTTGCATTCGTATTAAAATAAAATTTTGAGATTTTAGCATGGGATAAACACTGCCTAATAATCACATGTATTGAAGAAAAATCCCTTCTTAACTGAAGGCCATGCTGATATTTTTTACTTAGGAGAGTGGAATTTAGTCTAATGAGGTTTGGTGTATTAGAGAGCATACTAAGTTAAAAGCTTCTAGCTTAGTCATTGATTTGCTGCTTGTGGTTAGACATACTAATTTGAATCTCTCATTTCTAGTTTCCTGACCCTGACATGAGGATAATAACATCTACTTACCCACTCTTCAAGGTTGTTTTAAGAATCAAATGTGATAGTGTATTTGAATAACTTGAAAAGTATAAAGTATTATTCAATGTAAGGTATTATTTTCATTATATTTATGCCACTGTGATTTTAAAATGTGATAAAAATTATTTACTTTATTGATTCAGTCAATGAAAAGTTCATGTCATCTTTAGTTGTTTATGGAAACTGTTTATAGGCTCACGGGTTTATAGGGCAACATAATTAACAAATATTAAATAAATGAAAATACCTGCCTTCTACTATTATAACCTCTCCAAATGTTTCGTTTCAAATCAAATTAGCATTTGTGCATAAAAATTATTCTCAAATTTTCTATATTTTTAGGGTGACAGAATTCAAACACCCTAAATTATATTTTTTGATACAATATTAAATATTCTTAAAATTGTTATCATGTGCTTACTATGTATCAGGTGTTGCACTAGGAATTAAAGATAGAAATATAAATGAATGGTACCTGCCAAGAATTATTATTTCACTTGAGTGTTTAAAATTAAAAACGTAACTTGACATTTTAAAAGAATATTTATGGGATCAAATCAAACACGTGGTAATGGTATGCCACATTCATTAAATTTGTATTAGTATTTCTCTCTTTTTTTTTTTTTTTTGACTGCGCTGGGTCTTGGTTGCAGCACGTGGGATCTTCCCTGCAGCACGCGGGACCTTTAGTTGCGACATGCAGACTGTTAGTTGCAACATGCATGCAGGATCTAGTTCCCCGACCAGGGATCGAACCCAGGCCCTCTGCATTGGAGCTCGGAGTCTTACCCACTGGACCACCAGGGAAGTCCCTGCATTAGTATTTTTTCTTAAACAGTAGCCATCATTTATTGAGTGAATACTATGAGCCATGCACTGTACTCAGTATTTTATGCTCTTATTTTATTTAATTCTCATAACAACAACTCTAAGATGGAGGAACAATTATTACTCCCAATTAATGGATAAAGAAACTGACACTAAGAGAAGTAACTTGTCAAGGTCACACATCTGATAACTTGAATTTGAACCAGAGGTGCTCCTCACCATCATGTTGTACTATCTCAACAAAAGGAACTTGTATAAATACACATTGAGAACTAAATATGTAGCCCATGATGTTTTAGTGGAATAGATTTGGGATATTCAACTGACTACATGACTTGTGAGTGGTAAAGATCTGTGATGGTTAATTTTATGTGTCAACTTGCCTGAGCCATGTGATGCCAAGATACTTGGTCAAACATTATTCTGGACCACGTCTGTGAGGGTGTTTCTGGATGAGATTAACATTACATGGGGACTTCCCTGGTGGCACAGTGGTTAAGAATCCGCCTGCCAATGCAGGGGATGTGATTTTGAGCCCTGGTCCAGGAAGATCCCACATGCCTCAGAGCAACTAAGCCTGTGCACCACAACTACTGAGCCTGCGCTCTAGAGCCCACGATCCACAACTACTGAAGCCCGCGCCCCTAGAGCCCGTGCTCTGCAACAAAGAGAAGCCACCGCAATGAGAAGCTCACACACTGCAAGGAAGAGTAGCCCCCGCTCGCCGCAACTAGAGAAAGCCCACGCACAGCAACAAAGACCCAACGCAGCCAAAAATAAGTAAATAAATTTTTTTAAAATTAAAAGCATTACATGAATTGCCCTCCCTAATGTGGGTGGGCCTCATCCAATCAGGTGAAAGCCTAAGTAGAACAAAAAAAGCTGACCCTCCCCCAAGTAAGGGAGAATTCCTCCTGCTGGACTGACTTCAAACTGGGACACTGACTTTTTCCTGTCTTCAAACTAGAGCTGAAACATCAGCTCTTCCTGTTCTCAGGTCTTTGGACTAGAACTGGAACTACACCATTGGCTCTTCTGGGTCCCACTGTGCTGAGTCACCCTGCAGACCTTGGGACTTGTCAGCCTCCATAGTTGTATGAGCCAATTCCTTATCATCAATCTCTCTTTCTCTCTCTCTCCTCTCTCTCTCTCTCTCTCTCTCTCTCTCTCTCTCTCTCTGTGTGTGTGTGTGTCTCTCTCTCTCAATACACACATACACATACAACTACACACACATATCCCATTGGTTCTGTTTCTGTGCAGAACCTTAACTAATACAAGCTTCTTAAGGTCCATCCAAGAAAATTTCCAAAAAGACAAGGAGAATGGAAAAATAATGATTCTGTAACACTTTATAGTTCACATCTGAATAGAGTAAAAAGCAACAGTTGGTGCCAGCTGTAACTCACTTTCTAGTTGTTTGACCTTGAGTAATTCACTGAATCTATCTGAGACTCATTCATTCATCCATCCATTCAACAAATACTTGCAGAATGTCTTTTCTGAGTCAGGCACTCAAAGTACTGTGTTAGCACTGAAAACATCAGGGTAGATAAGATAAATGCCCCACCCTCGAAAAGTTCCGTAGTGTGAGGGCTGGAGGCATTTGATAGGAAAATTCATGTTTGAAGTCAAAAGTTGTAAATGCTGGATCATCAGGGACCTTTATCTCCTATGCTATTCCTGCACAAACCCTCGACTTTTGGCCCTGGTAGCATTCTATCTGAACACACATCTGGGGCTCTGAAACTCTGCCTAAGCCATCACCTTCTCTTTGAGGAATGCCTTTATGGAATTGTCTTTCCCAATTATGTCCCACTACCTTTTCAGAGCTCTTTTTTTTTTTGCGGTATGCGGGCCTCTCACTGTAGTGGCCTCTCCCATTGCGGAGCACAGGCTCCGGACGCGCAGGCTCAGCGGCCATGGCTCACGGGCCCAGCCAATCCGCAGCATGTGGGATCTTCCCGGACCGGGGCACGAACCCGTGTCCCCTGCATTGGCAGGTGGACTCTCAACCACTGAGCCACCAGGGAAGCCCCAGAGCTCTTTTTAACTGCCTCACCGTACTCAGATCTTCCTCTAACTGAGAATTCCCAAAGATTTTCTTCTTTATGCTCTTCGTTAGCATGTATCAAATATGAGCTATTATTCATCTTTGTATATAATATTCTAGTTGTTAAGCTTCTACAAGCAGCATATAATTTGATATTTCTTTGTTTCATTCTGTACACTAAGCATTTCTTGAGTAACAATGATTTGCTACTGTTGACTCAGTAAAAGAAACTGGAAAATCACTTCATTTCAATGTCCTGATTTTTCATAAGTTACACAATGAAGAAAACAATTAAAATGGAAATTTTGTGTACAATATTATTGGTTTCCAAGTGGGAAAAAAAGACCAAATAAATTTAAAATATCATAATTTGTTTACAGTCATTATGGCAATAAGGAAATTAATCAACATCTATTACTGAAATTAAATATCTCCTCTTCATGACAAATATCCAAAAGTAGTCCCTTATATAAGGATTCTAATCTTACTTACTCTAATCTTATTTAATCAATAAGTAAATTCTAGGTTTTGAAAAAGGCCTAAGCCATATATAATTTGCAGTTAAAAGTTATTGATATGAGGTTAAGGACCTGAGTTCTCTAAGGAAAAGGGTAGGACTGGGAGCACCTTTCTCATTTGTGGGGGAGAACAGTGATCATGACTCAGACTCAGAGTAAAATAGTGATGCCATTTGTTATAACTGCACACACTTGGACACATTAGCTTTGCTAAGGCTTAGTTTCTTTAAAATTCATCAATTAAAATTTTATTCTTGGGAATTCCCTGGCAGTCCAGTGGTTAAGACTCGGTGCTCTCACTGCCACGGGCCCGGGTTTGACACCTGGTTGGCGGGGAGTAAGATCCCATAGGCCACAGCCAAAAAAATGAACAAGAATTTTATTCTCTATCTTCTTACTTGGTATAAAATGAAAAGGATATTCATCACAAAAGAATAGTTCTAACTCTCTGGAGATTTTAGCTTCATTTATATCTAAATTTATAGGATTGTTGTGAGGGGTTAAATGGGTTAAGATGATTTAAAGTACAGGAAATTTGCCTGGCACTTAGTAACTGTGAAATTAATGATATCTGCCTTAGAAAATAAATGGCCAGAAAGCTTGTATGTGGCTAGACCCATTACATTTCTCACACTGGTTCTGCGTTATTCCTACTTGGCTAAAATCTCTGTTAAATGTGTTCTTCCTGTGTCTTGAAGTTTATAATCTGATTTTTCCAAAATAGTTTTTATAATTTTTAACAATTTATTTATTATTTATTTATTTTGGCTGCGACGGGTCTTAGTTGCGGCACACTGACTCTTACTTGCAGCATGTGGGCTTCTTAGTTGCGGCATGCGAACTCTTAGTTGCAGCAGTCACGTGGGTTCTAGCTCCCCGACCAGGGATTGAACCTGGGCCCCTTTGCGTTGGGAGTGTGGAGTCTTACCCACTGGACCACAAGGGAAATCTAGGTTTTATAAGTTTGAAGTTCATTTCTTATTTTATGCTTTATACAAATGCTTTTTCTTTACGTCGCTTACCTTCTTTGTGGGGATCATTATCTCAAGCCTTGTTCCAAGAATAGGATTATAGTTGTCGGTTTGGTTTTTTTTTAACTCAACATGGGGTCTCCATTCCTCTTTAAGTTTCACAATTAATTTGCAAAATTCTGTCTAAATAGCTACATTGTTCCTGGCCCATTAGGCATTAGCTGCAGGATTTAAGTTTAACAATTCATAGCAAAGCATTAAAAAGGAAATGTGAAAAATGTGTATGTGACTGCAAATATAAAGGAAATAGTCAAGATTTGAGCTGAACCAAAGATAAAAGTCCCTGTGTTTAAACTAAATCTTCTAAATATTCTGTATTAGCAAAACATAGATCCTATAGCAGATGGAAGCTAAAAAATGGAAATGTCTGGGTAAACATGTTACATTTATTTCAAATAATCACAACAACAGAAACCATACTAAATACATGTATGCTGTGTACAGAGGTGCATTGAGGGAGGGGCAACACTTCAGAGCCGGACAGTGGGAAAAACTACCAGGCTTGGCCCAAAGAATGTGGGATTTAACTCAAGCCAGATAATTTAATACCAAATTATCTTAACTGAGTTTCAGTTTTTAAAAAGTACAGGACTTCCCTGGTGGCACAGTGGTTAAGAACCCACCTGCCAATGCAGGGGACATGGATCTGAGCCCTGATCCAGGAAGATCCCCCATGCTGCAGAGCAGCTAAGCCCGTGCGCCACAACTACTGACCCTGCTTTCTAGAACCCATGAGCCACAACTCCTGAGCCCATTACCACAACTACTGAGCCCGTGTGCCACAACTACTGAAGCCCATATGCCTAGAGCCTGTGCACTGCAATGAGAGAAGACACTGCAATGAGAAGCCCGTGCACTGCAACCAAGAGTAGCCCCCGCTCGCCACAACTTAGAGAAAGCGCACATGCAGTAAGGAAGACCCAACGCAGCCAAAAATAAATAAATAAATATTTTTAAAAAAGGATCCACCTGCCACTGCAGGGAACACGGGTTTGCTCCCTTGTCCAGGAAGATCCCACATGCCACGGAGCAACTAAGCCCATGCGCCACAACTACAGAGCCCACACACCATAACTACTGAGCCCATGCACTGCAACTACTGAAGCCCGCATGCCTAGAGCCCGTGCTCCGCTACAAGAGAAGCCACCACAAAGAGAAAGAAACCCATGCACCACAATGAAGAATAGCCTCCTGGGCTTACCTGGTGGCACAGTGGTTGAGAGTCTGCCTGCCAATGCAGGGGACAGGGGTTCGTGCCCCAGTCCAGGAAGATCCCACATGCCATGGAGCAGCTAGGCCCATGAGCCATGGCCACTGAGAAAGCCCAACTCATTTATGATAAAAACTCTCCAGAAAGTAGGCATAGAGGGAACTTACCTCAACATAATAAAGGCCATATATGACAAACCCACAGCCAGCATCGTTCTCAATGGTGAAAAACTGAAACAATTTCCTCTAAGATCAGGAACAAGACAAGGCTGCCCACTCTCACCACTATTATTCAACATAGTTTTGGAAGTTTTAGCCACAGCAATCAGAGAAGAAAAAGAAATAAAAGGAATCCAAATCGTAAAAGAAGAAATAAAGCTGTCACTGTTTGCAGATGACATGACACTATACACAGAGAATCCTAAAAATGCTACCAGAAAACTACTAGAGCTAATCAGTGAATTTGGTAAAGTAGCAGGATACAAAATTAATGCACAGAAATCTCTTGCATTCCTATACACTAATGATGAAAAATATGAAAGAGAAATTAAGGAAACACTCCCATTTACCACTGCAACAAAAAGAATAAAATACCTAGGAATAAACCTACCTAAGGAGACAAAAGACCTGTATGCAGAAAACTATAAGACACTGATGAAAGAATTTAAAGATGTTACAAACAGATGGAGAGATATACCATGTTCTTGGATTGGAAGAATCAACATTGTGAAAAGGACTATACTACCCAAAGCAATCTACAGATTCAATGCAATCCCTGTCAAACTACCAATGACATTTTTCACAGAACTAGAACAAAAAATTTCACAATTTGCATTGACACACAAAAGACCCTGAATAGCCAAAGCAATCTTGAGAAAGAAAAACAGAGCTGAAGGAATCAGGCTCCCTGACTTTAGACTATACTCCAAAGCTACAGTAATCAAGACAGTATGGTACTGGCATAAAAACAGAAATATAGATCAATGGAACAGGATAGAAAGCCCAGAGATAAACCCACGCACATATGGTCAGAGATAAACCCATGCACATATGGTCACCTTATCTTTGATAAAGGAGGCAAGAATATACAAAGGAGAAAAGACAGCCTCTTCAATAAGTGGTGCTGGGAAAACTGGACAGCTACATGTAAAAGAATGAAATTAGAACACTCCCTAGCACCATACACAAAAATAAACTCAAAATAGATTAAAGACCTAAATGTAAGGACAGACACTGTAAAACTCTTAGAGGAAAACATAGGCAGAACACTCTATGATGTAAATCACAGCAAGATCCTTTTTGACCCACCTCCTAGAGAAATGGAAATAAAAACAAAAATAAACAAATGGGACCTAATGAAACTTAAAAGCTTTTGCACAGCAAAGGAATCCATAAACAAGACAAAAAGACAACCCTCAGAATGGGAGAAAATATTTGCAAACGAAGCAACTGCAAAGGATTAATCTCCAAAATATACAAGCAACTCACGCAGCTCAATATCAAAACAACAAACAACCCAATCAAAAAATGGGCAGAAGACCTAAATAGACATTTCTCCAAAGAAGATATACAGTTGCCAACAAACACATGAAAGGATGCTCAACATCACTAACCATTAGAGAAATACAAATCAAAACTACAATGAGGTATCACCTCACACCAGTCAGAATGGCCATCATAAAGAAATCCACAAACAATAAATGCTGGAGAGGGTGTGGAGAAAAAGGAACCCTCTTGCATTGTTGGTGGGAATGTAAATTGATACAGCCACTATGGAGAACAGTATGGAGGTTCCTTAAACTAAAACTAGAGCTACCATATGACCCAGCAATCCCACTACTGGGCATATACCCTGAGAAAACCATAATTCAAAAAGAGTCATGTACCACAATGTTCATTGCAGCACTATTTACAATAGCCAGGACATGGAAGCAACCTAAGTGTCCATCGACAGATGAATGGATAAAGAAGATGTGGCACATATATACAATGGAATATTACACAGCCATAAAAAGAAACAAAATTGAGTTATTTGCAGTGAGGTGGATAGACCTAGAGTCTCATACAGAGTGAAGTAAGTCAGAAAGAGAAAAACAAATACTGTATGCTAACACATATATATGGAATCTTTAAAAAAAAAGGTTCTGAAGAACCTAGGGACAGGACAGGAATAAAGACACAGATGTAGAGAAGGGACTTGAGGACACGGGGAGGGGGGAAGGGTAAGCTGGGATGAAGTGAGAGAGTAGCAATGACATATAAACACTGTCAAATGTAAAATAGATAGCTAGTGGGAAGCAGCTGCAGTGCACGGGGAGATCAGCTCGGTGCTTTGTGACCACCTAGAGGGATGGGATATGGAGGGTGGGAGGGAGATGCATGAGGGAGGGGGTATGGGAACATATGTATACATATAGCTGATTCACTTTGTTATATGGCAGAAACTAACACACCATTGTAAAGCAATTATACTCCAATAAAGATGTTAAAAAAAAAGAGAGAGAAAGCCCATGTGCAGCAACAAAGACCCAACGCAGCCATAAATAAATAAATAAATAATTTAAAATAAAATAAGATAAAAAGTAGAGTAGGGACTTCCCTGGTGGTCCAGTGTTTAAGATTCTGGGCTCCCAATGCAGGGGTTGGGGCATCTGGGTTCGATCCCTGGTGAGGAAACTAGATCTGCATGCAGCAATGAAGACACAGCGTGCTGAAACTAAGACCCAGTGCAGCCAAATAAATAAATAAATACATTTTAAAAAAGAAAATAAAAAGTGGAGTAATCTCACAAACTGTGGTGAAGACCATTTAAATCAGTATATAAATCAGGGCAAAAGTCTAGTAAAAACAAGCACTTAACAAATGATGGTTTCCAATTTTTATTGCCAAGAGATTGGAGTCATCTTGAGAAGCTGGGACTGTGTCAAAATAACGTTGTGTTTGTTGCATTAGTAGAAGAGTGAGTGTCACAGGATACAGCTATCATCAAGAAGAAATAAGATAGGAAGACAGAACTTGACCTTTGCTGTTACTGTTTTCATTGCATTGACTTCAGTGCATCATCTAAATTCTGCTTCTTATTTCTCAGGCTTCTTATGATCTTTTGCCTTCCTGGGGAGCTAATTAGAACAATTCTGATCTGAGGAAGAATACTAGATATTTTTGTGGCCAAATTCAACTGAGCTAAAGTTGAACAACTCGTTATTTCAATAGAACGTAGCAAAGGAATTATAGGAGCTTTATTCTTAGGGGAAGATTCTTTATTGCAGAAACACCTTTGTTTGTTTTGTTTTGTTTTTAATTAATTTATTTAGTTTTGGCTGTGTTGGGTCTTTGTTGCTGCGTGCGGGCTTTCTCTAGTTGTGGTGAGTGGGGGCCGCTCTTCATTGCAGTGCACGTGCCTCCCATCGCAATGGCTTCTCTTGTTGCGGAGCATGGGCTCTAGGCGCGCAGGCTCCAGTAGTTGTGGCGCACAGGCTCAGTAGTTGTGGCACATGGGCCCAGCTGCTCCGCAGCACGTGGGATCCTCCCGGACCAGGGATCGAACCCGTGTCCCCTGCACCGGCAGGTGGATTCCCAACCACTGCGCCACCAGGGAAGTCCCTGTTTTGTTTGTTTTAAAGTGAAAAGTTTCTACTACTCAGCCAAAATCTTGGGATCTACAAAGGGCATTAAGAAGTGAGTTGATGGTCTGAACTGATGTGTTGATACTCCCTCCCCCACTCTTTTTAATGATTTCTCAGATGAGGTTAATTTAATATCAAGGAAACTCTTATTTTTTTAAACCAATATTCACCAAAAATACAAAACCAATACTCACCAAAAATACAAAATTCTATAATATTAAGTGGAGAAGGGCTACGGGATTGTAGGTCAATTTAAAACTTTAAAAATTTATTGCCAGAATTCTAGATAGAATGATATAGTGGTTAAAAGTGGCAGCTTTAAAATTAAGCTACTTGGGTTCAATTACCAGCTCTATCACTTCTAGCTGTATGTTTTTGTCTTATTAACTTCTCTTTCCCGCATTTTCTTTGCCTATAAAATGGGAATGATCATAATGATTATACTGCTTCATTGTTTGCAGTAAGGATTGGAGATTTTGCTGCTACCAAATTGAACAGTGTAAATTGACAGAATTTTATAAGAGGGAGATTACAAATCAGCTAACTTTTTATTGTAACCAACAGTGAAAAAAAAAACATATTTTACATCATGACTCCTTATGTATTCGCATATAAGGGAAATAAGAGTTTGGCAAAATAATACTTCTTATATGCAATACACTCAGATATTTGTTTCTTTTTCTTTTTTTTTAAGATGCTGGTTGCCCTCCACTAAATTGATTTTGCCACTCACTAAGGATTGCAAACCACGGTGTAAAAAGCATTGCTCTAATAAAACCCCTTGACTTTACAGTGGAAAAACTGAAGTCTTAAGAACCTGGGAAACTTACTTAAGATTATATAGCTAAGAAACGTGATACATCACATTAATAGAATGAAGGATAAAAATTATATAATCTTCTCAATAGATGCAGAAAAAACATTTGACAAAATTCAACACCCCTTCATGATCAAAGCTCTCAAGAAATTGAGTGTAGAAGGAACATAGCTCACATAATATAAACTATACCTAAGAAACTCATAGCTAACATCACACTCAATAGTGAAAAGCGAAAAGCTTTTCCTGTAAAATCAGGAATGAGACAAAAGTGCCCACTCTCACAATTCCTATTCAACCTAGTCCTGGAACTCCTAGTCAGAAAAATCAGGCAAGAAAAAGAGATAAATGTAATCCTAGTGGAAAGAAGAGAATAGTAGGACAACTGACTATCCACTTAGAAAAAAAAAAGAAAAATAAGATTGCTACTTCATGTCCTACAACATCAAACATATTCAAACGGACTAAATTTTTTAATGCAAAAAAAATCACAAAAATACTAGGAAAAATATATAAATTATTTTAGGTTGGAAAGGAAATTTTAAGACTGGGATTTAAAAGAAACCAAAAAGGAAGAGATTGATAAATGGAATAAAATATTTCTCAAGTTCTCTGTATTAAAAGAAAACCTACAAATAAAGTTAAATGGCACATGAAAACTTGGGGAAAATGTTGCCGTCATTTATGAAAAATGAAGAATTCAGAATCTCAAAATAGGACACTTACAAATTCATAAAGACAATCACACCTAAATGCAAAGTTGGTAAAGGACAATTCACAAAATTAGAAATATGAATGGCCAATAAATTTACACAAAATCTTCAAGAGAAATTTTTCTTTCTCCAAATGGATAGTCAGTTGTCCCAGTATCCTACTCTTTCCATTGCAAATTACATAATGGCATTTATGTACTTTATACTTATTCCTTTGATCTAGTCTATGTAGCATAAATGGTGTTTGATGTGCTAACTAACCTTATTGTGGTAATCATTTCACAATATATACGGGTATCAAAATCATCACCTTGCAAGCCTTAAACTTACACATTGTTATGTGTCAATTATACCTCAATAAAGCTGGGGAAAAAAGATTACATAGTTACAGAAGGGAATAAAATTCTGGAACCAGAATTTTCTTTTAATCAAGATACAATTTACATGCCACAGAATTCACCCTTTAAAGTGTACAATTCAGTGGTTTTTAGTTTATTCACAAAGTTGTGCAACCATTACCACTATCCGATTCCAGGATACTTTCTTCATCCCTAAAGAAACCCCATGTCCAGGACTTCCCTGGTGGCACAGTGGTTAGGAATCCACCTGCCAATGCAGGGAACACAGGTTCAATCCCTGGTCCGGGAAGATCCCACATGCCGTGGAGCAACTAAGCCCGTGTACCACAACTGCTGAAGCCCGCGCACCTAGAGCCTGTGCTCTGCAACAAGAGAAGCCACCGAAATGAGAAGCCCGCGCACCGCAAAGAAGAATAGGCCCCACTCTCCACAACTAGAGAGAGCCCGCATGCAGCAACGAAGACCCAACACAGTCATAAATAAATAAATAATTGATTTTTTAAAAGTGAAAAGACAATCTACAGAATGGGAGAACATTCCTGCAAATCATTATGTCTCATAAGGCACTTGTATCCAGAATGTACAAAGAATAATTACAGCTCAGTAATAAAAATAAATGACAAACAAATTAAAAAAAGAAAAGAAACCCCATATCCACTAGCAGTTGGACCAGAATTAGTATTTATTCCCAGTCCAAACATCTTTCCACTGTCATAGCTTTCTATCTTAAGGAACGTAAAGCTTAATAAGTGTTTATATGTCTAAATGACCAAACTTATCAAATACTTCCTGGGACTTTACGTAATTCTGTGCTATTTACCATCTCAAGATTTTATATAAATTTCTGTATTCTTTGGGAGGTTTCTGGCTTTCTTGTTTTGTTTTTTACTTTCTACCAGGTTCTTGAGGGTACATGACAAACACTTAGGAACTAATCCTATGTACTCTAAACAGACTCAGGAAATGCTTTGTTCTTTGGATGTATAGCTCATCATCTCAAAGGAAATGAGACTGGTGATTTTTAAAGAGAATATGTGAGGCTTGGAGACTTTGACAAAAGGAGGAATTTTTTTTTTTCTGTTTCAAGGTTTTCAAATAAAATCCACAACTAGACAATAGGTCCTTAAGAGGGCTAAGGAAAATCTAAATATTTTCCTGAGCAGAAGTTCAAATAAATTTTAAAAGGGCCTTACTATAATATAAACAGAATTTCCAGTCTGGTTTTCAAAACAAAACATCCATTCCTTGGTCTCCAGCTCTGCTTCTATTTTAACTTGTTGGAATTAATTTTATGTGAAATGAGCATGAGTGCCAATTTTCTATTTTATGCCAAAATTACCAGGTGTCCCCCCCAAAAAATCTCTACTTTGAAGTTAGTCACATTTGGATTATTTAAATAGCATCCTCTTTAGTGTGAGTCATTGTACACTCTTTGATTCTTCAGTGCATGGCTGTTGATTCTTTAGTAAACATGCTTTCAAATATTCAGAAGGACATAGGCCCACAGGAATTAATGACCAGAACTCAGGGCTCAAAAATTTGAAATGGTTGTAGAGTAGTTCACTATAAAGAAATGAAAATGATGATAATAACAATAAAGCTAAAAGATAATTTTAAAAAATAGTGGCTAGCTCTTTTAAGCAAAACAAAAAAAATTTTTTAATTAAATTAGGTATAAAGTGTAAAAACTGATTGTATTAGTCTCCAATGAATATCCTAAAGAAAACTATGAATTTTTTTTGAAAACTATGTATTTTAACATTAAATGTGGTAGGATATTAATTCCTTTTTCCCTGAAAAAAAAGTCCACATAAAATCTTTGAAAATCTATTAATATTTAATTTGTTGAATTTCAATACAAAGAAAGTATACTGCCATTAATTTTCCAATCCTTCAAGTTAATAAAGTCATAAGATCTCTCTTTTTTTTTTTTTTTTTTTTTTTTTTTTTTGGGGTACGCAGGCCTCTCACTGTTGCGGCCTCTCCTGTTGCAGAGCACAGGCTCCGGACACTCAGGCTCAGCGGCCATGGGTCACGGGCCCCGCCGCTCTGCGGCATGTGGGATCTTCCCGGACCGGGGCACGAACCTGTGTCCCCTGCATCGACAGGCGGACTCTCAACAACTGCGCCACCAGGGAAGCCCTCTCATGCATCTTTTAAGTTTGTCCCCAACCCTTTCTTAGAGATACAAGATTATACATTAAAGAATTTCCTATGAAATTTGTAGAATCCCACATTTCTTATTTATGTTTCCTAATTATAAAGGCAGTTTACCAATTTTAATTATTTTAGAATTTGGAGAAACAAATGCTGTTTTACATAGTCATTGAAATACATTTAAGAAATAATTTCTTTTCTGCAATGGGATCCAATCTGCAAATGGGAATAATACTACTAACCTCCAAAGGGATTATGAGGATTCAGTGAATGACTCAGGTAAAGCACCTGGCATATGGTAAGGGCTCAATAAGAGACAGCCATGGTTTTTACAACCCTGGTATCGGTGTTGCAGTCACATTAATTCATTCACATGACCTAAGACATTTCATCAAAGCATAGATCTTATGTTAGATATTTGTTATGTAAGATATTCCCCTAGAAAGAAGAGCAATTAAGTAGCTATTTCAAGTACTCAAAAGCCTTCTTTATATACAAATAAAAGAAGCATAAATACACTTTGCTAAAGAATTAAAAGTGCGTTATGGTGTACATCATATAATACGATCTTGTCAGATTTTAATTGCTCAGACACAATGCAAAAAATAATGATCTATACCACTGAAAGTACAAAAAGAAAGCATAGCTTTAACACAATGTTAAAAGAGTTTTTCAAAGACATAGATTCATTCCAAACATATTTTTAAACCCCAACCGCAGTGTTAGCTTGCAAAATATCTAATAAAAAAAGAGTTCCCTGATTCCAGTCCTTTATGTTTCATGATCTGATGTTAGTTAATTTAAGAGATAAGAGCATGACTGATGTATAGTTTCTTTTCTAAACCTTTGATGTAGGTAAACATTCTAACTTCTTGCATTTAAGCAAAGTTATGTTCTACTTTTTATAACCCATTTGTAAAGTTTTCCAGGAAGTAGCAATCTGGTAGCAATTTCGGTCGTGTTTATACTCACTGTCAGAGACACTGACCACACATCAGCTTAATGTATCAGGTCAAACACTTGGGAATGGCTACAGGACTTGCACATATAGATTTTGGGAGGAAATTATAAGCCTATAGGGCAGAGGTATCAAATGGGTTGCAATATCTAACAACAATTTCAAGTGTTTGCTGCCTGAATCGTTGTGTTGAGAAGGATTTTGAGGATGGAGGTAGTGCTCTGGGAGAAAGGGTAGATGCCTGCTGTGATGTAAAAGCAATGACTGGACTTCCCTGGTGGCATAGTGGTTAAGAATCCACCTGCCAACACAGGGGACACAGGTTCGATCCCTGGTCTGGGAAGATCCCACATGCCTCGGAGCAACTAAGCCCATGCGCCACAACTACTGAGCCTGCGCTCTAGAGCCCGTGAGGCACAACTACTGAGCCCGCGTGCTGCAACTACTGAAGCCTGCACACCTAGAGCCCGTGCTCCGCAACAAGAGAAGCCACTGCAGTGAGAAGCCCACACACTGCAACGAAGACCCAACACAGCCAAAAATAAATAAAAAATTAAAAAAAAAAAATGACTGCCCCTGGCAGCTGGAGGAGGGACTGATTTGCCAGCTGTGTTCTATTCTTGGGGTCTTACATGTGGCTCAAGGCAACTAGAGTTGGCATTGGGGTCCTACAAGCTCTTATCCCCGGAAAAACTTCTATGTATCTGCTTCATCCTCTCCCTGAAAACGAGCTCCCCCCAGCCCTCACCCATCCCCACTGTGTGCAGGGGGCAGGAGGTGCTGCCCTCACAGCACTTGAGTTTACTGTCAGCAGTATGAGTAAGTAGCAGAAACTAACAGTGGCTCTTATTTGCAAAGAACAGAAGGTCTCTACTTAATTTAAG
This sequence comes from Phocoena sinus, assembly GCF_008692025.1. Classification (NCBI taxonomy): domain Eukaryota; kingdom Metazoa; phylum Chordata; class Mammalia; order Artiodactyla; family Phocoenidae; genus Phocoena; species Phocoena sinus. The sequence continues at coordinate 52,911,955 of NC_045776.1, read as the reverse complement.
CAGAAAGAGAATTTAATTTTGGAAGTTCAGGGAATGAACAGGAGGATTGGTGGAGCAGGCTCAGGCAAGAACCAAGGGAGGTGGGGCAGAGTCCAGGTCCTGCCATAGGGATGGTCTGCTTAGGATGCAGGCACCAGCAGCACTGGACACTTGCTGCTCCTGGGCCCTCCCTACCCCTGGACACTCACCTTATGCCACTCACCCTGAACTCCACCACAACATCATGAATAACCTCTGAGTCACCTTTGTGTCACTCCCTCAAAATTCCAAATTCCAAGCTGGAGCCTGAAAGTAGGGGGTACTCAGATCAAAGGGCTACACTCCGGCTATTGGGAGAGGACTGGTTCTCAGAGTAGAGGACCTTGGGTTAAACAGACACCCTCAAAAGGTGTCCACTGCATGCTATATTCTGCAAGGTGGACAGCATGTGAGAAGATGCCAAGTGCCATCCAGCTTAGAAACTGCTGTCACAGAACAGAGTGATGAACCAAGTTGAGAGCAAGAAAGTCTGAAGTGATGGCAAAGGCTATCTAGGAACAGGCAGAGTGGTACCCGGGGAGCTAGAGCTGCTGACACTGGTAGGGACTTCGCTAGGTATAACAGGCCTGGGACAAAACTACAGGAGAACTAGGAAGAACTGAAGTCAGAAAAATAAACCTAGATGACGCCCAAGTAGATTCCAACAGCAAAGACTAGATTTCCAACAAATAGTCCCGGAGCTGGGGAGGCACACCAGGCACTGGGTAGAAATCTAAGATTGTAGACCAGGCAGGCAGTAAGTTAGACACTGGAGAGAGCAACAAAACAGGGCAAAACGATGGGCTGGATTTGCTGCAGCTCACATAAGATCACCGTTTCTTGTATCTATTCATTGTAGGAGGTGTCCTTACACATCCAGTGGAGTGCTTCTCTTAGACAGACCTTGCCCAGGTGAGCACCAGTCCTGGAGGTGATGAAACCATCAGAAATTGTACAGCATCTCACCACAGAGCTTGGCACAACAAGCCTAACATTCAAGGATGGATACTTGCCTTTTGCTCGATTTTCCCTATCTTTGCTTAGAGGGCTCCTCATATTTGCCCTAATTGGCCAGGTGGAGGAGGCAAGGCTGAGGTGGTGTAGATAACCCGAGGCACCGTGACTTAAGGAGATCCAAGCTTTGAATGGTTATGGTGGAAGGCATTTGGAGGGGAGGGGGTGGTAGTGAGGACAGTCATTAAAGAGCAGAGACCAGTGCCTGCACCCTGTGTAGGACTGCAGGCTCTCTAGTTACCAGGAAGAGAAAATCATCATCACAGCCTCAGTGATGCAAGCAGCAACAGCAGCAGATGACTGACACAGGCGGGAGAGGTTTATTCCACACACAACCACTTCCTGGCAAAATCACATGTTCCAGGGTGAGAGGGAGTGGGCCCCAAGGAAACCCCAAATCCTTCAGACTTTCCACCAGATAATTGTAAGCATTAATAAGCTTAAATAAACAATGTGTTTCACTCTTGTAGGGACTTAACCTATTTCATTAATTTATTTCAAGCTTTCCCCTAGCTTTTTCATCCAGCAGACTCGCCCAGGGATTCCATGATTTAGGTTCCTTATCACTCCTTAACCCATACATACCAGACCTCCCTGCTGTGTGGGAGGGACACAGGGGTGTGCTTCTTCATTTGTCCTTTTCACAAATGAACAGATTTTCACTTGAAAGCAATTTCTATTATACCAAACTCAGTGAGGCTTTAGAGATTCTCTTTGTCCCGTTTGTTTTAAATACGCCTGGAAATAAGTGAGACTCCAGACTGAAAAATCTCCAGAATATTTACAGACTGAAGCTTGATGTTGTCAGACAAATATTCCGAAAGAGAAAACAGGGAATGAAGTAATAAAAAGAATTAAAATGAGGGTTAAGGGAAGAAAAGTGAAGATAAGTGAGTATAACAAAACGTAGGATTTTGACACCCTCTCCCATCTTTAAAACTCCATACAGAACATCTCCAAAGCCACTTCATCCCTTGAACTGGAGTAAACTAGTATTTTTGAGTTGACTTTTTTGAGGCTGAGAGTTTAGGACAAAAAATACTATCTCTATTTTACACATAAGTTTAGAAAAGTAGCAGCTCAAGGAATTTATTTTCTAGTTTAAAAAAAAAGCTAAATATAAATTTACATGAAAATTTTAATAACCAAGACAGTCAAGGGCAAATGAAGTTTTAGCAGCTAAATCATATAAAGCACGGTGTTACCTTTTAGTTAATGTGAATGCCTAAGCCTATCTTTGGCTCATTCAGTGAGCTGAAAAAAAATTTTTTTCAAACCCTTATATGCACTTCCTAAGTTTCTAGAATACCCGAATACTGGCACATATGATTGTACCATTTCGTATTTGTCGAAGATGATTCTGAATTTCGCTAAAAACCACAAAGGAAACCAACAGTACCAACATTAATAGTTCTGATAACCCCACCAAAGAGGAAATACGAAGAGGAAGTTAATCTGAGAGTCTGTCAGGGCAGAAGTGATTTCAGCAGAAGACACTCAATATTCAGCCCTTCTGGACACTGGCTGATCCTCATTTTTTCCCAGGTCCTTCTGGACCTTCTGGACCCTCTTCCTTCTGCTTCAGCGGCTGGCTGCAAGGCCAGTAGGAAAGGTGCTCGGATTCAGATGAGCAGGATTCTAGTTGTGGCTGCTCCACGTTCGTTGGGGTGGCAGCCTCAGTTTCCACAGCTGTTAAACGGGACAATAACACCTGCCCCAGTTCCTCCTCTGGGACGTTGCCAGCATCGCCTAAGTACACGCTGTCCCAAGACAAGCCAAAGCCACCATTACTGGGAGAGTCGCCAACAAAACTCGGCTTTGGTTCCCTCTCCCGGCAAGGCTGGTTCGACCTACAGTCAACAGGAAGCTCCTGGGGCTGGGACAGGATCCCTGGATCGGAAGGAGGCCAGACGCGAGCGTTTCTGGACGGCGATCAGGCTGGTGATGAGGGTGTTAGTAACACCCCCGTGGCTGGGCTGAGATTTTACTATCCACGACAAAGGGTGCGGAAGCATAGTTCTGAAGAGCAAACAGCCAACCCCCCAAACTCCTATACTCCCCCACGAAAACAAAGCCCTCGGCACTACAGAGAGCGGGGCGAGAGGAAAGGAGAAAGGCCGAGGCACCCCACCCTATCTTCCGCGGCAGCCGAGCCGCAGATTCCGCGCGTGGGGAGGGGGCGCTGTGGGCCTGCTTTCAGTGTGGAGAAGCGCCTCCTCCTCACGCCCCCTCAGCCTGCACCGCCTCGGGAATCCGCCCCAGACCCCGCCGCCATGTTGGGTCGGGATTAGTGACTCGATCTCGCCGCCGACCGGGACAGCTGGAGGGCGGCCCGCAACCCGAGGGGGCGCGCGCCGGCGTCGGAAGGCGAGGTCGCGGGAGCCCGGTCGGCCGCGGCGCGAGTTCCGGTGAGCGGGCGGCCGCGCGCGCAGGTAGCCCGCCCCCGCCCCTACACGGGGGGGCGGGGCCGGGAGTGAGGGCGGGCACCGCGCGGGGAGGAGGTGGAGCGTGAGGCCGCGGAGTTGGGGAGCCCGGGAATTCCCTCCTGAAGTAGCGAGTCCCCGGCTGGCTGTGCCGTCGTTGCTGCCCCTCGGCGCCCGGGACGAGGAGGTGGAGGACGGAGAGGGCCCCACGGGCCTCCCCTCCGCCCGCCGCCCCCTCCCCGCCACCCTTCCCCGCCGCTGCGGCGACTCATGCGAGCGCCGCTGGAGCGCAGGTAAGGACGCTTCTGGGGCTCCGCGGGCGGAGCAGGAGGCGGCCGACCCCGGCCCCGCAGCGCTAGGCCCGGCGCCTGCCTGCGCCCGGAGGCGCCGCCGCTCCCCGCCGGCTCCGAGTCGGGAAGTTGGGAGAAACTTCTCCCCTCCCCCGGCCCGGCTCGCCCCACGGGCGTGTGTCCTTCCCGGCGCTACCTGCTTGCCCTCTGCCTCGGTCTCCGCCCAGTCCATTCCTTCCCGGTCCCGCCCAAGTCCGACCCAAGGTCCTGGGAGCGCCGGGACACCCGCACGCGCGTCTCTAAGGTCGTGCTGGCCGCCCGGCGAGGGGCCGGCGAGGTTTCTTTTGGCCGAAGTAAGGGGCGGGAGCAGCGGCCCCTTCCCGTCCCCGGGGTCGGGGGTCTGCTTGTCGGCGGACGCGGGATGGCAACTGTGCCGGGAGAGCGGGCGGGGGAGGGGGGGGCGAGCGGGTTAGCCTCTCGCTGCGCTAGGTTTGATTGAAAACCGCAACATGTTAAAGTTTTCCTTTGTTTTGGGTTGGGGGTTGGGAAGTACGCTGTTCAGCGTGCACTTTTAGTGTTATGACGCTCCGCCTCCCATTTGGTTCGGTTCTCTGTCCACATGTGTTACAGAAAATTTTGTTTTAATGTGTTTTTCTTCTTGATAATTGCTTCCAGCTTTTGCTTTATTGGGCATGGGGCAACGTTGTTTTAAGAAGCTCTTAGAAAATCAAATCCGATGTAGGGTAGGGACTGCTTTAATTTTTGTTCTGTAGTGGGTGGGACCCAACATGGTTTGGATTTGGTAGAATTATTTTCTGCTTCATTAATTAAAACAGGCACGGCATAACACACGGTCTGACGCTTTATAAATTGTTAGAGAAATGAAAAGCTGAGTCTCCACTGGAATCAAACTTTATGTTCAAGCCATTTATTATGTGTATATATGTTCCCACCGGAATGTGTGTTCACATAGATGATCTCACATATACATGTGTATGATGGTGGTATACTCGTGCATTGCAACTGCAGGATTGCAGTGGCAAAGTTAACTTGATAATTCTAAGTGTGTTGAAACCATCCTGTTAAATTATCTGTGGTTAAATTACACACTAAGGAAAATATTACTAAATAGGTACATGTGACTATAGGCATTTAAGGCAAAGTGTGGTAAATTTAATGTATTAACTAGCACAATGGTTGGCACACAGTGGACAGGAAACATTTTGAATGGACAGGTAATGAAGGAGTGTCTTGTATTAGAAGCCAAGGACCTTGTATGTGTCACATACAAGATTTTCATCTGTTGTTCTGTAAGAAAGTTATATTTCATTATTTATGTTTTGTTCTGTCTTTACTAATATATTAGACCCCTGCCATAGTTGATGTTTTAAGAAAAGGAAGTGTAATTGTATTTAAATTTTTGGACATTAGCTAAACCTCAATGGAGATTTTGAATGCTGGTTGACAATTCATTGGGTCCTAAATTTGAAAAAAAAGACTTTGATCTGAATCTAAATACAAGACAGTTCACATTCATGTTTCCAGGATAAAGTATAAAAGGGCTCTTAAAATATGTACTCTGCTGTAACCACCATAATGTTATAATAGCTTTAATTTTGCAGTACATTTTTGCTGACTTCATAAACCACAAAATTGACTCCATTCTGTTCAACCGAAAGTGAAATTACAGCTTTGACCTATCTTCTGGGATAGGTGGAATTTGTCTTATGGCTGAAGTATAATATTAATACATGGTTCAAGTTTTTTTTTTTAAATCAGTGAATTCTCAAGCTGAAAAATCAACATCTATGCAAATAAATCTCTTTCATGGTATGTAATGTTAAAAGAATAAATATTCTAAAAGATAGCAAGGACCCAGTGTGAATGAAATATTAGCGACACATGCTTTAAGAGTTGTTTATGTAGAGTTCAAATTTGCATCCTTTTAGGCAGTAAATAATTTATTAATGTAATTTTTCTTTATAAATATGTTTAGCTCTTTAGTGAGTCTGTTTAGCGTAGACGTTATTTATTATTAGTTTCTACTAGCATTATATTAAAAAAAGCCTAATGTCAAAAATTTTTAAAGAGCAGTATTAAGGTCTGGTATCTAGGAATGCGAACTCGGGGGGTAAAACTATGTATTTTTTAAAAACCTGCAAGGAAGTGATTCCTGTAAAAGTAAATATAAAAGAGGAGGGAGGAGGCTGTGATTGGAACCTGGCTCCTTAAGTGGTGGCAAAGTTCTTTAACCTGATGGTGGTATAGTTCAAGGTATAGTTCATTAAGCCATGATTGCTTTTCTGTGTCTGTGTTTTAGTTTATGTGAAACTTTTAAAGTTTCCTTTTTAAAGAAGCCTGTGTGTAATGTACTTTACAGTGTATAAGGTGTTTCGCTAAAGGACTTACTATTTGGTGACTGACTTTAGAATACTGCTGGGCTGCCCTTTGCAAACAGGATTAGACCTATTAAACCATAACTGGGAAATACCAGCTGGCGTATGTAACTAGTTTCACAGGTGAATAACATATGTTAATTGTGTTAATATGTTGAGGAAAGACACCAGGTTTAACTAACTTTAAATCCTCTTCAGTTTTGTATGTTGTACATGACAAATAGTAGGTAATCAAAATATGTTTATTAAACTAGGGAACACTGTTCTATCATCAAATATAAAATATGCCCTATTTTTCAGAAGATTATGGTAACATGACAGTTTAAGACGCAAAATTTAACTATGGCATCAAGGTAATAAGTCTTTCATCCATTTTCAGTTTTCTGGAACAATAATTCTTTAGATTGGTAATTTCAGCCTGCGATTTGATATTCTTAAGGATGTCTTAAAATTCTCAGCATAAAATAAGTTTTCATTTACTCAGACTTTATGGAGATGTGCCGTATAGCACCTAAAGAAATGGTGTTTTGTTTCAAATGACATTATGGTGTTGGAGTTTCCAAAATGCTGTGAATCGCTGCCTTATGCTACTTTACTTGCTTTGTGTAATGGCTTGCTGTGTTAGTTGTTGGTGTGGTTGCTTTGCATTGTGGTAATGTAGAGCTGAAGAGGAGATCATGGCTGTACCAAGTTCTTACATCACAGGAACTTTCAGTTATGTTACAAAGGTGATGTTTGTGGTGCTGGCTTTGTTGTGTGAATATTTACAGGAAGTTTTAGTTAAGATCTTCCATTGTTCAGAACGCTACATGGCTTAGGTCACCTTCAGTTCACGTTTAAACAGGTCTGTAATACAAATACAAGTTCCTCTAGTGAGGTGCTTTTCTTTAAAGGAAATCATCTGTTCCTGTTAAGGTACCCTGGTATCTGATTGGTAGTGTGTGCGGTGGTTTGTATGGCTATGGAAGGGTATGCAGTCTCTCTTTTCTTCCTCTCAGCTGCTCCGGCGCCGCAATTAGGCTGCCTATTGCTCAGCTACAGCTGCTGGGTGATTATGAACCATCCAGCTCCTGTCTATACTCAGAGGCAGATTTAGCAAAAGGAGCTAGAGTAACAACAGAGGGTGAAAGAGAAGAGCCAGTGCCGCTGCCAGGATCATTTTAACGTGTCTGTGTGCCAAGGAATCGTTGGCTGCAGCAGCGCCACTGTTGTCTTGGAACTAGCAGACTTGATAGCAACACATCCTGGTCTGGGTTAGGTTTACCTGGTGTTATTCTTTAAGATCTTGAAGCTCACTCCAGGAAAGAAAGGGAATCTTGTAATTTCAGAGTACAGGATAATGTACAATGAGGTTACTGATGGGCTGAGCTATGCCTCTGCTCCCCCGCCCCGCCCCCCAACCCGGGACAGCAGTGCCCTTCAGCTTCCCTAATTTGAATATATATGTGATTTCAGGTTCTCTGAAGCGTATACCATATACTCTGTGCTGTTTTAACCCGTGTCTCTTCGAAGTGCTGCTGCTGTTACTGTTGCTTGGCGGGTGGCAGAGCTGATATGTTCTTTGGACTCCCTGCTTTCTTTCCAGTAAGTGGAAGACCTTCAAAAGGGATTATTTCTAGAACTAGCTGCACATGGTATATCCCCTGTGACTGCTGGAGTTTTGCAAGTAGGAACCCTAGATTATTTTTCCTGTTGTTCTTTATTCCTGGGGTGTGAGAAGTTGGACATCAACAAACGCAGATACAGCATCAGCTCTATATGGCAAGCCCCAGACTGGAAGAGGCCGCAGGCAAATTTTGTTGCTTCTGAAATGTTGCTCAGTGTGCCAAGCAAAGAGCAGCAGCATCTTGTCCTCTCGTTTACCACTACTGTTGGAAAATCTAGACAATTCCTATTGATAGTTCTGGCTTTGGAATTTAGTGGTTCAGGATTTGGCTAATTTGGGATGGGGAATAGAGAGTATTGGGAGAAGTAGCTCTCAAACTGGTGTAACCAGAAGGAAGGAAGAAGTACGGAAGACTGTGTATACTTGAACATTAACAAGTACACATTGTTATCGTGGCACATACTTAACAAGACATTGGTGTGTTGACGCCCTTCTCTGTGCTCCCACAGAACGCTGGTATCAAAGCACATTTCTCCTTGCATTCTAATTATTTCTTTCCATGACTGTGATATACTTGACCTAGTACTCGCTGTGGCAAGGAACTGTTTTATATGAATCTTTGAGAACACTCCCTAATAGAATAAATCCTTTTGAGCTGTATTCAGGGATGTGGTTCTGTGTATATTTATGAGTTTATATATACAGACTTTCCCCACACACAACATGTTTTTAAGGTATACCTGTAGTAAAATTTTACACAAGCAGCCTAGTACTTTTTCAGAAGCTGATGTTAAAACAAGTTCTTTAGATCTTTAACCCTCATAGGTTTTGGTCTAGAAAATGATTTTATAAAACTGTTTAAAAAGTTGAAACTTTAAATGTGAACTTAAAGGTCATTTTGATATTTCTAACATAAACTGGAAACTCTTTGTAGTTGAAGTTATACTAGTTTCTAGTAAGGTTTATTTTAAATAAGTGTTTTTTTTTACTATTTTAGTGAATGTTGAAAGCCCAAGATCCTAGATTGTAAAAAAAGTACATCTTGGGGACTTCCCTGGTGGTCTAATGGTTAAGACTCCATGCTTCCATTGCAGGGGGTGCAGGTTCGATCTCTAGTCGAAGAACGGGGATCCTGGTGCCACGCAGTGCCGCCAAAAATTAAAAAAAAAATTTTTTTGGGGGGTATCCTATCATGGTATTAGTGACAATATTATAATTGTGATAATATTCGTATATTCCAAGGAGAAAAAGAAAAAAATCCTTGTTTTCTTGATGTAATCTGTGAAAGAATGCATAGGTCATAGGATATGTCTGCTGAATTATTGGTGGGGGTGGAGGCAGGAAGTACTGGGAGGAAAAGACTGACCACTGAAACCTAAAGATTGTCTGGTTTCAGCCTCTGTTCTAACAATATATGTAGACCTTAGGTTTTCTTAAACTGATTACAGAGGCTAGTCACTTCTCTAATTTTTTAATGTAACTTTTAGTTTCTTAGTGTTAAGTAGAAATTGGGGTGGGGTGGAGAAAATTGGTGGCTTTTGCTTCATAAGTTAATACTTAAAAACTGTTTCATGGCAAGTTTATTGATTTGTTTTTTTTGTCTGTGTTGGGTCTTCATTGCTGCGCGGGCTTTCTCCAGTTGTGGAGAGTGGGGGCTACTCTTCGTTGTGGTGCGCCGGCTTCTCTTGTTGCGGAGCATGGGCTCCAGGCACGTGGGCTTCAGTAGTTGCAGCGCTAGGGCACAGGAGTTGTGGCTCGTGGGCTCTAGAGCGCAGGCTCAGTAGTTACTGCGCACGGGCTTAGTTGCTCCGCGGTATGTGGGATCTTCCCAGACCAGGGCTCGAACCCGTGTCCCCTGCATTGGCAGGTGGATTCTCAGCCACTGTGCCACCAGGGAAGTCCCAAGTTTATTGATTTCTTACATTTGTTCTGATGTAATTAGTATTTTCACATTATAGGTACTTTTTAATTAGCAGCAGTCAGGCATTTGAAAAGGAGCAGAGAAGGTAACATGGTGTAATAAGGACAAGACTAAAAGGTAGAAGACCATCTGCATTTTAATTCCACTTGTGACAGTGAAGAGCTATGTGGCCTTGGTCAATTCACTGAACTTCATAGGCCTCAGTTTCACCATTTGAAACAGGGGTACAGTTGGGCCAGATGTTTTCTAATATTCTTTCAGCCTTATTTAAATATGTGGCTCTACTGCAGTTGAAGTTTTTATATTGATAAAATTTTAAGGAAATGTTTTAGAGTCTAGAATTTGAAATACAATTAGGTATCAGGTAAGTAAAAGTTAGGGTAAAAAACTGACCCACAGACTTGACCCTGGACTTTCTCAGGCAAATAAAGTGTATTCTGTTCATTAAGTGGACATTTATTAAACCTGTGGTGCAACAAATACTGTGTCAGTTTTGATGTTATAAAAATGATTGCAGCATGACTGCTACCTTCTAGGAATTCACAGTTCGGTGGAACTGGCTATAATTATGAGGCTGTTATGAATTTTTTGGATTGATCTTTTTAGTGTGATAATCCATTAGAATACTTCTCTGATTTTTGATGGTGTTAGGGTGTGATACATCTGAAGCTTTAATAAATCCCTTTGTACTACATAGATTTAGCCTCAAGTAAACCGATTCAGTTCTCTAGGCAGGAAGACTTGTTTTTCTAGATGTTAGTCCATTACAGATACGTGTGACTCACATACACAGGCTCCACAACACCTGTACAGAGGTTTTACTATAAGAAAACACATTTGAAAGCAAGGCTTTGAAAAAAACATTTCAGATTTATTTTGCAGTAAAGTTAGAAAAGGACTGAATGATTCATTGAAGCACATAGTTGTGATGTCAGTTAACAGGTAGTCATGACTGGATGACAGCTTTGCTGCATTGTATCGGGAAAAGAGCCTCTGACATTAATTAAAACATCTTTTTTAATTGATAGAACCGGAGACTAATTGTTTAGGATATTTTTCTTTAACACATGTAGTTAACATTTAGAACAAAATAAGCATGGGCATTTGAAAATGGTTAGCTTTTTAAGGTTTGCATAATAGATTTTGTAGAAAGAAAGAGAAGAAAGGAAAAGAAACGAAACTAAAACTATAAGGTGGAAAATCAGTATATTTTTCCCAGAAAAAGTTCTTTTTTTAAGGTTAGCCTTTTTGATTAGATTTCTGGGCAGCCCATTAGAGTTTACCTGTAAAAACCTAACATAAAGATATAACAGTGTTTCTGTGGTAAATATGTTCTGATTGATTTTAAGTTTTGTGTGTTTTTTTAAATTTGCTGAGCTCTTTGAGCAAATGAAATACTTGGCCTACTAAATGCTCTGATTATACAGTGGATAACCTGTAGCTTTGCCAGTCCTCACCTTCCCTGCTTTTCACTATTTAAAAATCACTGTTATGAGCTCCATATTAGGATGCTAGGACTCTGAGCTTAATTTAAGGACAGAAGCTTCCCTAGTTCCTCCCACCTGCTTGCTAGGCACTGTGAAACTTGCTTCCTACCCTGACCCAGTGTGAGAAATGGAAACAGGTCAAAAGATTGGGAATGAGAAACAAAAATGAGGGGAGTAGAAGAGGAGAAATGAGAAGTGGATGTAGTATGAAGTTTATAATTTTCTTTTTTGTGTCCTTTTTTCTTTTTCCCACCCATTCACTCCTTCTGCTAGGTATTGGGTAAAGACAGAAGAAAACCTGTTTTATTTTTAGATTTTATTTATTTTCTTTTAAACAATTTTTTGGCTGCATCGGGTCTTAGTTGCGGCATGCAGGATCGTTCATTGTGGCGCGGGCTCTTCGTTTTGGCACGTGGGCTTCGCTCTAGTTGTGGCATGTGGCCTTTAGAGCACATGGGCTCTGTGGTTTGCAGCACATGGGCTCTCTCGTTGAGGCGCGCGAGCTCAGTAGTTGTGGTGTGGGGACTTAGTTGCCCTGCAACTTGTGGGATCTTAGTTCCCCGACCAGGGATCGAACCCCGTCCCCTGCATTGGAAGGCGGATTCTTTACCACTGGACTACCAGGGAAGTCCCAAGAAAGCCTGTTTTATGTCAGATGCTTTGCTATACATTCATATACATTTTCACGTTTAACTTAAATCTTTGAAAAGGCATTCCAAAACCACAGAGGAATCATGCATAAGATAGGCTTTTACTACACACAAAGAAACTGAGGACCAGTAAGTATATGTAATTTGCTAAGGTCACATGGCTCGTTGATGTGACTGAATAACTGACAGCAAGACTGTTTCCTATAAGACACCTTCCTTAGGGATAAGGAGCAATGATGGAAAGGGCGATTTTTTATCTTTTTCCTTCTTCCTTAAACTGTACATTTGTATCGGGTTGAGAATTTTCAACACTTACACTTTTCTTTTTAATGGAATTAGCTTTGTGGTGCATATTTCATAATGGGTGTTGAGGTCAACTATTATATGAGCTAAAAAATTGGGTTATTACACTAACTAAACTGTAGCTACAGCCCACATTACAGAGACAGTGTTTGCATGTTTTTCCAATCAAGTTTTTTTCCTATCTAAATTTAATTCATGAGGGAATTCCCTGGCAGTCCAGTCCACGCTTTCACTGTGGAGGGCCTGGGTTCAATCCCTGGTCGGGGAACCAAGATCCCACAAGGCTCCCACAAGCTGTGTGGCGTGGCCAAAAAGAAAAAAATTCATCAAAGGAGCAAAGGAGCATGCAGAAGTGGGTTATTACTCTAACTCAACTGGAGTAAATGTGGTTCATTTGTAAGTTTGGGTTTGTAAAGTATATATATAGTCTGTCTGTATATAGTCAGCCTCCCCCCATACATATTTATATACATATATATAGTTTATGGTCAAATCAGTTTTCCTTCTACTGTGCAGTATTGCCTTCTTTTCTCCTAAGTATATGATTTATTCCTCGATGAGTTAGTAGAAATAGATGGAAGCTCTGTATTGTCTAAATTGTCCTCCATCATGTTTCAGGCACATGCTGCAGAAAGAGAGCACACTTTCTGATTTGCTCTGTCAGTAGGATGGTGGTTTCCTGCACCTTGGTACAGACTTACCAACATTGAAAGCTGCACTTCCTTCTTAAGGAAATCCAGTAGAATTCTTCCACATTGGCTTGTTCTTTTATTTATTTAAAATTTTTATTATTTTATTTTTTTGGCTGTGTTGGGTCTTCGTTGCTGCGCGCGGGCTTTCCTCTGGTTGCGGCCAGCGGGGGACTCTGTTGCGGTGCGCAGGCTTCTCATTGTGGTGGCTTCTCTTGTTGCAGAGCACGGACTCTAGGCGCGCGGGCTTCAGTAGTTGTGGCGCACGGGCCTAGTTGCTCCGTGGCATGTGGGATCTTCCCGGACCAGGGCTCAAACCCTTGTCCCCCGCATTGGCAGGTGGATTCTTAACCACTGCACCACCAGGGAAGCCCTGGCTTGTTCCTTGAAATCTTATTGTTCCATGAATTCCTCACTCTCTGCATGAAGAGTCTCATCTAAAGCTCTAAATGGAAATTTTGTTTGCTACTCTTTTGCTACTGTGTCAAGTTCCATTGACAGTGATTTCCTTCACCACCTTAGAAGCCTTTTCTTCTTTGGCTTCCTTTTATTTCTTCCGTTGTATCTAAGAATGTACCCTTTGTCCTCTCTTATAAGCTGGAGCATTGTTTTCTATGGGAATACAGCTTGATTTTGTTGCATTATTATCCTACATAGAATATCCGCAGTACAACTCCACACATCACTGCCAACAGTTCCATCACTGCCTGTGTTTATTGAGTCTACATAAGGATTAGCAGATAGGTTTAAACTGTTGTGCCAGGGACTCCCCAGTGGTCCAGTGGTGAAGAGTCCACACTCCCACTGCAGGGAGCACGGGTTCCATCCCTGGTTGGGGGAACTAGAATCCCGCATGCCACGCAGCGCAGCCAAAAAATAAATATATAAAATACCCTGTTGTGCCAACTCTATGAGCTTAGAATGGCTTCCACTAGGTAAGCTCCACGAGGGTAGGATCTTTATTTTGTTTACTGAAGTTATCCCAAGTATCTAGAACAACAGCACATAGTAGGCACGTATTAAATAGTTTTAAAATATGGGCAAGTACAGCAGTTCGCTGGCAGTATTTGCTTGCCATGGGCATAGGAGAAAGGAGTGTCAGCAGCCAGCTTCTCACTGAAAACTCATGCAGTAAGTAACCTCAAGACTCCTTGGAGTGGCAGGCCCAGTGCTAAACAATGGCATTAATGCTCAGGATGAATTCAGATAAACACTCTACTTGAGTCTGATGAAGAAACTGAGATTTGATTTAGCAGTGACTTGTAAATGTTAAGGAGAAGTAAGAATAAATGGGTTTCTTTTCTTTATATCATAGTCTCTAACTATATCTCTAGCAGCCATGCTTCTTAAAAACTCTAGCACACATCGGTTCCCCATACACTGATTGAGTCATATGCTTGTATCTGGTAGAACTGAGACAAATAGTCCTTGGCAGGGCAGCTACCTTCCAGTGACAACTTTACACCATAGAAGGGGAGAAGGCATTTTTAGTGGAAACGTAGCTGTCTCTGCCACAGAAGGGAACAGGAAGTAACCTAGTAGTTGAATGAGTTAGGTATATGGAAATACACTATTTAGTTGTATAAACATGATTAGAATATTTATTTGAAAGGTGTGGGCACAGATGGTATTTTCTTAATTCGGGCAACAATATTAGTACAGGAGCAAACTAACGGTGATGGTTTAAGATTCTAGTGGGCAATATACCACCTAAAGGAATGAATTTCCCAGACTTTTTTATATGAAAAGTTTGAGAAGCACCCTGGTAGGGAAGGGGGTCAGAGTAGAATGGGGCTTTTATCTAAATACATTTAGATAGCACTTTTAGTGATTGAGAAAAGACAGTAATTAGCCGTATCAAAGAATTTGGTGGGGAATAGTGGCAGGTGGGAATTATGATGGAGCTAAACCTCCCTTTCCCCAGTCTCACCTCACACTTCCCCTTCCCCCCACCCCCTTAAGCCACTCCTACTGGGGCTTAGTTTTTGATTTTTTTTTTTTTTAATGAATAGAACGAACTCGTAATAAAGGTCAAGTAGAAGAGAGAGTCAAGAACCTCTTAGGCTGTCAGAGGATGAATAGGATTTTTAGGATGATTGATGCTTAGAAGAGGGAAAAACTAATGACAATGTAGATGATTCTTCGAGATAATCACAGCCAGCAGTAAGAAAAAAGCCACAGATCACAACTTCAGAAAGTCGAAATGATAGATCATAAGAAACAACTAGCACGTCTTCTTTTTAATCTCCTAACTTCTGGAACAAGAGGATGCTCTTTAATGGAAAAGCTAGAAAAAAAGTATAAGAAACTAGATAGTAAGAGGGTATCTAGCTTTGACTGATTTCAGGCTTCTAGGTCCAGAAGAATTCCATCTGAAGGTTCTAAAAGACATTTCTGATATTCCCAGGACCCCACCGATAATAGAAAGAAATCATGGTGGACTTCCCTGGTGACACAGTGGTTAAGAATCTGCCTACCAGTGCAGGGAACACAGGTTTGATCCCTGGTCTGGGAAGATCCCACATGCCACGGAGCAGCTAAGCCTGTGCGCCACAACTACTGAGCTGCGCTCTAGAGCCTGCGAGCCACAGCTATTGACCCCATGTACTGCAACTACTGAAGCTCGCACGCCTAGAGCCCGTGCTCTGCAACAAAGAGAAGCAGTGAGAAGCACGTGCACCACAACGAAGAGTAGTCCCTGCTTGCCACAACCAGACAAAGCCTGCGTGCAGCAACGAAGACCCAATGCAGCCAAAAATAAAAACAAAATTAAAAAAAAAAAGAAATCATAGAGACAGACATCTCAAAAAGAAAGAAAAATGATTAAATGATGCCTTAAAAGGTGAATTTTAATAAATGCAGACAACTGAAAGTTACCTTTGAATCTGGACAAGATTCTGTAACAGTTTATTAAACAGTTACCATTTATAAACAATTGGAATGTTACAGAGAAGTAATTCTTAACAGTTAGTTGTCCAGCAGTGCTTTCTTGGATTGTTGAACCACCTCTTTGTAGTCTGAGTAAATACTGGCTCTAGATCATCTGTCAGTGGTATTTTCCTGTGTTGGTGAGTGGTCGGACCTGATAAAGCTTAGTTTCCTTCTAACAGCAAGGGTCAGTGATTCCTTTTCCAATTTATTTATTTTTTGGTCTGTTTTATTTTCCCCTTTCTGTAATTAAGTCTTCTAATGGCACTATAGACTTTGCTTTATCTTTTTGATATTCAGAGTCAGGGATATTAACAGGTTTAAAGCTCTTTTTATGTATTTCTGGATTTTTTTTTTTTTAAGGAAAATTAAACTGGAGTATGGGATAAGCATGTGTGTTTATCCCGTAATATCTGTGAACATTGTTTTATTTTTATTATATATATGAACAAAGATATCTCAGAGTTATTTTTATTTGCTTTTTCAGTTGAAGTCTACTGTGCATTTTTCTGTGCATGCTCATAACCGTTGCCAATCTTGCTCTTGGGTTGTCTTTTTCTTAAAGACTTTTACAGATTCTTCGTGTACAATGGATATTAATCCTTTATGTTGCAAACACTTCATATCTCTGCTTGTCTTTATTTTGTTTAATGTTTTTCTTTTATCTTAAAGTATTACAAGTAATTTTCCTTTTGTAACTTCTGAATTTTGTGTTCTAAGAATACTTTCCACAGTTGACAATAATTTAAAAAATTCTATTTATAGGTTTTTGTTTTGTTTTATGTTACAAATAATTTAGCTGTTTACTCTGAAACATATATGTTGTAAGATAAGGATCCAATTCCTTTTTTCTTTCCTCAGATGATAGAGCTCACCAATGCTGTTTATTAAATCTAAATCTCTCCTTTTACCACAGATTCAAAATGCCACATTTAGCATTTACAAATTCTTTTACTCTCAGGCTTGTTTTGGGGCACTCTTTGTTTTCCCGATATTTACTTGTTTATTCCTAGGCCAGTACCACATAGCTTGATGATGAGGATGATCATGACCCTGGTAACAACAGCAGGAGCAGCAGCTAATGCGTATCGAGTATTACCTGTGTACCAGTCACAGTGGTAAATACTTTAACATATTTTACTGATTCATTTCTCACAGAACCCAGAGTTAGGTATTCTTTTTTCTTTTGAAAATCTGGCTTAAATGTTCTGACCGGTAGCCATCTTATTTAATGAAAGGATTTTCTTTCTTTAAATATGGAACACTTCACAAATGTGCCTGTCCTTGCACAGGGGCCATGCTAATCTCTGTATCGTTCAAATTTTAGTTTATGTGCTGCCAAAGCAAGCAATTGAGTTAAGTATTTTCAATATCTTTATTTTTACAGGTGAAGAAGTAGGTTTTGAGAAGTTATATTTATTCGGGTCACAAGCTAGGACTGTCACCAACTCTGACTCCAGAGCCTATACTCTTAACCATGAGGTTGTGATTACTAGTGGGACAAATTTCCTCATTTTTCTTTTTTTAAAAATTTCTCGGGCTTCCCTGGTGGCGCAGTGGTTGAGAGTCCGCCTGCCGATGCAGGGGACCCAGGTTTGTGTCCTGGTCCGGGAAGATCCGAGATGCCGCGGAGCGGCTAGGCCCGTGAGCCATGGCCACTGAGCCTGCGTGTCTGGAGCCTGTGCTCCACAAGGGGAGAGGCCACAACAGTGAGAGGCCCGCGTAACGCCAAAAAAAAAAAAATTCTCAGCTATTCTTATACATTTGCTTTTCCATATGAACATTGTGCTTTTGATCTAGATAATGTTAATTATTTAGATTTATTTAGGGAAGAATGGACACCTTTATAATAATGGATCTTATTATCTAAAAATAAATGGTTTGTTTCATTTATTAAGGTTCTTTATATCCCACAGTTTTATTTTTTTAATATAGACTCTGAACATTTGTTGTTAAGCTTATTCATAGGTATTATTTCATGTGGTTTTAGAAAAACTTGTTATTTGGAAATAATTTCAAAGTTACAGAAGAGTTGCTAACATTTTGCCACATTTGATTTTGTCATTCCTTTCTTGTATATGTGTGTGGGTATCCTCCCCACATCCCCACCTTGAAAGTTAGTTGCAGACATCATTCTCATCACCCTTAATTACTTCGGTGTACATTTTCTAAATCAGGGACATTTTCTTATACACCGACAGTACAGTCAATCGAATTCAGGAATTTTAACATCACTATGACACAGTTATCTAATAGACAATTGTTGTAGGTTGAATTGTGTTTCCCCCAAAAGTTCTAATCCCCAGTATCTGTGAATGTGACCTTATTTGGAAATAGGGTCTTTGCAGATGTAATCAAGTTAAAATGAAGTCATACTGAATTAGGGTGGGCCCTAATCCAGTATGACTGGTGTACTGATAAGAAGAGGAAAATGCCATGTGACAATAGAGGCAGAGATGGGAGCGACACAGCTGCAAGCCAAGGAGTCCCAAGGATTGCCAGCCACAACCAGAAGTTAGCAGGAGGCAAGAAAGATTCTATCCAGAGTTTCAGAGGGAGCGTGGTCCCGCTGGCACCTTGATTTTGGACTTCTGGCCTCCATTACTGTGAGAGAATACATTTCTGTTGTTTTAAGCCTTTTTAAAAATATTTATTTATTTATTTTAAATAAATTTATTTATTTATTTATTTTGGCTGTGTTGGGTCTTCGTTGCTGCGTGCGGGCTTTCTCTAGTTGCGGCGAGCGGGGGCTGCTCTTCGTTGCCGTGCGCTGGCTTCTCATTGCAATGGCTTCTCTTGTTGCAGAGCACGGGCTCTAGGCGTGCGGGCTTCAGTAGTTGTGGCACGTGGGCTTAGTAGTTGTGGCTCGCGAGCTCTAGAGCGCAGGCTCAGTAGTTGTGGCACACGGGCTTAGTTGCTCTGCGGCATGTGGGATCTTCCCGGACCAGGGCTCGAACCCGTGTCCCCTGCATTGGCAGGTGGATTCTTAACCACTGTGCCACCAGGGAAGCCCATATTTACTTATTTTTAAACAGCAGCCCTAAGGAGTTAATGTCGCAGTCCATAATCAAAATTTTTCTAGTTGTCCTAATAGTGTTCTTTATAACAAAAATCCAGAATGTAACCCACTGCATCTAGTTATGGCTCTTTAGTCTCCTTTAATCTGAATAGTTCTTTAGCCTTTATCTTTCATGATGTTGATATTTTTGAAAAGTCAGAATGCTTGTTTTGTACAGGGTACCTTATTGAGGATTTGTGCTTTCTCGTGATTAGATTTAGATTATGAATTAGGGCAGGAATACTACTGATATATCAGGGGTATTGTGTCGTTCCTGGTATAGCCCATCAGGAGGCACACCTTGTTAGTCCCATTATTAGCAGTATTAATTCTGCTTAGGTAAGGTGATATCTGTCAGGTTTCTCCACTGTAAAGTTAGCATTTTTCTCTTTCATTAATAAGTGATATGTAGGAAAATAGTTTTAGACTCCATGAATGAGTCTTGCCTGAATTGATTATTGAAATGATGGCTGCAAAGTAATACTTTTCTGTGTAATTCCTTCTATGTTTATTAGTTGGGATTCTGAAAGAAAATCTTCCCTTCTCACTCATTTATATCAGAGTGATTTTTGGATTTTCTTTTTAGTCAACAGGTTATAATCTATTAGTGTCATTCATTTTGATGCTCAAATTCATCCTGTATTTAGCCAGCAAGAGCCTCTTCAAGATGGTTCCTGTACACTTTTGATATATCCACATCATGTTTTGAGTATTACTTAATTTTCTTGGTGTAAGATGTCCCAGGCTCTGAAACTGAGCAGAGGGCTTGTGTGTCTGCAGTGCAGAAAGCCAAACTCTGACAGCAGGAGTTTGTAGCAAAGTAAGGATTTGTTACAGGGTGCCATGCAGGGGAGTGGGAGACAAGCCTCAGGCCCACTCCAACTTGGTCATTGAGTTAGGGATATTCTTAAAGGGGAAGAACAAAGAGGCATGGTCTTGTGACCATGTGTCACAAAGAGGCATGGTCTTGTGACATTTTTCAGTCATAGTTTTGGGAGTCAGGATGTTTCTGGTTTATGATTCTCCCAGCCAGGTGGTCCATGGCTTGGGGGTCTGTTAGCTCATCTTGCCCTGGAGAAATGACCTGAGTTTGTATATTACTGATGATATCTGCATCAGCAGCTTTAGGCATCTGACTCTGGTTGATTAGTGTTCAGTTAGCATGGCATTGAGGTCAGAGGGGACAAGAAAGGGGATAAAGTTTTGGATAGACATATTAACCATAAACTTTGTAATGGAACTTGGTTTTAGGGGGATTTGGTTTCAGTCCCCACTCCTGTTTTAACTTTCCCCAAATCTTTCAGGGAATGGGGCGACAGCTGCTCTGGCTGCTTCTTGTTGAAACAGGGTGTATTCTTGTCTCAATTTGGGGAATGGAAATGTTGCATACCAACTTTCAAAACACTTGGTCAAATAGATCATAGGTCACCATGAAACAATACTTATTCACTTAACAAAGTGACAATAAAAGATTTCAAAAGCAAATATATAGAGTTAGAACAAATTACTTAAAAGGTAAAGAAAGTTAGCAGCTCAGTATTCCCCACAAAAAAATTTTTCTTAACAAAGAAAACATATTCAAGTTTTGTACCATATTACCTTTAATCTTAAAATTCATTGACTCAATTAAATTCATCCTGATCTTAATCCTGACCACACATAGAATTCCTTTTTTTTTTTTTTTTTTTTTGATTTTAATTTTTGTCTGCGTTGGGTCTTCGTTGCTGCATGCAGGCTTTCTCTTGTTGCGGCGAGTGGGAGCTACTCTTCGTTGTGGTGTGCGGGCTTCTCATTGTGGTGGCTTCTCTTGTGGCGCGTGGGCTTCAGTAGTTGCAGCACACAGGCTCAGTAGTTGCAGCACATGGGCCCTAGCGCATGTGGGCTTCAGTAGTTGTGGCACACGACTTAGTTGCTCCACGGCATGTGGGATCTTCCCGGACCAGGGATCAAACCCGTGTTCCCTGCATTGGCAGGTGGGTTCTTAACCACTTTGCCACCAGGGAAGTCCCATAGAATTCCTTTCTATGGATTCTTTATTTTCTCTTGCAAATCTTCTGCAACTTTCTGTATCCATATTAATTTGTCCCCTACTTTCTTTCCCTTAACAAAATGCATTTCCATTCCTTATACCTTCTTTTTCCTTGCATACAAAGATGTTTTCCATATTAATTTTTAGTTTTAATTACATTAATTAAAATTCTCAACTCTTAAAAACCTTAATTTCTGATGGAAACTAAGAAGTAAGTAATTGTGGATTGTTTGTCGTACCACTATTTCCCCATTGGCAAATTTTATGAACATATTCTATAACCTCTAGAAACATACATTTCCTCAGAGCATAATTTTTTTAATTGAAGTATAGTTGATTTACAATATTATGTTAGTTTCTCATAACATAGTTTCTTTCCTCAGCGTGGTACAGGATGTGTCTAATAAACCCAGACGTCTTTAGTTTTTCTCTCGTAAGAAGACAAAAGTAGATAGACTTGTTTAGCAGTTAATGTTTCAGTATTTTATCTTATTTGAAATGACCTGGATATTCAATGAATTCCCATCATTTAACTTAATTTAGCAAAACTTTAAAGTTTCAAGTTACCAAAAGTCTGGAGAAACTATTTTTACTTGCAATTTTTATTTATTTTTTTCATTTTTGGCCACGCCACGTGGCATGTGGGATCTTAGTTCCCTGACCAGGGATGGAACCCGGGCCCCCTGCGTTGGAAGTGTGGAGTCTTAACCACGGGGCCACCAGGGAAGTCCTTGGAGAATTTAGTTTTAAATAGACATACCTAAAACATAATTATGCCTTAGGAGTTCACCTAAAACTTCCTATCTCTTTATCTCTATTTCATTACTTATGAGAATACCAAGGTTGCAAATAGTGAGTCTACACGTTACCCACAACTTCTGTCCAACTGCTGTAAATTGGGATTTCCCATGACACCTCCTTGGGTTTGATAATTTGCTGTAATGGCTAACAACTCAAGAAAAGTTTACTTGGTTACTGGTTTATTATAAAAGGATACAACTCGGAACAGGCGATGGGAGAGATGCACAGGGTAACGTATGTGGGAAGGGGTGTGGGGCTTCCAGGTAAGCCACCCTCCCAGAACCTCCAGGTCTCTTCAGCACCTGGAAGGTCTCTGAACCCCTTCAGTTAGGATTTTTATGGAGGCCTCTTTACAGAGGCTTCACTGATTAAACCATTGACTGTTGGTGTTTAGTTCAAGCTCCAGCTCCTCTTCCCTCCCCTGAGGTGGGAGTGTGTGGTGGGGCTGAAAGTTCCAGCCACTCAATCCACTGGTGGGTTCACCCTAGGGGCTTTCTACTAGTTACCACTAACACAAACTCAGGGACTTGTGAATAACAAAAGGTGTTCCTTCACCTTTATTGCTCTTATCCGTCAGGAAATTCCAAGGGTTTTAGGAGCTCTGGGCTAGGGATAGGGAGGAAAACCAAATACATATTCCTTATTGTTAATCACAATGTGTCAAGTAGCTCCTGGCCACATGGGACAGTAGAGCAGTTGAAATGTGCTGTTAAGTGTGAAATACATCCAGATTTTGAAGACTTAATATGATAAAAAGAATGTAAAATAATTCAACTTTTTTGGTTGATACATGTTGAAATTATAATCTTTTGGATATATTAGGTTAAGTAAGATATTATTAAAGTTAATCTCACCTGTTTATTTTTCGCCTTTTTTTTTTTTCCTGCTATGCAGCTTGTGGGATCCTTGTTCCCCCACCAGGGATCGAACCCCGGTCCTCTGCAGTGAAAGCGCGGAGTCCCAACCGCTGGACCTCCAGGGAATTCCCCTATTTTTCACCTTTTTTAATGCGGCTACTAGAATATTTAAAGTTATATATGTGACTCACATCATATTTTTGTTGGATAGCATTGCTCTAGATCCAGGCTGCCTGGGAGTTATCTTTGATTTGGATCAAGTTACATAATCTCTATGCCTCAGTTTTCTCACCTTTAAAGGAAAAGTAAAAAGAAAAAGCCTTTAACTCACAGGGTTGTTTTAAAGATTGAGTAGGTTAATGTGTGCAAGAGTACTTAGAACAGTGCTTGGCACATAGTAAGTGCCTAATGTTGTCTGTTAACTATTCCCAATATGAGTGCAAACTGCATGAGGGCTGGGACTTTTGTTCACTACTATATCTCCACTTCTTAGGTTCTCAGTAAGTAATTTTTGAATGAATAAATGAATATGGAGAGGTTTTGAGTAACGTAGGTAGTGATTGGGAAGGAGGTTTCTTGATTATCCAGAATGTCTGTTGAAAAAATATTACAACCAAGAAAATTGCATCCCTAAAAGACAGGTGGCGTGGACTTCTCTCTTAGGAAAAATCTATATCAAAAGGTTAGAAAAATCAAAAGACAAATTAGATATATTTTGAGATTAAAAAGTAGAAAATATATATTATTTGCACTGCATTTTCCAGGCTGTCCGAGACTCTCAATAAAAATTCTCTAAGCCTGCAAAAAAAAAACCCTAAAAAACTAAAAAACAATACTAAGTCAGTGATCAAATATCTGGCGGTGGGCTAGAAGAGCATGCTGCTGCTGGTCCTTGGTGTCTGTGGTATTTTAAGGGCTTTTCAGTGCTGTTGTTTCCTCAGAAAAACTCTTAATTTGCTAGGGACTAATATTTGCTAGCAGTCCAAGAGAGTGCGAAGATTCCCCGACTTAGGAACTCTTCACTAGATCTTTCCCTTGTTTCCCCACTTCTTGGCTCTGTAGAGACCCCAAACCAACTGTCAGGATTCGGCTGTCAGTAAAAAAATAAGGAAACTTTTCTGTATGTTTTGGAAGAGATTAAAGAGCATAGAACTAGTTTATTCTTGACAGGTGTCAGATAATTTACCCATAAAATATTTAATAATTTTTGATGGAATTTTTGACAAGGTTTAAACCCCTTTCATGCTTATTGATTTATTTAGGTCTCCTGTCTTTTAACTGAGTTAATTTTATTAACTTCCATTTGCTTAGTCATCCTTTTCATCTGATTGTTAAAACTTTTTTAAAGTTCCCGTTTATAGTTTTTTCAAATCTTCTGTTGCTCTAGCATTCTTTTCACACCTAAAACTGTGTACTCGCCCTTTTCATTTCTTGATTAAGATTAAATCTAGTGATTTATCTATTTCATTGATTTTTATTTGTAAATCACATTGGAAGTTTTTCCATTATAATAATGAAATAAAAGAAAATTAAAAGAAAAATTAATTAGAAACAACAGGAAAAGAAATCTCAGTATGATTTACAAGTTAAAATCCTCTTTTTGAGTTTCTTTGTTTTTTTCCCTAAATTTTATTTGTATTAATTTCTTTTTAGTAATAGGTGTGTAAGACTATGAATTTTGCTCTGAATACAACCTTTGCTATAGCTCATTGATGTGGTAGGAAGTTGTTATTCTTTTTATTTTATAATTTCAGTTTGCATTTCCTCCTTGACACAAGAGTATTGGATCATGAAAAATCTTATGTATTCATGTTATTTAGGAAAACTTGAAAAAACACTCGTGTGCCATTTCTTTAGGTTTTATAGCATATAGTATTCTGTTGTCAATACTCAAAAATGATAAATAGGAGAAAATTGTTTCCAGTCAGAAATAGTTTATGCATGTATAGGTAACTTGTCTCATGGAATTTTAAATACCCATTCCTCAAATAAATAATACTATAAAATGTGGGCCATAATAATACAACCCACCTTTTTTATATACTTGCTCTAAGCAAGCAAATACTGCTAATACTACTGTAATATTCTGGTAAGAGCACAAAATAGTATCAGTATTGCAAAAAATCTTAACCAATTCTAATACAGTTTTTGTGGCTCTTGTTGGAAACTTGCACTCCTTTATATGATAAACCGTAAAAATCAAATGCAGTCTTTTAACTTTTTAATAAGATGTTTTAAATGTTGACATATATTCACATAGTTATTACATACATGTTTTTAAAAATGACTTCAGGATTGAAATAGTATAGCACAGAAGTAAGGAACAGTTCAGAAATATTGTACCAAGGTTCTGGCTTTGATTCTTAGGTCATGCTAAGGAACTAAAGACTGTGATCGTTTATAGCCTAGGGTAAAAGGCTTCTCATGTAATATGAAAGTAGAAAGAAAGAAAACATCAACTCTTCTTTGATTAAAAATTTCATGTCTCCCTTTTTTTTTTTTTTTTTAAATGAAAGGAGGTTTAATCAGGGAGATACACACTCCATAGACAGTGTGTGGGCCATCTCGGAAGGTGAGAGGCCAAAAACTTCATGTCTCCTTTTAATGTGACAGCTCCATTGGACTATGATAAAACCATTCACACTACTTCCACATTAATTTTTTACTCCCAAGAGCCAAAGCAGGCAAATTGATATTCTTTGGAAATTCAAATGTAAATGGATGAAGTCCTTCAGAAAATATGTCATGTAGATCTGTTTGATTTTATGATATAGATATGGTCCTTGGAGCTTGACTATATAAAAATTTGATAAGTACCAAATCTTATTTTCCTATAAGTTTTCATTTACTCGTGTCTATAACATTCCTACCTATTTCTAAGTGGAGTAATAGCAGTTGCTAAATAATAATGCAGAAAACCGATATTATCAATTGTTGCCACCTTGAATTGATAAGATGATGTCAGAAATGTCTGGAAATGGTCAACATGCATTTTACCTTTCTCATATAGCTGCTGTTTTCTTGTCACCTACCTTATACTGACATTTTGAGGCTAGAGCAGTTGTTGAGGTCATAAGCATTATCAGTTTTCACAGATTAAAGGAGATGTAGATAACTAGTAAATTAATCTTGTTAATTATTATGGATTAAGTTTATTTTTATTTATTCTTGGCTGCGGTGGGTCTTTGTTGCTGAGCACAGGCTCTAGGCATGCGGGCTTCAGTAGTTGTGGCTCGTGGGCTCTAGAGTGCAGGCTTAGTAGTTGTAGTGCATGGACTTAGTTGCTTCACGACATGTGGGATCTTCCCAGACCAGGGCTCGAACCTGTGTCCCCTGCATTGGCAGGTGGATTCTTAACCACTGTGCCACCAGGGAAGCCCTAAATTTATTTTTACTTAGGGTGATTTTTTTTTTTGTGTACTACAGTCTTTTTATCTCCATTCCCTTTGGTTAAAGAAGCCAGATTCAAACATTAATTTGTTGACTAATATTTATCTTTTGGGTCAAGTCCTAAACATTGATGGGGAAAAGAATCTGTAATTCAATTCAACAAACTTAAAAAAAATTTACATCTACTCCAGGCAAGGCACCATATTAATAAGGCTTTTTAGGAGGTAAAAAGGAAACTCTCCTTTCTATCAATTAAGTATTCCACTTCTTTAGATAACCTGAGAGAAATATTGTATTGGAGTCTTAAAGTACAATGGCAGATCAAGAGAAAGGCCCATTCAGGAGACGCCAGGTGAAGGTAAGATTTGAGAAGGTTTTGAAGGATAAATAAAATGGACATTCCATAGGAAGCTGGTAATAGGAACAGAGACACAGAGAAGATGGACAAAGCAGGGTGCTTTCTGGTTATAGTAAATAGGTATGCTTGGAGCATAGGAATAAGGGGTCAATCATATACTTAAAAATGGTGGCTCTCATCATTACTTAAAAATGAGTGCCTGCTCATCACCTGGGATGTCTGTTAATGTGTAGCCTCCTGAGTTCTACTTCCAGAAATCGAATTCAGTAAATCTGGACTGAGAGCCAGGAATCTTCATTTGTAATAAGTACCTCAGACCCTTATCACGCAGGTGGTATGGAAAAATTGAAAATAGAGACCCATTTATACAACTTGAAGCTTTAAAGATGTTCAGTTTGACAGTGGTAGACCACTGGAGGTCTGGAGTCTTACTGTCTCACTTGCCATGTGACCTTGGACAAGTTACTTAATCCTCTGTGTATCAGGTTCTGCATCTGTAAATGAGGAAAGTAACAGTAATTGTTTTTCAGAGTGTTTTGAGAATTAAATGAGATAATTCATTTTAAGTGGTAAGCACAGTGGCTATAACACACTAACTGTTCAGTAAGTGTTAGCTCCTTTTGAAATCATTGTCATCTAATTAAGAGAAATATATTTATTACTAGGTTATGATTAAATTCATTAGTTATTTTACCCTACATGCTTAATCAGACTACTTTTTGGTATATTACCTTGTGTATATTACTTTTGCTCATTCATTTATTCAGAAAAACATTTTGAAATGTAGTGGGTGTGCACAATATTAGATATACAAAAAAAAGAATGTCTTAACTACTTGTTCTTGATTTGCTAAATTATTGATTTTTGTTTTAGTAATTGATGACTAAATACATGCCTAGCAAATTCAATACTTTTCTATTTGGAGCAAAACAATATAATGTAACAGTTCAATTGAATGAATTTTAATTCACTTAAAAATGCAAAAGTGGCAAAGAAATTGTTGGAGGGCTTTAGTACATTTAAAGATATAATTTTAAAGCAGAACAAAATGCTATACATTTTAAAAGTACAGCATTTTAGATTTTTCCTTTAAAAAATTTATTAGAGGGAAATTTAGCAGTATGTAATCAGTTTTCCAAAAGCACAACTTTTTTTTTTTTTTTTTTTTTTTTTTTTGCGCTATGCGGGCCTCTCACTGCTGTGGCCTCTCCCGTTGCGGAGCAACAGGCTCCGGACGCGCAGGCTCAGCAGCCATGGGTCACGGGCCAGCCACTCCGCGGCATGTGGGATCTTCCCGGACTGGGGCACGAACCCGCGTCCCCTGCATCGGCAGGCGGACTCTCAACCACTGCGCCACCAGGGAAGCCCCAAAAGCACAACTTTTGACTCGCTTATGGATGTCTTTTCTATCAAAGTATTTATATAGTCAGTTTACATTATTTGCAGTAGTTATGTTCTAGAAAGTCACCTTGAACACTGATTTAGTGAATACTGGACCATTGCTCCTAGAGGAAATACAAGGTTAGGCCCCTGTGAGCCTCTGATTACAACGTTTTGTCAGCTGATAAATGTATAATCTGTTTTATGTGTGCTTCTATTTAAAAACACACCTTATTTATATTTTCTTTTGGAGGAGGCAAATAGTTTATCTAGCAAAACAGAGAAATACAATTAGATTTCACTAAGTTTACAGTTATCTAGCCTTCTTTTTGAGCTCTCCTGAAAGAACTAAGATTCCTTCCAGTAATACATCTTAAGTCTGCCCTAGAAGGCTCAACAAGTAGGGAGAAAACTACTAAAAACACACCTTATTTAATGTGTATTGTTGATTCAGTAACACTGAACTAACAAATAGCACTATAACTCGTGTCTGAATGAAGCTTATCCAGCACACATTTTCTCTATAAGGTGCACCACAGCCTTGTGTTTAGAGAGAGGACAGCGCTTCAGCAGCAACACCTGGGATACTATTTTAAACAGTAACATCACCAACAAAAACACAAAAAGAAAAAAGAAAAGAAAGTGGCACTAGATAGACCGTGGAAAGGACACTAGTTTACAGTATGAGAGCCTTGCTTGCCCTGAGCTGGGTACGTGTGGATCTCGCAACTCATTTTTCATAGCTCTGCTCGTGTCTGCAAGTGTCTGCTAAAACACCATAAATTATCATTGGTTTGGGAGTTACAAATAAATCTTAACAAGCAGGCTATTTTGCAAATATGGAATCCATGATAATGAGGATTTATTAATGATGACATTTTTATAAGTAGTGTATGTTGCAGAATATCTTCTGGGCTAACCACAAGAGACAAAGGTCCTATTTCAGATTTCCTTAGCTCTCCTGCATGTGTCACCCAAATTCAGTACTCCTATATTAAGCACCCCTCCCTCTCACTCCATAGAGGGGAAAAAAGGAAAACGCCTCCGTGTTTGGTGTTATGCTGTTGGTGTTGTGCTGTCAAGGAAGTCACCCACCCACTTAGTCTCCCGTCTTTGAGTCCTTGTGATTTTGGTAATTGCTATGCTGAGACCAGCTTCCTAACGAATTCCCATTCAGGGGACACTGAAAGAACAGTTGGGTCCAGAGTGTCATCCAGACAGGCTGCTCGTAATGCCAACCACAGCCCTGTTACCAGGACTCGGACCTTTTACAGTGCTTCTCTCTCCTCCAGCCACTTAGAGCCAGGCCAGCTCTGCCCGTTCTTATTTCTTCCTCCAAGGCTAGTACTTACTTCCCTTTGTAAGGGAAGAGGAAGGTGGTACTCTTACTGGCTTATTTCCCTTTAAAACCTAGTTAAATCATTTGATTGATTCAACTACTTTGTTCTACTTGGTTAAATTAAACCATTCTCCTAATTTAGCAAAGTTATGTTGCTTAGTACAGAATTAGCTTTAAATCATAATAAACTCTGAACCCTAACAGACTAGTGTGATTTTTTTTTTTTTTTGGCTGTGTTGGGTCTTCGTTGCTGTGCGTGGGCTTTCTCTGGTTATGGCGAGTGGGGGCTACTCTTCGTTGCAGTGCGCAGGCTTCTCATTGCAGTGGCTTCTCTTGTTGCGGAGCACGGGCTCTAGCTGAGCAGCCTTCAGTAGTTGTGGCACACGGGCTCAGTAGTTGTAGCGCACAGGCTTAGTTGCTCCGCGGCACATGAGATCTTCCCAGACCAGGGCTCGAACCCTTGTCCCCTGCATTGTCAGGTGGATTCTTTTTTTTTTTTGTAATACTGAAGTATTTATTAGTCAAGTACTAATAGTGATTATACAGTTTTTACTCTTCTTTGTACGCGGGCCTCTCACTGTTGTGGCCTTTCCCGTTGTGGAGCACAGGCTCCGGACGCGCAGGCTCAGTGGCCATGGCTCACAGGCCTAGCCGCTCCGTGGCATGTGGGATCTTCCCGGACTGGAGCACGAACCCGTGTCCCCTGCATTGGCAGGCGGACTCTCACCAACTGCGCCACCAGGGAAGCCCGTCAGGTGGATTCTTAACCACTGCACCACCAGGGAAGCCCCCAGATCAGTGTGATTTTGAGAATATATTGATTACAAGTATGGGCACAGTGGCAGGCAGAATTATGACTCCACGGAGAGATCCATGTCCTAATTCCCAGAACCTGTGAATGCATTAGGTTAACACGGCCAAGGGGAATTACTGTACAGTTGCAGGCAGAATTAAGGTTGCTAATAAACTGGTTTTAAAATATGGAGGTTAGGGCTTCCCTGATGGTGCAGTGGTTGAGAGTCCGCCTGCCGATGCAGGGGACACGGGTTTGTGCCCTGGTCTGGGAAGATCCCACATGCCGCGGAGCGGCTGGGCCCGTGAGCCGTGGCCGCTGGGCCTGTGCGTCCGGAGCCTCTGCTCCGCAACGGGAGAAGCCATAACAGTGAGAGGCCCGCGTACCGCAAAAAAAAAAAAAAAAAAAAAAAAATTACGGAGGTTAGCCTAGATTATTTAGAGGGGCTTGGATTATTCAGGGGGGCCGTGGGCCCAATGTAAGAACAGGGGGATTTAAGAGTGGAAGAGGAAGCCAGAAGAGTCAAAAGAAGTGTAAATGGCAGAAGCAAGGCCAGAGAGAGGCAATGCTGCTGGCTTTGAAGATGAAGAAGGTAGTCATTGAGCCAAGGAGTGCAGCAGCCTTTAGAAGCTGGAAGGAACGAGAAAACCAATTCTTAGATTTCGTGGAAGGGAAAGCAGCCCAGCTAGACTTCTGGACTGTAAGATAATTTGTGTCGATTAAAGCCACTACGTTTATGATAATTTGTTAAGGCAGTTATAGAAATAGGTAATTTGAATAGAAGTTATCAATGGATAATTTGTTGTGGTAGAAATAGAAATAGAAAACGCTGAGACAAGATCTTCTGAGTTCACGCTCAACTTCTGACCCTTTTGTGATATAGAGCCAAGTTACTTAACCTCTCGGGCCTTAGTTTCCTCATTTGTAAAACAGGGGTAATAGGACGTATCTTCAATGGATATTGTCTGGGTTAAATAAGTTAGTGCATCCAACACCTTTTAACTTTGTATACATCTATTATTTAAATTTTAATATGGTGAGCATGTAGGAAATTTGCAATTAAAAAGAGAAAAAAGTAAAAACTTTATTACAAGAAGAAATTAGAAGTTATATTTAGTAAGTGTCTTATGAACATTTAGAATTACAAGAAAAGTTTCGGCTATATGTATGACAAAATATATAGAATTAGGGGCTTCCCTGGTGGCGCAGTGGTTGAGAGTCCACCTGCTGATGCAGGGGACACGGGTTCGTGCCCCGGTCCGGGAAGATCCCACATGCCACGGAGCGGTTGGGCCTGTGAGCCATGGCCACTGAGCCTGCGCTCCGCAACGGGAGAGGCCACAACAGTGAGAGGACCGCTTACCGCAAAAAAAAAAAAAAAAAAAAAATATATATATATATATATATAGAGAGAGAGAGAGAATTACAAGAAAAGTTTTGGCTCTATGTATGACAAAATATATCTCAAAAATGGGCTTTTTTTTTTTTGCCAATGTGAAATTTGACTAGGAGTGTTAGTAATTTATCATGCCAGTTTTATTATACTTAAAGGAAAAAGCTAAAAAACTAAGTATATTACAAATATCATTATCAGGTGAAAAATTGACCAGCATGAGATACAAGCTCAGGAAAATCTGTGTGTTGGGCGGGGAAGCAGAAATTAACTCGCTTCTTACTGTTTTTTCCTACTGTTTCCAATCAACTAAATTGAGCTTTCAGATTTAATTTTGTTATAACATTGTATCCCTATTTATTGCTAGAGAGCTGTAAAAGGTTATGTGATGGTTTTTCCCACATGGTTTTTCCAGTTAAGGTTTTTTTTTTTTTTTTTTTTTTCTGTTCAATTTGGAACAAGGTATGTGGAAGGCATTTAGAGTGTGCTAGTTAAAAATTTTTAGAAGTGTTTTTGACGTCTTTTCTCAACTTTGTCTTTGGGTCTCTAGATTAAGTATACTGTATAATTTTAAAACTTTCTTAGAATATCCTTGAATCCTCTTTCTTTATAAAAAACAAATGTTTGGGAATTCCCTAGTCCTCCAGTGGCTAGGACTCAGCAGTTTCACTGCCAAGGGCCTGGGTTCAATCCCTGGTCCGGGAACTAAGATCCCACAAGCCATGCAGTGAGGCAATAAAAAAATAAAATTAAGTAAGTAAATTTACCTTAGTAGTCTGTTTTGCATCATTAGCTATTGAGATCAGAAGTTCAGGAAGTTAGAAATAAAGAGAATATAATCCTTTTTTTTTTTTTTTTTTTTTTTTTGCGGTACGTGGGCCTCTCACTGTTGTGGCCTCTCCCATTGCGGAGCACAGGCTCTGGACGCACAGGCTCAGCGGCCATGGCTCATGGGCCCAGCCGCTCCACGGCATGTGGGATCTTCCCAGACCGGGTCACGAACCTGTGTCCCCTGCATCAGCAGGCGGACTCTCAACCACTGCGCCACCAGGGAAGCCCTATAATCCTTTTTATATATGCTGTTATCAAGTTTTCCATTCATATAAAATTTAAAATCAAAGAAGTATAACTTAAAACATGACTAATTACTAATATATTCTTATTGTAGCTAATTCACTCGAGTAAAATAGTTCTCTCCAAATGTTAATAGCTTTCACTTGGTGGAACAGTAAACGCCAAGTGTTTTGATTGCTCAGACTCCCTTATTTTCTAGGACCTTCTCCACCATCTCATGGTTAAAGTGGGATCTGCCATTTCCGGTGGTGATCCCACCTCTTGACTTAGAGAGACAGACCCAGAAGCAGGTAGCTGACCCAATATGGGCCAGAGTCCTTTAGGAATTTGGAATTGATACTTAGAATCCTCTGTCTGGCTCTAAAATGAAGATCATAACTCTGGAACTGTTGATAGCCATAACTCTGGAACTGTTCTACCATGTGAAGTCAAGAGCCAAAAAGCCATTCTCCCACAGGAGAAAAGAATAAGACAGATGAACAGAGTAGCAGAGGTGAAAGATGGAGAGGGACTGAGACAAATATAGGAAGGGAATGGAGAAGAGAGGGGGATTAAATAGGCAGGGAGAAGAGGAGGAAAGAAGAGGGGGTTGGGGAGGGAGTGAGCAGAGAGAGGAGGACTCAGGAGGAAGAGAGAAAAATGAACAAACTAACTTTTTTTTTTTTTATGCGTTACGCGGGCCTCTCACTGTTGTGGCCTCTCCCGTTGCGGAGGACAGGCTCCGGACGCGCAGGCTCAGCGGCCATGGCTCACGGGCCCAGCCGCTCCGCGGCATGTGGGATCCTCCCAGACCGGGGCACGAACCCGTGTCCCCTGCATCGGCAGGCGGACTCTCAACCACTGCGCCACCAGGGAAGCCCCCAAACTAACTTTTTATGACTTGGGCTCCTGATTCTGGGTTTTTCTTATGACCTTGGATTGGATTCCATGAGACACTGCTGTAACCTTTATTTAAAATGCTCTTTTTGCTTAATCTACCTCTAGTTAGTTCTGTCCTTGTAGCCAGAATAGTCTTAACTAAAGCAAACACTTGTTTTTGTTACGGTACTGCTAGCTGCTCTACATACAATATTAGTTAATTCTCACAACCTTTCATGATAGATATCATTCCTCCAGAAAAATGAGGGAACCTGGGTTTAGGAGAGATTAACTAATTTGATCAAGAATCCCAGTAGCTATTAAGAAACAAAACCAGAATTGAAATGTGGTCTAATTCCAAGTCAGTTCTTATTCATTCACTCTAAAGACATTTATTGACCATCTTCTGTGGGCTAGCACCGGGCCAAGGTACAACAGAGACCAACAGGCAGTGACAATTTAGTAAATGCTGTGGGGAAGGAATAAAATGGGCTATAAGAGCACGTGAGAGGTCAGGGAAGATGCCTTGAACATTTAAGCTAAGAGCTGAAGGTTGAGTAGTCATAAGCCAAGTATAAGGAAAGAGGTAGGTTGTGGTGAGTATTTATGAAAAGAAAATGGTGCATTTGAGGATCTAAAAAAAATTCATATGCGGGGAGCAAGGAGATGGATGGAAAGAGGTGAGCCAGGAGAGGTAAATAAAGCAAATCATGCAGGGACTCCTATTTCATATTAAGGAATTTAGACCTTATATTGGGAGCAGTATATGGACAGGGCCATTGAAGGCTCCTAATCAGATTTTCTCTTTAGAAAACACAAACATCCTTCACACTACACCCAGAAAAGACTGGAGAAATTCTTAAACACTAGAGACAGTGAAGGTCAGCGAAGGAAGCTTTTGCAGTAATCCAGACAGTAAATGGTTAGTACTGAGGGAAGTAGTAATTAGTTGAGGGAAAAGTGGAAGAATGTTGGAGATTACAGGGTAGTATTATTGTCAGTTCCTGTTGACTGACTGGATGTGTGGGAGCGTGGGAGGAGTATGAGTTAAGAATGACTCTCAGGTTTCTGACTGAGGCAGCGGGGTGGACTGGAACAGTGTACTCACCATTCACTGACATCTGGGTGACAGAGAAGGAAGAGTGGATTTTGGTGGGAAAGATGGCAGATTCTTTTTCGGACGTGATGAATTTGAGTTCTTGGAAGATAGCTGTCCCAGCTAACAAAGCCTCCTGCAGAGAGTGGATATGTTGACAAAATGAGAACTAGTCTTTCATCTTCACCCTTCATGTTTCTGGAGGGCAGTGCCTATAGGTATCTAATGAATTTTGATATTTTAGAGGATCTGAAAGACTTTTTCCATTAATTTTAAAAAAGTAAAATCACGGTCTCTTCCAGCAAATCGCTAGAAAGTCATTGATTGTCTTTGCCATTCTACTGTGTAATTACCATTATTCTGTAGACTTTTATGTTTAGAAGAAAAAAAAAACCTATTTAAAGGCAGAATTGGTACTCCACGTATCCTTTTACCTAGTAGATATCCAGAGAATTATATTGGCTTTTATTTCCTTCAAAATCAGTGCCAGGAAAGAGAAAAATAAACATTTATTGAGTACATATTGTATGACAAAACCACAGTTAAAAAAAAATTATTGCTGACAGGACAGCACTTTCTTCGTGGAAGTTAAAAATTAAAATATCTTTTAACATACTTGGTAATTCAAATTTTGAAGCAAGCATTTTGAAACACTGTATTAACCTCTGACAAAACCAAAGTAAACTGTTTACTTCATGTAGTAATGTAACATCTTGTTTGAGAAGTTGGCAAAATAAGCTAAAAAGGACAGTGTTTTAAAAAGAAGGTTATAATTCTTCCATACATCTAAAATTATTTCACAATAGTTTTTAAATAAATGATGGTTTTAAACCTATATAATATGTGCAAGTTACAATTAAATTCCTGGATACCAATCAAAATGTATTATTGATTGATTGGCTGCGTTGGGTCTTGGTTGCAGTGCACGGGCTTTCTCTAGTTGCGGCAGGCGGGGGCTACTCGTTGCGTTGCGCGGGCTTCTCATCACGGTGGCTTCTCTTGTCGCGAAGCACGGGCTGTAGGCACGTGGGCTTAGTTCCCCCACAGCATGTGGGATCTTCCCGGACCAGGGATTGAACCTGTGTCCTGTGCATTGGCAGGCGGCGTCTAAACCACTGCGCCACCAGGGAACTCCCCAAAATGTGTTTTTAAAAACTTCTTTCGTACTAGTAGAAATACTAGCCTGAGTTCGAGAGGCGAGGATACAGTTTCTGCTTATTCCTAATAAAAGGCTAGTGATTTTACAGAATATAAGACCTGCACCAAATGGTATCAAAGGTCCGAAAGGTTCCTGGTCTCTGAGAGTGGTAACATTAAACTGATTCGCTTCTTGCCTTGCTTCCCTGAACTCATCTCCAGCCGTGCCCCTCGTCATGTGATTTATTTTGATTTTTGAAATACATCTGACTATTCCTTGCTGTTGCTTCTGTTGCTAAAGCTCCCTTTCCTCAGATCTGCATTAATTTCATGTTTACAGTTATATATTTTATTTACCAAATAGATGTCTCAGTTTTAAATCTATTGACTAAAACATGCATTGAAACTCAAAATATTGTTACAGCAAAAGCACAGTGGAAAAAAAATATTACAGGAATTTGGAGAAAGCTAAAGAGTTCTGGGTCAGTTTTATAAACTGATGTTTCTAAAGTCGTGTGTGTATCTAATTTCTTCTCTTTAGTCTTAAAAAGATAAACAGAAGGGATATATACATTATTATAGAAATAGTTGAATGATATATATATATATTTTTTGCGGTAAGCGGGCCTCTCACTGTTGTGGCCTCTCCCGTTGCGGAGCACAGGCTCTGGACGCGCAGGCTCAGCGGCCATGGCTCACGGGCCTAGCCGCTCCGTGGCATGTGGGATCTTCCCGGACTGGGGCACGAACCCGTGTCCCCTGCATCAGCAGGCGGACTCTCAACCACTGCGCCACCAGGGAAGCCCTGAATGATATATTTTTAAGGCTTAAAACTACGACTAAAGAAGAATCCATACAGTGTCTGAGGAGCATTTAATTTCCATAAGGACTTGAAAGTATTAACTAATTGTTTACTGTAATTTCTAGGTCAAAAATCTTGACAAAGAACGATAAAAAAATCTTAAGATAGGTATAAAATCAGCTTATTTTTTCAAGAGTTGACTGAATTTGTAGAGAGAATGATGCTTATAAATACTTACAAGTAATAAATATCTTGGGGCTTTACATTAATTTGTAATTTGTTACTGTATTTCCTAACACAATAAATTTTAAGTATTCTTTACAGTTCTTTACATCAGGTCCTTATGGCTGATCCTGTGCCAGACTTCATTAAAGAAACCATGCGGAACAACCCAGAATTTAGAATGAGTTGGCTTTTTCTTTAAGTTCACTTGTTTGCACATCTAAAGTGCAAAAAAAGAAAAAATTGGTGGTAGAAAATTGCTGTCAGTGAGACTGCAAGCTCAGTTTTCCATTGCTCACATTTTCTATTCTCCTTTGACTCTTGGGAAATTAAGTTCTTTGTTTGCTTTTACTAGACAAAGTGCACGCCCTTTAGTCCTGTGATGTTTCCTCCTCTCCGTCTGTTTTCTATTCTTTCATGGTCCTGCTTATCTTTTGTGCTTTATGCTAAAGGGAAGGGATTTAAAAATGAAAGTAAGAGAAAAAATCATTGACTATGTTTATGATCCATAGAGCACTGTGTCAAACTAGGGCTTTTTACCCCCTTACTGGATACAGCATATAATATCACAGTTGGTTAACTTGCTAGAGTTAGTTTATAGAAATAATGTACATTTAAATTTTTTTAAGAGTTCAAAAATGTGTTAAGTCATCTGAGAATTTTTAATCACTATTACTAATAATAAAACAACATGGTTATGGTGGAGAGGGGCGGGATGCTGTTTTCAGAGTTCGTAGATTTGTGTTGTGGGTAGAGCAGTGAGGCTGACTGCCAATAGTATTATCATGTTTGTAACATTTTCTAAAGGGCTGATGTTCAGTAACTTATCAAAGAACAGAAAATGTTATACACAAGCTTCCCCAGAGGCTGTATGGGTAGTGGAAAGAGGGCAGCCTAGAACTCAGACCCAGTTCCCCAGTTGTGCTTACTTTTAGCTTCATCTTGAGCAAATGACTTCACCCACCCAGATGTCAGGTTCTTCAAATAAAAGATGTAGAGGTTATACCTACTTTTTTTTTCCCCTGGTAATATTAGGATTATTATGGGGTCAAATTAAATAATAAAAAAATACTTTGGAGACATAAAACACTGTTAAAGTGTAAAATATTATTA
This sequence comes from Phocoena sinus, assembly GCF_008692025.1. NCBI lineage: Eukaryota > Metazoa > Chordata > Mammalia > Artiodactyla > Phocoenidae > Phocoena > Phocoena sinus. The sequence continues at coordinate 52,874,530 of NC_045776.1, read as the reverse complement.
AGACAGAATACCTTAACATAGAGTACAATGTGAAGTGTTACTTGCTAATGATTGAGCCAGGTGCATTTTAAAAATTATTTCAAATCTGTTCCAGCTCTACTAAACATACTGTTACAAAGCAGGTTCTGATATAGTATAGGCAGTTCTAATATATGACTGCCTGATGGAAATTTGAAAAACTTTTATCTGACTTATGGAATTGATAAGTTAAGGAAATAGTTGAAAAACCTACAAGTATTTCTAGAATGCTTGCTATGCTTGGCCTTTTGGGGAGAAACAAATGTTAGGCAGGTTGTTGGAAAGAATAAGTCAGAATCAAGTTACAATTCAGTGATTTATTCTTTCTTTTTCTAACTATTTATTTGTTTGGCTGTGCCAGGGCTTAGTTGCAGCATGTGGGATCTTTAGTTGCAATGTGCAGCCTTTTTTAGTTGCGGTATGTAGGATCTAGTTCCCTGACCAGGGATCAAACCCAGGCCCCCTGCATTGGGAGCACAGAGTCTTACCACTGGACCACCAGGGAAGTCCCTGATTTATTCTTTCAACAAAAATTAAATGAATACCCATGCATCTAAAGCAATTTGTATTAAGCAGAAGAAGATCCTTGTAGTATAGGCTCTGTTCCCTGTTGCTGTCTCTTCTGGCCTCATCTTTCCCCTTATTACTCTTCCACATTGTACTTCAGCACCAAACTACTTATAGTTTCAGAATCCCACTTTGTTCTGTCTTGTCTGTGGGCTTTTGTACATCCAGCTAGCTCTGCCTCTAAAAGACAGTCTCTGCTCCCTGATTTACATACTTAAAGTCTAATTGGCTTTTTTGTCTCCCCCAACCCCAGGTCTGTGTTTGGGAAGATTAGCAGGTGGTAGGGAAAGCAGGTTGGGAAGGTAAATTGGGGAAGTTAACTTGGAATACCAGGTTAAGGAGTTGGGTTCTTATTCTGTAGGTAGTAGGAAGCCATTGAAAGATTTAATCCTGGATGGTGTTCTAGACAAGGTCTCTTTTATAAAAATTATTAAGCAGTTCACAAGTTAGAACCTCCTTGGATTGGATTAGAGGTTGAGAATCACTATAAATTATCCAATTATGTAGCATAGTTGCAGAAACAGAGATGATTAGGATCTGAAGAAAAACAGAGCAGGCATTCATTCATTTTAAAAATATTATTGATGCTTATTATGTTCCAGGCTCTGTTCTAGGTTCTGGGAATACTACAGAGAATGCCTTATAGATCAATAAGAAAAAGAGACAACCCTATAAGAAACTGAGTAAGTGTTTTGAATAGACATTTCACAAAAGAGAATGGCCAATAAACATATGAAAAGGTGCTCACTTCATCAATAATTATGAACATAAAATTTAAAGCACAGTGAGAGACCACTACATACCCACCAGAACAGATAAACTTTAAAAGATTGAAAATGCCAAGTATTGATGAACATGTGAAGCAATAGCAACTCTCATAATCTGCTGATGGGATTATATACTGGTGCAGCCACCCTGGAAAACTGTTCAGCAGTGTGTACTCTGTGACCCAGCAATCTCCTGCAAGGTATATTTCCAGTAGGATGGTTGCTGGCAGTTAAGTATGTTTCTTAATCTGGGTGGTGAGTACATCGGTGTTTCGTTTGTGCTAATTCGTCTAGCTGTACATTTGTTATATTTACTTTTCTGCATATATGTTATACTTCAATAAAATTTAAAAACAAAATTTGCCATTAGATTCTGGAGAGGAGAGCCATCATTATCCTCAAAGTCATTACCATTATAGCAAACATTAGTGGTTATTATATGCTAGGCACTGTTGTAGGCGCATTACATGTATTAACTCATTTAATCCTCACAATAACTCTTGAGTCTTAACTTTTATTATTCCCATTTTACAGATGAGGAAACAGGCACAGAAAGGTTGAGTAACTTGCCAAAGCTCACGAAGCTGCTGAGCGGTGGACTCAGACTTTATTTTTTTATTTTTTGCGGTACACGGGCCTCTCACTGTTGTGGCCTCTCCCGTTGCGGAGCACAGGCTCTGGATGCGCAGGCCCAGCAGCCATGGCTCACGGGCGCAGCCACTCTGTGGCATGTGGGATCTTCCCGGACCGGGGCATGAATCCGTGTCCCCTGCATCGGCAGGCGGACTCTCAACCACTGTGCCACCAGGGAAGCCCTGGACTCAGACTTTGAACCCAGACATTCTGTTTCTAAAATCTGTTCTTAAGCACTGTGTTGTACATCCAATAAGCAAATAACAGAACAGTCTGTGCTGTCAACGCTTATGTTTTTATATAGTGATAAGTGCTATCAAGAAAAATAAAGCAGGTTAAAGGGGAATAGGCAGTACTCTAGGGAATGTTGTACTGCTGCTTTATATAGGGTGGTCAGAGAAGTTCTTATTGAGAAGGTGGTAATAGTGCAAAGACCCGAAGAAGCTGAGGGTATGAGCCATGCCAGTATGTAGCAGAAGAGCTTTCCAGGCAGAGAAAAGAAGGGGCAGTGGCCTGAGATGAGAGTTACTTGGCCTATCTGAAGGACAGCAAGAAGGCCATGGGGCAAATAAGGACACAGTAGTAGATGAGGTAAGAAAAGTAATGGGGGCTCCGTAGTAGGATCTCGAAGGCGATTGTAAGAACTTTGGTTTTTACTGAGTGCAGTGGAAAGTCTTGGACAGATTGTGGCACAGAGTGATGTGAAATGACTCGTGATTTATTTATTTATTTAATAAATTTATTTATTTATTTATTTATGGCTGCGTTGGGTCTTTGTGGCTGCGCATGGGCTTTTCTCTAGTTGTGGCGAGCGGGTGCTACTCTTTGTTGCGGTGCGTGGGCTTCTCATTGCAGTGGCTTCTCTTGTTGCAGAGCACAGGCTCTAGGCGCACGGGCTTCAGTAGTTGTGGCATGTGGCCTCAGTAGTTGTGGCACTCGGGCTGTAGAGCGCAGGCTTAGTAGTTGTGGCACAAGGGCTTAGTTGCTCCACGGCATGTGGGTTCTTTCCAGACCAGGAATCGAACCCATGTCCCCTGCTTTGGCAGGCGGATTCTTAACCACTGCGCCACCAGGGAAGTCCCTGATTCACGTTTTAAAAGGATAACTCTGTTACTTTGAGAAAAGCCCGTGAGGGGGTGCAAAAGCAGGAACAGGGAGACCATCTAGGCTGTTGGGAGTAATTCCATGTTGTTGAATTAGTGAGAGATGGTGTGACTTGGACCAGATTAGCAGTGGAGGTGGAGAAAAGTTTTCAGATTCTGGATATATTTGTAAAATAAAGCCTAGGAATTTGCTGTAGAGTTGGATATAGGATGTGAAATAAAGAGATTAAAGGATACTTCAGAGTTTTTGTCCTGAACAACTGGAGGAACAGCATTAACATTTACTGATATGGGGAAGATTGCAGGAGCTGGTTTGGGGAAAAAGATTAGGAGTCTTGGAAATGTTAAATTTGAGGTGCTTTTAGACATGCAGGTTGGGGATATTGAGTAGATATTTAGAAAACTAATCTGGAGTTCAAGTGAGGAGACTTTGGTAACCGTTGATATATACTGTTGTACAGGTATTTAAAGATATGAGACTGGGTGTACCAGCAAAGGAGTGAGTGTAGATGGAGAAGGCCTGTGTTTAGATGTCAGGAGGTGAGGAGGGTGTGTCCTAGAAACTAGGTGGAAAAGGGAGGGATCCCTTGTATGGACTGTGGCTGACTGGTTAGGTGAGATGAGGACTGAATTGATTTAGCAATGTGAAGTTAATTGGGGACCTTAGTGAGCAGTTTTAATGTAGTGGAAGCAGCAAGCATGGGCAGAAATCAAGAAAATTCAGATTATATTTTAAGTGAGTATGAGAAACATAGGAAAGTTAGAAAAAATTTTTGCCAAAATAAGTGGGATGTGTAGAGAGAAGAGGGAACGTTGAAATGGACAGGATTATGAAGGCCAGAGGTTTGAAAAGAGAATGCCTGACCATCTTAAATATCTGGTAGCATTTCTTCTTGTTGTCACTACCTTATCAATCCTTTATTTCCTATAGCATTTTGAAACAAAAGGTTTTCGAGTACTATAATTTATGTTCTTTTGGGGGATGACAAGACAGCCATGTGAGAAATAGAAGGGGGGCATTTTACTTCTCTGCTTTTGAGAATTTTCCCCATCAGCAAAGCTCTGTTAATGTTTTTAGTTCCACTCTACCTTCTCTTGCCCTTTATCCAGGGAAGATGAGAAAGTACAATAGTTTAGGCGTGATGAGGGATCACAGAAAAACTTTGCATTTGTTAACCTGCCTGACTCTACCCTCTGGTAATGGCTGGTGACTTTGTGGGGCTAGATCAGCATTACACATTAATCTTCCATATCTCTGACTTCCTTTCCACTAAAGAAAAAAAATCTAACACAGAAATTTGTTTCAGTTGGAAAAGTTTTTACTTTTAGTACATTTCGCTAAAATATATGTATTTTTAATAGGTACTAAAGCAAGAGCTTATGCTGAACAGACTAATCATCATGGTAATTTCTAGGCCCACAATCTTGTAAGGAGACCATGGGGTGAGCACCTGACGGACAAATCTGGTCAGCAGGTTAGGGCAGTGAGATAGCAACTTACATTCTTTTGCTTTTACTCTTCTTCATGCTAGTGCAAACTCAGAAATAAGTGAATTAGGCAGTTGGCTGGGGGAGTTTGAGGAAACCTGGAATAGACCATAAATGAATCAAAATTTATGAGTAAATAGGGGTTAGAAGTAGGGAACTGTTATCCCAGTAGAGAGTGAAATAGTTGGTTGAAGCATCAGGGGTATGGAAATAGAGATGCTGAATCCACGTTATAGAAGGGAAGCAATAAGCTCCTAACAATAAAGCAATGATTACCCAGTATCAAGACCTGCATTCAAACTTGAACACCATCAGCCTTTTGGGATTAATCTGTATAATTAGATTGTTCTGTAGTTTATGGTTTTTATGAGACTCTTGCCTCTTCCCTATTACCGTTTTTATGTTTAGAATAAAAACTTTCTGGAGTCCAAAAGAGCCTAACTCATTAAGCTGAGTATAAATTTTAGACTTAGCAAGTGGGTACATAAATGCTACCTTAAAAATTATTTCTTGAAATTAAAAATACTACAGAGCACTTCAATTATAGTAAAACACTTAAAATGTTAATTTGTTTGAAAGTGATGATGATGATGATGATGATGATTCTTTTGGCCATGTGGAGTGACATGTGGGATCTTAGTTTCCCGACCAGGGATCGAACCCACACCCCCTGCAGTGGAAGCGCAGAGTCTCAACCACTGGACCGCCAGGGAAGTCCCTGAAAGTGGTTATTGTTAAGGAATAAGGCCATTATCTGTTATATAAACTGACTTAATTTTATTTAGAAATAATACTCTCTGCACTTTAATGATATTAAAACCAAGGAATGAAATGTTTTTTTAGGGATTAATTTTAAGAACTTTTTTTTTTTTTGGCCGTGCCTCGCAGCATGTGGAACCCTAGTTTCCCGACCAGGGATCGAACCCATGCTCCCTGCATTGGAAGCGTGGAGTCTTAACCACTGGACTGCCAGGGAAGTCCCTTTTAAGAACATTTAAAGTGGCCATGATGGATTTACTGTGATGGATTTACCACTCCCCCCAAAACCAAAAACTGAAAATCTGGACAAAGTATATGAAACAATTGTTTTCAGACATTGAACAACAGCAATACAGGACTGTGATCCCTGAAAGACAGGAAACAAATGAGGTAAGCTGGACAGTCACCTAATCACCCCAGCTTTCTCTAGAGGTTTGGTCTGAATTGCAGAGCAGGGATAGGGATCTTGGACAAAGGAGGGTGGTTCTTTTTTTTTCTTTTCTTTTTTAAAAAATTAACTTTATTTATTTATTTTTGGCTGCATTGGGTCTTCATTGCTGTGCGTGGGCTTTCTCTAGTTGTGGCGAGCGGGGTGGGGGCTGCTCTTTGTTGCGGTGTGCAGGCTTCTCATTGCGGTGGCTTGTCTTGTTTCAGAGCACGGGCTCTAGGCGTGTGGGCTTCAGTAGTTGTGGCACGTGGGCTCAGTAGTCGTGGCTCACAGGCTCTAGAGCGCAGGCTCAGTAGTTGTAGCGCACAGGCTTAGTTGCTCCACAGCACGTGGGATCTTCCCAGACCAGGGCTTGAACCTGTGTCCCCTGAGTTGTCAGGTGGATTCTTAACTACTGCGCCACCAGGGAAGCCTGAGAGTAGTCTTAATAAGTCGAGGAGATCAGAATTCATGGAGGCCAAGGCAGCTGGAAATTGCAGGGGAGAATTCCAGCAGAAAGACCACTGTTTAGAAAAATAACGCTAACAATCTGCAAAGGAGTCTCTCTGATTTTTTGCTGAATTCTGGAAGGTACCTGCAGAGTGTGAAACTGTAAAGCCAGGCAAAGAGCAGTTTGTTGTTGTGAGCTGGTGGCCCTTTGAGATCACGGAGGGTTGGGAGACATTTGAGGTTTTACCAACTGGAGGGGAAAAAGTCCTTGTTGATTACTCTGGACTTCTAATAGAAACCTTGAAAGGGCTGTGGTGCTAGACTAGATTAATAAAGGAATATTATGAACAACTTTATGCTAATATAAATTTAATAACTTGGGTGAATTGGACAAATCTTGAAAAAGTTACCAAAGTAACACAAGAAAAATCAAATATGAGTAGCCCTGTATGTTAAATTTGTAATTGAAAACTCAAGGCCCAGATGGCTTCACTGGTGAATTCTTTTGAACATTTTAGAAGTAATACTAATTTTAACTCTTTAAAATAATAGAGGAGGAAGGGAGCATTTCCCAACTTATTTCATGAGGCCAAAATTATCCTGATACCAAACACAGACAAATTACAAGAGAATAAAAGAGCAATATCTCTTTGACTATAGACATAAAAATATTGAACAAAATATTAGCCTTTAGGAATATATTAAAAGGGTAATATATCATAACCAAATGGGTTTTATTCCAAGAATGCAGAGGTGCCAAGGTGGGGTTAACACTCAAAAATCAATTAGTTTAATCTACCATATCAGTTGAGTAAAGGAGAAAACCCATGTGATCATCTGAGTAGATATATAAAAATATCTGACAAAATTTAACACCCATTCATGACAAAAACTCTAGGCAAACACAGAATTAGAAGAGAATGTCCCTTAGCCTAATGAAGGTCAGCTACAGCCTTACAGCTAATATACTTAATGGTGATAGACTAAATGCTTTTCCCTTAAGATCAGGAACGAGGCAAAGATGTTCTCTCTCCTCACTTCTATTCAGCATTGTACTAGAGGTGCTAAAGGAGAGTAAAAGTGTTTATTTGTACACATGAGCTTTAATATAGAAAATCCTATGGAACTAAAAAAAAGCTATTAGAATTAAGATGTGAACTTATTATTATTAGGGTCACAGGATATGAGGTCAATATATAAGTATCAAGTATATACATTATTAATATATGTTTATATAAGTGATGAACAATTAGAAATAGAAATAAAGTAATACCATTTATAGTAATAACCAAAAACCATGAAATGCCTAGAGATAAGTTTAACAAAAATTGAACAAGACCTATCTATCTATACACTGAAAATTGCAAAACATTGCTGAGAGAAATTTTTAAAGTTCTCAATAAATGGAGTAATGTATTCTTGGATCAGGAGATCAATATTTTCAAGATGTCGGTTCTCCCCAAATTGATCTGTAGGTTCAATATCCCAGTCAACATTCCAGCAGGCATTTTTCTAGAGATTGACAAGCTGACTCTACAGTTTGTATGGAAATGAAAGACCCTAGTGCACAGGCAAACTGCAACTTCCAGGCCAAATCTGACCCGCTGCTTGTTTTTGGAAATAGTTTTATTACAACATTGCCACACTTAGCACTTATGTATTGTCTATGCACTAACGTGCTTTTGCACTAACATGGTGGAGTCAGGTAGTTGTGACAGAGACCATTTGGTTTGCAAAGTTTAAAATGTCTAAAATGTTCTTTGACCCCTTCCAGAAAAAGTTTGTTGACCCCTTCCATAGAGTATCCAAAATAATTTTGGAGAAGATAAAAAAACCCTGGAGGACTTATTTTATCTAATTTCAAGACTTACTGTAAAGCTATAGTGATGAAGACAGTGTGATAATTGACACAAGCATAGACATATAAAACAATGGAACTAATAGTATAGAAACAGACCCTTGCATTTATGATTAATTGATTTTTTTTTTTGTGGTATGCGGGCCTCTCACTGCCGTGGCCTCTCCCACTGCGGAGCACAGGCTCCGGATGCGCAGGCCCAGCGGCCATGGCCCACGGGCCCAGCTGCTCCGCGGCATGCGGGATCCTCCTGGACCGGGGCACGAACCTGTGTCCCCCGCATCGGCAGGCGGACTCTCAACCACTGCGCCACCAGCGAAGCCGTATGATTAATTGATTTTTGACAAAGGTATCAAGATAATTCAATGGGAAATGGATAGTCTTTTCAACAAATGGCAGTTGAAGAACTGTATATCCAATTTAAAAATATGGGATTGCAGACTTCACAACATATACAAAAATCCACTTAAAATGGCTCAGTAGGCCTGATATAAAGAGCTAAAACTTCTGGTGAAAACAGGAGAAATTCTTCTGGTGAAGAATTCTCAATTAGGACACAGCACAAACCATAAAATTAAAACTTCTTAATTGAGCATCAAAATTAAAAATCATGTTCAAGGATACTGCTATAAAAATGCAAAGGCAACCTATAGGTTGGGAAAAAATATTTGACAAAGAACTTGATTCTGGAATATTAAATAATATAATAAATAGTATTATATTAGTAAATATTCTTGTTTCCAGAATATATTAGAAAGAAGCCAACCCAATTAAAAAATTGAGTTGAACAGATACTTCACCAAAGTAGATATGAGTAGCAAATAAGCACATGAAAAGATGCTTAATATCAGGTGCTTAGTCATTAGGAAAATATAAATTAAAACCTTAACAATAGCACTACACACCTAAAAAAATCAACTGACGGATAACAAGTGTTGATGAGGATGTAGAGCAACTGGAATTCTCATTTTGATCAGGAGAATGCAGAATGTTAAAGCTGCTTTGGAAAAGTGTTTGCAGTTTTTTATAAAGTTATACTTCCCATACAGCCCAGCAGTTTCCCTCCTAAGTATTTACTCAAATGAAATGAAAACTTGTGTTCACAGAAAAACCTATGTGTATGTGGTCATAGTGGCTCTATTTGTGATTTTCAAAAACTGGAAACACGGTCTTCCCTGGTGGCGCAGTGGTTGAGAGTCCACCTGCCGATGCAGGGGACACGGGTTCATGCCCCGGTCCGGGAAGATCCCACATGCCACGAAGCGGCTGGGCCCGTGAGCCACGGCCGCTGAGCCTGCGCGTCCGGAGCCTGTGCTCCGCAACGGGAGAGGCCCGCATACCGCAAAAAAAAAAACACAAAAAACTGGAAACAACCCAGATCAACTGGGGAATGAATAAACAAACTGTGGTATATGCATACCACTCAGCGATAAAAAGGAATGAACTAAAAAAAGGGGGGTGGGGGAGGGGAATGAACTGATACCTGCAAAAACATGGGTGGATCTCAGATGCATTATGCTAACTGAAAAAAGCCAGAATCAAAAAGCTGCATGCTGTATGGTATCTGGAAAAAAAAAGGTGAAACTGTAAGAACAGAAAACAGATTAATGGTTGCCTGGGGTTGGAGGGGGAGGTTGACTACAAAAAGTGCATGGAGGTGTCATGGGATGGGGGTGGGGATGGAACTGTTCTTTATCTTCATTGAGGTGGCAGTTGCATGACTGTATGCATGTGTCAAAACTTGCAGACCTGTATACTAATATGAGTGGATTTTACACATTTATGCCTTAATTTTTAAAGATAGGGTTTTAAAAGTGAGAAACTGACCTATTGATGTAGTAAGGTATGAAGGAATCATCATTGCATCTTAGTAACCATGCCGTCTTAGATTGCCATTGGATCTAATCTGAGTGTAGAAATAATACTGGATTTTAGAGGGCATGTTTGAGATTAAAATGCTCTTGGTAGCATTGGCAAATTAAATGGTGTTAAGGGTGTTTGGCAGTTACCTAAGTCCTGACCATTGTTTATATCAGTGAACTAAAATCAGTGGTTAATCAACATTTCTAATGATTTTGGTAATGCTCATGTTGTAAATGTGTGTAACATCAATTCAGCCATATGCATTTTATATTGTCAGCTACCTTTGATATCAGTAGATTTCAATTGTCAAAGCTTTTTAGATAGAATAAAAAGTCAAAGAGCTGTGTAGACTATTTGGATCGTATCCAAACCCAAGTAAACATGTGATGGGTTTCTGAGAGGGGAAAGAAAGACTTAGAAGTGTTGTTGAGAATGTGGAGAATGAATTCACATTCACTGCTGGTGGGAATCCAAAATGGTACAGTCACTATGGAAACCAGTTTAGCAGCTTATTACAGTAACTTAAGTTTATATGACCAAGCAGTTCCATTCCTTAGGTATTTATGGGGAGAGGGGGGAGAGGCACATATCTACCCACCTGAAGACTTGTATGGGGATGTTTGTAGCTGTTTTATTTATAATAGCCCCAAACTGGAACAACCCAAATACCCATCAACAAGTGAATGGCTAAACAATTATGGTATATGATGGGGTTCTACTTAGCAATACAAATTAATGAACTACCTATATATGCAGCAATATGGAAGTATCTCAGGTACACAATGCCTAATTTAAAAAAATGGCAGACACGAAAAAGACTATAGTATTATTCTATTTATATGAAACTCTAGAAAAGATAAATCTATAGTTAGAGAAAACAAATCAGTGATTGCTTAGGGCTGGGGTTGGGGATTTTCCCTATTGGGAAAAGGGTACAACAGAATCTTTTGGGCGTGATTGGAATCTTCTATATTGTAATTATAGTATTGGTTGCATAGTTACAGACATTTGCCGAAACTCATTGAACTGTACATTTTAAATGGGTGCATTTTATTGTATGTAAATTACACCTCAAAGTTGTTTCTTTTTTTTTTTTGCGGTACGCGGGCCTCTCACTGTTGTGGCCTCTCCCGTTGTGGAGCACAGGCTCCGGACGCGCAGGCCCAGCGGCCATGGCTCTCGGGCCCAGCCGCTTTGTGGCATGCGGGATCCTCCCGGACCAGGGCACGAACCCATGTCCCCTGCATCGGCAGACGGACTCTCAACCACTGCGCCACCAGGGAAGCCCAAAGTTGATTTTTTTTTTTTCTTTTTTTGGCTGCGTTGGGTCTTCGTTGCTGCATGTAGGCTTTCTCTAGATACAACGCACGTGCTTCTCATTGCGGTGGCTTCTCTTGTTGCCGAGCATGGGCTCCAGGCGTGCGGGCTTCAGTAGTTGTGGCTCATGGGCTCTAGAGCGCAGGCTCGGTAGTTGTGACACACGAGCTTAGTTGCCTCACGGCATGCAGGATCTTCCTGGGCCAGGGATCGAACCTGTGTCCTCTGCATTGGCAGGTGGATTCTTTTTTTTTTTTTTTTTTTTTTTTTTTTTTTGCGATACGCGGGCCTCTCACTGCTGTGGCCTCTCCCGTTAAGGAGCATAGGCTCCAGACGCGCAGGCTTAGCGGCCATGGTTCACGGGCCCAGCCGCTCCGCGGCATGTGGGATCTTCCTGGACCGGGACACGAACCCGTGTCCCCTGAATCGGCAGGCGGACTCTCAACCACTGTGGCAGGTGGATTCTTAACCACTGCGCCACCAGGGAAGTCCCGAAGCTAATTTTTTTAAAAAAGAACATTTTAGGAAAGAATATCTGATAGTGTCTAAGGGAAGAAGTTTCTGTAATCTAAATTTTAAATTCATATTTCTCAGAAAATCTTAAAGTAACAGTAATATTCAAATTGAGGTAAAGCCTGTTTTTCAGCAAATATTCATGCACCTTATACTCAAGCAAATATCTATATGAAATCATTTGCTTAAAAATTGAATTTTACTTTTATAGACTATAAATTTTACAGTCTTAAGGGTAGCTCAGATTTATGTAAATACTTTGAGAGAAGATCTATTTTTTGTTAAGCTATTGATTCTTGATATGTTGAAAGGGATTTAATATATTAACCATTGTCATGTGATTTGAGTAGTTTATTATTTAAGATCCTTTCAGCTGCAAGTAACTGAAAACCAAACAAGAAAATTGACTTTTACAGTAGATATTTATCTCACATAGTAAGATTTCTGGAGCTAAATTGTGTTCTCGGGTTATTATAGGGTTATATAGTTCAGTAACTGAGCAGCAGCATCAGGGACCCAAGTTCCTTTCATCTTTCTGCCCTCCCCTTTTCAGTATGTTTGTGTCCTCCTTTCACATGGGTGCTTGGTAGTCTCAGATTTAGGCATCAACAACAATAACATCTAGGGAATGAAATGGAATATTTCTGTCTTGTATTCCTTTTTACAAGTGAGGAGAAACTTCCTAGAAGCCCGTGCTCATGGCTTACACAGTTAATGGCAAAGGGATAGGACCAAGAGTGGCTTAAATCAGTCATTATTTATTACCAGGAGCTGGACAAATGAAGGAAGGTGAACAAAATCAGGGTTCTTTTATCAAAGCAGGATGGCTGTTGAGTAACCCAAGTGTCTGCCGAATTAGATTACGCCAAGACTGTGAAGGAAAGGATCTGTGAAGTAGACAAAGAAATCATATAAAACGTTTTGATACAAAGTATATGTTCCCAGCTTATGAAGATGTTGCATTCCAGAATTCACCATATTTTTATGGCCTAGTCATTAATTTATTATTCAACTTAACTGTGCTCTAACTTCATGATGCTAAGAAATGCTCTTGTGAAAGTCATCAGTGAGCTCCTAATTACTAATCAGCTGGCCTTTTAAAATCAGTTTAAATGCCACTTGATTTCATGTTGGTCTTTACCATTATTAGTCATTTTCTTCTTGAAAGTCTATTTCTCTATTCCCACTGTATTATTCTACTTGTTAAAAATGTATTAAATACTCCAAACTAACAAAAAGAATATCTATTACCTACATTTAACACATTAACATTTTTCTCTATTTGCTTCATTTATCTTTTAAGAAAAAAAAAAAAGTGCCACAGATACGGTTGAAACTCTTCCCCAACCCTTTCCACTACCTTGAAGTTAATGATTATCCTTTCCACTTGTGTTTTTGTATTTATGAAAGCACTCCCAACTCTTAATTGCTGCTTCCTAATTTCCTTGCCCGTCTATCCCTTATCTGTAGGTGTCCTGCAACACTGTATTAATTTTTCACACCTCTCCAAATCTGTGCCTTGGTTGAGTTTTATTATCTCCAAAAGGTGTGGTAACACTGTGAAAAAAATTTTAACTTTTCTCTGGTTTCTACTCTTTCTGAGTTTTACACTTACTGTCATTCCCCACTAGACTTCTTAACATCATGCCCCACAGACCCCTAAAACTAACATCTGAAACTGAACTGGTTGGTCCAGAAAAACCTGTTTCTCTTTTCTCTACCTCATGGTGTTACTTTCCACTCAGTTCAAACTAGAAACTTTTGCGTCATCTAGCCCCTAGCATGCACATAGTAACTACTTTTAAGTGTTTGGTAAATTGTAGGGACTGAGTAAATGACTCCTTTTTCATGTCTCCTCCACCCATACCCAGCCGATCACCTAGAGTTGATTATTTTACTTGGTGTGTACCTCTCATTTCCCCTCATCTTTGGCCCCAGTATTCCTGCTTTTGTCCTGCCTCACATGGGTCATGGCAGTAGTTTTGTAACTTGACTAACTGCCGTCATTCTTTCTTTCTTTCCACTCTATAATTTGTCCTTTTACCACAGTTATTCTAAAACATATTTTCTGCTATTCACCTTTTTTTTTTTTTTTTTTTTTTTTTTTTTTTTTTTTTTTGCGGTACGTGGGCCTCTCACTCTTCTGGCCTCTCCTGTTGTGGAGCACAGGCTCCGGACACTCAGGCTCAGCGGCCATGGCTCACGGGCCCAGCTGCTCCATGGCATGTGGGATCTTCCCAGACCGGGGCACCAACCCGTGTCCTCTGCATCAGCAGGCGGACTCTCAGCAACTGCACCACCAGGGAAGCCCTATTCACCTTTTTAAGAATCTTAACTTTCCAATGCTCCCTGGATAAATCTAAAAGTTATTGCTTAGCAAATAATCCTCTTTGTGTGTAAATTCTCCTCGAACACTAGCCATCTGTCCCACCATTCTCAAAAACACCCCCTTATACTCCTGCCACAGGGTTTTCTGTTCCCGAAATACACCATGCTGTTCCAAACATCTGAACCATTCTTCCCACTTCATTCTTCCTGGAATATCCTAGTTCTTCTTCCTGAAATCTCCAACTCTTCAAGACCTAGCTCAGATGCCATTGTCTGCAAAATTTTCTTTCCCAAGAACTCAAGGCAGAGCTCATAACTTCTGTTGTATTCCCATGATGTTCTGTATGTACCTCTGCTCTAGCGTTTTTTTTTCACTCTGGCATTTTTCAAATTTTACAATACTGTATTTTTTTCCTTATGTGTGACCTTTTTAAAGAAAATGAACCATTCTTGCCATCCTTAGCTCCCTTTATAGTGTCTAATAAATATATGTTGTTAATATGTATCTGTAAGTTAGTAGCTTGGAACTTGAAAGAGGCTTTTCCCATGTAAATATTTTAAATAACGTTATGTTTCTAAGACAGTCCATTAAAATCGGTATAACTCATTGCACCTGAAGTTTACTTAAAAATGTAAATCACATCCTACATTTATAATAATGTTTCTAGGGAATTCCCTGGTAGTCCAGTGGTTAGGACTCAGTACTCTCACTGCCAGGGGCCCAGGTTCAATCCCTGGTTGGGAAACTAAGATCCCGTATGCCACGCGTCACAGCCAGGAAAAAAACAAAGTGAATTAATGAAATCACCATTAGTTCTTCTGCAGGAAGTGAATGGAATAATGCAGATTTTGTCATATCAGTAAACATACTATATGCAAGTCATGTTGGTAGGCTGTACAGTATATAAGAGGTGAGAAACTCTTGCTTTTTAAGAAGTGTGTTGCCAGTGACTTGAGGGTAGGCTGGGAATTAGCAGAAAACAATATGCAAGTAAGAGTCTCGTACAAAAATCTCTCCAAAAGTACATTAGAAGTTTTAAGGAAGAAGGTATTTTACCAGTTATGGAGACAGCCTGAATGGTAAACTAACATTTGTAATGACCCTCAGTGAATGGATAAATTTTAGAAGGTAGAGATGTGAGGAGAGTATTAACCGACAGAGGCACTTTTAGGAGGGAAAACACAAAAATGGGAAAGCACAGGGCATATGTATTGGAGAAACAGGAATTTATTTTTTCTCCGTGTGTGCATAAGGTAAGTGAGGAAATGATAAAATGGGAAAGATAAATTGAAGTCCAATTTGGCAAGCATTGGGAGTGCGTCCATTGGTAGGGAAGGGAAAAGATATAGAGCTGCATTGTCCTGTGTAGTAGCCACTACACAGCCACATACAGCTGTTGAGCACTTAAAATGTGCTTGGTCCAAATTGAGATGTACTGTAAGTTTAAAATGCACACCAGATTTCTAAGATTTAGTACAAGAGAATATAAAACATCTCATTAAATTTTTTCATATTGATGACATGTTGAAATAATTATATTTTAGATTTATTGAGTCAAATCAAATATATTATTAAAATTAATTTTACCTGTTTTTATTTTTTAATTGTATTTACTAGAAAATTTAGAATTATATGCATGGCTCAGATTATATTTCTGTTACACAGTGCTGGTATAGGTAGAAGGAAAACAACCAGAATTTGCTAGTACCCACTGTGTAGAACCAGAGATTGTCTAGAAGTTGTAAGAAATTTAATCCTTATAGAAAACCTTATGAAGTAGGTGATATTATTGTTCTCCTTTTTCAAGTAACTGAAGTGCAGAGAAGTTAAGCAACATACCTGCAGTCACTGCACTAGGAAGTAAGAAGCTAGGATTGAAACTCTGGCCTCTGGCATCAGAGCCCATGGTTTTCCCAATACACTGTGGCATGTTGTCATTGAACCTTTAAAGGAGATTGAGCTGGAGAATGACATGATTGGAATGATACATTAGCAGAATTGTAATAAAGATAAATGATGTGGAGAGACTTTATTTGCAGCTGTCTAGGTTCTTTTTGTTTTGTTACTGTTAACTTATTTGCAGGGGAAAAATGCCTCGTTTAAAGTCAACTATTGAATTGCACCTTTTGAAGTATGCTTTATGTTAACTGCTTCTCAAAATTTGTCTTACCACCTTTGTAGATTTGATAATGGGCTGCATTAAAAGTAAAGAGAACAAAAGTCCAGCCATTAAATACAGACCAGAAAACACTCCAGAACCGGTCAGTACAAGTGTCAGCCATTATGGAGCAGAGCACACTGCAGTGGCACCAACATCCTCCACAAAGAGCACATCTGTTAATTTCAGCAACCTTTCCATGACACCATTTGGAGGATCCTCAGGGGTGACACCTTTTGGAGGAACATCTTCCTCATTTTCAGTGGTGCCAACTTCATATCCTGCTGGTTTAACAGGTGAGCTTTAAATGGACAATCCTGTTGTTGGTTTGAGAATGTGACCTTGGGCAATACATAGTTTGCCTGCTATAACAGAAATAACTTACTGGGGGACTATTAAAATAAGTTTATGTAAAAATTAAAGTCTCCAACATAAATTCAAGTCTTATTGTGTACATCTGGGAAATTTGGTAGTAATCTGATGGTGATTATGTACTGGGAAATTTGGTTGTAATCTGATGGTGATTTGGTAGTAATCTGATGGTGATTATGTACTGGGTTCTATAATTTGGTAGTAATCTGATGGTGATTATGGGAAATTTGGTAGTAATCTGATGGTGATTATGTACTGGGTTATATAATTAATTATTTCACTAATTCATTTTTCAAATAATTATTGAGTGCTGACTGGCAGGCACTGGAAATATAAAGATTAAAAACGTATACCCCAAAGAGAACCCTCCTGCACTGTTGGTGGGAATGTAAATTGATACAGCCACTATGGAGAACAGTATGGAGGGTCCTTAAAAAACTAAAAATAGAACTACCATATGACCCAGCAATCCCACTACTGGGCAGATACCCTGAGAAAACTATAATTCAAAAAGAGTCATGTACCACAGTGTTCATTGCAGCTCTATTTACAATAGCCAGGACATGGAAGCAACCTAAATGTCCATTGACAGATGACTGGATAAAGAAGATGTGGCATATATATACAATGGAATATTACTCAGCCATAAAAAGAAATGAAATTGAGTTATTTGTAGTGAGGGGGATGGACCTAGATTCTGTCATATGCAGTGAAGTAAGTCAGAAAGAGAAAAATACTGTATGCTAACACATATATATGGAATCTTAAAGAGAAAAAAATGGTACTGATGGACCTACTTGCATGATAGGAATAAAGACATAGACATAGAGAATGGACTTGGGGACCGGTGGGGGAGGGGGAAGCTGGGTCGAGGTGAGAGTAGCATGGACATATATACACTACCAAACGTAAAATAGATAGCTAGTGGGAAGCAGCCTCATAGCACGGGGAGATCAGCTTGGTGCTTTGCGATGACCTAGAGGGGTGGGATAGGGAGGGTGGGAGGGAGGCTCAAGAGGGAGGGGATATGGGGATATATGTATATGTATAGCTGATTCACTTTGTTGTACAACAGAAACGAAGACAGTATTGTGAAGCAGTTATACTCCAATAAAGATCTATTTTAAAAAAAAGTATACCCCTCCCTCCTGGGGACTTCCCTGGCAGTCCAGTGGGCGCAGGTTCCATCCCTGGTTGGGGAACTTAGGATCCCACATGCTGTGCAGCACGGCCAAAAAACAACCACCCTGAAAAATGTATACCCCTCCCTCTAGAATATTACAACTTCTGAGGATTGTAAAGTGCTAGCCATTATTAAAGTATTATAGTAGTTACTTGATAAATGTTAGGTAAATGGCAGTTTTGTGATGATAATACAGTTTTTCGATTAGACACTACTGACTGAAAAAAGAAAAATCCTGAGGCTCAGTGTTTAAATGATTTTTTTTTCAGAGTCACAGATAATAAGCAGGAGGGCACAGATTTAATGCCCTATTCTACAACTTCATTTTTTACCCTACAATATCCTTTCAGAGAACAGCAAGAAGTGATGGCCAACAACCTTTCATGGAGTCAGAAATGCTCTAAAAACGTAGTCAGAAACTTCAAAAAGAGAGATGGTTCTTTTGTGAAGGGTCCCCTATCGGGATGCTTTTCCCTTGAGTAACAAAGCACAACTGGCTTTAAAAGGTAGGGTGAGCTCCAGGATTCCTTGATCCAGCAGTTCCTTGATGTCATCAAGGACTCGACTTTCTTTGGTGTCTCTCTTGGAGCCCTTGGAGTGTCCACTTCATCCTTAGGCTTGGCAAAACAGCTGCCGGCACCAAATTGAACAACATGAGGGGACAAAAGAAGAATCTCTTCTACAAGCATGGACTATAAATGCGTCTCTTCACTCTGCTCACCTCCAGACCAAAAATAGTGATTAGAGAATGTCATACACAAATTCTGTTAGACTGCTCATTTGAGAAGTTATGGACATCAAAGAGTCAATAATAGTCTTAATTCCAGTCCCCTAACTCTAAATACTTCAGTAATAGTTGGTCATGATGGTATTTCTCAGTCACCAGTAAAAGTTTATTTTCAGGATTATATGTTCTGGAAAGATATTAATCCAAAATGATTAACTGTTGAGAAGACACACTTGAGTTACCTAAAGCAGTTTATTTATGGGAAATAGTCCATTCATGGGTATTGATTTATTGATGAGTGTCTGTGTGCCAGGTATAGAGAGTTGTAAGCAAGAGAAACAAGATTTCTGCCCCAGTGGAGTTTACATTATAATGAGGGTTGGATAATAATTATAGAAACAACTAAACAGGATGATTAATGGTTCATAAATACTATGAAGGAACTAACTAGAATGATTGGCGAAGGCCCTTTAAATGATCAAGGAAAGCCATCTTGAGATGAAATTGTTTGAGCTGAGGTTTGATGAGAATGACCTAAATATGTGCATAACTGGGAAAAGAGCTTTCTGGGAAGAGAGAATAACAAATGCACTTTAGGAGGTACAGATGGGCTTGGCAGGTTTGAGGACTAGTATGGGCAGAGGGTAGAATTACATGATAATGCGTTTGAAGAGTCAGGATTTCTCAGGACCTCATAGACTATAGTAAGAAGTATGGGTTTTATTCAAAGCTAGAAGGAAGTTATTGAAGAGATTTCAGTAAAGAATTTGCACGATTGAATTCCCTTTCTAAAAACTTCCCTCTGGCAGCCGCGTGAAGGGTGGATGTAGGGAACCAGATATAGAAGTGAGTTAGGCTATTACTTTCCCAGTAAGAGAGAACAGGGACTTGGATTAGGGTGGAAGAGCTGGAAATGAAAAGGAAGTAGGTAAGGTACTTTAGAGGTAGAACTGACAGTGCTGGTAATGGACTTGGCTTGAATACCTGACTGGTAGTGTTTGCTGAGGTAGGGAAGACTTCAGGTTAGAGGAGAAAAGTCAGCACCTTTGTGTTTTTTTTTGTTTTTTGTTTTTTTTTTGCGGTACGCGGGCCTCTCACTGTTGTGGCCTCTCCCGTTGCGGAGCACAGGCTCCAGACGCGCAGGCTCAGCGGCCATGGCTCATGGGCCCAGCCGCTCCGGGGCATGTGGGATTTTCCCAGACCGGGGCACAAACCCATGTCCCCTGCATCGGCTGGCGGACTCTTAACCACTGCAGCACCAGGGAAGCCCAACACCTTTGTTTTGTACCTAATAAATTTTAAATGCTTGATAGACATTTGAGATGTCAAATAGGTAGTTAATATATGACCGGGCCTCAGGGGAGAAGCCAGACAAATGAGATTCTGTTCTTTCGCTTGCAGGTAATAGTTTGGTTATTTAAGTTGCTTATGTCTTAAGCAACTACATACAGTGCTTTATATGACAAAATTACTTTTGGAATTTATAATCCATATCAGCCATACCATTTAATTTCTAAGAAAAACATGCTGTTTTTATCTTTGTGTTAAATATAATAAATAATCTTAATAAAACCCTAGTTATTACTGTTAGTCTTTTTTTCAAATAATTTTTATTGGAGTATAGTTGATTTATAGTGTTGTGTTCTGCTGTACAGCAAAGTGAATCAGTTATACATATATCCACTCTTTTTTTAAATTCTGTTCCCATATGGGTCATTACAGAGTATTGAGTAGGGTTCCCTGTGCTATACAGTGAATGATTAGTCTTAAGGATGGGAATGTTCACTTAGTGTTTTTAGGAAATTGAGATGATCAATGCTAGTAGTTTATAATACTCGTTAATGCTTTTTCTGCTAAAGAATTGATTTGAACTTTGTCTTGTCAAGCTAGAGATGTTGCAGCTGTGAATCAAGATTAAAAATGTCTCTCTGGGTCTATAGAATTTTAGAATTTGTAGAGTACAGTAGTCTCATGGAAGGCCTTAAGATAGCATCTTAATTTGAAAACTTCAGCGACCCAAATCTCCAACTTGTTTTTTTTTTTAATTTTATTTATTTATTTATTTATGGCTGTGTTGGGTCTTCATTTCTGTGCGAGGGCTTTCTCTAGTTACGACAAGTGGGGGCCACTCTTCATCACAGTGCACGGGCCTCTCACTATCGCGGCCTCTCTTGTTGCGGAGCACAGGCTTCAGACGCGCAGGCTCAGTAGTTGTGGTGCACGGGCTTAGTTGCTCCGCGGCATGTGGGATATTCCCAGACCAGGGCTCAAACCCGTGACCCCTGCATCGGCAGGCAGACTCTCAACCACAGCGCCACCAGGGAAGCCCCTCCAACTTTTAAAAATAGATTCTGGAGACCAGGAAAAGAGCTATGCTTAATAAGCTTTTTTTGTTGTTGTTGGCAATGTTTTTAAATTTCTCTGTTGTTAATTTGTCTATATAATTTACCTTGGTCTTTTTTTCCCCCCAATAGGTGGTGTTACTGTATTTGTGGCCTTATATGATTATGAAGCTAGAACTACAGAAGACCTTTCATTTAAGAAGGGTGAAAGATTTCAAATAATTAATAATACGTAAGTGTTATGAACATTTTATGGGGGAGAGATACCAATGGCAGCCTACTTTACACTGAAACCACTGAGCTGGATGATGATTCAGAGACGAGAGTAGTGGGGCCTGGGTCTCTGCCCACTGGATTGGATGATACATTTGGTTTCTTTAGACATACGGCATAATACTACTGCCAGAGCCAGAAGTTATGATTTCTACAAATTGTGTTGCTGTGGTTCTGCCATAAACAGTAGAGATTTAAGAGTGAGGATTGAGGGAGTATATGTAAGTAAGTACCTTACTTAAAAAAAGCCTTTATAAAGATATTTCTATGCAGAAACGAAGACCCAACACAGCCAAATAAATAAATAAAATTTATTTAAAAAAAAGAAAAAAAAAAAAGATATTTCTATGATCCCATTTATCTAAGTACTAGATGATTTAAAGATCTTAATCTCTTTCTCTTTTTTTTTTTTTTTTTTGCCGTACGCGGGCCTCTCACTGTTGTGGCCTCTCCCACTGTGGAGCACAGGCTCTGGATGCACAGGCCCAGCAGCCATGGCCCACGGGCCCAGCCGCTCCGCGGCATGTGGGATCATCCCGGACCAGGGCACGAACCCGTGTCCCCTGCATCGGCAGGCAGACTCTCAACCACTGCGCCACCAGGGAAGCCCAATCTCTTTCTCTTAAAAAAAAAAAAAACTAAAAAGGCTAAGGAACTCCTGCAGTCCCAAACTGACCATGTTATGTTGCTGTTGCCTTATGTGACTCTCAGACTTGTTGTCATTTAGTGGGCCACCATAGAAAATTCAGCGCTTGTTACAGAAAATAGATCCCATAATTTCATTAGCAGGCACAGTGACCACTTTGTAACTTCTCAGAATAGACATTTATGGTCTCTTTGCATCCAGTCATGTTTCCTTCCATCTTTGTTCCCACTTGCTACCAGTTATTTTTTGAGAACATGAAATGTGATTCTGTCTCTCAGCTTTAAAATCCTTCAATAGCTACTGGCTGCTGTCAAGTTAAAACAGCAATAAGAGCAGGCGTCATTCATTGCGCTTTTTCCCCTTCCTCACTCCACTGCCCAGCCAGAGTGAATTACTTATTTATGATTCTGAATACACTGGGGATTCTCCCCTTCTCTGTGCTTTCACATATGCGATTTCTTTTTTCTGGAATGTAACTTCTTGTCCCTCCACTTTTCTTCCTTCATCTGGCCAACCCTATGCATCCGTCAAAGGGTATATTCCTGTGTCCTTTCTCAAGGAAGCCTTTCTTGATATTCTTTCTACCTTTGCTGCCTGGCCCAGTCCCCACCTCCTGCTGGATTTGGTGGTGTCTCTCTTACATGTTTACATCGCAACCTGTGCAAACCTCAATTATAGCAGTCATCACAGTTTTGAATTAAAATTTATCACTTGCCTATCATCCTTTTAGACCAGTGGTTCTCAGCATGGGGGCAGAATCAGCCAGGGGACATTTGACCATGTCTGGAGACATTTTTGTTTGTTACATCCATGGTGCTACAACTGGCATCTAGTGGATGGAGGCCAGGGATGCTGCTCAGCATCCTGCGGTGCACAGGACAGCCCCCCACCACAAAGCATTGTCCAGCCCAAAGTGTCAGTCGTGCCGAGGTTGAGAAATCCTGCTCTAGATGGAGTTACTTGAGACTAAGGACTTTTTACCTGTTTCTAGCACACTCTATTGTAAGGTCTGTTACTTAAAAGATACTCAGTGAATGTTTGAATGAATCAGTGAATGATTATCAGGATCAAAGTTTTCAGTTTGTATATCTGAACGTACTTAATGTACACTAGGAAGCTACAAGCCAAGTATATGAGTTTGTAAACATTTGAATTACAAAAGGATTTTCCATTTCATGTTTTAAAGATCAGATTCACCTCAAGAATTTATGAAATTTCAATGTAGACAAAATATTTTCAATACTTATTTCTGGTAAAGCAAAACATGCATTTAATCTATAGTAGCAGAACCCATATGTCTTCCTCATTGCAGATTGATAATATACTCTCCTTTCACATTAATTTTGGAAAAGTCAAGGCTTATCTATTACAAACTACATGTAGTTCTCATGTTCTGAATTGACTTTAGTCTTATTTGGATGTTCATGGATAACATTCTTGTAAATATACTTTATTCCAGGAATTAAATCTTTTTATTATTGCTCATTGCTAATATTTTGGTTACAGCAGTTCTAGGGCATCTGAATTTTTTCTCCTAATATGATAGAAAGAAACATTGTAATTTTATGCATTGTTAAAAAGAAAATCATTGGGACTTCCCTTGTGGCACAGTGGTTAAGAATCCGCCTGCCAGTGCAGGGGACACGGGTTCGATCCCTGGTCTGGGAAGATCCCACATGCCGCGGAGCAGCTAAGCCCGTGAGTCACAACTACTGAGCCTGCGTTCTAGAGCCTGCAAGTCACAACTCCTGAGCTCGCGAGCCACAACTACTGAAGCCCGTGCACCGCAACAAGAGAAGCCACTGCAACGAGAAGCACGCACACCACAACGAAGAGTAGCCCCTGCTCGCCGCAGCTACCGCTTACCACAACTAGAGAATGCCCTCGCACAGCAACGAAGACCCAATGCAGCCAAAAAAAAAAAAATAAAGAATAAAAAAAATTTTTTTTTAAAAGAAAATAATTTAGCAATAAAAAAAGAATGAGCAACTGATAAATGCTGGAAAAAATATGCTGAGTGAAGGAAGCCAGTCAAAAAGACCACGTGTTGTATTGTTCCATTTATATGAAATGCCCCACAATGGGCATATCCATAGAAATAGAAAGCAGATTAGTGGTTGGAAATGGTGGGGGAGGGGTGGGATGGGAAGTAACTCTTTTTTTTTTTTTTTGGTGGTACGAGGGCCTCTCACTGTTGTGGCCTCTCCCGTTGCGGAGCACAGGCTCCGGCTGCGCACGCTCAGCGGCCATGGCTCATGGGCCCAGCTGCTCCATGGCACGTGGGATCTTCCCGGACCGGGCCACAAACCCGTGTCCCCTGCATCGGCAGGCAGACTCTCAACCACTGCGCCACCAGGGAAGCTCAGGAAGTAACTCTTAATGGGTACAGGGTTTCTTTTGGGGGTGATGAAAATGTTCTAAAATTGATAGTGGTAATGGCCGCAAAACTCTTAAAAAATCTTAAATGGGGGAATTTTATGGTATACAAATTATCTCAGTAAAGCGTTTAAATGAGAAAACATTTCATCGAAACTGAGTAATCTGAAAGATTTACTTCCCAAATTGTTTTATTCAGCATAGTTTATTGTCTTAGGTTGAAATGTTAGGTTACGTAAAAAAGAGATTTTATAACTAAAATTAAAGTGGTTTTTTTTTGTTTGTTTTTTAGGGTTTTTGTTTTGTTTTTTTGGTTTGAAGCAGAAACAATGCAATTGTGATTTTGCTTGGCCTTATTCCCTTAATTCATGTAACCTTGTTTTTTTTGGCTGCGTTGGATCTTTGTTGCTGTGTGCGGGTTTTCTCTAGTTGCGGCGAGCAGGGGCTACCCTTCGTGGTGGTGTGCGGGCTTCTCATTGTGGTGGCTTCTCTTGTTGCCGGGCACAGGCTCTAGGCGCTCAGGCTTCAGTAGTTGCAGCACACGGGCTCAGGAGTTGTGGCTCACGGTTTTAGAGCGCAGGCTCAGTAGTTGTGGCGCATGGGCTTAGTTGCTCCATGACATGTGGGACCTTCCTGGACCAGGGATTAAACCCATGTCCCCTGGGTTGGCAGGCAGATTCTTAACCACTGCGCCACCAGTGATGTCCTCTAACCTATTTTTAAAATATTATTCTTGGAGTTTAATTCTTGATCAAATGAATGCATAAATAAAAATGGAAGTAATACTTCTTGTCTGTTTCAGATACAAGATGGCACTGCAATAGATCGTGTCCTGAGCTGTGGTCTACCTTGTGGTAATTGTTGTTTTATGTGTTGCAGGGAAGGAGACTGGTGGGAAGCAAGATCAATTGCTACAGGAAAGAATGGCTATATCCCTAGCAATTATGTAGCCCCTGCAGATTCCATTCAGGCAGAAGAGTATGGCACTGCTTCATATTTTATTAATTATTTTGATTTTTAAAATGTCTTAATGCACATTCTACTTAGCCACAACTTTACACACGTGCAATTACATACCAGTCTTAATACAGCTAATGTATCGTATAAATAGGAGATGTTACTTGAAAATTAATAATTAATGCCATAGTATTTGCTTACAGTAGGATCATAAATGAATCTGCATTTATAATACTGTATTATGCCTAGTCCCTAGCCTTTACTTTTTCACTTTAAAATAATTGCATTAACCCTTTTTATATTCTGCAGACTCTTTCACGTCAAAAATTTATCCTCCATTGATGTTATTGTATCAGTGTTAACTTCTTGACTTAGGTGCTTGCTCCATGGCTATGGAGAGAGAGTATCTTTGTCTTTTAGGATGTACACACTGAAGCATTTAGAGGTAACGATTCAGCATGTTTGCAACTATCATTCAGTTCAGAAGGAAATACACACACCCACACAAACACACATACACAGGGAAAAAGAGAATATGACAAAGCAAAATGTTAACAGGAAACCTGGGTGGAGTGTGTATGGGAGTTCTAAGTACCATTCTTACAGCTTTCAAAAAGTTAAAGTTCACCTTCAGTGACATATTACAGGCATACTCGGAGATATTGTGGATTTGGTTCTAGACAGCCATAATAAAGCAAATATTGCAGTAAAGTGAGTTGGTTTCCCAGTGCATAAAAGTTATGGTTACACTACACTGTGGTATATTAAGTGTGCAACAGTCTATGTCTAAAAAAACTATGTACATACCTTAATTAAAAATACTTTATTGCTAAAAAATGCTAACCATTGTCAGAGCTTTCAGCAAGCCATAGCTGTTTTGCTGTAGAGGGTCCTGCCTCCATGTTGGTGGCTGCTGATCGGAGTGGTGGCTGCTGATGGCTGGAGTGGCCGTGGCAGTTTCTTAAAATAAATAAAAAACAGAGTTTGCCATGTTGATCGACTCTTCCTTTCACTCAGAGAAAGGAACACTTAGACCATTGTAGGGTTATTACTTGGCCTAATTTCAACATTGTGTATCTCAGGGAGTTGGGAGGCATGAGGAGAGGGAGTTGGGGAAACAGCCAGTTGGTGGAGCAGTCAGATCACCCACAACATTTAGCAGTTAAGTTTGCTGTCTTATGTGGAAGAAAATGTTTGAAATACTGCAAGACTTAGCAAAATGTGACACAGAGATGCGAAGTTAGCAAATGCTATTGGAAAAATGACTCTGATAGACTTGCTTGACCAGGGTTGCCACAAACCTACAATTTTTTAAAAGACGCAGTAAAGTAAAACACAATAAAATGAGGTATGCCTGTACTTTTATGTCAAAGCAGGTTTATCTGGGATCCATAAATAATACATCATTTTCATATCATAGCACTTAACCCAGCATCTTGCACATAGTAGGTGCTCTATCAATATTTGTTTGCTTTTTTATTAGTGATGTGTAATTTGTCTCCATAACTCTCTGTTCTGCTTTGGGACTTGTTACTTTCCATTTTGTCCTTTGGTCTTTCTTCTCCACTATTCTGTGGCTCCTCCTCAGCAAAAATTGCATTTTTATTCACAAAACTGTATTAAATGAACCCACAGTAATTTAGAGTCTCTAATAATTTGGACATGGTTTACTTGCATCTTACTGAATACAAATGATCACACTGTTGCCAGAGAACCACTTTTACTCTTCCTACTATAATCTTAATATTTTCATCTGTCATTGACTAAAAGACTGTCATTGTTGCCTTTCCTTCTATATTTACGGTTCCTGTGACTGCCAGGTGGAGTTTAAGAGACTTGTTGAGTAGTTAATACATGAAAATACTATGACAATATATTCTGATAGTAATACTTGTACTATTTAAGAAAGATCTTTCATTCTGTTTTACTGTATTTTAAAGCTGTGTTCTGTTCTTTGTCATCCTCCCTATCCCACTCCGTTCTTACTAATATCTATGTATAATTTTTCTGATGCTTATTACACCCTTCTAACTCAGAACACTACTCATTTTTTTTTTCCAGATGGTATTTTGGCAAAATGGGGAGAAAAGATGCTGAAAGATTACTTCTGAATCCTGGGAATCAACGAGGTATTTTCTTAGTAAGAGAGAGTGAAACTACTAAAGGTATGAATATTGTTAATATAAGTATAAAAATTTTCTTGGGCAGTATTTTAAGAAAGGTATAGTAGAAGTGTTCATTTTCCCTTCTAGGTGCTTATTCCCTCTCTATTCGTGATTGGGATGAGGTAAGGGGTGACAATGTGAAACACTACAAAATTAGGAAACTTGACAATGGTGGATACTATATCACAACCAGAGCACAATTTGATACTCTGCAGAAATTGGTAAAACACTATACAGGTACGTGAATATTTCAAGGGTGAAAATTATTTCCTCATGTTCAATTTTATGAGGACAGCATCCATGTCTTCATGTCTCTTAAGGTCTAACATGCTACTTTATACACAGTATGTGCCCAATGTATTTTAGTTTTAAAATGAGGAACAGATAATACTTACTATTGAGTTGGGTTCATTTTTTTTTTTTTTTGGCTGCGTTGGGTCTTCGTTGCTGCACGTGGGCTTTCTCTAGTTGCGGAGAGCGGGGGCTACTCTTCATTGCAGTGCACGGGTTCCTCATTGCAGGGGCTTCTCTTGTGGACCAAGGGCTCTCGGCGTGCAGGCTTCAGTAGTTGTGGCATGCAGTCTCAGTAGTTGGGGCGCGCGGCCTCTAGAGCACAGGCTCAGTAGTTGTGGCGCACAGGCTTAGTTGCTCCGTGGCATGTGGGATCTTCCCAGACCAGGGATCGAACCTGTGTCCCCTGCATTGGCAGGCAGATTCTTAACCACTGCACCACCAGGGAAGTTCCTCACTTGCGGTTTTTAGAAATAACAATTAATGGTAACATTCTCTTTGGGAAGAAATGAAGCACAGTGGTCAAAAGCAGAACTTTGGAGGCAGTCAGATCTAGGGTTTGAAACCCATCTCTATCATGTATTTACTGGGTCACCTTGTGAAAGTTGCTTAAGTTTTCTAAGTCTCTTTTATTTATATGAGATATTTGTAAAGGGCTGAATTAGCACAATAGCTGGGACATAATGGAACATAATAAATAATAACTTTTAAAATGTATTTAATAAAATGTTTGACTTGTATGTTTTGCTTCTTTTATGCAACTCCCTTTCTGTGTTTGTGCTTTTGTAATAAAACTGATAGAACATTGTTTTTATTTCCTATAATTTAAACTTTTAAAAACACTGGTACAATTATATGTACCTTAATTTTTGTAAGTTATTCATTTTACAGTGTAGTTTATTCATTTATCTAGAACATGCTGATGGTTTATGCCATAAGTTAACAACTGTGTGTCCAACTGTGAAACCCCAGACTCAAGGTCTAGCAAAAGATGCTTGGGAAATCCCTCGAGAATCTTTGCGACTGGAGGTTAAACTAGGACAAGGATGTTTTGGTGAAGTATGGATGGGTAAGGAGCCTGAACTTTTGTTTTTTGTCATTGTTTAGCCATAGATGAAAATGCCCCAATTTATGACAAGATATGTTGCAATATTTGAGGTTACTGCTGCTCATTGAAGTTTGTTGTAAATCTCTTAAAATATAGATTAAAATAGTGAAATGTGGGTTGTTTCTCTAGGAACATGGAATGGAACCACAAAAGTTGCAATCAAAACACTAAAACCAGGTACAATGATGCCAGAAGCTTTTCTTCAAGAGGCTCAGATAATGAAAAAGTTAAGACATGATAAACTTGTTCCACTATACGCTGTTGTTTCTGAAGAGCCAATTTACATTGTCACTGAATTTATGTCAAAAGGTATGTGTATGTTAGTATTTCATGGGGTATTCATGTTATTAATAAATTTTAAGTCTTCATCTGTTTTTATGCATCCAGATTTTTACTGTATTTTCTAACTTAAGATTTTTTTATGTAGACATGTGAAAAGAGAAAACCTGACATTTTGTTTAATGGAAATTAGCTCCAGTTATTCCAAGTGATAGTACGGAGTTTAAAAAGGAAATAAAGCACTGAATTTATTTTGAAAGTAAATAGTCCTTCATTCCATTTGACTAAAGTCAGTGGAATAGCTGGGAAGGTGAAAAAGAAAAGAAGTATTCACACTAGTTGATTTAAAATAATGCAATCAGAAAGCTATTTATATCTTTAGTACTAAAGCAAAGAAATCAGGTAAAGTTAAGAAAATTAACTTTATCTAGTTTTAATATACTCTCACTCAAATCCTAGAAACTGCTTTTTGCCACTACTGTCAACTGAAATTTCTCTGTTTCTCCAAACCCCAGACCCCAAGGTGTGGGATCTTCAGTAACAGGGTTGGTTAGGGCCAGGGAAAGAAGGGAAGGCTGTCGCTCTTCTCTCTTTTTCCCTTTGCTGATGATGCATTAGAAGAGGAACTAGTAAGTCACCAAATATGCTTGCTGACAGGCCTGCTTTTTATCCTCTTGAATTTTATCTCCTTTTTTTAGTCTTAATGAGTCACTAGTCAGTTAGAGCCACTGATGGAGTCATCCCTCACCATTTGTCCATCTTGATCAGTGATGTAGTTCCATCTAGCGGTGACAGGACCAACTACAAGCTACACATTGACCATAAGAAAATATTTCCCCCCAAAAGAAACAGAAAACCAAAAGTTAAGAATTGATATAGCCTACTAATTGAGAGCCAAAACATTACCTAAAGCTCCCAAAGCACATGGCACTTTTGGGAAAGAATCTCTACTTCAAACAACTGCCAAATATCCCATGTCAGAGTACATTAGATGAACTAGAAGGGAGAAAAGGGACAAAGAGAAAGTTTAAATCAGGATATTGATAGCATAAGAATATAGTGGAGATAAAGCTAATGGTCCGTTTAGCTTTGTATATTGATTTCAAGAAGTATTTAATTGGGGAATATGGTAGAAGTCTATGTTGTCAGATTGCTGGGTTAGGATTATTTCTAGATGGGAGGTTTAGTATACAAGATCACAAATGCCCCTTCTAGTTTATTTTTTTATTTTTTTTAAAATATAATTTCCATTTTATTGTCTTTGCAGGGGACACTATTTCTTTAGTCTTTAAGGACTTAGCGTCTTACATGGGCTTTGGCGGAGGTCATGGGGCAGCACCCGCAGGTCTAAATCGGGGTGGAGGTGTTCGGTCCTTCTGGGCTTCCCGAGAACGATTCCTGACTACCTTGCTGTGAATGGCACAACTCACCCAGTAATGCAGTTTCACATACAGCTTGGGAAGCACACAGGCGTTGAAAACACTCGCTTCGGAAATGTCCCTGACGGCTGCAGCCTCTACGATGTTCCGAATGATGAGCTTCTTAAATGGCCTTGTCCTTGGGCACACATCGGGCACAGTTGGTGCAGCGAATAGGCTGCAGGTGGCCGCGGCCCTTTTTGGGGTGACCATTATTCCTTCTTTTCTTGGTCATCCTGGAAGCAGGGAGGCGAGAGAGGCCCTTCTAGTTTTAAACTCTGTAATTCCCCATCTTGCTATTCAGGCACTTAGAACTTGGCCCTCCATAATCTATCCAAACTCATTGCTTTGTGTGTTCTCTTTATAATCAGAATGCTCTAGAAATTGTTAACAATTAAAATGTATTGAATGCTTCTAATATATAAACAGTGTGCCAGTATTATAAGGTATCAAAGAAATAAAGCCATCTAACCAACTTACATTGAATTAAGAGAGAAAAGACCTAACCCGATAAGTTAATTTTCAGTATAAGATTAAATAACAGCTCGCTATCAACAAACAAGTTCAAAGCATAATGGATTTCTAGGTGTTTTGACACATTCAGTAAGTAACATAGAAATTGAGGAAGAGATAACATAGGTTGGAATAAAATGAGAAATATTAGTAGAAAAGACAAGTCTTGAAATACCCTTTAAGATTATGAAGGACATGAATAAGTAAAGTGAAGGGTACCAGTATTTTTCTGCAGAGCTATGAGGAAATGGGGAACAAAACCATGGGTAGTGGAAAGTATAGAAGGTAACTGGTTGGAAATAAGGCCAGAGAGGTATATGAGACCAACTTAAGGACTGCTCTGAATTGGTTTCATAATTACTTATCAAATACATGCTCTCTCTGCCATGAATGAGCTTCAGAGGGTCAGTGAACTTCCTCTGAAGTTCTCTGTCAATCTTTGCACAGTTATGTATGTTTTTCTAGAAAGAGAGTCCATAGACTCTCTCATTCATCAGATTCTCAGAATAACCCATGACCAAAAAAAGGTTAAGGACCCACTGATATGATCCAAAATGCTCTGATAAATGGATATAAGAAACTTTTAAGGGAGGGGGGGTTTGTTGTAATTAAAGATCAGAAAAAAAGAATTGTCAAAATAACACACATTCCAGTCCTGGATTTCTGTGCTCTGTAGCCTTTGTACTGTTCTAGCAATTATCATTACACTGAATGATGTTCTACATAGTGGATTGATCATGGCTCCTTATCTACATTCTAAATCCCGAAACAAACAACTGTAGCTTTTGCTTCTTTCTGTATATTCAACATTATCATGCAGCGTATTTATATAACATCAGTCTGTCTTGCAGGCTAAGAAAAAGAAGTGTTCCTTCCTCTGTTTAAGGACAGTTAAATCCTTCCTTTCGTTTAAAAAAGAAAACCCTCTCTTGGTCCCAACATCTGCTTTTCACCGACTTCTCTTTACCTTCTGCTTCCCTTCACAGCCAAGATTCTTTTTTTTTTTAAATTAATTTATTTATTTTGGGCTGCGTTGGGTCTTCATTGCTGTGCATGGGCTTTCTCTAGTTGCGGCAAGTGAGGGCTACTCTTCGTTGCGGTGTGTGGGCTTCTCATTGCGGTGGCTTCTCTTGTTGCGGAGCACAGGCTCTAGGCACGTGGGCTCCAGTAGTTATGGCTCGCGGGCTCTAGAACGCAGGCTCAGTAGTTGCGGCGCACGGGCTTAGTTGCTCTGTGGCATGTGGGATCTTCTGGGACCAGGGCTTGAACCCCTGTCCCCCTGCGTTGGCAGGTGGATTCTTAACCACTGCACCACCAGGGAAGCCCCAAGATTCTTTAAAGAAGACAGACAGTATTACATCTTTACTTCCTAACTAGCCATTTTACTCTTTTAAAATTACAGAATATTTCAAACATACAAAGAATGCCATAACACCCATGTCCCTACCATCCAAATTTAACTAATTTTTACATTTTGCCATATTTGCTTCAGATCTTTCTACTAAGGAAACAACACATTAAAGCTCTAACTTAATCCTTGTTTTTACCCCTCCTTGAGCCCATTCCCTTCAGAGGTAACCTCAGTTTTGAAGTTGTTGCTTTTCCCATCTCTGTTTTTCCTGTTGATATACTTCTACTAATATATAGTTACCTATTAACAGTATTTGTATGTTTTTAAATTACATAAATTTAACCAGCTTTATTTTCGTTCAACATTACGTTGTTGAGAGTTATTCATGTGGATAAGGGGAGATCTCATTTGTGTACTTTTAACTATTGAATGAAATTCTGTATGAGTGTTCCATTGTTTATTCGTTCCTTTCCCAATGAACATTTAGGTTGCTTTTAGTTTGCACCATCACAGACAGTGCTGCAGTGAATATTCTTGTACTTGCCATTTTTGGAAAGGGGAAGGAGACTCTGGAACATTGGGTGCGGCAGCAGTAGCATCACCTGGACACTTGTTAGAAACACAGACTCTGGCAATGAGGCCCCATAGTCTTCACTTTCCCACCCCCTTATGTAATAATAGTCCATTGTGGGCTGTTAATTCCATTTATTAAGTGCTTCTGGAAATGTTCCTCTTCTTACTCTTTCCTAGACTATTGCAGGAACTTTTAAACTTACTCCTTTTATGCAGTTTTAGTCCAATTTCATTCATCAGATTGGAGTGATTGCTTTTTCAACATAAATCTGATCATATTGCTTCTCTATAAAACTTCATATAAAAAAGATAAAGTCCATTTATGCATTGCCTTCTGTGTTCTGACTCCTGCAGCCTCTTTCTCATCAGTTCCCATCTTTGTGCCCATGTTCTTGCATAGGAAGGACCGTTTTCAGTTCCTTGAACTTACTGTGCCGTTTCATGAATTACTGCCTTTGTACTTGTTATTCTGTCTTCCCGGAATTCTCTGTCTGACCCCATTCTTCTTCAAGATGCATCTCCTCTGTGAAGCCTTTCCTGATTTTTCCATAGAATTAACCAGATCCATCGTGTCTCCACTGTAGTTTTTACAGTAACTTTTATAACACCTACTGGACAATATTTGTGTGCATATAGTTTCTAGATCTATATACTATACTTTCATATAGTATTTTAAGATCTTATTTATCTTTGTATCTTCTATGCCTTTTACAGTGCCTCACATGTAGTAGACCCTCAGTAAATATTTGAAAGGACAGATAAATGGACAAACACAGTAACATGTCCTCCCTGCCATAGACGGACCAGAGGAAGAGAGATATTCCCTGACTTTGAATCTCTATAAATGAAGAGACTAAGTCATGACTATGTCTTGCTTCATAGTCCTGTCAACATGGAAAGGGCTTTCTTTGTCTTGCCTTGTTTTTTGTTTTATTTTACTTTTATTTTGAAGTACTTTTAAACTTATAGAAAAGTTGCAAAAAATAATACAAAGAATTCCCATGTATGTTTCAGCCAGATTCGCCCAGTGCTATATATATGTATGAATAAATGTGAGGGTTTTTTCCCGAACCATTTGAGAGTACATTGCAGACGTTATGCCTTTACCTCTAAATACTTGAGTTTGTCTTCTGAAGACAAGAACATTGTCTTACATAACCACAGTACAATGATCAAGTTCAAGAAATGTAACATGGTTACAATTTTGTTGCCTAAAATACAGTTCATATTCAGATTTCACCGATTGTCCCAGTGACGATTATAGCAATTTCCCCCCCACCACCCCGATCTGGTATCCAGTCCGTGGTCGTGCATTGCTTTTAGTCATCCATCTCTTTAGTCTCCTTTAATCTGGAGCAGTCCTCAGCTTTTGTTGTCTTTCATAACATTGTTATTTTTTTGAGAGAACAAAGTTGCTTTATAAAATGTGCCTTAATTTGGGTTTGTCTGATATTTTCTCTTGATTAAATTCAGGTACATGGTTTTTAACCTGTAATAGAATAGCAATTAGACGTTTTCTTTCCAACCTTTATCTCTGCTGTAATGCATAGTACTTTGCTGTTGCATGGTATCTTCTGCTAAAATTGAGAGAAGTTGGTTGTACTAACACTTCACATCAACTCATTTATTTAGCCACCTAGCTTTAGTTTCAAGTACCCCAAGATGTCCTCAAGTTGTCTGAGCTCTTGTTACAGATTGACTTAAAAATATAAGTATCTAATACTACTTTTTGACTAAAAATTGGACTGATTTTGATCAAAGCAAACAAGGAAAGAATGTCTGTAATCTGGTGAGATGATTGCATTTTCCCTTTTTTTTCATGTTATCAGAAGTTTTAAAAAATTCAGTTTAGGGCCCTCTTCTAGAATCTTAAAGATAATTATTCAGAAATTCCAAAGCTGCAAAAAATATTGAAGAATAAAAAGCTGAAGTTTTGTATTGTGATATGATTTGTTTGGAGGTAGGGGAATGTTTGTTGCAATTCTGATTTAAGATTTGCTTATTTTTTATGAATGTCTTGCTGTCTGTTACAGGGAGCTTATTAGATTTCCTGAAGGAGGGAGATGGAAAGTACTTGAAGCTCCCACAACTGGTTGACATGGCTGCTCAGGTACTTGTGTGTTTATACATGTGTCCATTTGAATTGCAAGTGTACATTAAAAATGTAATCTTAGTAGATACTATTGTTCAAATAGTGAAATCATGGAATTTTATAGCTGGGAAGAACATTGCAGATAATCCAGTCTGAACTCCGTATGTTACAGATACTGTAGTATCTTGAGGACCCAGGTATCTAAAAGTCATATAACTTATTAGTATTAGAATCAGGTAAGTAACTCCCAGTACAGTGCTTTCCTGTATCATATGGCCTTTCAGAAACATATGCATCCACAAATATAAAAGCTATATGTATTTATATTTCAGTAGATAACTTTTAAGACAATGAATGATCGCTATTCCAAAGAAAATATTAGAAATCTAAAGTGTGTGCTGCAAAAGGCCCTGAACAAAGCTGGGAGTGGGATGCCGTAGATAGGCAGATATTAAGCAACATAGAATCATACTGATCCTACCAGGATAGAAGGTTGGAAGGTAATATACCTAAAATAATTAATAATATTCGTCTTTAAATAAATAAATAAATAAATAAAGATAAAGTATATGCTGAATTTCTTATTTAATATAGTCCAAAACAAGAATTAAGATGGCAGTATACAGTTAAAGATGGGATAGTTTTACTATTCTGGATTTTTGTTTTTAAATATAAATGAAAACTATTAAAAGTTATATTCAGGTGTGTGGTAGGTATTCAAGGGGCCTTTTATTGGCTTTGGTTGACACATTGGGTCTAAGACTCCTCTCTCAGTGAGTGTCCAAATGTCCATGGGATATAGCAATTTAGAGAAACTTTATACCAAGAAACCGTACTTGTGAGACTTTAGCATATGTCAAGCCTCGTCCACACACCTGAGCTCAAGGCTCTGAGCCCCTCTATACTAGGGGCCAGCAAACTGTTTCTGGAAAGGGCCAGGTAAATGCTTCAGGCTTTGTGGGCCTTTCTCCTACTCCCCTATCCCCTCTCCTTCTCTCCTTCCCTCTCTCTCCCTCTCTCCCTCCGTATCCTCCTCTCCCTCCCCCCACTCCATTAAAAGGTTTTCTGTTCTTATTATTATCTGCTAGACTATGCCCCGTTACCATCATTTCTTTTGAAGATATATGATTCTTCAGCGATCTGACTTAACATTAACCAGAATTGTCCTCTCCCTCCTTCCCTTTGTATCATATGTTTTTTTTCTTCCCAAGATTGCTGATGGTATGGCGTATATTGAAAGAATGAACTATATTCATCGAGATCTTCGGGCTGCTAACATTCTTGTAGGAGAAAACCTTGTGTGCAAAATAGCAGATTTTGGCTTAGCAAGGTTAATTGAAGACAATGAGTATACAGCTAGACAAGGTAAAATGGCTTTTTAATAAATGCTTGTAACCTCATTTTCGATGGATTTTTCTTACCATTCTTTTGAATATACAGGGTTTTACAGAATAAGAAGAACAGCTCTCGGTCTGCTCAGAAGAGTCATAGAAACATTAGCAACTGTACTCCAATAAAAAAGAAAGGAAAAGAAAAAAAAAGTCATAAAAACATTGATTTTTATTCATAAAATTATACACGGTGCATAGTACTGTGGCTTTCTGATAGTTATTTCCCCCAAGGAAGAATCTAACTGTGGGTGTTCTTTGCATTATAAATATAGCAAGCGGTATTCTCTTCACACTTCCTTTGGCATGCCAACAAATAAGAAACATTTTAAAATAACTTTTGTAACAAACTTCAGAACCATCCAGTTTTTACTACACTAAGGACTAGGAGTTAATGTATTAAGAAATAGCATACAATTTTATAAAGGCTTTGGAAACCAGTCCTGTGCCAGATTTACAATAATTCTTTATTATATATAAAATTGTAGTAAATAAAAACACTTATAAGATTGACACTGTAAACAGTGACGGAGGGGAGCTTACAGAAATTACAACAGGTCACTTCTTTTATTTGGTGTCTATCTCTCTGAGCTCTCATTCAGTATACATTTAAAGGACAAAATATATGCATACAGAAAGAGTATGGTTTTTTTTTTTTAAGTCAATGTTGTGTCTTCCCTCCCTCTTTATTTTTTTTATTTTAAAAATTTTTTTAACATCTTTATTGGAGTATAATTGCTTTACAATGGTGTGTTAGTTTCTGCTTTACAACAAAATGAATCAGTTATATATATACATATGTTCAAGAGTATGGGTTTTTGAGTTCCAGTTCCATTTCCTGTTAGCCCAGAGATTTCACCCAAGTTACCTAACCTTTTTGACTGGGCCTCAGTCTCCTCTCTTACAAATATTAGATGGTAATACTTACTTTTCAAAATTGTTGTGAAACTTAATGCATTAATAGATGTAGAGTGCCTGACATTACCTAACATAGTGGACGCTCAGTCCACTATGAAAAGAAAGAGTGTAACTTTGACAGGCAGAGAGTACGTAAGGTCGAGTGCAGATCAGCACATAGGTTGTTCATCCTGATGAAACCTTCAGGCCTCCACAGCTATAAAAAAGATACCTTGGCATTCATCATCTCCTACTGTCTAGGTCCAGCTTGTCTTTAACAAACATTTGAGTCCTTCCACGTGCTGGACTTCAGGGCACAGCTGTAAGAGGCATGATTTCTGCTGTCAGGGAGCTCACTGCCTAATGTCTGTCTGCAACTGAATTATAAACAGACTATTTCAATACAAACTAGTAAGACCAACGTAAAGGTTAGCAAAGATTTATTTAGTAGATATACCAAAAAAAACCTTTTCTCAGCTATCCACTATGACCATCATTTCATAAAAGAAAGCATTTTAACACTACACAAGCGGGAAGAATGTAATCTCAGAATAAAGAATATACCTATAGCTTTTCGTCCGACATCTTAGGCGAGGTGGTAGCAGTTGCTTTCCCGGCTTCGCTATGCCGCCCAAGGATGACAAGAAGAAGAAAGATGCCGGAAAGTTGGCCAAGAAAGACAAAGACCCAGTGAACAAGTCTGGGGGTAAAGCCAAAAAGAAGAAGTGGTCCAAAGGCAAAGTTTGGGACAAGCTCAATAACCTAGTCTTGTTTGACAAAGCAACATATGACAAACTCTGTAAAGAAGTTCCCAACTATAAGCTTATAACTCCAGCTGTCGTCTCTGAGAGACTGAAGATTCGTGGCTCCCTGGCCAGGGCAGCCTTGCAGGAGCTGCTTAGTAAAGGACTTATTAAACTGGTTTCAAAGCACAGAGCTCAAGTAATTTACACCAGAAATACTAAGGGTGGAGATGCTCCAGCTGCTGGTGAAGACGCATGAACAGGTCCCACCAGCTGTATATTTGGAAAAATAAAACTTTATTAAATCAAAAAAAAAAAAGAATATACCTATAAATTAGTGATTTTAGCTTTATGAATTGATATGTGATCTTTTTTTCTCTTTTTTTCATTGGACTGTATCTTTTTGTCACTGACCATATTGGTACGCAGACCACTGGGAACTGTTCCCTAAATCACAGTTCTCAAACAGGGGTGGTGGTACTGCTCACCAAGGGACATTTGGCGACCTCTTGAGACATTTTTATTTTTATTTTATTACTTTTTTTTTTGGCTGCGCCACGCACCATGAGGAGTCTTAGTTCTCCAATCAGGGATCGAACCTGTGCCCCCTGCAGTGGAAGTGCAGAGTCTTAACCACTAGACTGCCAGAGAAGTCCCTTTAGACATTTTTAGTTGTTACAACTGGGAGGCTGCTACTGTCATCTACTGGGGGCGGCCCAGCATACCACTAAACACCCTGCAAAGTACAAGCTAGCCCCGACCAAGCAGAGAATTATCCAGCCCCAAATGCCAGTAGTCCCGAGGTTGAGAAACCCTGTCTTCAACACAGTGCTTTCTTTTCAGTCTCCATATGTTTGTGCTGTTCCCTCCAGCTGAAATATCTTCCTATTGTTCTTTAATCTTTACCTGCAAAAATTCTAAGCATTCTTTAAGGCTAAACTTAGCCTCCACTTTTTAAATGAAACCTTTTGTGTGCTAATGAAAATTGATCTTCTGTTTGAACATCTAAAGAACTATTTTACAACATTATATACATATATAAGGAACTTCAAGTATTTAAGACACCTATAATCTCATTTTCACTATAAGTTTATAAACGTCACAAAGGCTATGGTTTTGTGTCTCCTATAACAATTAGCATAACGTCTTGTGCATAAAAAGTAAGTATACACTAAATGTTTGACTAAATATTTTTTAGTCTTTTAGGCTTTTAAAAATGATAGTACAATAAAATTTTCCAGAGAGATATCATAAAATATTTAGAAAGGAGATTGTGGTTGAAAACCAGTAGACGTTAGAACCGATAGAATAGCTTCTTGGCAACCAACAGTTAGAACTACTAGGAGCTAGACTGACTTAAAAGTTATAGATCCTATAACCCATGTACTTGGTTGCTTCTTACTAGAGTTTTTACCTCTCTTTTCTTTTTTTAAAAAATTTATTTTTGGCTGCGTTGGGTCTTCGTTGCTGTGCACGGGCTACTCTTTGTTGAGGTGCACGGGCTTCTCATTGCAGTGGCTTCTCTTGTCACGGAGCACGGGCTCTAGGAGCATGGGCTTCAGTAGTTGTGGCCTGCGGGCTCTAGAGCACAGGCTCAGTAGTTGTGGCGCACGGGCTTAGTTGCTTCATGGCATGTGGGATCTTC
Organism: Phocoena sinus; assembly: GCF_008692025.1. Classification (NCBI taxonomy): domain Eukaryota; kingdom Metazoa; phylum Chordata; class Mammalia; order Artiodactyla; family Phocoenidae; genus Phocoena; species Phocoena sinus. The sequence continues at coordinate 52,834,941 of NC_045776.1, read as the reverse complement.
CTGGACCAGGGCTTGAACTCGTGTCCCCTGCATTGGCAGGCGGATTCTTGACCACTGCGCCACCAGGGACGCCCCCACCTCTATTTTCTTGAATAATTTTCTATCCCCATCAGCCATTCTGTCATTGAATATCTTATCAGGAAGAAATGTGATTTTTATTAATGCAAATTTTAAATAGTATTAAAGAAAATTTTCCCATATATCTTGTACTTTTGAAGAATTTGACACTGATGACATGTACAGTAGGGATAGTGACAAAAAATTAACCTTGCTTATGTCATATTTACACAAATAGAGAAAAGCAAGTTACTGAAGCAAGCTTGTCAATACTGTTTTAGGTGCAAAATTTCCAATCAAATGGACAGCTCCTGAGGCTGCACTATATGGTCGATTTACAATAAAGTCTGATGTATGGTCATTTGGAATTCTGCAGACGGAACTGGTAACAAAGGGCAGAGTGCCATATCCAGGTAAGTTTGCATTTCATGTAACTGGAGTTTATTATGAGCAAAAGTGTAAGGGGTTAGGGGAGACGTTTATTTTTCTCTCTCTGTCTCTTTTTTTTTTTTTGTCATTGGATGGGGAGCAGTCTATGAGAGCCACAGTCCTTGAGATAGGATAAGGTGTGCTCAGTTTTCTCCCTTTAGGGCATTTTCTAAAAGGGCCTTTTCGCTCTGCTGTTCTCTTAGGAAATGAGCATAAATATATCCTAGTCCTCTCCTTCCCCAGGTAATTGAGGGTATGCTTACCCTGTGATAACACAGGGTGCACTGCTGATGGGGTTGGTGGGGATTACAGAGGAATACAAGAAAGGAACTGTGTAATAACTTGAGGTAAGCCAAAGAGGTGACAGTTGATAAGGAAACTGTTTCAAGGAAGTGACTTGCTATAAAATAACATAATTAGTATATTTGGCAAAACCAGGACTAGCACTCTTTCTTCTGAATTCCTGTTTGAAAGTTCTTGGCCACTGTTCCTCATTAGCCCAAGTTTGGTCATTATTAACTGTTAGTATCAGAAAGTATCAGTACCTCAGAGTAGCACTCTGAATTCTCATTGAAGGCATTAGTATTAAAAGCCAGATTTTAGGTGGAATGAAGAAAGATATGTTGAAACAGATTAGCATTTTCTAAGCTCTTGTTGATGTACTTTGACATTTAAAATTTATTTCTTTGTTGAAAGAATCGCTTCAGTAAATAAACTCACTCGAATATACCTCCAATTAGTTAGTGGTTAGGGGATTTGTTCTTTTTGCTAGTAGAGTTTGGCGTCACTGTTTTTTGGTGTTTGAATCTTGCGTGATAGGTATGGTAAACCGCGAGGTGCTGGAACAGGTGGAACGAGGGTACAGGATGCCGTGCCCGCAGGGCTGTCCAGAGTCCCTACATGAATTGATGAATCTTTGTTGGAAGAAGGACCCTGATGAAAGACCAACGTTTGAATATATCCAGTCCTTCTTGGAAGACTACTTCACTGCTACAGAGCCACAGTACCAGCCAGGAGAAAATTTATAATCCAAGAAGCCAATTTTATATGCACAAATCTGCCAAAATGTAAAGAACTTGTGTAGACTTCCTCACGTACAGGAATCAAAAGAAGAAAATCTTCTTCACCCTGCATGTTTTTGATGGTAAACTGGAATTACAGATGTGGTTGCACAAAACCACTTTTTTTTTTCCTAAGTGTTAAACTCTAAAGTACCAATGATGAATTTTTCAGCTTATTTCAGGGTCCAAAGAAAGTATAGTTAAGATATTGATGACTGTGTGAGTGATAGCATGACAATGAAGAGCAACAAGGCTACTGTTTATGAATCACTACCTTTCTTTTATTCCCCAAACTCATAATTAAGAGAAATTTATCAATCAGTATAGACAAAACTTGGGAGATTAAAAAGTTATACCATAATAAAATCTAGAATTACAGAACTTTACGGGACCAAACAATTCCATTCCAATTTTTTAAAATTTCTTGCATTTATTATTCTTAGAAGTTTTTTCTAAATTGAACAGTTAATATGCAACCTTAATATATGCCTTTGTTTGCATGGAAGTGGGCCAGGTCTTTAGAAGCAAAAAGGAATATAAACAGCATCTAAAACTTGATTAAATGTTAGACAACAGCAGTGGAATTTGAAAGCATAATGCACTATGTTAATACTCAGTATACTCATGGAACTGGAAAGTAGAAGAAATTTTTCACTTTAATCATTTCTGAATAGCTCAGTTTAAAATAATGAAGGTAACTAGAATATGGGTTAATCTTTTATAAGGTTGCACTGATTTTTTTTAAAGGCAATATATAATTGAAATCATACTATCCAACCCAAGGGGAAATCTTTTAATCTTTAGATAGCATGAAAAAAAATAAACCCAGCATTTAAATAGTCCTTTCTGAAAAACAGACTGGTACTGTGAGATTGCTAATATGTACTTATGATGATGGGTGCCACAAATATAAAATATCACTAGATCAGGGACTTGAATGCACTTTTGCTCTTATTGAATATAGACTAACAGAGAGGAAAATGTATTTAAAGAAATATGAGAAAAGAAAATGTGAAAGTTTTACAGATAGAGAGATGGAATGTAATGTTTAATGTTGACGTTACAGTGACAAAATGGCTTTGCTGGCACTCAAAGCTCCTCACTTATTTTCTGAGATTTTAAGAGTTATAAGGTATGACTATAAAACTAATCTTTCTTAACATAAATACTAAATGAGTGCTATAGCCTCAAAATAGCTAAGTTAAGGCTTCCCACTAATTCCAGTGATACAGCTTTTATGCAAAACATTTTTAGAACTCCAGGTTTCAAATCCATGTTTGAATCTACATTCACTTTTTGAATATGCTTAATGATGATCATTTTTTCCCTTCTAGAATTTAGTTGATTTGAGGAGGAAAACATATTTGGAATAATAGCAGTGGTGAAAAGAGGGGGACAGATTTTGCCTATTTAAAGTACAGAAGTGAAACATACAGAATAATACTGATTTTTATGACTAACTCAAAAAGAAAATTCCAGAATACGAATTTGAATAGCAGCATCACTGGTTTAAGTGTCTAGCAAAGGGACTGAATCTGACAAAAGTCTGGTATTTACATTTTAAAATACTCTCTTTTATAGTCACACTTTAAATAAAGCAACACATCGGGTCCCAGTATTTTAGGAATATTATTACTGACCACCATCACATACCTGATTTGATCGTTAAATTTAAAATTCTGTGCTGTGGTATCTCTGTTGAGATTCAAACCATTTTAAAATGTGACAGATGAACTTCATGCAGGTTGGCAACAGTTCTGGTACTAAAAATTGTGGTGGCTTCTTATGTTTACGTAACCTGCTTAGTATTGAATCCCTCTTCCAAGAGGGTTTTCCCAAGAATTCTGCTGTCATCACTTACCTTTAACGTCTACAACCTGTGACATCAGAGTTTTAAAGGGCTTTGTGTGAACTATGATATTACAATTTTTCTAAGCATTTTAAAAAGGATAAAATTATATGTTTATGTACTAATTCTCTTCAGAAAAATAGGCCAGAAAAAGTTGATGGTATTCATTAGGTTTTAACTGAATGGAGCAGTTCTTTATAATATCGATTGTATAGTTAGGAAATAAAACACTAACTTAATGTGTATTCAGTTTAAATGGTTATGTATTTTTAAATTGCTGAGAAAAATAAACAACTTTGTACATTTGAAGATTTTTTCCAACAGCTTTTCTTCTTCAACCTCTTAATGTGTTTTCCTTACCAAAAGAGGAAGTTGGCAAAAACAGCCTTCTAGCACACTTTTTTAAATGAATAATGGTAGCCTAAAACTTAATATTTTTATAAAGTGTTATTATATTGTTTTGTGGATAATTGAAATAAAAATTTTCATTGAATGCACCGATTTATCTTTTTAGCCACTACTCATACTTTCTCATCAGTTTTTTAAGAATTGGTATTTAAAGCAAAGTATATTCTGTTTCTTCTTCCATTGGGGAAAAAAAGTGTTGTTATGACTCTTGAGTAGAGTTAAATCAGTTCTTTATGAAATTCAGAAAGAATATTATTGAACTCATTCTGTGTGGTTAATTTTCCATGTCAGGTGAGTGAGTGACATTATTTTTACAGGTTTTTTTTTTAAAATTATATCAGCAACTACAGTTTTAATGTATTATACAGAGAAACCTAAGTGATTTAAGTGAAGCTATTCACAGAAGAATCTGTGAAGGGTATAAAATAGAATAACTACTTTTGATCATAAAGGATTCAGTTTTCTAAAAATGAAAAATATGTGAGCCTTATTTCTATGTGTGTTTTATACTTCTATTATAGGTTTAATGAAAATAAGATACTAAATTATGAAATGGCCAATCAAAAGCATTTGTTATTTTCAATAAGGTAATAATATTAATTGCCGTTTACTGTTATATTATCAAAAATTATTAACTTTGTTTTTCCTTAATGATTTCAGAAAATTAACATTTAAATCAACAAACACATCATTTAGTAAGCATTTATTAAATATTTTTATACAGTACAGTAATAGTTTCTCAACTTAAGAATGTTTTCCTAGTTTGCTGTTTGCCTTTTAAGTTTGCATGTAACTTTTTTGACATTTAAGTTGTACATTTGTATGTTATCAAATCTTTTTTATGCCTAAACAGTTCTTTGCATCCCAAGATTAAATATTCATCTCATCTGTTACATTTTATGCTTTTGTGTTTTACATCACTCTTTAATTCGTTTGGAAGTTATTTGGGTATAAAATGTGACTTATGAGTCTAGCATGATTGTTTCCCATACAGTTAATTTTCCCAGCACCAATTATTGGTTAATCCATGCCGACTGTATTGGTTTTGTCCAGTTAACTGGCCATTCTGACGTCACTACTTTCAATGACTAATCACTTGATAATGCATTTTAATAGTTAAGCAAGTTGCCTTTGCGATTCCTTTTTTTTCCCTTCATCTTGGTATTCTGGCAAGTTCTTGATGAAGTTTAGACTTCATTTTTCATACTCCAAAAAAGTTCAGGTGAGATTTTGGTTAGGATTACATTATGTTTTATAAGTTAACTTGTAAGAAATAACATCTTTCCAATCAGTCTTCCCATCCTATCTATTCAAATGTTTATTCATCCCTTGATTTATTCTTTTAATCAAGATTTAAATCTCCTAGTAAAGTTCTCTGAGACTTTTCTCCATGGAGTTGGAAGATGAATCATCCTTTGTTTGATTATACTGCTCTGAAGATCTACTCCAATGCTCAATGCTCTTGGAGTCCAGGTCCCCACTTGGATACAAAACAAACAAGCATATGCAGAGATGAGGAGGAGAGTGTGTGCCTGAACAGCATTTATTTCCCTAAAATCAGCTCCTCCCCTGCCTTTCTTCCATTTTCTTTCTTTCTTTACTTTTTTTTTTTTAAGACATCAAGTTGAGTTTCCTTCAACAGCAGAGTCCCGATTAATTAACAAATTGTCGATACAGAAAGGAATATTTCTGATTAAAATAAGCAATGTGTGCCCGGTGTCTTCCATTTGTCCTTCCACAGCCATACTCTGCTGGAAGGCTGGCCTGTACTCACCAGTGGGTTCCCTTGCTCTGGATTCCTCTTGGGCTGAGCCAACGAGGAGCTCTAGCAGAAGACCGGAGGAAACCTGAAAGAGAGGTCAAGGTATTTATTCCCCTGGTTCACTCCCTGTGAGGTTGGGCTGGCTATGTCCTCCCACTGAAGGGACCTCCTCTCCTTTGGGGGACCTCCCATCCCCTATCTTATCTGCCTTAGGGGTGCTTCTGTTAATGTTGGTTGCTGCATTAATTCTTGTGGTTCCCTTATCCTGCCCTGCCGCCCCCCCCCCCCCCCCCCCCCCGCCGTTTGTAAATATCCTTGATTTATCTTAATTCGAGTGTGCCATTTGTTTCCAGCTGGGACCCTGACTGATGCTCATCATGCCACCACTAGATGTATCAGTAGAAAATTGGAAACTCTTATGTTATATGTCAAAGTGAGAGTTAATGCAAAACAGTAACATTTTTGGAACAGTAGCAATATACAATATTCTGTTAAATGTAAAGTTACCATAAGACCTTATTAAATGGAGAGAACACACCAAATGTTGAGCATATTCAAAACTCTTAATTTCTAAATTGGAACCTTTTAAGAATTTTTCAGTTAAATTTCTATTTTTCAAAAATTGGTAGCCATATATGTTAAAACTCCATTGAACAGACTAGTTAGATGTAACACTCCAAGAATGAATGAATCATTCAATTCATGAGTAGAATGAAAAATGAATAGGAATGAGGGGGTGGGAGTGCTGACCTAAGAAAAAGAGGAAATGGAAGAAAAAGGAGGTACCCAGAAAATTAGTAAAACAATAAAAGCCAAGTTAAATGGTGTGAGAACCCCACAGTAGCAGGAAAGGCCGACAGACCTTCAAGAAACAAGATGTCTAAGATGCTTGATCAGCTCTCCTCTGTTACCACAAACTTTCCTTCAGCTCTGCTACACACCCTGGGTGGGTGGCATTTGGGGAAGTAAAGGGATTAGGGGAATGTCCAGAGGGTTGACAAGGTACAAAAAAGGGGAGGGGTGGATTTCACATGTAAGGGTTTAAATGTTGTGACAAAATAAAAGTCCGCCAAGCGCTTCAGAGACCCTGGGAGGGACAGACACTAGGTTTCCCACATACACAGGGGAGCAGTTCAGTACAGCTTCAGTCACATCTTAAAGGTCAAGTTAGCATGAGGAAGCTGGAGGACTTCGAGAATCTGAAGTAAAAAATTGCCCCCAGCCCAAGTGGTAATAGGGACAAGAGAAATAAAAAGAAACAACTTTGCAGTTGGCCAGAAGGAGTGACAGTGATCCTAATAGAAAAACTGAATTATTTAAAGTGGTGTGTCCCTTAAATGTTATGAGAGTCCTTTTATTCACTTACAATTGCTATTTATAATCACTGTTTTCAAGGACAGCCTCAGCCTTGGTCTCCTAAAACATTGAGAAAATATACTGTGGAATTAGCAAACTACATGTATGCTTTTATGTCTCCCGATCTCAAACTCTTTTTTTTTTTTTTTTTATAAAGTTGTTTGTTTTTTCCCCCCCATAAATTTATTTATTTTTGACTGTGTTGGGTCTTTGTTTCTGCACGCAGGCTTTCTTTAGCTGCATCGAGCAGGGGCTACTCTTCGTTGTGGTGCGTGGGCTTCTCATTGCAGTGGCTTCTCTTGTTGCGTAGCAAGGGCTCTAGGCACGCAGGCTTCAGTAGTTGTGACACGCGGGCTCAGTAGCTGTGGCTCTCGGGCTCTAGAGCTCAGGCTCAGTAGTTGTGGCGCACTGGCTTAGTTGCTCTGCGGCATGTGGGATCTTCCCGGACCAGGGCTCGAACCCGTGTTCCCTGCATTGGCAGGCGGATTCTTAACCACTGTGCCACCAGGGAAGCCCCCCAAACTCTTTCAAAGGATCAAAGATCTTGGGTTGTTGGTTTGTCTGTTTTTGTAATCCTTACCACTGCTAGAAAATTAGAAAGATGACATCAATCCAGAAATTTTGAGAAACTCCTGGAACCAAAAGAAACCCAGTCCAAAATAAATACAAGAGAAAATTCTTGGAGAGTTTTAAGTGCAATTTCAGAGAATTCAAACTCAAAATTAACAAATAAAAAGAGGAGGAGGGAGCCCCAGCGCAACATTTTTTTGTTTGTTTTATTGAGGTATAATTGCATAAAATAAAATTCACCATTTTAAGTGTACAATTAGGTGAGTCTTGACAAACGTATACAGTCATGAAACTGCTGCCAGAATCATGATCTAGAACTTTTTCATCTTTCCAAAAAGTTCCCTCATGCCCCTTTACAGTCAGTCCTCTCCATTCACTCCTGACCCGTGGCAACCACTGAGGGCCTTCTGCCACTCCAGTTCTACATTTCTAGGTTTTCACATAAATGGAATCACACAGTATGTAGTCACTTGTGTCTGGCATCTTTCGCTTAGCACATGCTTTTGAGATTCATCTTTTTATGGCTTAGAAATTTCCCCTTGTATGAATATACTGCAATTTGATTTTGTCCATTTACCAAGTGATGGATGTTTGGGGCTATCATGAATAAGGCTGCTATATTAAAAAAGAGTCTTTTCATAAACTTATTTCAAATTCATATATCTTCTCTGGTGGAGGGTCTGTTTTGCCCATCTTTTGATACCAAGTTGTTTGTCTTATTACTGAGTTGTAATTCTTTCAATATTCTGGATACAAGGACTTTACCGGATACATGTTTTACAAATATTTTTCTCCCATTCTGCACCTTGCATTTTCATGTCCTAATGGTGTCTGTTGAAGAGAAAACATTTTCAATCTTGATGAAGTGCAATTTATCATTTTTTTTATGATTTACACTCTTTGTATCTTTTTTTTTTTTAATTTTTATTTATTTATTTATTTATTTATTTATTTATTTATATTTGGCTGTGTTGTGTCTTCGTTTCTGTGTGAGGGCTTTCTCCAGTTGCGGCAAGTGGGGGCCACTCTTCATCACGGTGCGCGGGCCTCTCACTATTGTGGACACTCTTGTTGCATAGCACAGGCTCCAGACACGCAGGCTCAGTAGTTGTGGCTCACGGGCTCAGTTGCTCCGTGGCATGTGGGATCTTCCCAGACCAGGGCTCAAACCCATGTCCCCTGCATCGGCAGGCAGATTCTCAACCACTGCGCCACCAGGGAAGCCCCACACTCTTTGTATCTTAAGAAAATTTGCCTTACCCAAGTTCACAAAGATTTTCTCCATTGTATTCTACAGAAGTTTTATAATTTTAGCTCTTATGTTTATGTCTGCATTCCAAGATGACTTTTGTATATGATATAAGGTAAAGGCCAAGGGTAGTGTTTTGTTTGTTTTTCCATACAAATATCCATTTGTTCTAGCACTATTTGTTGCAAAGACTTCTACCCATTGAATTTCCTTGGCATCTTTTTCAAATCAGTTTACTGTATATGTGTGGGTCTATTTCAGGACTCTTGTTTCATTGATCTACATGTATCATTATGCCAATATCACATTGTCTTTTTTTTTTTTTTTTTTTTTTTTTTGGGGTACACGGGCCTCTCACTGTTGTGGCCTCTCCCGTTGTGGAGCACAGGCTCCGGACGCACAGGCTCAGCAGCCATGGCTCACGGGCCCAGCCACTCTGCGGCATGTGGGATCTTCCCGGACTGGGGCACGAACCTGTGTCCCCTGCATCGGCAGGCGGACTCTCAACCACTGCGCCACCAGGGAAGCCCCACATTGTCTTAATTAATGTGGCTTTTATAATAGTTAAGTCTTAAAATCAAGTAGCTTAACTTGTTTGGCTTTGTTCTTCTTTTCAAGATTATTTTGGCTATTCTGGTTCTTTAAATTTCCATAGGGATTTTAGAATCAAGTCCTTAATAGCTACAAAAAATCCTGCTGGGATTCTGATTAGATTGCATCAGATCAGTAGTTCAGTTTGGGAAGAACTGATATCTCAACAATATTGAATTTTCCAATCCAAGATTATGAACTTTGTGTACATTTAGGTCTTAAGTTTTCAGTGTATAGATCTTGCTTTTTTGTTGTTGTTGTCGTTGTTAAATTTGTGTCTAAGTATTCCAGACTTTTAATACAAAGAGGCATTGTTTTCTAATTTTAATTTCCCATTTTTAGTTATATTAAATGTAATTGATTTTATATTTTTAATATTTAATTAATTAATTAATTTGGCTTCACTGGGTCTTAGTTGCGGCACACGGTATCTTTGTTGTGACACGCAGGCTATTTTAGTTGCGGCATGCAGGCTCTTAGTTGTGGCATATAGGAGCTAGTTCACCGACCAGGGATTGAACCAGGGCCCCCTGCATTGGGAGCGTGGAGTTTTAACCGCTGGACCACCAGGGAAATCCCTAATTGATTTTAAATTGACTTTGAATCCTAAAACTTGCTAAACTCGTTAATTCTAGAAGCTTTTTTTGGTAAATTCTACAAAGTTGATTTTCTTTTTTAAAGTTTTATTGGTGTATAGTTGATTTACAATGTTGTGTTAGTTTCTGGTATACAGCAAAGTGATTCAGTTATACACATATATATATATTCTTTTTCGTTATAGGTTATTACAAGATATTGAATAGAGTTCCCTGTACTCTACAGTAGGACTTTATTGCTTATCTGTTTTATATATAGTAGTTTGTATCTGCTAATCCCAAACCCCTAATTTATCCCTCCCCCCCACCCGCACTTTCCCCTTTGGTAACCGTAAGTTTGTTCTCTATGTCTGTGAGTCAAAGTTGATTTTCTACAAAAACCATCAATCATGTCGTCCAAGAATAAAGAGGTTTACTTTATTCTTTCCAATATGCCTTTTGTTTCTTTTTCTTGCCATATTACACTAACTAGGACTTTCAGAAGTATATTGAATAGAAGTGGTGAAAGCAGATATCCTTGCCTTGTTTCTTTTTTTTTTTTTGCGGTACGTGGACCTCTCACTGCTGTGGCCTCTCCCGCCGCGGAGCACAGGCTCTGGACGCGCAGGCCCAGCGGCCATGGCTTACGGGCCTAGCCGCTCGGCGGCATGTGGGATCCTCCCAGACTGGGGCACGAACCCGTGTCCCCCGCATCGGCAGGCGGACTCCGAACCACTGTGCTTGTTTCTAATCTTATGGGGAAAGCATTAATTTTTTACTATAAAGTCAGATGGTGGCAATAGTTTTTTCCAAATGTCCTTTATCAGGTTGAAGAAGTTTCTTCTTTTGCTACTTTGATAAGAGATTTTTTTAAAAATCATGAATCGTTGAATTTTGTCAAATACTTCTTCAGTCTGTATGAAGATCATATAGTTTCTCTTTTTTAGTCTATTATTAAGAAGAAGAATTACATTAATGATTTTTGAATGCTAAACTAACCTTGCATTACTGGGATAAATCTCACCCAGTCGTGATGTTTTGTCTTTTTTATATAGTGCTAATGTCAGATTTGCTATTTTTTAAAGATTTTTGTGTATATGTTCATGAGTGCTATTGTTCTGCAGTTTTGTTTTCTTATAATATCTTTGTTTTAGTGTCAAGATAATACTAACCTCTTTATTTAAAAGCTGGGAAATGTTTTCTCATATTTTTTTGAGGAGTTTACATAGAATTGCTATTGTTTCATAAATGTTTAGTAAACAGTGAAGCTGAGATGGCCTGGAATTTACTTTGAGGGAAAAATTTTCACTTTGAATTAAATTATTAAACTTTGTAATAGTTATAGGATTATTTATCTATTTTTTAAACATATTTATTGGAGTATAATTGCTTTACAATGGTGTGTTAGTTTCGGCTTTATAACAAAGTGAATCAGTTATACATATACATATGTTCCCATATCTCTTCCCTCTTGCGTCTCCCTCCCTCCTACCCTCTATTTCTTGAATGAACTTTGGTGGTTTGTACATAATCTTCCCTTATTATTGTTTAGTGTTTGTAGGATCTGTAGTGCTGCCTCCACTTTTATTTGTAGTCTTGGTAATTTGTGTCTTCTCTCCTTTGTTTTTCCTCATTAGTCTGGCTAGTGGTTTATCTGTTTTAGTGATTTGTCTCAAAGAACTAGCTTTTGGTTTCACTGATTTGCTCTATATGCGTGTATTTATGTGTGTGTATGTGTGCATGTGTGCACGATCACCCAGGTGCATGTGTGTTCTGTTTCACTGATTTCCTATCTTCACTTATTTCATCCTTTTGGGTTTTATTTGCTCTGTCATTTTGGAGTTTACTCTTCTTTTTCTAGTTTTTTTTAAGGTGGAAGTTCAGATCATTGATTTGAGACTTTCCTTCTTTTCTAATACAAACATTTAATGTTATAAATTTCCCTTTAAATACTACTTTAACTGCATTCCACATATTTTGATATGTTCTTACCATATCAAAATATTTTCTAATTTCCCTTCTGAGTTCTTTTTTTGACTCGTGGCTTATTTATATGTTTGCTATTTAATTGTTAATTATTTGGGGATTTTCCAGATATCTCTCTCTTACTCTAGTTTATTTCTGTTTTGGCCAGAGAACATATTTTGTATAATTTCAATCCTCTCAAATGTATGCCTGTATTAAAACTCTGTTTTATGGCCCAGAATATGTTCTACCTTGATATATGTTCTGTTTGTACTTGAAAATAATATGCATCCTGCTTTTGTCAGCTAGAGTGTTCTAGAAATGTCAGTTTGGTCAAATTAATTGATAGTATTGCTCAGTCTTCTATATTTTTATTGCTTTTCTGTTGGCTTTTCCTATCAATTACTGAAAGAGGAATGTTGAAATCCTCAACTATAATTGTAGATTTTTCTGTTTCTCCTTTTAATTCTATCTTTTTTGTTTCATGTGTAACTCTTATTAGGTGCATATACATTTATGATTATTGTGTCACAGGACAAATTGACTCCTTTATCATTATTAAATATTTCCCTTTATCCTTGGTAATATTCCTTTGCATAGATCCAGATTTCTTCTGATATCGTTTTCCTTCTCCATGAAGTGCTTCCTTTAATATTTCTTCTTGCACAGGTCTGATAGTACTACATTTTAAGTTTTTATTTGACTTCCTTTTTGAAATGTTTTAGTTGTTAAGAATTCTAGGTTGACAGGGGTTTTTTTTTCCTTTTAGTACTTTATAGATGTCTCTTCACTGTCTTCTAACTTGGTATTATTCCTGACAAAAAGTCTTCTGTTGTCCTCAATTTTATTTCTTTAAATGTAGAGTGTCTTTTTTTTTTTTTCAGAATGTTTTAAAAATAGTCTTTTATTCCTGGTTTTCAGCAATTTATTTATGATGTACCTTCACATGACTTTCTTAAAAGTTATTCTACTTAGAGTTTAAGATGCTTGATTCAGTGGATTATAGTTTTCATCAAAGTTGGGAATTTGGGGCCATTATTTTTCAATTTGTTTTCTGTATTCACTTCTGGAACTCTCCGTGTCTATTGGGCCATTTACTGTTGTCTCACAGGTCAATGATGCTCTCTTCTATTCTTTTTCTGTTTAATCCTTCTTTTTGCTTCATTATGGATACTTTCTTTTACTCTGTCTTCATATTCACTAATCTTTTCTTTTGAAGTGTCTTTTCTGCTTATAATCCCATACAGTGTATTTTTTTAATCTTAGAAATTGTAGCTTTCATTTTTTTCTTTTTTGTATCTTTCATACCTCTCCTCTGTATGCTTGTAGTTTCCATCTTGAAGGTCCTTGTCTGAATTTTAGCACTGTTGGGTCTGTTTCTATTCATTGACCTTTATCTTGTTCATGGGCTATATATTCCCGCTTTTGTATATGCCTAGTAAATTTGATTGGATGCTGGACACTATAAATTGTAATTTTTGGTTGCTAGAATTTGGAGGGGGGCATTCCTTTAAATAATGTTGAATTTTGATTCATGTGCACTTTCTACCCTGGCTCATGGGGACAGGAACTATTTTAAGCCCTGTGGAAACTCCAGGTATTATTTTGTCTAGTCTTAACTTGGAATCAGTTGAATCCTTCCAAGTTTTGCATTCAAGTTCTGTTAGATCCAAAACAATCTTTAGTCTTAGGAGACTTTTTCTGCCAGTAAGGCAATACCCCGTTGAGGATTCTACCTGATGCCCCATGTATTACTAAATCTTCTCACTCTGGCTGGCAGGAATAGGTACCATTCCCTACCTTGTGCAACCTCCAATAATTTTTTTGCCTATTCCTTTCTGGTGACTTTGCTCAAATTTGAATAGTTTCCTCTAATTCATATGCATATCCACACTCAGCCAAAGATTAGAAGAGATCCTTCTGTTTTCTGCCTCTCAAATTACAGCCACATTGGCCTCCTCAAACACTAATATTAGTCTTCTCAAGTCAGTAAGGCTGCTAGGCTCAGTTTGGGACCCCCTTTCCAGTAGCGTCCAGCCTCCAGACAGTAAGCTGGTGCAACTGTAGGGTGATTTGTTTTTCTTCTCTCCAAGATCACAGTTCTGCTCTCTTGTGGTCCAGTGTCTGAAGTCCTTTCTTCCAAATATTTTAACTGGTTTTCTTACTGTGTAAGATGGGAGTATAAATCCTGTCCCTTTTACTTTATTTTTCCTAGAAGTAATGGGGCTATTAATTATAGGGATTTGGATGGGGGGTGTGGTCAGCATTTGGAATAGCTGGGTAGCCAGGCCTCTCCCTGTATGATAAACTGATCCAGTCAGTAAGCTGGAATATTAAACCAAAGGATATGCCCAGAACTCAACAAAGAGTCAAAAAAATTGTGGATTTTTTGTTTTTGTTTAAGTTAAAGCATGGGTGACAGATTCAGATTTGAACTTAACAAACCAACATAAGTTCCATATGAAGAGGAAGAACCAATGAAAGGAACAGTAGAGAAAACTTTCCAGAGCAATACATTGCTTCTGGCTTGAAAGAATCCATCAGTTGTAGAGTAAGATTAATACTTAAGTTCATCCTAAACATATATTAGTAATATTTTTAAACCATAAAGAGAAAATCCAAACATTTTCCAGAGAGTGGAAAAAAAAACCAAAACTCAGCTTATTCTTTAAAGAATGAGACTTAACATTACTTTAAAAAGTATTCATTTGAACTAAGAATTCTATACAATAAAATCCTTCAGATCTGAAAGAAAAAGACATCTTCAGAACACAAAGTACTCGGAATATATCACCCAGGCCAGAGACCCATTCTGAAAAAAATAAATTGAGCATATATTCCAGCCACACACCCCCAACCCCAAAATCAAGAAAGCAAAAAATAGGGGTGAACAAATAGGTAACACAATTAAGTGTTAATAAATGTTGATCCATATGTAAAATTATCTCTATCTAAATGGCAAAGTGGGTAGGACAGGGAAAAGAAGGGCTATTTCCTATTAACATTCGAATTTCAGACTTCCCTTGGAAAATGTGAAGATGCAGCAGTCCGGGCTCTAATTCCCACAGGGCCACAATCAGCTCTGGAGCTAACTGGCTGTGCCTTAGCTGCAGTGACTGCCTCTTGCCTCACGCCCTGCCCCCGCCCACACCTTTGCTTCTTGGTGTCCACGCAGCCTCTGTAGGCGTTTGAGTTAACCATCTCAGTCTTTAGCCAAAGGAATTCATTCAACGGGGTTTGCATCTTTGAGCAGCAGAGGTGACCTGGGTATCCCTGAAAACATCTTTGCCATACCAACAGGAACATATATTAATGGACTATGTATACAGCACTGCTTCCCAAACATTTAATTTTCAAAACAGTCCCCAGAAGTAGGAACTGAAAGGTGGCCTGCTGTACTACAAGGCAAGGGGTCAGTGACCCCCACCCCCCCAAAATGGTATAAAAACTTACATGTGTACATTGGAGGGGGCGGTGCCCATAGCCTTCACCATGCTGTCAGAGGGATCCTATAGCTCTGAACCCCAGAGTCCCTGCAACCCAGAGGACAGAGCCCTGGGTTTGCAGCTAGAACTCTAAGCCACTTAACTAGCTTTGTGGCCTTGGGCAAGTCTCTTAAATCAATCTCTCCAAATCCCCATTCCTTCACCAGTAAAATGGACATGACCTGCCTACTTTGTAGAGTTGGGCGGATAAGCGGTCATGTATTTAAAGCACTCTGCATCAGCAAGGGTGTAATAAATCGTGACCCGCCTCTTAATTTATCAGGTGGTAAACAGGCTGAGGTCACTTAAAAGACCCTTAGGATCTTCTAGCCCAAGGCTATCCTGGCTGACTTTCCGACTGAGGGCAGGCGCTGAGCTGACCGGAATCTGCTGCTAGGCGATCTCACTCTGACCGGACTCGCACTCTGGGGCACCGCTCTGGTAAGGTCACTTTGCGTGTTTCTAGTCTGGGCGGAGCAGGGTCCTGCGGGGTTGCCGACGCCGAACGAGGTGGGTGGAGAACCGGAACGAGTCCGCCTGTGGTGCAGCTCCCCCAGTACGGGCGGAAACTTGGCGCGGAAAAACGTGGGAGTCATGGGACCCTGAACTGGGCTGGCCACTCCAGTCGGGCCAAGTTCACTGAGTTCGCCAAGTTCTCGAGCGCGGCCGTGTGGCCGCGCGGCCAATCAGCGTCCACTGCGCTGGGCTCTGCACATGTGCGTGGGCGCGCGCCTCCGTGCAGAGGGTGTCCCGCAGAGTTGGCAGCCCCCGGGGTGCGGACGACATGGTGCGCGGCAGGATCTCTCGGCTCTCGGTTCGCGACGTGCGCTTCCCCACGTCGCTCGGGGGCCACGGCTCGGACGCTATGGTAAGCGCTGCCTGACCGCCGGTGCCCTCCCGCCCCTCCGACGCTGGACCCTTTAGGCTCGGGGCACCCCACAGGCCCCAGGAAGGTTCCCAACCTTGGAACCGTTGCTTTTGTAAGTGGAGAGATCGGGAAGGGGAATGAAGGTATCTAGACACTCTCCACCCTCCTAGGTTTTTTTCTTTTTTCTTACTGTTCCTTTCTTTGCTGACATTTAGTATTAACTGTTTTTACATTTACAATTCTCATTTTGCTGGAAATGCGAATCGTATTTGCAAAACGATGTTGTTAGGTTCCTACCAGTGAAACCCTAAAACACACAGCGCTAGCTTCTCAACCAGAAGGAGACCAGGAAGCCCCGGGCAGGGTGTTAGGTGGTGATTCTGCTTCCGCCACAGCTTGCTGTGTGACCTGGGAAAGCTCCTAACCCAAGAGGCCCATCTGCGAAGTGAGGGAGTCA
Organism: Phocoena sinus; assembly: GCF_008692025.1. NCBI lineage: Eukaryota > Metazoa > Chordata > Mammalia > Artiodactyla > Phocoenidae > Phocoena > Phocoena sinus. Next base: position 52,818,259 of record NC_045776.1, on the reverse strand, counting down.
CAGTCTGGCTGGAAAACCAGACGAACAAACTCGCAGTAACTGGGTCGTGTAAGAGGGGGCTCTCATGAAATTACCTGAAAACATGATTATAGAGGATGTGTCACATAAAGAGTTAAGTAGATGTCCGCCTTTGGAGATGCAGTAAAGTAAGCACTGAAGGGCATTTTTGCTCCCTGAGAGTGTTAGCAGGACAGCCCACGCCACCACCACCTTCTAGTGCAGTGGTTCCCAAATATGAGTCCTGTGCAGGGTCTCCTCCAGGCCTGTCCCCACTGGATCCTCACTGCCCCTCCCTGCCCACTCACACATGGCACACTGGAAAAACAAAGTTGCAGGGTATGTAATGAATGTGTGAAACATCCGTGTTAGGATAATGATTATCTGTTACTTGTATGGAGGGAGGGGAATTGGGTACCCAAGGACTTCCATTCACGCTGTAAAGTTTTGCCTCTTAAGCTGGGTGGAGGGCACCCTGATGTGTATTACATTCCCTATGCTCTTTGTGTACCTGAAATGACCTCTTGTTAAAAAGTGCTAAAGTTACTTAAAAGAATGTCCTTTATTCTGAGACTAGGTTCTTCCTGCTTTTAAAAACCCTTATTTGTCCTTTCTTATATGATGTTATGGTAAATGATAAAATACACCCACTGGGCAATCCTTTGTGCATCTCCAAACAAATATTTGAAATTTTACTGACTTGTAAAATTCAAATACCTGATCATGTGCTATCGTCTCTGCCCCTCTGAGGTGTAGCAGCTGTGGGGAAACCACACAATCTCTCCAGGCCTGGGTTTTCTCGTCTGTAAAATGGGTATAACAGTGTCTGCTTTATACATGTAAATGAGATGTGGGTAGAGAGCCTGACACAGAGAAGGCTGGCAATAACTGTGGCTGTAATTACTGTTGACATATGAAGAAACTGAAGCAGAAGAGTGCTGACCTCCATTTTTCTCTTCTTTGAATTTGTGAAGTGTTAAGGTTGCTGGCTTACCGTGGAATAATTTAGGAAATGGAATTTGTCTCTGGCCTGAGTGGTTTATGACCTCTGGGTCAGGAGAGATTATTATCTGACAGCTGTATTGCAAGCTCATAAATACTTAAGTATTATCTCCCAGAGATATGGTGTGTGTTGTATGCTGATTTCCAAGTGCCTTCCTTTTAATTAATTAATTAACTTATTTATTTGACCACCCCGAGGCATGCAGGATCTTAGGAGATCTAACTCATGCCCCCTGCAGTGGAAGCGCAGAGTCCTAACCACTGGACCACCAGGGAAGTTCCTTCTTAATCGCAAGTCTGCTTGTCAGTCCTCAGCAGTACTGCCATGACTGAGGATTGCTCCCTTAGCACTTAGCAGCAGAGCGAGTCTTCCTGATCACAAGTAGGGTATTTTCATGAAGGAGCCCTGAAACTGTTCCCCATATTCGTTCAAGCAGTGAGTTCCAGTTATGATTTCTTACCAGCCCTTTAAGAAACGTGGAGCCCTCGGGCCTGCAGTGCTCTTACCAGCACTTATCCAGGAGCTAACTACGGTTCCAGAGAGCCCAGCTCTAGCTGAGCCTGCCACTTCCCAGCCAGACTTTTTTTTTTCTTTTCCATTTTAGTTTATATTAGATATTGAATGTAGTTCCTTCTGCTATACAGTAAATACTTCTTGTTTATCTATTTTATATATAGTAGTTTGTATCTGTTAATTCTAAACTCCTAATTTATCCTTACCTGCCTTCTCCTTTGGTAAGCATAAGTTTGTTGTCTATGTCTGTGACTCTGTTTCTGTTTTGTAAAGTCCATTTGTGTGTCATATTTTAGATTCCACATATAAGTGATATCATACGGTATTTGTCTTTCTCTGTCTGACTGACTTCACTTAGTGTGATAATCTCTAGGTCCGTCCATGTTGCTGCAGATGACATTACTTCATTCTTTTTTTACAGCCGAGTAATATTCCATTGTATATATGTACCACATCTTCTTTATCCATTCATCTGTCAATGGACACTTAGGTTGCTTCCATGTCTTGTCCCAGCCATACTTTTCCTCTCCATTCCCTGTTGTCTGCTGAGCTCCCTGGAGCTGCTGTCCAGACCACTCTCTCCCGCCTCTGCCAGCCAGTCCTGTGCCACTGTGTCGCCACAAAGACTGAAGACCAATGTGCCCTTGGCCCCATCTCTGCACATCAGCCTCCAGCCGTCCCTCTCATCTTTCCCTTTATTCTGTAAGGCATGTCCTTCTCCAGAACTGATTTATGCCTGTGTCCCCATGCCCACCTTTTCTGACTGCCAGGGCCTGTTCCCTTTTCATTTTAAGTCTCTCCTTTTCTAGTGGCCCCTCTCCATCCCACATGGACAGGGCTTCCCACTTTGGAATAGTCTTTACTTGGCCTCTCCACCCCTTTTCTGTCCCTTCCCCACCGAACCCTAGATTACTGGTCCATGCCTGTTGCCTCCATCCGTACATCTACTTCCTCCTTAACCTGAAGTCGACCTGTGTTTCCTTCCTTCTCTTGGAACTGCCCTTTCTATTTCTGCTTCCAGTGTCCTTCACCCTGGTCTACATTTCTTGCTGTCTGCTGCCCACCCCTCCCTCGCTGACCACTTGCCTCTCTGGCTGCTCCTTCCTATACTGACCCCCTTCTTCCCTCTCAAGGCTCAGGCCTCAATGCCTTTCCTGTCTCATCACACACTCCCATTAAGACCCCCTCTGTGTTCATGGCTTCAGTGACCACTTTTATGCCAAAGACTCCCAGATCTCATTCCTGGATCTTCACTCTCACCTCAAGTCCAACTGCCATCCTTCAGGAGGACATTCCTTTTGTCCATTCAGAGCTCCTGTGTTTCCTTTGGGGAACATGAACAGTTCCCTCTGATGGGAACTCTTTTTGGTGTTTTCTGTTCTTACGTGACGTCATTCCCGGGTTTATTTGGGGATTTCTCACGTTTGCGGATTTGGGGGGATCATTTCCCCTCCAGCACACAGACCCTGATTACTCAGCTGCCTACGTTGTCTTGGAGACGGATGCGGAAGATGGACTCAAGGGCTACGGAATCACCTTCACTCTGGGGAAAGGCACTGAAGTTGGTGAGCTGAACATCCCTTGAGGTTCCAGAATGCTTAAGTTTCATTTACATTCCAGTTCTGACCTTATTTTCCTCCGTATTTACACTGCTTGAAGTGAGTAAAAACAATGTTTAATGGTTTATTTCATTGGGATAAATTTTTAAATAGCAGATTTTGGCTTCTCTCCTTGTAGTCATCCATAGACTACAGGTGAATCCTTGAACCTCAGCCGATTTCTGTGCAGAGCTTTGAGGACCTGAACTGTGTGAGTGAGTGAGGGACATGACGTAGGCAGGCACGCACTCACAGAATAAGGCTTATTGTTGTGTGCACAGAGCCTACTTGCTTTTCTGAATATTCCACACTGAGTTGGTTTCAAGTTCACTGCTCTTCTGGGCAGAGAAGGCTGTAGGTCCTTACCAGTTTCAGAACTCTTATCTGGAAGAGCAGATAGTGAAGAATACACATTGAGCTGTGAGCAAGCCTGTCTTTTCTCAGAGCTGGATGAGGGCTCAGCGGTCTTGAGCGTCCACATTTTTGGAGATAAGGAAACTGAGGCCCAGACAGCTACTCGGTTAGTCCTGACTGCCCGAAGTGCTTTCTCTCCGGAATATTTACATACAAATTATTTGCTTGTTTTTTTTTAAATGCATAATTGTTTTTTTTAATGCACGCACAGTGTACAAAATTCAATATGTACAAACAGAAGACCTCTGACAGATCAATTTCAATGGCTCATTAGGAGCTGAAGCCGAATTATGATAGGTTGAAGGGTGAGGGTCCAGGAAGGGAGGAAATAGATTCTCTAACTTTGGTGGTGATGCGATACTTCCCTCATGGATATTTGTACTGTCAGCCCTTGCCTAGTTGTAGAAGAAAACTCTTGACCCACCGAACGATTTTAGTATCATCGAACAGATAAAAGGTGTGTGTGTGTGTGTGTGTGTGTGTGTGTGTGTGTCTGTGTGTGTGTGTGGTGTGTGTGTGTGTGTGTGTGTGTGTAGGACAAGGGAACCTTTCTTGAGCGTTATGTGGATGCCATCAGGCTCTTCCAGCTCCTCCCAGGGCTGCCGTCCAGTCATCCGTCAGCTGGGCCTTCCGCAGACACCTCCTGTGTGCTAGGCGCTCTGCCAGGCACTGCAGAAATGACTTTACAAACAGAGAAAGAGAAAGGGGACAGAGTCCCACGTACAAGGAGAAGGAAATCACGAACTTCTCAGGGAGACAGACATAAAAGAATCAATAGTGCAGTGCGAGAAGGCCTTTTTTTTTTTTTTTTTTTTTTTTTTTTTTTGAGTACAAGCTACACAGAAAGAAGGTTAGTTCATTGTCCAGGAGGGTCAGGACGGTGAGGTTTTGAGATGAGCCTTGAGGGGTAACTAGGAATTGGCTGGGCAGAAGGAGGCACCTCGGCAATGATTCCCTGACCCCCTCCCCCTAAGTCAGCCATTCACTGTTGATGTTTTCTCCCAGGCAGTGACCGCTGACCCCCACAGTTTGCTGAGCTGTGTATCAGCTTCTCCTGCAACTTTAATTCTCTGGTGTAAGTTGAGCACTTTATGAAGCTGCTTTCTCCAGCCATACAGGGCGGCCCCCAAAGTTTGTACAAAACTCAGCAGGCTTACAAGATGTGTTCTGGGACAAGCCATGAGAACCACTCTGTTAACAGCCAGGACCTGGAACTGGGCCCGCAGTGGAGGGACGCTGCACTGTCACGTGGTCCCTGGGACAGATGTGTTGCTGAGTTCACTGTGTAGGGACCTCCCTGACCCCTCCCCTCCCCTCCCCACACTGTCCAAATGGATGCCTCGAGCAGGAGAAATCAATTTCCACCTCTCTGTGCCTGGAACAAATGGCTCTTTTGTGGTGATGGAGGTGGCTTCCACCTGTTTCAGACCACAGCATGACGGAACCCATTTTAATTTTAACCTTGTTGCATTTTTCACTGCCACTGCCGTCTCACTGAACGTGTTACATGGTGTTCAAATTAAAGTTGAAAAAAATTCCATTAGCTCATCACGGTTCTTCTGCAGCCTTTATCAGCCTACTTACCTAATCATCTTTTATGATCCAAGAAAACAGAAAGAAAACAATGCTTTCCTCATTACTGTGAAGAAAGCGCCTATATGTGAGAGAGCGGGGAAGTTATGGTTGATTTTTTATGTATAAATGAGACCAATATAGTTTCTTTTAATAGGAAAAGAAAAAGAGGTGAAAAAAAGCATAATTTTTAAAGATAAAAAAATGGCCATAAGCGTTCTTGCCAGCATGAGAGCTCAGACCCACGGTCCTCCATAGCCTTTACTGACTTGTCCCTCCCGGGCAGGAGGTCCCAGGAAGTGAGTCCTGGACAGATGTAGTCACAGGAGAGAACCCTGGCCTCAGTCAGCACGGAGCTGCCTTCAAGGCCGAGTGTTTCCAGACGGATTTCCCACCCATCGCTTCAGACGTGCACACCTGAAGCAGACTGTTCTCCACACTGGAGTCAGACCACCACCGCCCAAATTTCTGTGGAAGGCACCAAATTTTAGTAAACTTCCTGCAGTGGCCTCAGTTTGAGCGAGGAGAATCCACATCCTCTAGGTGAATGTATTAGTGTTGCTTGCGCTTCTCTTAGAGCTGTGAAAGATGAGCCCATCCTTAATATTTGTTAAATGTGTTTGCTTTGTGATGCGAACAGTCCATGGTTTTCAGCAACCATCTCAGTAGAACAGAGGTTTGATGCAGATAATGATACGGACTTTCTGAGTCGCTGACTTACTCTTCAGATGTCTTTAATCCAAGAGCACCAACCATCAAGGAGTGAGGAGCACTCAGGGACTGAGCACCTGAACTGGAATCAGTCTGCATTCCATTAACAAAAGCCCTAGAGAACACAGAAAGTGTGGATCAGCCCTAAATGCTGTATGTGAGAGCCAGTGCGAATCATCTGAGGGCTGCGTCACACAGAGGCCAAGCAGATCCTAAGAACATGTTTTAAATACTTTCAAAACATCTTTCTCCTAAGATCTGACTGATAGTAAAACTGTGCCTCTACAACTATCCTGTGAAATGATGTGAGAATTTTAATATTGAAGCAGTGGCTATACCAAACAAAAGTCGATCAAAATTTTTTATAATAAATTCATTGCTTTAGGGCTAAGTTGATGACTTTGTTTGATTATTTTGGCCTTTTACACATAGACTGTTTTATAGACTGAGCAAAGGATAGAAGGATCTTTCCCATACAGTTTGTTACTTTACTTGTTCATCTGAAATAACACAGTAAAGTCTTTTTTAAGTAGAACACCAAAAATAAGTAATTGATGGTAATGCTGACCCAAATGAAGATTAACTTTGAAATTAGTTATGAAAAATGTAGTCTATCACAAGTCAATGGTAAGAAATTTAATGTTTATGAAAAGTGTTTTCATGTAGTTTTAACATTTTACATGTAAGTATTAAGCCATTTGCAAATTCATTTCATTTTTAATAGAGTTATGCTGTGAATTCAAGATACTTTCTATACTTGACAATGATGAAAAGGCATTTTTAAAAAAAATTCTATAAGTCAGAGTCTTATTCCTTAGGAACAATGAATTAGCAAGGTTTGGTTTTGAAGCTGACATATGGACACTTTACAAAGTGAACAGGAAAATGATTTGGGAACATGATTTAAACTTTCAGATCTATGGCTCTGTCAATCAAAATGGGTTTGCTCTTTTCAGAAATTAAGCTCAGTATATAGATTAACAGTCGTTCTATTGTGTGCTATTAGTTATGACAACCATAGAAGACATATTTGGGGCAATTTTTAAAGGCATGTACCTTTTGTATTTAAAACTATTTTCATTAATGCCCACATTAGATTGTTTGTGGTGCTTGCGTGTCTTAATTTATTTACACCAAAACTAAACAAGAATTAAATCCCCTTTAATAGTTGTCTGTGCTGTGAATGCCCTGGCCCCCCACCTGCTTAACAAGGACCTCGGGGACATTGTTGGTGATTTCAGAGGCTTCTACAGACAGCTCACGAGCGACAGCCAGCTCAGATGGGTAAGGCACCTGTTTTGTAAAACACTTCTATAAATAACTCCGGTCTCATGTCCTTTGATTGCAGCATTTGTGAAAATAGAGACAGGTTTACAATTTTAAGGTAAAACATTTTATTCAGATAAATTAGGGCTTGAACCATTTGGACAATCAGTATTTTGAGGTAATCTGTTCCTTTCTGTAAGACTTGAATCTGGACATATTTGGATCCTGAGAGCTATCTCTGCCCTTATGGACCTCATCTCTGCTCTCTGGATGGGGAGAAGTGGTCTAGACTCTCTAGAGGATAAAGTGCTGAATGGGCAACATTTTTTTTTTTTTTTTTTTTTGCGGTACGGGGCCTCTCACTGTTGTGGCCTCTCCTGTCGTGGAGCACAGGCTCCGGACGTGCAGGCTCAGCGGCCATGGCTCACAGGTCCAGCCACTCCGCGGCATGTGGGATCCTCCCGGACCGGGGCACGAACCCGCGTCCCCTGCATCGGCAGGTGGACTCTCAACCACTGCGCAACCAGGGAAGCCCATGGGCAACCATTTTAAGGGAGACATAATGTGAGTAGAATTGAAGTTGTGGGAGGCACTTATTAAGGACAAACGTAAGAGAAGAACAAAGGTTAAGAAGAGAAAGACCAGAGCACCTTTATGTGTATAGGGCTATATTTGAACCCTAAGTTCAAAGCATGAAGAAAATGAGGTTCTAGAGAGGATTTTATCACAGTAAGTTCAGTCTAGCAGCGGAGACCTTGCCGATGTCTCCTGACATCAGCTCTGTCTTTTCCTAAGTGCTCAGTCTCCTGTCCATGCACAGAGAAAGGCATATTGTCCACATTGCCTTGAATTTCATTCTTAACTTCTGCCAACCAAGTGAAACTTGCTTTTAAAGCATCCCCTCGAAGGAGTTCCCACTGGTCGAATCTGGGACAATTCAAGCATCAAGAGAAATGTGGTGGTGATGTGTACAAGTCACTGAATAACAACCTAAGACTCCATGAGTCTGTTCAGATAGCAAACAACCAGCCAACAAGGGAAACTTTGTCATTACAATTGAATACACACTAATATAACAGGAATGGTAACATTAGAAAACCACCATATTACAACCATACCTGTAATTGATTGAAGGCAAGAATCACCAATGGATGCTAAAACTTGGGGGCAATATTAATCTCCTTACTTAGAAAGGGAAATGGTAACCACACAGTGGGGAAGCCTAAAGGATACTGCCTTACCCAAGTGCTAAAAGATAATAGCCCTAAATAAAAAAATGTGGTGGCAACGTTGCAATCTAATCATGATGGGGCTGCAGACCAACCCAGATGGAGGAACATTGTGTAAGTCAACTGGCCTGTACTCTTTGAGAATATTGGTATCATTTTTAAAAAGAAGAAAATTTGCTCCAGATAAAGAGAGACTAAAGTGAAATGTCAGCTAAATCTAATATGTGAATACAAGAAAGTACATTATTGGGACAGTTGGTGAGATTTGATTATGGACTGTCTTTGTAGGTAATAGCATTCTATCAATGTTATATTCCCTGAATTTGATCCTTGTTCTGTGGTCATGTAAGAGAATGTCCTTGTTTTTAGGAGCTACATTCTGAAGTATTTAGGGTTAAAGGGGCATGATATTTGCAACTTACTCTCAAATTACTCAGTAAAATAAGTTTATATTGTATATTTTATTTTTCTGTACATGTGTATATGTGTATATATGTATATACAAAGAGAGAGAGAGAAATATATAGGAGTTCTTTGCACTATTCTTGCAAATCTTCTATAGGTTAGAAACTATTGAAAAAGAGCTTACCCTCGAAGTGAGTTTCCATCGCTGCCTTTTAATTCATGAAACATGTCCCTGACTAGAAGACCTAAATATCTTTTTCTTTTCTAAGAAGTGCTGGTGTGTTTTGCTTCCTAACCAGATCGGTCCCGAGAAGGGTGTGGTGCATCTGGCCACGTCGGCCGTTCTCAATGCCGTGTGGGACCTGTGGGCCAAGCAGGAGGGAAAGGTAATCCTCCAGGCAGCACCTCTGTGACCCTGCAGCACAAACACTTCCTCTACGAGCAAAGGCAAACGCACAGCAGGTTCCCAAGTGACATACGGAGAATTGTTCGATTATTCGTCTCCGCTGAGAGGTACTGGCCACAGTCAGGTTGTTGTTGGAGTAGGTTAGAAAGGGCTGAGCAAGAAGGGGTGGCAGAGGTGAGGGGCTGGGAGGCAGGTGTTAGTCTGATAGTGGGAATTCGCCACTAGTGCATTTACTGTCAGAAGACAAGTGGGTACTTAACACGTTTTGGGTACTTCACACATTTTACAAATCTTCTCTTCTCTTCAAGCCTCTGTGGAAGTTACTTGTTGACATGGTAAGTAAATTCTTTAATATTCTCATTGTTTCTGTAAATGAAATGGATTTCATGGATTACTTGCCTTTTGATAATCAGTAAATACATTCAGCACTGTCTCTGGATCAATCACTATAGTGCTGATCCAGCAAAACCCAGTAAAGTCTAATATTCTTTTTTTTTTTTTTGGCTGCGTCGGGTCTTTAGTTGTGGCACACGGGATCTTTCTTTGCTGCGCGCGGGCTCTTCGTTGCGGCGTGTGGGCTTCTCGTTGTGGCGTGTGGGTTTTTTCTCTCTCCAGTTGTGGCGTGTGGGTCTTTTTTCTCTCCAGTTGTGGCATGCGGGCTTCTCTCTAGTTGTGGCTCGCGGGCTTCAGAGCGCGTGGGCTCAGTAGTTGTGGCACACGGGCTTAGTTGCCCCGCGGCATGTGGGATCTTAGTTCCCCAACTAGGGATTAAACCCACGTCCCCTGCATTGCAGGATGGATTCTATACCACTGGACCACCAGGGAAGTCCCAAGTCTAATATTCTTTTTCTGGTATTTGAAGTAACAAAGAGCTGTGCTCACGCAGGCAGGGAGGTCCGACGGTCCCACCTCCCCCACTGTGGCACTTGCTTCCACATGTAACACAAATTCTTGAGTTTCCGTTTGTTTCCTAACTGTGAAAAGGGGATAATCATAACTTCTCTAGAAACTCCATAGAATTGGTTTAAAGACCAATTGAGAAAAGTGCTTTACAAACTCTGACGAGCAAGATGTTATTATTAAAATATTATCTGGTCACTTTGACTCCAAGAGCAAATGGCAGATCAGACTCTTGAGCAAGGAGCCCACAGTGAATTCTAAAGATGTGCCCCTGCCGTTTCCTTTCTCCTTGACCTATTGATATCAGGGATGAGCACCTGGCTGCCAAGGAGGAAAAAACTCTGGGCAGGTTAAGGGGAGTGAACTTCAGACCCAGGCAGACCTGGCTTTGAATCTGGGGACTCCACCACTTCCTGGCTGTGTGACCTTGAGCATGCTGCTTAACCTCTCTGAGCATCATCTTGCTTGGGGTGATGCCTTAGATGGTTGCTGAAAATCTGGTGGTTAACAAACGAAGGTCCTGGGACTTCCCTGGTGGTGCAATGGTTGAGAATCCGCATGCCAGTACAGGGGACACGGGTTCGAGCCCTAGTCCAGGAAGATCCCACATGCCGCAGAGTAACTAAGCCTGTGTGCCACAACTACTGAGCCTGCACTCTGGAGCCCACGAGCCACAGCTACCGAGCCCGTGTGCCCTAGAGCCTGTGCTCTGCAACAAGAGAAACCACCGCGGACTTCCCTGGTGGTCCAGCGGCCAGGACTCTGCGCTCCCAATGCGGGGGGCCTGGGTTCGATCCCTGGTCGGGGAACTAGATCCCATATGCCACCACTGAAGATCCCACATGCCACAGCTAAGACCCAGCGCAGCCAAGTAAATAAGTAAATAAATAAATATAAAAAAAAAAGAGAAACCACCGCAATGAGAAGCCTGCGCACCGCAACGAAGAGTAGCCCCCACTCGCCGCAGGTAGAGAAAGCCCACGTGCAGCAACGAAGACCCAACGCAGCCAAAAATAAAATAAATAAATAAATTTACTAAAAAAAAAAAAGAAAAAAGAAAAAACAAAGAACCATGGCCTTGAAGACTGTTGGGCCGGCAGACGTTGTCTCTTCTCTGGAGGAAAGTGAAAATGAGAGGCTGTAACATCATCTCTCTGACGTGGTTGCGGGTGGCATGGGGGCGCCATCTGAAGGGGAAGGACGTGGACCTCTTGAGCCACCTGCAGGCTCAAGGTTGGCCTCTCAGAGGGGTGCTGGAGGTGGCCCCCAGAACTGAATGATTTGGGGCCACTAGGAAGGTGCCTGAAATCCCACCTGTGGACTTTTCATTCTTTTGGATCCTGTTCCCTGTTTCAATGCCAGTGGTCTTAAAAGAAGCAGAATCTCAGCATTGAAAGCTTTTATGATATTTAAGGGTTACAGCGGAGTACTATTGGTCACAGTACAACCTGCTTCCAAACTGACTGACTTAGATTGGGGTGGGGAGGTCTCGCCAGAGACCCAGCCTAGAATGTGGGCCTCCCCAGTGAGGCCAAAGCCCCGACTTCGGGGAGGGAGGAGAAGGGCACCCAAAGGTCCTTTCCCGGTCAGAATAAGCCCATGTCCAGCAGATTCTTAGAAACATAATCCACTTGTGAATTGATGTGGGCCTTTCCTACCTGCTGTCTTGCTGCCAGGACCCCAGGAAGCTGGTATCCTGCCTAGATTTTAGGTACATCACTGACGTCCTGACAGAGGAGGAAGCCTATGGTGAGTCATCCCCAGGAACTGGGAGCTTTCTGGTCCATTCTTATATGGAAGCAACAGGGCCAAGTGCTTTGTTGTCTAAAAGAGTGATAATGCTTTTTATTTTTTCCAGAAATCCTGCAGAAAGGTCAAGTTGGGAAAAAAGAGCGAGGTGGGTTGTGAGGAAATTCTCTTCATTATTTTTGCTATCATTGTGCACTTCCGAGTGTCCCCGTCCTTGAGTGTCCAGGGGTTCGCATCATCCCCCTGCAGCAGGCCCACAGACAGATGGTTGAGTCTAGATGCAGCGGCCTCCTGGTGTGACCTCTTAGGTCAGAGTTCACTTCGGCCACTGCTGGGAGCAAGGCTGTTTTTAGGGTTACACCACACGCCACGGGCAAGGCCTTGGCCAGCAGGGCGTCCCAGAGGGTATCTCGGGACCTGGGTGTGACATCCTTGGGATCCACACCGCCATCAGGTGCCTGTGCAGGGCGGGCAGCCACGGGCAAGTCTAAAGCTGAAGGTCCCGCAAACACAAAAATGTTGACGAGCGTTGTGTTTCCACAGAAGAGCAAATGCTGGCGCACGGCTACCCCGCCTACACCACGTCGTGTGCCTGGCTGGGCTACTCGGACACCACGCTGAAGCAAGTGGGTGCTTGAACCTGGTTTTCTAGACAGGCTTTCTGGAGGGACGTCATGTTTTCCTCTTAGCCTTTCTGAATCGTTAGGGATCCCAGGCCTTGCCCTGGAGGTCCTTGGACGTGAGCAAAAGGAAAGCCGTTTCTGTTGTGGACGCTGGGCCCGTGAGCTGGTGAGCCCCACCTCGGCCCTGGAGGGGGAAGCTGATTCCCGGGCAGAGGCAGCAGCATAACATGGTGTAATGTGAGCCCTAACCGTGCTCTGCCTCAGTTTCCTCACTGCGAAGTGGGGAAATAATAGCTGTCCGGGGTGGAGGGGGTTTGAGGATTCCGATGAATGCTGCCGTGGTGTGATGCTCGCAGCACATGGTGGCACCTGATGGGTGGTCAGCGCCTGCCTGCTTTACTGCCCTTTCCCATCACCCTGTGCTCACCTGCCGCTGAGAGCGAGAGAGAGGGGAGACTAGCTTCTGTTCGTTACTCTTTATCCACTCTTCCTGTGGATGCCACAGAACATCCTGGCTTTAAAAAGAGGGACAGAAATGCTCCATTCCCCAACCAGGAATGTTGTGACCATTAATGAAATGGTTCCCATAGAGATGAGGAAAGAAAGTCACCAAGCGGTCATGCTCTGTTGGCTAAGCTGTTTCTGCTCTGAATTTCAACACATGGTGATTCTTCTGGTTCATGGTACAGCCATAGCATTTGTGAAGCCAAATCAGAGATGGCCACGGTGCTGCTTAGATCTAGGAGTGTGTGTATGGTGATGGCTCTGCTCCTCTCCCCACAGCTCTGCAGCAAGGCGCTGGAGGACGGCTGGACCAGGTAACTTATTTGGGTGAACTTGACTCTCCAGTTAGCGAGAGAGGCTGGTCGGTGGAGAGAGCCAGGATCCAAAGGTACCAAGGAGGCCAGGATTCGCCCGGGGCAGTCTGGTGTGTAAGGACACACCAGGGAAATTTCAGCTGAAGCTCTTTCTCCAAAGACGAGCTATGAGTCTAGTTAGAATCCTGGAACATCAGAGTTGAAAAAGATAATTGATTTCTAGCCCCGATCTAGAAATCTACTCTTTATTGTAGTAACAAGCGTTGATTCAGCTTCTATGTGAAAACCTCCAGAGGCAGCGAGCTTGTAGGGCGCTTGTGCATTGTTGGAAGGCTCTGAGTGTTAGAAGAGCTTCAATGTAGCAGACCCTTTGCTTCCCTGTAACTTCCAGCCACTGGTCGCAATAATTATCTTCGGAGTTCTTCTCCCAAGAGCCTGGCCCCCCTCTTCCCCAGGCCACCTCCTCTCCAGACCAAGCCTCTGCCTTCTCTTCTGTCCTTCTCCCTCGTGGTTATGGACCCCTGGGCATCCTGGGGTTTCCTTGGGGTAAACTATGGTGGGCAGTGGCCCCGAATCCCGAAGCTGTGCAGGACACAGGGACCATCACCTTTTGATCTGGTCACTGAGCCCATCCATGCGGCTCAAGGTGGACATTGTGCCTGTGAGCCGTCACCAGGCTCTCTGTGCGAGTCTGGCCACCCGCCTCCTGTCGCTCCAGGTGTGGTCTGTGGAGCAGCAGCACTAGCGTGCCCTGCTGCTCGCGGTAGATTTAGAAAACCATTTGTATAGGTTGCTTAATAAGTAAGGACCAAAAACAAGATCTCCCATCAACTTTAAAAAGCAAGTGCAGAATCTTGGGCCTCACCCCAGACCTGCTCCATCAGAACCTGCATTCTAACAAGATCCCTGGGTGATCTGCGTACCCACTGACCTGTGAGAGGCAGAGTTATGGTTGAATCCTCAGCTAAGTAAAGGGTTGGGGACTGAGAACTTGATGGAGGCAGCATGAAGCAGTGGAGAGGCTTGGGATGTGGTGGATTTGGAATCAACTTCACGCCTTTTCCCTTCATCTCCTGCAGTGCCTGCCTGCTGTGTGACAATGGGCAAATTGTTCAACCTCTCTGAACCTCATTTTCTCTCTATAAAATGGGAATCATAATATCTCATGGTTCTCCTCAAGGTTGCTGTCTCTGAGAAGGACCAGCACAGCCGGGATTGGTAGCAGGTACTCAGTAAGTGCTGGCACCTTCCCTCCCTCCATGTACCCAGGAAAGGCTGGAGCAGACACCGCTAGGAGTCAGAGAAGGCCGAGGAGAGATTCCTAGGCCCCTGAGCATGGGAAGCCCAGCATCCAGAAGCTAAGGCTTCCACCCAGGATAGAAAGGTCATCTTTAGTGTGTTTGGTGTTGAGCACAGGGGAGAGAACAGCACAGGCTGTGAGAGGGGCTTTTTTGTCAGCACAGAGGGTGGGTGTTGTGGAGAGGAGGACCTTGGGCCATCCTGGCTCCAAAGCGGCAGCCTGATGTCCGTGTGTAGGACAGAGAGGCTGGTGAGTGAGGGAGAGGATGCCAGCTCACCCACCAAGTCTGACTATGCCTTTTCCGTTCTTAACTCTTCTTCATGGCACAGCAAAAAACTCATTTAATGTTATTAAAGATCTAGCTGCTCTGTCCATTGCTGGACTTCAGGACAGCAGGTAATTTAGAGTTACTGCCCCGATACTGAGTAAAAAGATACACTTACAGGGTTATTTTTGAGTGGCTTGTCTGAAGATTGATTGGGAAAGGGAAGAGTTTACTAGAAAATGTGACCTGTGAATTATTGACAGAAACAGTCACTTCTGCAGAAAAGCCACGTGTCTTTGCCAAGTCAGGGGACAGATCTAAATTACGAGACCAAACTTATTTTATAGGTTTAAGGTAAAAGTTGGTGCTGATCTCCAGGATGACATCCGTAGATGCCGACTCATCAGAAACATGATCGGCCCTGAGAAGACGCTGGTAAGTAACCTCCCTGCCACTGAGAAGTAAGCAGCTGTGTGTGAGAAGCCTTGTCCAGGGCCAAAATACAACTTGTTTCAAGCAAGGATTAAAGAACACTGGGAATTTTAACACCGTATGTCAGAAGTACAGCTTTGAGCTCTTGGAGTAGGCGAATTGTTTAAAAAACCAAAAAACTGAGGGGGCTGATTGATAGTTTTTTATTCTACGGAACTAATTCAGTAAGATCAGGTTTAGGGATTGTTCCTTTGTGCTAGGACAGATGCACTTGAGCAAACAGGTCTCCCATTGGCGCCCCTGGTATGTCAATCATTCAACCCCCCCCTTCTTAAATCTGCCAACCCGCCTTCAGGTAGGTGGGTCTCAGGGAGCCATTGCTCAAGAAATGCTGGAACTTTTGCCGAGATAAATGTTAAGGATCAGTCATTCCTACATATTTTTATAAAACATTTCTTCCTATGTGTAAAATATTTTCATAAAATAGTCACAATAAGATGTTTTTATGTCTTTTTGGAGGCATGTTTCATATATTAAAATAGAAGTTTGAGTCCTGGACCTAAGATCAAAAGTCCCATTATTTATACATGAATTAATGCTACTTTCGTCTTGTGAGGTCATGCTCATCTAAATAATTTATGACAGGAATAGATTCTGGGCACACTATCCTCTGGTTCCCACAGAGTCCCACAAGGGACCTCTGACCACTCAGCACATTCTACTGAAGAATTCCATCTCTGTGTCTGGCTTCTCCAAGTGTGATGATATCAGGGATGGAGGGGCCCTTTCTTGTCTCTGCACACCCAGCACCTGGCTTCCTGGCAGTCTCACTGCACACAGAGGGCCCAGGCCTTAGAGTGAGAGGCCTGGATTTGAACTCACCATTTACTTATCATCCTTGAGCAAGTTACTTCTCTGCTTATGTTTTCTTGTCTGTAAGATGGGTTAATGTGAACTGCCTCATAGAGTTATTATAAATATTAAATGGAACAAAATCCATTAAATGCCTAGTGGAGTAGATGCCTAATTAATGGTAGAGTTTGGGTTATTTATTATTGTGCCAAACACATAGTAGGTAATAGCCAATAAGTGACTATTGAACAAACTCAGTATTAACTGTGCATGATTCAGAATGTGATAAAACAGTTCCTACAAATGATGAACCCTGCAAGACAAATGTACTTGGGTGGTTTCTAAATGTAGATCAGGCTGGAGCTCCAGGGCCAGCAAGCACTCCTGGACCTCACAGTGGCTCCCTGAGCAACTTGCATCTCCTCTGAGACAGTATCTGGAGCCAGAGTTCGTCTTGGTGGCTGCTCTCGGGCTCCCTTTGTTAGGGGTGTGTGCTGGGCCCCAGCAGTCAGGGGCACCAAGTGACAGTGTTTCCTCCCTGGGAGCCACAGCCTGCAGCAAGGTCAGCAGCGGGCACACCTCCCCACGAAGGGTCTCTCCCTCCTTTCAGATGATGGATGCCAACCAGCGCTGGGATGTGCCCGAGGCCATGGAGTGGGTGGCGAAGCTGGCGGAGTTCAAGCCCCTGTGGATTGAGGAGCCCACCTCCCCTGATGACATTCTGGGGCATGCCACCATTTCCAAGGTAAAAAACCTGCTGCTGCTGCTAGAGTGCTGGTCACAGATCCTAAGATTCCTGGGCTTATTCCCTTTCACAGTTCTATTTTAGAGAAAGTAAATTGCTACCAGTTGAAAGGCTACCAGCAATCCAAAGGTTAACAGACCTGATTCCCATACTTTATAAATACAGAAATCTGACTGATACTCAAATATTTTACTCACCCAGATTGAAACAAAGTGTAGATTCCTCTGGCTGATTCACAAGCAAATGTTTGCTTAGCTAATGTCAAGGTCAGGCCTCCCCACGAGAAGCCTGCCCATCCGTTTCCAGAGCCCTTTAACCAGGGCGCTTCCTGGGCAAACTCACCTGAATTTGGGCCAGCTTTCTCTCCCTTTCATATGTAAGAATATGTGAGAAATATCCTGTCTCTCAGGGAGTCTCCCATTAGCCGGGTTCACAGCACAGATCTATAAGCCAGAGCGCCAGGTGGGTCACTCATAAGGAGAAAGTGTAACTTCTGGGAGCCCTATATTTTTGCATCCTCTGACAGAGCGAGCTCCATGAGCAGCCCTATTTAAACCAAAGGCTGCCAGATGGGTGAGAAATCAGGAACTGGTTGTGGGATGGAACACGTGCTGGCGTCAGACAGAGATGGCCCAGCGCACCTCCCCCACCCGCTCTACCACTTTCTGCGGCTCCTTAAACTTCACACGGCTCGAGGGCAGGGCTGTTTCCTTCTTCAGCTCTAAATAGCTGAACAGCTCTAAATATTTTTAAACATTAGGAGTCTCAGTTCAAAAACAGGAAAATAACATCAGATTGCCTTATATTTTACAGGCACTGGTCCCCCTGGGAATTGGCGTTGCCACCGGAGAACAGGTAAGAGATGTCTCCTCAGGGTCAGCACACACTGGCCGCTGACTGGGGACACTGGCATACGCTAGGCTATATCACCTGTGTTGTTGTTCTGAGTTGGGAGATTTTCATCATCTTAGAAATTGGGTCACCTTAGACCACTTCATAGTGTGGAGTAAGACATATATATAGTCGAGTTTGCATGTTCTTCTACAATTCCTATGACTAAGGTCATTTATCTTTTTCAAAGTAGCTCATCGGAATTTACAAGGCAGCAATTTAAAGCTGCAGGGGCCTAATGTGCACCATGTGGTTTTAAGAAAGCCAGCTTCCAAACTGGGTAAACATGATTGCGTTCCCTTTTCGTGCTTATAAACGAAGCACAAGCGCCTGCCAAAGCCCACGGCAGGCGGCCCACGAGTAGAGCTGTGTGAGCGAACAGATTCTCGGCTCTCCCAGCAAAAGGAGCAGTGCCGCTCTGCCACGCTTCTGTTTTGTCGCCCGTGCCACCTGCTTATCGCCATCCCCTTGTTTCATCCTGATGCTGTATCTCCCACTTAGAGGTGGCGGTTATGCACTGATAGATGGCGAGTGGTGTGACTTTTCCATGACACACACGTGGTTCCGCCAGCAAATCTGTAACAAAGTGATCAGAAGGTCCCCGCCTGGCCTGTCAGGGCTCACCTCATGCCAAGTGAGAACAAAAATGAATACAGTCCGGGCTTCCAGGAGGCCACCAATGAGAGACTTGGAATGGGGGCAGTGCCAGGTATATAGATCCTGAAGGCTGAGGCTGACTCTTCTGTTGGTGTATTTTAATTCTATTTCCAGTGCCACAATAGAGTGATATTTAAGCAACTCCTACAGGCAAAAGCCCTGCAGTTTCTCCAGATCGACAGCTGCAGGCTGGGGAGTGTAAACGAGAACCTCTCAGTGCTGCTGATGGCCAAAAAGTTTGACAGTAAGGGCACCGCGGGGTCGCGGACCAAACACCATTTCCCTGCCTGGTTCCCTCTGGAGTTTCCCATTTTGACTTTTTTTTTGGCTTAATCAGGGAATCCTTGATGATTTTCATTCCTAAATATTAACGATTTAATCACCTGCAGGCAACAAGAAAAGCCACAGGTTCTCCTTCACTTCTCCCTCGCTGCCCTACTTAGCACTCAGTGGAAATCTGTCTTCACTTTTAGTTCCTGTGTGCCCGCATGCTGGTGGAGTTGGCCTCTGTGAACTGGTGCAGCACCTGATTATATTTGACTTCATATCAGTCTCTGCAAGCCTCAAAGACAGGTCAGTGATGTGGCATTAACTTCAGTACTGTGTCTCAATCCAGGCCAGACCCCTGGCCACTGGCACATCCCATAACTCAAAGGCAGTTTGAGACCCACTACTGAATAGTCTTTTTTCTTCTAGAGGGTGGTTTCCTGGTAGCTGACTTACTGTTTTCTAGGTACATAAGGGGGATGGGGAGAGTCTGCAACCAAATGGAAACCAGAAACAGCTCCTGTTTCTGACTTTCTAAAGCCCCGCTTTCATATGTATACTCTCTGCTTCTGTCCAATTTCTTCCCAACACTGGAGTCTTCAGGATCTGGCTGCATCTTTTAGTTCCATCTTATTTCTCAACATGTGCCAGGTGAGCTTTAAATTAGGACAGTCTCCTTACAGTCACCTGCAGACATGCAACTTTATTATGCCTTTCTCTTCTCCAAGACTTAAATGCGATGGTGCAGAAAGATCACTAGGAGTATACAGTGAAAGCATGAGGACATGCACGGGAAAGGTGAACATCAAGTTCAGGACTGAGAAGTGGGACCTGTGAGGGTCTATGGGGACTTCAACTATAAAGTAATGGTTCTTTCTGCAGCTGGGTATTTAAACCTGAGCTATTTTAAACTAGACAAACGAACACTCCTAACCAACCTTGACAGGTCCTGCAAAGTTCTGAGGAATACAAAAGAGGGTCAGCTCTGACCCACTGGGCACTATGCCCGCCTATGAGTGGGTGAGAACCTTATGCCACCCCCTGAAAGCAGACCTCACTGCTTGGGAATGCCACCATGCAGGAGGGACAGCCACCAGACACAGATGCCATGTGCTGTCACCTGCTTTGTAACCCTGTGTGTGGAGCACTGCTTCTATTCATTCTTCAAAGCCCACTGTCCTCTCCCAAGGGGCCGGTTCTTCATCTGTAGCCTGTTCTAGATTATACACAGTACATATTATAGTCAACAACTTGGTATCTACAGCCATTGAAACCACAAGGCCCTCTCTTACCAGTTCCTTTGTGTCCCCAGCACTGGACACACGGCCTGCTCATCTCAGCTGTTCATTAACCAATGGCTGAAGTAAGGCAGTAGAGTTAGGTCACTTGCCCCAAGTCACAAAACTAGACAGTGGCTGACACCAAATTTGAACAGATTGGTCTGATCCTGAAACCTGTGCTCTTCTAAGTCATTCGTGTAGCTGGAAGGGACCTCATTTGGTGACTTTAATCTGTTCACCTTTTGGCTAGAGGCACCCAAATAATCCCAGATACGTCTAAGTCTAAATTGATGCCTTTTGGTTCACAAAACCTTAAGTTAAAAGATACTTCACAGTTCATTTCATCCAATCCCCCATACTGCTTTACCTTAGAGAAGAACCTCAAGTCCAGAGGCTGAGGGACTTACATAGAAAACATGGTATCAGCCAAGCCTTGGCAGAGTCCATCCTTTCTTAGTGGTGCTCGCCCCTTTGCCCTAACAGCACCACATGAACTACCTAACTGAAGGCATTTTTACCCCAACCCGATTCCTTCCTCCCAGGATGTGTGAATACGTCGACCACCTGCACGAGCACTTCAAGTACCCCGTGATAATCAAGAAGGCTTCCTACATGCCTCCTAAGGTGAGTTTGGCCAGGGAGGCCCCACCCCCACCCCCGAGGAGGCACTGCCAGCCCTGCCCTACTCTTCTCAGGAGCTAGACCCCAGAGCACAAAGCTTTGTCTCCTTCAAGTCTGTTTTCAATATCTAGAAACATATGGCTCTTTAGTCAAATTCCCCAGGCCTGAAGGTCAGGATGCCCCTGACAAGGCTTCTCTCACGCCAGCCTTTCCTCACCAGCTGGACCTGAAAACATGCACTCCTTGGGTCCTTCCTGCCCCAGACAAAACAAAACTAAAAAAAAAAAGCCCCGGCACCATCTAGCAAGTTAGTGAAAGGTTTTGACTGCAGTTGTGTTATCTGCGCCATTTATCCGTCTGTTCAAGAGATCGGGGCTCATTTTCACCAACAGAGGTTGAACTATCAAAGGAAGTGTGAATAGTTCACTAATCCTGAGAAGCAGCCAATAAAGTACGTCCCTCTCCCCCATTTCAAACAACCTGCAAACTTATTTTTAAAACATTAATTCAGTTGCCTCTGACTTAGATTTAAAAGCATTTCTAGGAACAGCAGAAATAAGTAAAATAAATGACTTTTGTTCTAGGTGGTTATTAACATGATTCCATTTTTTGTCTTTGATAGGATGCTGGTTATTCAACAGAAATGAAGGAGGAATCTGTAAAGAAACACCAGTATCCAGATGGCGAAGTTTGGGAGAAGCTCCTTGCTGCTCAAGGGAATTAGAGCTGAATGCTTAACAGCTTTTGCTTTAAGTGAAAAGGCTTAAAAAAATTCATCCTACCAATCAGAACAAGTTCAGCTGAAAGTCATACTAACCTCAGGCATCAGCTTAGTCATCATTACTTGATTCTTTCAGCCAAAAACTTTCTCCTATGTAATCTTTAAACAAAAGTAGATCCAACTGTCTCAAAGTCCAGGAAGATGTGAAAATTTCTATCAAGTGCTGGTACCTAGACATTAAACTTTGAAAATAAGCAGCATGTTGGAATAATTCCTTAATCTTTTTAAAAACACACTTGTCATAAATTAGCATAATAAAACAGTCGTGCAGCACTATGGGGTATCTGATATGCAGCAAAGGTAAAAACATTCACTGATCAGCCCTGAGGTGGTTTAGCATCTTTCTCTTGCTCAGTCTAAGCACGTTATTAGAGAATTCATGCTGAAGCTAATGAGGGTAAAGGGATATTTCATAGACTATTTTTATAACCCTTAAAGCCTTTATCCCAAATAATCATTGTATTTTAATGATAAAATGCAGCTAGAATTAGATGAATCATAGAAAAATAGGGTGAAATATAGCTTAGTCAGCATTTCTAAAATATACCTTACCCATCTAAGCAGCATCCAAAAGAGAACACAGCACAGGTATGTTTGTTTAGGAGGGTTCAGTTAAATCTGTTTTAGGCAGGAACTGAGCAGATAAATGGCAACATGGAATTAAAAAACAAAACATGAATGCAGAACATTACAGCAAGATATAAAACAAATATAACTTTTATATGTTCATAACCACACTAGGCATTATGACTGATGGTGTTATCCAGCTTGCTCCAATTTGGGCAGTAGTTATACATAATTCTTGAAATTCACTGACCATTTTCATAAAAACAAAGTTTGAATTAAGAGTATATATATTTTCTCTTTCCTGTCTGTATTCACAATCTCTACATTTACATACATCCTCAGTGAGTTACCCTAACTCCAGGTCTTTTATTACTAAGAGAACCAGCACAGTTCTATTTGCCAGTGGCAACATCCTTAAAAGTTAATAATAACTGATAGATCACCAACAGGTTTTGACCTAGTTCCTTCTCCTTTAGAGCAAAATGAACTTTCACCTAGGTGTAAATATCCTTCAAACAACTCCTTCCAAAGCACTCTAAACAGCCATTTCCATTTTAATGGTCGGGTGAGGATTGTAGCCTTCAATCTGAAAGTCTTCAGCCTTGAAGTCATCAATTTTCTCAACTTTTCGAAGGATTTTGAGCTTGGGGAAAGCCCTTGGTTCTCGCTGGAGCTAAAAACACATAAGGCCATTATTTTGCCAGATCCATACAACCTGCTTTAATTTTGCTCCCTGTGTCCCTTCATGAAACAAATAACAGTATTTTACCAATAAAGTATCAATATTTTTCAGGGGTGGAATACTACAGATACCTTGTCCCTGGTTATTCAATGCTGCTGACCAATTCTCTCGCCCACATGGAGAGTGAAGGGTGTTCAGTAGAATCACATGGTGTCAGGAGCCTTGGTGGCTCACCAGGTTTAAGTTCTTATAATCGACTGCTCTTGGTAAATTTGTTAAAGACAGGGCCTAGTCTTCTACTTTAATAAAAAGTAGCTACAGAATGGTTACTTGAGTCCCTTGAACCCTAGCCCAACTGTCCCTGGCAGAAAGGGCAAAGAAGATGACACGTGTTGACAACAGAAAGGGATGCAAGCCAGGACTCCTGGGATGAACAGACAGCAGCAATGAGGACATGGACACAGGTCACGACCACACATAGCATTCCGTCCAGCATGACTGGAGCAGACTGCCAGAGAGGAGCATTTGGATGAGCCCTGGGTCACCCTCTAATCACAGCAGCCAAGCTCCTCAAAGACTTGCCAAACCCAGACCTAATCCAGAAGGGGCTAAAGGTTTGAATTTTTTTCCTTGAGGTTCATTAAGCACACTCATATTTTTATTGCCATCTTAAATCATCCTTTGTTGGAAATACATAAGACATGACACCATAAAACACGTAGAAGAGAACATAGGTAAAATATTCTGACATAAATTGCATCAATGTTCTTAGGTCAGTCTCCCAAAGCAATGGAAATAAAAACAAAAATAAACAAATGGGACCTAAACTAACTACAAACTTTTGCATAGCAAAGGAAACCATAAACAACACCAAAAGACATTTCTCCACAGAAGAAACACAGATAGCCAATAGGCACATGAAAAGATGCTCAATATTGCTGATTATTACAGAAATGCAAATCAAAACTAAAATGAAGTACTATCTCACACCAGTTAGAATGGCCATCATTAAAAAGTCTACGGGCTTCCCTGGTGGCGCAGTGGTTGAGAGTCCACCTGCCGATGCAGGGGACACGGGTTCGTGCCTCGGTCTGGGAGGATCCCACGTGCCGCAGAGCGGCTGGGCCCGTGGGCCATGGCCGCTGAGCCTGCGCGTCCAGAGCCTGTGCTCCACAGCGGGAGAGGCCACAACAGTGAGAGGCCCGCAAACCACAAAAAAAATTAATTTTTAAAAAGTCTACAAATAAATGCTGGAGAGGGTGTGGAGAAAAGGGAAACCTCCTACACTGTTGGTGGGAATGTAAGTTGGTGCAGCCACTGTGGAAAATATGGAGGTTCCTCAGAAAATGGAAAATAATATTACCATATAATCCAGCAATCCCACTCCTGGGCATATATCCAGACAAAACTGTAATTCAAGGATACATGCACCTCTATGTTCACAGCAGCACTATTCACAATAGCCAAGACATGGAAACAAGCTAAATGTCGGACAGATGAATGGATAAAGAAGATGTGATACATCTATACATACAATGGACTACTACTCAGCCATAAAAAAGAATGAAATAATGCCACTTGCAGCAACATGGATGCAACTGGAGATTATCATACTAAGTGAAGTCAGAAAGGGAAAGGCAAATACCATGAGATATCACTCATGTGAAATCTAAAATATGACAGAAATGAACCTATCTATGAAACAGAAACACGAACAGAGAGAATAGACTGGTGGTTGCCAAGGTGGGGAAGGGGTGGGAGTTCAGGATTAACAGATGCAAACTAGTGTATATAAATGGATAAACAAGGTCCTACTGTATAGTACAGAGAAGTATATTCAATATCCTGTGAAACCATAATGGAAAAGAATATGAAAAAAATGTATATACATGTATAACTGAGTTTGCTGTACAACAGTAATTAATACAACACTGTAAATCAACTATACTTCAATTAAAAAAACAACAACAAAAAACATCCCCAAAACAAATCCTTTGTTGGCTGCTGTAAATTATGGAAGTGAACACAGACTTTTCAAAGTTCAGACCTAAATACTGTATGTTAGCATAAAACTAAGGGAAAATATTTGCATTTAAACACTCTTCCAAGTAAAAGAATGAATTAAAATGCCACCTCTGGGAAGGTCCTAAACCTTCTGGTCCAAAGATGGCTCCTCCTCTGGTACTGGTACCTCTGGCACTGGTACCTCCGGTACTGGTACCTCCTGGTACTGGTACTTAATACCTCACAGCACGTGAGTGTCTGTGGCCTCCTCCTCTGGTACTGGTACCTCCTGGTACTGGTACTTAATACCTCACAGCACGTGTCATGTAAAGTGTCTGTGGCCATTGAGGCCTGTCTGCCTTGTCCCTGCCTGCCCACCACCACCCGCAAACCTGGAAGCAGGTCCTCTTATCTCTGTCAGAGCACTGAGGAGAACACTTATTACAGGAGGGATGTTTTCCATATCGACCTTTTATCAAGAGAAGGTACCAAACCCCAAAGTGTGACAGATACATTTCTTACCTGAATTTTCAGCGGCTCAATGTGATTCAGGTAAATGTGTGCATCTCCCAAAGTGTGTACAAAGTCACCTGGCTAAACCCCATGGGAGAAAGCAGAACAGTAAATGCTTTAGTTTGAATTCCTTTAAAACACATCATGTAAAAACACATGATACAGAGTATGCAGACATCCCAAAGCTTTTCACAAGGAATTTAACCAGCGTCAATTTTGAGAAAAGTTGATTCATCAAAGTTATAATAAATAACCTATACGATCCCGTTAGTTTATACAGAGCAAAAGGATGGGAAAGCTCCAAGGAGGTTACAGAGTAAGCCAGTTCCTCATTTCCATCTATCATATTTAAAGACTAATTGGAGACGAAATTCTCTGCAATTAGTTCTTCCACGTTACAGGATCTAAGAGCTCAGTGCTTGGGACTTCCCTGGTGGCACAATGGTTAAGAATCTGCCTGCCGATGCAGGGGACACAGGTTTGAGCCCTGGCCTGGGAAGATCCCACATGCTACGGAGCAACTAAGCCCGTATGCCACAACTACTGAGCCTGCGCTCTAGAGGCCGTGAGCCACAACTACTGAGCCCACGTGCCACAACTACTGAAGCCCATGCGCCTAGAGCCCACGCTCCACAAAAGAGAAGCCACCACAATGAGAAGCCCACGCACCGCAACAAAGAGTAGTCCCCGCTCGCCACAACTAGAGAAAGCCCAGGCACAGCAACGCAGACCCAATGCAGCCAAAAATAAATTAAAAAAAAAAATCATTAAAAATAAGAGCTCAGTGCTTTAGGCTGGCAACAGCCGTTCCTCCCTGAGAGGAGCCCACCTTCAGGCCCGTGATGTGTGCGATCATGTAGGTGAGCAGGGCGTAGCTGGCGATGTTGAAGGGCACACCCAGGCCCATGTCTCCTGACCTCTGGTACAGCTGGCAGGACAGCTCACCGTTCACTACGTAGAACTGGCAAAGGGCATGGCACGGGGGTAGGGCCATGAGAGGGAGATCTGAGGAGATGGCAGAGGAAAGTCAGGAGGGGCAGTGGTTTTAAAGAACACAGCTCTAGGCAAAGCGAAACAGAACCAACTCATACAGCGGAGATGGTGAGAAAGAGCCACTGGGCCAGCGACCCCCGTGACCCTCACAGACCGTTCCAACCCCAGGGATGGCATACGGTCGACAACAGAGACCTGTCCATCAACGTGAGACTTCTGTGGATGCATGCTGACAACTGAAGCCATGCTCTTCTACCCGAGCTGAAATGAATTACTTGTGCTACCACCATGGCACCAAACCACAAGTATAGGAGGAATGAATTCATTTGCAGGGGCCACAGGATATTGGCCACTCAGGCACACCTTCCCGTATTCAAAATCTCTATCATAAATGCAAATATTCCACTCTGGGTATTTAGTACACCTTGGTAGAATTTAGTTTTACAATATAATTGTTTAAAATGTTCATAATAGTGAGGGGGAGGTGATCTGAAATTCCATCTGCCTCAATTTAAAATGTTAAAATTTTCATGTGTATTTTTATAGGCAATTTAAAGCCCATAAAATACAAATTTCATCTGGGCCCAACCTCACCCTCTGAAGGTGAAAATGGGACCACGTGCGACATGGCCAGGGTCACAGGGGCAGCCGGGCAGCCTCTGCAGGAGGTACAGTTAAGACATGGCAGGGTGACTGGGATGCAATCAACCTTTTGGATTCCAAGCACACAGGATGATTCTTCTGTCGTCAGGGTTGGTTTTGATTGTGTCAATCACTTTTTGCAGTTGATCTACTCCTTGATCTGAATAATCTGCAGAATTGGCAAAAAGAACACGTCACACGTGAATCACAGCATCCCATGAGAGGGTCTCGGAGGTCATCGACCACACTGTCCTCCCACGGCCTCCCCTGGCGCACAGTTACACGACAGCCAACGAACAATACAAATGTCTTATATTTTGTCGGGTTATATTGAGTCTTGGCTCCTAGGTCTGTCCTCTGGAACCATAACAATGTCTATTTCTTACCTACTTAAGAGTCCTTTAAATACTTGGCCGTGGTGCCCCTCCTCCCCCTTCTCCTATCACTAACCTTCTTCAGCCTCAACAATCTGTTTCTTCCAGTGGTCCCCACAGGACGTAGTCTCTATACCATCAACCAATCTTGTCACGCTCCACTGCCAGGCACAGGGCTGGATCTTCACTAATTTACCCTACAATACACGGTCCAACTAACAGAGGATGAGAATTCCTTTTTGTCATCTAGACACTATCCTTCCAACACTCCCACCTAAAATTACAATTTAACAGCCCAATACCTACTGACTGTAAATATCAGGAAACCTCTAATTATTATACCACCTTATACTTTTGTCCCATTTCTGGTCTCTGGACTTTTAAGTCCCTGCCTCCTTCTGAAATGAACTGGAAGCCGAGATGTGCAGAGTTTCACATCCCTCTGGTTAAACTTCCACTTATTGGAGTCAGACTATGCTCAAGTCCAGTAGTTCTAAATTTGGGGAAGAAAGTCCTATCACCATCACAGTTCCAGAAAAGTAACATCAAAGATTTAAAAAAAGATGAACTGTGAAGGAACAGTTCTGTATCTTGATTGTGGTGGTGGTTACATAAATCTATAGGTGCTAAAATTGCACACAAATCTATAAAGCTGGAGAAATCTGGTAAGTGCTGTGGGTTTTACAAATGTTAATTTATGTGAGAGGTTACATTTTCTTGGGCAATTTCCTGTGAACCTATAATTATTTCAGGGTAAAAATTAAAAACAAAACAAAACAAAAACTCTTGTACTGAAATCCAACAGCTAAGCGTTCATACAACTCTAAACTAAGGCCATAATTTCATCAGGTTCCTCAAGGAAGAATAAATAATTGAACATGAGGCAGGATTTAAGGCACAATTAAGCCAGGGGTGTAGCCTCACATCCTGAGGATGTCCTAGGACGGGGGCTACATTCTAACAACAGAAAGACCACTCACCTGCAGAGAAACCGGCCCACAGAGCATTTTTTTTGGTGTGTGGCAAAATTTATATAACATTAAGTTGACCATTTTAACCATTTCAAGGTGTGCAGTCGGTGGCGTTAAGTACATTCCCAATGTTGTGCAACCATCACCACTACCCATTCTAAATCTTCTTCATTTTCCTAAACTGAAATTCTGTACCCATTAAACAACTCCCCATCCACTTTTGGTCTCTGTGAATTTGCCTATTTCAGGTTGGCATAGCATTTTGAACTTACCAAAGTTGCCACCATTCCAAAGACTTAGCCATTTATTGAAAAACCCAACATCAGGCCCAAATCCCTCCAGCTGGCTAGAGCTGAGGTGTGACTGTCCCCTTTAGATGGCACAGGCCTTCCAGGTAACTGGTTTTTGCCCAGCCAGCAAACTGTTACTTCCTGTGTGTATGCACATGCACGGCGTGCCCGCACACACACACCCACCCCGAGGTAGGCATTTGCTTTTGCAACTCCTGACCTAGGGATGGGGGGACAGGAAGGGTCAAAGGACCTGGACTGGATTCTGTGACAGTCAGCAAGTGGAGCCACTAAGTGACAGAGGGTGGGCGCCCAGGGGTGAGATGTTTCACCTTCCTCCATCTCACCAGGACGGGGAAGAGAGGGTGACCAGAGACCGGTCCCCAGCACCACTACAGTGTGCTGGGCAGCTCAGTCTTTAAAAGGGAAGATCAAGGCCGCCACAGGGCAATCCCTGACACTCTTGTCCCCCAGATGAACTTCCAACCCTACACCCAACACACTGACCAACCACCAACCGGGTCACTATCTGCTGATGAACAAGGTATGGAAGGTGCTAAGACCCAGCAAGTGCTAACCACCCTGCTATGATCTGACCTGATCCTCCACCTGAATCTGAAGCGCCCCTCACAAGGTCCAAGTTATACATCCACTTCCCCATCTCCGGTTTCCTATCCCCCAGGCTTCACTTGCAACAATGGAACAAACTCAGGCTGTGAGAGGCACTCAGGAAATCTGAGGCCCCACTCTGTCTCCTCACCTGAATCCATCTCTTTGTATTCAGCCCCAAAATGCCTCCACTGAAAGCCATAAACTGGGCCTAAATCCCCTTCTGCTCTGGTGGAGAATCCCAGGCTGTCCAAGAAGTCTCGGGACCCATTTGCATCCCAGATTTTCACTCCCTTGGAAGACAGCTCCTTAGCGTTTGTGGATCCCTGGAAGAGATGGGAGAGAGCAGCATCCAGTGAATTCTGTGCCATCAGTCGATCCCCCAAAAGCCTCCCCCTAAGTGGGCCTGTGCTGACAAACAGGGGACAGCACCTGACACATCCCATCATTAAGCAGGCTGGTCCCAGTCCAAACTTTCTGAGGGCCCCCAGGATGGTCCAATCCTTCTTTGCAATCACGATCTCCAATCTTTTTTCCTATTCCCCTCAACTAAAATTCGAAACACCTCCAAGTCCTTTAACTACTTCCATCTCATCTAACAGTTTTGTGTTTCTTAACTAAATGTGTTCTGTGTCTAAGTGTGATACCCCAGGATGAATCTAATGCCTCATGTGCAATCTGTTTGGTGTATCTTAGACCTGGTATATCAGATATTTCCGCTGATTGGCCTAATCAGTCTTAGCTTTTCTGGCAAATATGTCAGTCATACATCTTACAAGTGCCACTATCAAGTCATGTTTACCCCCAACCTATATTCGCAAAGTTAAGGTGTGGGTTTTGGGGGGTTATTATTTTTTTTTTTTTTGGTGCCAAGTACAAGCTTTATTTTCCTCATGTATTTTACCTCATTAGATTTGGCCCATGTCATCCTAGCCTTTATCCTGATGGTGCATCCAGGTCAAGGACAGACCCCACCAGCCTCTGGGTATGATACGCTGTAAGGTTCCAAGCAAGGCTATGAGGCCACACACACCTGGGCCCCATGCCTCTCTTCCTCCCTTCTCTGACCACCTTCTGTCCCCTCTAGCCTCACCATCTGCACCCAAAAAAGAGCACAGCAGTAGTAACCACCACCCATATTACTGTGAGTAGAAAATACAAGCAAAACGCTTGGCACTCGACCCAATATTAACTATTGCACAGACCATACATCTCCATATTGCCCAAAGATCCCAGCTGAAGTGCAGGTAAGCTCTGACTGCCGTATTTTTTTTTTTTTTTTTTTTTGCACCACACAGCACGTGGAACTTCCTCGACCAAGGGTCAAACCCGTGCCCCCTGCAGTGGAAGCACGGAGTCTTAACCACTGGACTGCCAGGGAAATCCCTAACTCCTGTATTTTTGAGTCACCCATGGAGTGATGATCAGAGGTTGAGTCTGATGTGTTCCTGACAAGGATTTATTAGAATCCTGCACTCAAGCTTTAAGATAAAACAAGCGAATACATTTTATTTCTGAGCATCTCAGTTCCTCCCTTTCTGTCACTGAGTTTGTACTAATTTTTTTCACTTCCAACAACTCATTTCTCAACCCTTCGCATGTGGCTTCAAAAGTCTCCCTTCCCATCTATTCAGACTGGGCTCTAGCTGCTTTACAAATGTCCTCTTCTGAGATTTGCGCTGATGTATTTGGAAGTAGAAGTTCGCTGTCAGTTGAGATAGGCCAATGCAGAAGAAAATACCCCGAGAATACAGAACTAAGGGAGACTGGATTGAATCCAAATCTAAACCTTTTCTAAAAGGTGTTAAGAGGTCTTGGGCCTGCTTTGGCCCAAGACAATACAAGCCACATAAGTGCCCTGTAGAAGGGATCCCAACCTCTAGCCCAGCCCAGAACAGAGCCCATTTCCTCAGGTACCCTGTGACCAGCACTGGCCAGAATATCACTGGTCTGAACCAGATGGAGCGAGGGGAAGCCCAGGTGTGGCTGCTGCCATCACGGCACTCTAGCTTGTTACTCAAGAGACCCTTCCAGCTTATCCCAACACGAGAGCACAGTTGGGATCTATATTCAGTGATCACTCATGCTGAGTGCCTACTGTGTGGCAGGCTGTGTCTCAGGGGATGCAACAGTGGACAAGAGAAATTCTCTGCCCTCATGGAGCTTCTAACACTTTTCTAAATTTAAAAAAAAAAAAAATTTTTTTATTGATTTATTTTATTTCATTGATTGTCTGCCTTCACCCTTGAAGGGGGTAAAGGGGGAGGGCAGACCTTATACATAAGGTATTTCTCTGTAGAGAAAACAAAGGAGGGGTGGGAGGAGAGGGTGGGGAGGTAATCACAGTTTTAGATCCGAGGCAGGGAAAGCTCACTGAACAGAGACTTCAGGGTGAGGGAGCGAGTCATGCTACATGGAGCAGAAGGTTCCAGGGAGCAGGACCAGCGGGTGCCTGGGCCCTAGGTGGGAATGTCCTGGTGTGCTCGAAGATTAGCAAGGAGGCCAGGATGGGAGGGGCAGAGTGAGCGGGACTCTCGCGGAGGCCAGAGCTGAGACAGGATGGTAAGGACCTTGGCTCCTACTAAGTGAAATTGGAGCCATTAAGGGCTTTAGGCCGAGGAGTGACATGGTGTGACTTTTAAAAGGATCTAGCTGATGCTGTACTGAGAACAGATTATTGATTTCCAATAGCAGCAATTTCTTTACCTTGATAAACCACAGCAACTCCTCCAAAACACCCTTCCAGAAAACACGTTTGGTTGTCAGCAGAGGAAATTCATCTGGAAAACAAAGTTTATTGTATAATTTCAAGATGGGAAAACAGAACATGCCATCCAACTTTCTCTGTAAAAGCAAACTGCTCCAGGACACAAGGTCCTGGAGTGACCACAGAGCAGCTGGAAAACTGCAACCTCTGCTACGTGGGCACCCCCGGATCAGAGTGGAGCTCCCAAGGCTGCAGCCCCAAGTCAGTGACACAATTCAGACCGAGACCACCCTCCTGTGCCCCTTGACCACCAGACACAGGAATTCCACACAGTGATTTGGGGCAGGGAACAGGCAGGGATGCACATGTACACAGGGAAAGAGCTACCACCCACTACCTGGTTAGCGTGAACCCTTCATCACAGAGGTGCGAAGACAACACATAGAATGTGACCTAGGACAAACCCTGAAGGCTCCTATTCCATGATTATCCTGCCAGGGATAACTTGCTCAAGACCACGGGATAGTAGATACTGCCCTGGCCCAAAATGAATAGTTTCTAGATAGTCGCAAAGAAAATTAACCTCTGTTCTTTTAAGTGTAATAAAAATAGTTAACTGTTTAAACACTTGATATGCATGATCCTATTTGATCCTCAAAACAGCCTTCCTTGAGGCTCCATTATGACCTCCCTTTTTACAGACACCAGGAGGTAATACGTAAGTTTGCGTCAAGCAATAGAGAAAACAGTAAAAGCTTCTCTCTAAATTTGGTACCTATTCAGTCATTATCACTTGTACAGGTGCTACTCATGTAACAAGAACAGATTCTTTCAAGCACCTGCTTCCCTCCATTTTGAGGATGATTTCCTTCATTTTGAGCACATGGGGACGCTGAAGATGGGAGAAGTTAAGCCACTTGCCAAAGGTCTAAGCAGAGGGGCGGGGGTAGAAACGAGGTCTGTGGCTCCCCGGACGCCACTGCGCTGGAGCTGCAGGAAGGTGGATCCCTCTGCTCAGACAAAACTCCCTAGGCTGTCCAAGCCACATCGGCCACTGCAGCCCCGTATTTTCCAGTCTCTCCAATGGGTGGGCGGCGGAGGGTTTCTCCCCTGACCTGGGTCAATCTGCTTCACCAACAGTTGGTCTCCCCACTCACAACCGCCCTCCACGCCTGTTTCAACTTTCGTCCGGTGCCGACCCCCACCCCGCCCCTCTGTCCCCTGAAAGCCTGACCCTAACAGCCCCCTAGACACACTTCTTCCCAGGAGCCACCCTGTTTTAAAGACAAAGACAAATAAATATGAACTCCTACTCGGACTCTGCGTTCCTGTTTCAAGGTTTAAGAGGAAAGCTGGTTCGCGGGTCCAGATGGCAAAACTGTAGTGAACCACAAGTTCCCGCCCCTGCTTTTCGGCTCGCTCCTCCCAACGCGGCCTCGCCCACGTCATCTTCGCTCCAATTTTTTAAAACTTTGCAAGGCGGAACAGCAGACGCGGAGGGAAGAGGAGGGGCAGAAAAGGGGCCCTCCAGCCAAGGCCCCGGTCAAGCCCGAGCAGATCCTCTCCCACCCTCTAATCTGGGGCAAACGCTGCAGGATCGCGCCCGCTTTGGGGAGACAGCATAACTGCGTGATTAAGAGCCAGAGGACCCGGTTTTACCTCCCAGCTCTGTCCCTCCAGTCCGTGTGACCCTACGCAAGTCATCTCTCTAATCCGAGCCTCCCTTTCGGCGTCTGCAAAGTGGGGCCAAGGCCGCTTCCCCTCCTCGCGGGGTTGAGGTTGAATAAACGCCCGCCGCGGGGCCCGGCCTGTCCGGAACGCTCTCTCCACCGCAGCTCCGTGCACACCCGGCGCGCCCGCCCTCCCACCCCCGTGGCGCGTCAGCCTCACCTCTCAGGCTGTAGCGCGCCTGCATGCCGAACACCGACAGGGTGCCGGTGCCCGTGCGGTCATCCTTCCGAAAGCCGCAGCGGAGGATGTGCTCGATCTGCCCCAAGTACTGCAGCTCCCCGTGCGGCGGCGGCGGCGGCCGCGACTCGGCGCCCTGCTCCTGCGCGGCAGGCGGCGACATCGGGCGCGGAAGCTCTGAGCCGGCGGCGGGCATGGCGCGGCAGCGGGCGAGGCGACCCACCGCTTTCAACGGTCCTCTTTTCCCGCCACCGCTCATGAGACTCCGCCTCTTCCTGTGACGTCGGCCCCGCCCCGACCCCCTCGGGCCCCGCCCCTCGCGTCCCCTGGGCGCGCTGGGCCGCCAGCTGGGACCGCGCGCTTTCCCGAATCACGTAACCTTTATGGCATTTTAAAAGTCAAGAACCTTTGGCCTAGAAGGAAATCCTAAAGCTGTATCTTGGTGCGTTGCCTGAGACAGGCCGCCCTCGTTGGAAAGATTCAGGGTCGACCGCACCTTTCGGTGATCAAGGGGACCCTGAAACAATTTACACGTGTTCGCGCAATCGAAAAACAAACAAAACCCTGTTATCTGAGGTGTTTCCTACAACTGAGGGAGGCTGCTGCAAGTGATTTGCATTTCCATTTTCCCCCATCCTCACTCAAGGCCGGCAGCTGGAGCAAATAGAATAAGGCAGCTTTTTTACTTGATTAATAACAGCCAGCCGTTTTCAGTTTTGAATACCAAATTTTTCAGTTTTAGCGTAACGTTTATAATATAAACACTGGTGGGTAGAAAATATTTGATAATGAGTTTAAAAGGTACTAATACATGTACATGCAACAGCAGTCTTTTGAATCACCTGTTTATTGAGCACATAGTAGATGCTCAATAAATTTCTTGATGTCGCTGTGTCTAGGGTTACCAAGGAGATGTGGGCTCTCTCTGAAACATACTAAACACAATTTCTTTCCATTCAATAAAGTCGATGGTTTTTCCTTTTTCTCCCCTCTCCTCCCCCCATCTCAACTTTATTGCCTGTGGAAGATTCTCGAATCTTTCTGCTAAAGGGCACTTCTCAAACTCAAGGTTAAAATTTTTGTAACAGGAAAACATTCTGGGAGGAGATAAATATCTTTCACCTGCAGCTCTGCCTAATCTGCTCGGCAAAAACAATGTTGTGTTTTTGTGTTTTCTTTTGGGTGGAATGTTCTTGCTCTTTGGTTGTATGAGTGCTCACAAAGGGTAAACTGAAATGCACTGGATAGCAGATGTTTTAGATATATTTAATCTATTAAACCTATCTAATCCGTCACCTGCTAGGCTGGCCTTTCCCAGGTCAACTAGATTCATCCTTCCCCTCCCCCAGCACCTTCCTCATCCCACCCCCCACGCCCACACCAGTGTAATGATAGTATTAAAAAGTCACCTGTATCTGCTTTGGGGATGATGGCCGTCCTGTGTTGCGCTGTACTGCTTGGATGGATGGGGTGGACGTGGTGGCTGTCTCCAGACGCGGCGGGCTTTTTTTCTGATGGTCATTTGGGCAGAGACTGCTCTGTGGGAAACCTGAACTCAGAAAACAGGCTTTAGACAGGGATGGGGACTCATGTTGTCTGCCTTAGCTTGAGAGCGCCCCTGGGTGTGAGAAGCTCAAATGCGATGTGGAGGTGCAGTCTTCGCTGCGAGGGATCGTCCCACACATTAATTACCGCAGGGCTGTAGGTGCCTGTGCAAGGCCAACTAAATGCAGATAGATATTCCCCCAATCCCACGGCGAGCAAAAGTGTCTCCACACATTTCCAACCATGTGCCTGGTCCCAGGCTGAAAATCTCCCAGATTACCTAGTTGCAGTTACTCTCTGTGTTTATTTCCCTTTTGTTATTTTGAGCTGAGTTTAATTGTTCCAATTGAATATCACTTGTACCACAGGGTTAATCTTGGGACACAAGTGTAGACTCCTCCACCTGTGTGGAGACTCCTCTTCCATTGTAGTACTTGGAGGACCTTGGTTTGATGATAATGGAGAGAGAACGGTTTCCTTCCCGGTTGCTGCTCTATAAACAAATGATCCTCTCAGACAAGCTTATTATTCATTCATTCATCCAACAGCGTTTACATCATAGTGCCTACCACAAGTCACCAAGGAGCAAGATAGACAAGGTCACTCTCACAGAACTGACACTCTAGCCTAGAGGAGCAATTTCTAAATCTGAGAACAAGACATCTGCAGAGAGCGACAAGTGCTATGATGATTACATAACTGGGTTCAGAGAGAGCACTTTAGATCCCACCATCAGGTGAGGCCTCCCTGAGGAGGTCACATTTGAGCTGAGATCTAAATAGTGAGAAGAAACCAGCAGGGGATGATCTGGGGAAAGAGCATTCTAACCTCAAATGCATTACAGCAGCTTTCACAGCACTCACATCTATAAAAACGCAAAATAAGGATGATATTGATGCTGAATCCTATCTCATTCTAGGAAGAAATAATAATTATTAATGGATCCATTAACTTACTGGAGGAAAAAAAGCTTTTTCTTCTCATTAAGAGATCTATTTCTGTTAAAAATTTCACTGTTTATGTTTAATAGCCATAGAAATGTGTAATATATTTATTTTGATCAATTATGTACAAGTAATAAATTACAATGATAACTCAATCCAGAATGAATATTTGATACCTAGATTTTTGTGTCCCAGGAAATTTTTAATTTTCAAAATTTAAAAATATTTATATTTTATTGATCAATAAAGATGTTTAAGCATAAAATATATTACATTAGAATAAAATTCTCTGGAGAAAATAGAATGAAAATATAAGAGTTTAAGGAGAAAATGGAATGAGATAAAATTTCTTACTGATAAAAACTTGTGTATTTGTTTAAATGGATGATACTGGATCTCAAATTGCCATGATATGTAGATTCCATTGGGCACATTTCAAAAAAGGATGAGATATTTTTAAAGATGCTACTATTTACAATACATGGGAAAATTAAAATTCCCTATTCTTTCAACTTATATTGAAAAATCATGTGCAAGAGCATATATACATTTTTCAATTTCCTTTTCAGTGTGTAGGAGAGCAAGAACATTTGAATATTATTGGTCTGGATATTGATTCTTCTTTACACGACAAATTCTCAAAAATGTTGGCACAATTAGGTAAAGGAAAGCAGGAAACTAAAATTTTTGAGAGCCAACTATGAGTCAGATACTAAATAATAGTATTATTTATATAGTCAAAGCTACCATCGATTGATGCTTATCATTATGGATTATTTACTGTAGTTCTCACAACTACCTAATAAAACAAAAACTATTACTTTTATCATTTTATAGATTAAAAACACAGAGGTTCAGAGAGATTAAGGATCTTGCCTAGTCAAACACCTATGAAATCTGGCAGCCAGGATTAAAATCCAGGTCAGCCTGCATGGGAAGGCTTTTCTCTGCCAGGTGCTTTGAGGCCAGTATCTTCCTTTCTTTTCTTTACTCTACAAGGTTTTGATGGCACATTGGCTATAAAATAGTCAGGTTCCCTTTATAACTTATTTTTTGGCACCTTCTCTGACAAATATATCAAATGTATGGCTGAATAGGCTCTATTTATTTGAGATTTACTGTACATTAAGGTATCCAGGATTCTATCAATAGTATCCTTTCTTTTAAATATAGCCTTCAGTTATGATAAAAACAGCTTTGTCTTCATTTGGAATTGACTATTTTCGATGGGCTGCCTTTGAACTCTAAGTCTGTCCGACAAGCTTTCCTACCAAATAGCTCAACTGGGTGAAAAATGCTTTAAAGGTTTCAAGTCCTCTCTTTATATTTCTTTTTATGATTTGAAAGACTGACTATAAATATATCCCCAGTGTAATCCTTAGTGAGATATACTGGCAAAAGATTCTCCTTTTGTATTGCACCAAGGTCCAAATTCTGAGGTTAAGTAAGAGTCAGTCAAAAACACTTTGTGTTTTATGTAAAATCTGTATGGCCTTGTTAAAAAAGAGCACTGTTGTGTTAATTTTTAAAAGAAACTATGCAGTACACGCATATGCATGGCAGCACTCTCCACTATGGCCAAAAGAAGGAAGCCACCCAAGTGTCCAACTCCAGATGAATGGATAAACAAAATGTGATACTCACATACAATGGAGTAGTATTCAGCCTTAAAAAGAAAAGGAATTCCAGCATATGCTACCACGTGGATGAACCTTGAGGACACTACCCTAAGCCAGTTGCAAAAGGACAAATACTGTATGATTCCACTTATCTGAGGTCCCTAAAGTAGTCAGAGTTGGACAGATCATGGCTGTCAAGGGCTGGGGGACAGGGGAGAAATGGGAGTTATTGCTTAATGGGGACAGAGTTTCAGTTTAGGAAGATGAAAAAAGTTCTGCAGATGGTTAATGGTGATAGTTGCATAACATTGTGAATTTACTTAATGCTACTGAACTGTGCACTTAAAAATGATTAAAATAGTAAATTTTGTTATGCATATTTTACCACAAAAAAAAATCTATGCAGAAGCTATAGATCTTTACTAAACAAAGGAATGAATTACAGATTTTTTTCAAGAAGTCAAATATTTTATATTGTAAAAGCAAATTGAAAAAAAGAATCTTTGTTAATTAGAAAGTGGCACATTTGTAGTAGAAGTGATAGAACACAGACCCCTTGGTGATTTAATATTTAATATACAAACTATGAATATACCATAGAATACAGTAATATTTACATTTGAGTTTTTAAAAAGGAATTTTCATTTTAACTCAATTTGAAGTTACTAAACTGCCATTCAACGTAAGACAATTAACAGTACTTTACAATATATAACTGACATACTCTCCTGCAGCTACATTTCCTGCATTATCTTATGTATTTCTGGATTTTCAGGTCTCAGCTGAAGAGGTAATTCTACTTGCCGCATATAGGATGCATCAGTTCTTACCTTAAAAAAGCATCAATAATCAAAATATTAATAAATTACTTATAGGCTGAGTGCATTTTTCTTGGAATAAAGTCCGGAATGAGTGACAGAATAAATACCCTTGGCTTTTGAAAAAGTTAATACATAGCAAAATAACAGAAAACTCAACTGTATGGATATTTTTAATAACACTATTCAAAGGGATCTTCTCAGTAACCCTGGATTATTAAACCTCTACAATGGTCCCTGCCTCTGATGTGAAGATACTCATTCTGTATTCTACATGCACATAGTACTTGTTCGATAAATTTCTACTGTTTACGACACATTACTTTATTTAAGGTGTTTCTTCCCTTTGTGTGCCTTTCATTCTGGTAACTACAGTAAGAACCAATCACCAAATGCTTATTGGATACTTGGGATGTGCAAGACATTCTGTTACAGCCTGTAACTGTGGATGCCAACCACAGTTACAGCTGTGAAAGTCTGGAATAGGGAAATAAACACATCCCAAACCAATCAATAAAGTTAGGCATTTAGGATGCTAGATGACTAGATGAGAATTCCAGAGGGTTCTTAATGTATGTTCTACCCTATAAAATTGGGATTCATGTTTTAACGATCTACATTCTTGGAGTAAGGGCCTAACAAATATTCATATATTTGAATGGAAATGACAGGGTGATTCTTTTCCCCCATCTTTCCTGTTATTTTCCTTAGTATGTTGCTATTTCACTGTTGGCAGGTTTGAGAGCTTGGTATGTTGATCTAATCAAAACACACAAAGTCTTACCCACTGAATTAAATAGGATGCACAAAAGAAGAAATTCAGGTAGTAAGCAAATTGGAAAAATGTACATTATAATCAAAAACATAAAAGTTGTAATAGTAAGAAAATTTTTCATTTATTAGTAAAGATTTTTTTAAATTGAAATGTTAGGATATGA
The DNA here is from genome assembly GCF_008692025.1 of Phocoena sinus. NCBI lineage: Eukaryota > Metazoa > Chordata > Mammalia > Artiodactyla > Phocoenidae > Phocoena > Phocoena sinus. The sequence continues at coordinate 52,778,840 of NC_045776.1, read as the reverse complement.
GAAAGTAGTACTTTAGACATTGCTGCTATCAAATTTGGCAATATATATCAATAAAATGTTAACCTTTAAACAAATAATTCAAGTTTTTGGAATCCATCTAAGAAAATAAGTGGAAAATGTGAATAAGAAAAAATAGTAAGATGATAACAGTTTTGTGAAGATGGTGGGACTATGGATAATCGTTGTCTTCTAAATTTTGGGGGGAATTCCCTGGCAGTTCAGTGGTTAGGACTCCGTGCTCTCATTGCTGGGGCCTGGGTTTGATCCCTGATGGGGGAACTAAGATCCTGCAAGCTGGGTGGCACGGCAAAAAAAAAAAATAATTAAAAGAAAAATAAATAAAGTTTTGGAATTTGTGATTTTGTTATTTTTAGAATTAAAGAACTATAAATTAAAAAGAAAAAAATTAATACTGCCTTTATGAAAGATCATTTTGTGAGCCATATTAGTAAATAATTTGTTCACTATCTCAATTTTTCAACATATTTTCCATTGTCATTGCAGCCTCTTCAGTCCAAAATCTGTGAAAAGATTTTATTGAAAATATATTTATTATTCAGTCATAAATAAATCATCAATACCCATTTGAACACTAGCACACTGTTTCTTCCCTCAAAATCCTGCAGTGTCTCACTGTGGCCCACTGAGTTTGGGGCCTAGGCACAGCTGCCCAGCTTCCCCACTCATTTTGTGAGGCAGACAGTATCCTTCCATGTCTTTTTATATATATATATATATATATATATATATATATAATATTGGAAGGTGTTTAAGCCCTTCCTATATTCTTTTTTTTAAATAAATTTATTTATGTTTTGTTTATTTATTTGTGGCTGTGTTGTGTCTTCGTTGCTGCACACGGGCTTTCTCTAGTTATGGTGAGCGAGGGCTACTCTTCATCGCGGTGTGCGGGCTTCTCACTGCAGTGGCTTCTCTTTGTTGCGGAGCATGGGCTCTAGGCACATGGGCTTCAGTAGTTGTGGCTTGTGGGCTCAGTGGTTGTGGCTCACAGGCTCTAGAGCTCAGGCTCAGTAGTTGTGGTGCATGGGCTTAGTTGCTCTGCGGCATGTGGGATCTTCCCGGACCAGGGCTCAAACCTGTATCCCCTGCATTGGGAGGCGGATTCTTAACCACTGCACCACCAGGGAAGCCCCCTTCCATGCTTACAAGTGAAGAAAGAACACAAACTCATATGGGGGAGGTTCCTGGATAGAGGGAGGTGCAAAGGGCCCTGGTGGGAGTAGATTCGTTTAATAGGACTTCTCAGCATCCCTAGTATCTAGACACTCCTGTCTTTCTGGCCCCATTTGCTCACATTTTCCCCTATTTTTGGAATCTTTTTTGAAATATTCTCACCTTTATATTTTGACCATATATATATATGCACATATGATCAAATATATTATTTGATCATATATATATGATCAAACATATATATGATATATATCATATATATTTTGGTGGGGGATGAAGGGAGAAGAGCCGGGGGGAGGGAGGGAAGGAGGGAGGGAAAGAGAAAAGAAGAGGAAAATATGAGGGGGATAGAAGACCGATGGAAAAGGAAGAGGAAAAAAATGGAAATGTACCACACTGAGAAGTTTCTCCTCCATGGTAAAGTAAAGACACTCCCCTCAACTCCTAGAGGGCCCCCTTGGGCACTCACTAAATGCTGTCTCCTATTACTGTTCTGTGTGTCTTGTATGTCTCAAATTCATCATTTTCTCCTCCACCGTACCTTGGTCTTGTGCCTTCACTTAGTAGATGCTAAAAAGATATTGGTTGATTGATGTAACTTGAACAGAAACTTCTCCAAAATTCAGAGGTAAAGGGAGTGGCAGCAAATCCAGTAATATCCAGCTTAATTATACACTGATGGTGACCTACTAACAAGATCCCTTATGAATAATAACTTAGAATTAAAAATTATTCTTTTAAGATTGATCATGTTACCAAAGGAGATTATTATGTACAGTTTTAATTGTGCCACTAATTTAGATCATCCTAAGTTTAACAGAGATGGTGACTAATGTATGCCTGAAATGTCATTCATTTATTTTCTCTGCAGACTTAATAGATTTACATTTTATCTCAATGTAGGATTATCATGGAATGGAAGTACTTATACTAAGGTTTAGAGATGCGGAACACATTGATACGGTTCAATCTACATTTACCTAGCTATTTTAGCAAAATAACATCTTCTAATTTGAAATCTTAAAATTATTTATTCACTACAGAAAATTGTAAAAATATCAGAAAATGGAAAGTTTTTAAAATAAATCATCCATTTCCCATTGTAATTCCTGACAATCCTTTTTATTTTTAATGCAGATTTTAGATTTTTTTGATCATTACATTTATAGAGTTTTGTACTTTTTTTTTTTTTTTGACCAAATGTCCTAACAGGAACCAGTATAATGTGGCAATTTTGAGTCAGAGAGAACTGAGTTAAAATTTGGCTCTACCACGTGCTGACTTGAATAATTCATTTAACCTTGGATCCTGAGTCTCAAGTTCCCTTTCTGGAAAATGGTAATAATAATATCTACCTCACAGATAGGCTTAGAATAAACCCTTGTTCCAGTAGTTGTCCTGTTATGATTTAAATTTTATAAATATCTTTAATGGTTTCATAAGACTTACTGAGCATATTTAGCCATAATCTTTTAACCATTTTCTTATTTTTAGATGTTCAGATTGTTTTTAACATTTTAAATAATTTTGCAAATATGGATCTTGGGGTAGGAACTTTTATTCAAATTTAGATTTATTCCTTCTGATTGATTCCAGAAGTGGAATTAATGCATCAAAAAGAAATTTTATGACTCTTGATATGTATAATTGAATAGCTTTTCAAAAAGGCAAAAACAGTTTATGTTCCCGGCAATAACATATGGGAATTCTCATTTCATCACATCCTATCAGGGTTTTTTTTAATTTGCAAATTTAATAGGCAAAAATTGCTATCTTGTCTTAGTTTTCATGTCTTTGATTATTAATGAGGTTGAATATATTTTCAAGGTATTTTAAAACTAGTTTTGTCATTTTTCCCTTTTATGAATCATCTATTCCTGTTGACAAGCATTCCTAATCAAGCACTCTGCTTACCAAGATTTAAAATGTTCCTTAAAATGCTGTACAGCTTTGGCCAGCATGTAGCTAATGAAGTTAGAACTCTCAGCACTTTCTTCATGAGGGATGGTGAGTGTGAAATTAGGGGAAGGCAGAATGCTTACCTCTGTCATCGTTACATCTCGTTTGGAAAAATTTCCTTCATGAACACCTGGAACTACCTAAGAAGAAGGATTATACAACAAAAGATTACTAAATTCCAGCACACACTCAGCATTAATTTAATACCACATTAGTCAGGATAGGCTAAGTTGTGCTGAGGTAACAAATTAGCCCCAGCATTCCAGTGGCTTCTTATAATTTATTTTTCACTCATGTTACATGCCCATTACAAGGGCTGTGAACCACCTAGATGCTCAGGACCCTGGCTGAGAAAGGAACATCATCTCACATGTGCTGTAGCACATGTAATAACGCATGGCTTTCTTTACATCCTCATCAGAGAAAGAGAATGGATAATCACACACAGGCTCTTCTCTATCTCAGTCTAGAAATTTTTGTTCCCATTTCATTGGCCAGAACTTAACACATGGCACCACTTAACTGCAAGAGGAGCAAGAAAGTGTGAGTGAGAGGATGGGATATTTGGTGAGCGCTACTGTCTGTGTCACAAATATTAATGTGATGTACCAAGTTTTGTACTGAGTTTCCACAGGAAATTTACAATTTATGGTTGTATGTGCGATTTTTGTAAGAACCAGTCATCTGAAATGCATGTCGTTTACTTTCTTAATAAGTTCTCAAGGGCATATACTTTGATTTTAATAATTTAAATGAAACTGTAATGACATGCAACTTGATGTAACCTTAAGAGAACTATTTTGGGGCTTCCCTGGTGGCACAGTGGTTAAGAATCTGCCTGCCAGAGAGACTTCCCTGGCGGTCCAGTGGTTAAGACTCTGCACTTCCACGGCAGGCGGCGCAGGTTCAATCCCTAGTTGGGGAACTAAGATCCTGCATGCCCCATGGTGTGGCCAAAACATTAATAAAATAAAATAAAAATAGGAGAAGAATCTGCCTGCCAATGCAGGGGACATGGGTTTGAGCCCTGGTCCGGGAAGATCTCATATGCCGCAGAGCAACTAAGCCCGTGTGCCACAACTACTGAGCCTGTGCTCTGGAGCCTGTGAGTCACAACTACTGAGCCCATGTGCCACAATTACCGAAGCCCGTGTGCCTAGAGCCTGTGCTCCACAAGAGAAGCCACTGCAATGAGAAGCCCGCACACCGTAAAAAAGAGCAGTCCCTGCTCGCCGCAACTAGAGAAAGCCTGCGCACAGCAACAAAGACCCAACGCAGCCAAAAATAAAATAAATAAATTTATGTAAAAAAAGAACTATTTTGAAAATGTGTTCAAATAAATTTCCCTATCAAAAAAACTAAAGCAGAATATTAAAAAGCCAAATCAACACTGGTGATTTCTTAATTCTAGTTTATAAAGCTAACATAACTTTCCCCCTTTTCCTTTTGATACATGTAACACACATAAAAACTGCATAAAGCGTTTACGTCTAGTTGAATAAACAATTATAACACTAACATGTAACTACAACCTAAAAAGCATAACTTTTTTCACCTGCTGGAATTTGTATATTATTTTACAAAAGATTCCTCTTCAGTATGTGCTGTTTTACAAATTTGCACTTTCCATTACATGATGAAATAAGAGCCGTTTAAAGAAAAATAAGTTTTACAAGCGGTTCAGCAAAGTGGTTAAGTCCAAGGATTCTGAAGAAAAGCTGTTTGGCCTTGAATCTCAGTTCTACCATTTACTAGCTGTGCGACCTCAGACAAGTTGTTTAACTTCTCTGTACCTCATCTGAAAAATCTGTGAAACAATCATACTCACCTTATAGGAACACAGAGTATTAGATGATCTAATACACGGGAAAAGTTCTTAGAACATTGCCAGACAAATTTGAGTGCTCTTTAGCAGTGATTATTATTAGAAAAATATACCATTGAAAACCATAATTTTATTTTCTATGGAGTTTTTTGTATAGAAGTGTCTTTGTTATCAATATCAAAAATTTTAGTTAAATCAATTAATGTTACTCAGAGCCACTAGAATGGAAGCAAATTGAAGCATAGAATGGAAATCCTGACGATGATAAAAAGTTAAATATTGGCTCTACTTTTCTAAAGATTGAAAGCATTGCTAAAATTTTTCTTAAAATTTTATTCTTTCCCTCATTCCTTACAAGAATTTTTCCTCTTTAAACTAAAAGTCTATATTTGTGAGAATGATCAAATATATCACATTATTTTACTCTCCTAGGGAATGATCTATCTAATGAAGTAATAGAGAGTCAGCAAGAATTGATAGTGGCTTTCAAAACCTTTTGACTATGGTCTACAGTTATAAACACATTTGTCATCATGACTCAAAAACACACATTTCTTAGAAAACAAACTTAGGGTTACCAAAGGGGAAAGGCGGCAGAGGGATAAATTAGGAGTTTGGGATTAACAGATACATACCACTATATATAAAATAGATAAACAACAAGGACCCTGTATAGCACAGGGAACTACATTCAATATCTTGTAATAACTTATAATGGCAAAGAATCTGAAAAAGAATGTATATATAAAAGAATATATTGACATATATATAACTGAATAACTTTGTTGTACACCTGAAACTAATGCAACATTAGTTGCATTATACTCAAATAGAAATACTATTGAGTATTTCTCGATTATACTCAAATAGAAATCGATTATACTCAATTAGAAATCGATTATACTCAAATAGAAAAAGAAATCGATTATACTCAAATAGAAAAAGAAAATAAACCACATCTTACATATAAGTTATACACATATATAAACACACATCATGGAAATGAAAGTTCCGTGACATACGCATCTGACTTATTAAATGCAATGCACTCTAATATTTTTTCTTCTGGTGTGTTCTATTTTGCTTTTGTTTGTTTGTTTAATGTGCTGGTTGTGACTCTCTAAACTTATTTCTCAAACCACAACCTTGTACCTTGAAAGAGAGTGAATCACTAGGATACAGAATGTCTTAGGTCAGACTGCCTAGAAGCAGAGCCTGAGATTCTGACACAGTTATTTATTAAGGGTGCTTTCAGTAAAACTTTTAGGGGGATGAGGCGAGCAAGATAGGGAAGAGGGAGATGCTAATCTGGGAGGTGGCCTTCAGGTGACCTCCAGCCTCAGCCTGATCCTGCAGGGAGCTCTGGAGCATAAGTGGCCCCAAGGACAACCCTTTGGAGAAGATTTCAGTGGTGAGCAGTTAGCAGCAGCACCAGCTGGAGTTGGTAAAGGGATCCCGGGGGATTGTTAACATTACATGCTACACAAAATATTGTACCTTCAATTGCTCTGCTGGTGATTTTTGTATCTGGGTCTTTTTAGGAGCCCACCAATACCAACCTCATCAGAAATCACTGCCTGGTGCATCGTATATTAATGTAATATGGTGTGTGAAGGGGGTGCATCAGGGAAGAAATTCAATCACTATTTTATGTTATGCAACAGGAGTTGTTGATTGCAAGTGGGAGACATGGTATAAGTGCAACTTAAGATAGCAATGTTTATATGTGAATATTAATATATAACTGTGTTTAATTTTCAAGGTAAGTCAGTAGCTTGTTGTGTCAAAAGCTAATGAGAGCTATAATTTACAGAGCTCTTGTTTTGGATAAGGAACTTATACTCATTGTTTTACAGACATTAATTTTAAGGTAGCTATTATTATTCCCATTTTCCAGATGGAAAAACTGAGGCCTAGAAAGATTCTGAAACTTTCCCAAACTTATTCAGCTGGTAAGTTTCAGAGTCAGCCTTTGATCTCAAGTTGCTTTACCTGAAAGTCTTCTCCCTTAAAAACGACATTGGCCAGGTTTCTTCATGGTTACTTGTATCAGCACTATAGCTCTAAGCAGAATTAGCCACCTCTGGATTAGAAAGTATTTTGTGTTTTAAATTGATTTTCTTTATAGAGTTTCTTGTTTTCTAAAGACCATGCACAAGTCAGCCTGAGTACAATCACAGTGGAAGTACGAATATCCTTCTAGAGCCTGTTTTCAAATTCAGACATAATTAATAAGTAAATTAACAGAAAAATCAATGTATGCACACTTAGTCTCCATAACTGCTCTTGAGTCTCTCCATTACCTTTATGAAATTGAAGATGTTCTTGGTTCCTAGGGTCTGGTTTGCCAGTTCTGTCACCCAGCCAAACTGCTCTCTCATCTTCTCCATCAGGTATGTAGTGTTCTCCAAGTGATGCTGGGTCATCTGGAGAACCTGGGCATACTGCTGATTGGATATGTTGACCAACTCAAGGGCCTCATCTACTTTTGTGTATAGTTTAGGAACATCAGGACAGTCTAGCAAAGAAGAAAGTAACATGGTAAAGAAAAAGGTATGTGGGACTTGGAGTTGGGTGTTGTGGATTTAAGTCCCAGCCCTTAAGCTTTCTACTTCCAGTCTTTTGACTTTGAGTGAGTTTTCAGCCAGGTATGATCGTCATGAATGAAATGACACTGCAGAATGCCTGCTCACAGAGCCAGCACACACTGAAGATTTAAAATGTTCCTTTTCCTTGTCTTCCTTTCCATAGTGTCTCTGAAGGTCATTAGGGCTGCTCACTTATACTCTGATCAGGACACAAGGGAGATTGCACTTTTCTGCCACCTGGAAGTTGAGCATGGCCATATTCAAAGTGATGTGTCTTACTGCTGGAGGAATCCTTTAAGAATGGTTTAGGATTTATCACCCTCCCTCCCCTGACAGTGGAACTAGTTTTGCTCCATATGGTGGAGGCTCCATCAACCTGAGTGAGGAGATGTGCAGCAGAGCTCCCATGCAAGCTGTAATTGACAAGACAGAGAGAGAGAAAGAAACCTTTGTGCTCACAAGTCACTAAGATTCTGCAGCTCTGTGTTATTATTGCACAACAGTCCTTCTGAACTGAAACAGGGTTAAAGGAATTTATAGAGCTGCGTTGATGAGCATCTTGATACTCTGTAAAGATTATTTATCTGCAAACTACAGAAGTGTCTATGTGTTAGGGCATCTGGGATCATAAAAGATTGTTATTGTAGAAAAAGATCACAGGCTCTTTCGACTATGTCTTCTGCTGTTTACTAAGAAACCATGCCTTCAGGAAGATAGGGGTTGGGGAGAATCCACCAACCAGAAGCTAGGTGACTACCTCATCTCAAGTCTTAAAAATTGGTTATTGTTTCTTTTTGATATGTAGATATAATGCAAGATCCTCCAGCCTTCACACTTTTCCAAAATTTGTGTTGGGATCTTCAGGAAAGGGAGAACTTTGTACTTGCAGGTGAAAAAAATTGCAATAGTGTACATTTGAAAAGTAATTCAAGAAAATATTTTGAAAACAAAGAGAGTCACAGTTAACAAGATACATTATACATTTGAAAGGAGATCCAGATATTCTTTTAAAATGTCTTCATTTGCAAGTTTAGAGTTGTTAACTTTTAGAATAGTGGTGTAGTTTTTTTTTTTTTTTAATTATGGGGGAAGAAGGTGGTGAGCTACCTCATGATCTTAGGCAAGGAGAATTCTACAAGGGACACTCATTTACTCTTTTAGAGAGTGGAAAAAGATTTCCCTAAAATAAAGGTGAAACTTTGTGCAAAACAAAATTGCATGAGAAAGGAAAAAGTAAAACTATCTCTATTCATAGACGACATAGTCTTGTATACAAAAAATCCTAAGGAATACATACACACACACACACACACACACACACACACAAAACTATTAAAGGTAATAAGTCAGGGCTTCCCTGGTGGTGCAGTGGTTAAGAATCTGCCTGCCAGTGCAGGTGACATGAGTTCGAGCCCTGGTCCGGGAAGATCCAACATGCCGTGGAGCAACTAAGTCTGTGTGCCACAACTACTGATGCCCGTGTGCCCTAAAGCTTGTGCTCTGCAACAAGAGAAGCCACCAGAATGAGAAGCCTGCGCACCTCAATGAAGAGCAGTCCCGCTCACCGCAACTAGAGAAAGCCCGCCTGCAGCAACAGAGACCCAATGCAGCCAAAAATAAATAAATTTTGTTTTTAAAAAAGTAATAAATCCGCAAGGTTGCAGAACACAAGATCAATATACACATATCAGTTGTATTTCTATACACTAACAATGAACAAACCAAAAATGAAATTAAGAAAATTCCACTCACAATAGCATAAAAAGAACCATATGTTTATGAACAAATGTTTTAAACGAACTGTAAGACTTGTATTGAAAACTAAAACACGCTGTGAGAAAAATTAAAGATGACTTAAATAAATGGAAAAACATCTATTTTCATGAATGGGAAGACTTAATATTGTCAAGAAGGCCATACTCCACAAATTGACCTATAGATTTAATGCAATCCCTATCAAAATCTTAACTGCCCTTTTTGTAGAAACTGACAATCTGATCCCAAAATTGACATGGAAATGCAAAGGATCCATAATAGCCAAAACAATCTTGAAAACAAAGAACAACATTGGAGCATTCACACTTCCCAATTTCAAAACTTACTACAAAGTACAATAATCAAGACAGTATGGAATTGGCATAGGATAGATATATGGACAAATGGAAGAGAATTGGGAGTCCAGAAATAAGCCCTTACTTTTGCTGTCCATGGATTTTCAACAAGAGTGCCAAGACAGTTCTACACAAGAAAGAATAGAGTTTTTTAACAAGTGAAACTGAGACAACGGGATATCCAATTGTAAAAGAAAGAAGCTGGATCCTTACCTCATACCATATACAAAAATTAACTCAAAATGCATCACAGACTTAAACGCAAGAACTAAATATATAAAACTTTTAGAAGAAAGCATAAGCATAAACCTGTGTGACCTTGGATTGGGCAATGGTTTCTTAGATATGACACCAAAATAAAAAAAGAAAAGAAGAAATAAAGTAGACTTCATAAAAATAAAAAACTTCCATGCTTCAAAGGACACCATCAAGAAAGTGAAAAGACAGCACATAGAATGGGAGAAAATATTTTCAAATAATATATCTGATGAGCATTTGGTATCTAGAATATGTAAAAAAAAAAAAACTCTTACAACTCAACAATAAAAAGACAAATAACAAAATTAAAATATGGACAAAGAATTTGAATAGACATTTCTCCAAGGAAGACATGCAAATGGCCAATAAAAACATGAAAAGATGCTTGATATTATTAGTGATTAGAGAAATACAAGACAAAATCACAATGAGATACCACTTCACATCCACTCGGTTGGCTAAGATAAAAACGATGGGCAATAACAAGTGTTGACAAGGATGTGGAGAAATTAGAACCCTCATACATTTCTGTGAGAATGCAAATGGTACATCCACTTTGGAAGAGAGTTTAGTAGTTCCTCAAAATGTTAAACATAGAGTTACCATATGACCCATATATATTTCATGGTATATACCCAAGAAAATTGAAAACATATGTCCAAACAAAAACTTGTACACAAATGTTCATAGCAACATTACTCACAATAGCCAAAAAGTAGAAACAAACCAAATATCCATCAGCTAACGAACGAATAAACAGAATGTGGTATATTCATACAATGGAATATTAAGCAGCCATAAAAAGGAATGAAGTTCTGAGAGATGCTACAGTATGGATAAACCTTGAAAAAATTATGCCAAGTTAAAGAAGTCAGTCACAAAAGACCACAAATTGTATAATTTCATTTATATGACATACCCCGAATAGGCAAAATCAGAGACAGAAAGCAGATTATTGGTTGCCAGGGGCTGGGTAGGGGAAAGGGGCGGGGAATGGGAAATGACAGCCAATGAGTATGGAGTTGCTTTTTGGGGTGAAAATGTTCTGGAATTAGATAGTGCTGATGGTTATACAACTTTGTGAGTATACTAAAAAACACTGAATTGTATACTTTATGGTATATGAACTGTATCTTAATGCTGTTACTTAAAAAAATACACTCACATAATCAGTACCTTAGGGCATTTTTTTAGTCACCGTATAGACATGAGAATGAGTGTTTCAAGAAAAGGAAGAAAGAAAACCCACATTTAGCAGGTGTCTCTTATGAAATGTGACAATATGCATCCATTAGCTTTTGTTGCACAACAAACAAATATTTATTATTTCTCATGTTTTTGTGGGTTGGTTGGATTATTCTTATGTCTGAGCTAGCTCAGCTGGGGCTGGATGGTCTAGAGCCTCACATTTTGAGGGTCTCAGCTGGCATGGCTGGGACCTCTCATCTTCCAGAAGGCTAGCCTGGGCTTGATCATGCAGTGGTGGATAGGCTTCCAGTAGCAAGAGAGGACAACTTTAATTCACAAACACATTTCAAGCCGCTCACATTTGCCAATATCTTGTTGCTTAAGGACAGACCCATGGCCGAGCCCAGATTCTCAGGTTGAAAAAACAGACTCCAGCTTTTGATGGGAGGAGCTGCAAAATATTGTGGCTGTTTTGTCTTTAATCTAGTGTGCATGTATCACCTTCTGCCTGTGAGAGTTTTCAGTTTATACCTGTGGTTGCCAAGCAATTATTAACATTGCCTACATCACTTTCAAAAGAGATTCAGTTTAACTGATAATTATATGATCTCATGTAACAGAAACTGGGCTGGAGACAGACATTCCTTGGTATAAATTCCATGTGCCTACCTCCTATATTAAGAAATAAAATATAACCCAAACAGATGAACCCCCACTGTGACCATTCCACATCAAACTCCTTTATCTTGAAACTACTATTTTGAATTTAGGTGTATACATCGAGTACCAGTAACTGGTATGGGAAAAGAGCTACTTACAGTAAGTCCATTTAAAATTGGGACCAAAAATGCATGGTAAATAATGAAAAAAAAAAGATTTATAATGTTTTGGAACATATTTCGTTTATCTTATATTTTTCAAATATAAGATTATAATTACAGCTGTATGCTTAGTCTTAGAACAAAGAATGAGTTAAATGTTGATAAAAGAGACAAAATCATTGTTTGACAAAACATACAAGAGTTGTTTGTAAAATACTGGAAGCAACTTAAATGTGCTTCAGCAGGAGAATGGATAAATAAATTGTAATGTGCTTCCACAGACTAACATACAACAATGAATTCGTGAAATTAGAAACACACGCATTCACATGACTAAATCTCCCAAACTCTACTGAGTGAAACACGAAGGTGCAAAAGAATACATAAGCGATAACATTTATACTATTAAGAAATATTATCCAAAACTTGGAAACAATGCAGAAGAATGGCTGTGTGTCCTTTCAATGTCACATAAAGTATTGTCTAAGAGGTCCACCCAAAGATTACCTAATTCTCTAGGGAAATGATCCTTTGTCGGATTTACTAGTCACTGTTGATTTGGGCCAGACTCCACGAAATTAGATGTAAATTACAGATTGAAAAGTTGCAAATAATTTTTGTCCAGTAGAGACATAAATTATTTTGGTCTGATAGAAATCATAACTGCAAAAGTTACAGTTTTATTACCCTTCGGTACATCAACTAGTTTTATATCTAACTTTGCAATCTTACTTCAACATTCTGTCCTTGACTGTAAATACTTCAGTCTCTCCTGTACTCATTTAAACCAGCTTAATCATTCTGCTTGTTCCCTTATTAATGGAATCAATCAATCTTTTGAATTTTTTTTTTTTTTTTTTTGCGGTACGGGGGCCTCTCACTGCTGTGGCCTCTCCCGTTGCGGAGCACAGGCTCCAGACGCGCAGGCTCAGCGGCCATGGCTCACGGGCCTAGCCGCTCCAAGGCATGTGGGATCTTCCCGGACCGGGGCACGAACCCGCGTCCCCTGCATCGGCAGGCGGACTCTCAACCACTGCGCCACCAGGGAAGCCCTAAATCAATCTTAACACGCTCATTTTGTACTTGTATGAGTCATATTTTTAAGCTTAAAAGTTATACTTTGACAATATAAAAACTAAAAACATGTAAAACATTGCTATGTATGGTATATGTGTGTATGTGTGCTATATATAAACACATGATAAAAGTATAAAGAAACACAGGGAAAACAACAAGGTCCTTCTGTATAGCACAGGGAACTATATTCAACATCCTGTGATAAACTATAATGGAAGAGAATATGAAAAACTAATGTATGTATATATGTGTATAACTGAATCACTTTGCTGTACAGTAGAAATTAACACATTGTAAATCAACTATATTTCAATAAAATAAATTTTTAAAAAAGAAATACAAGGAAATAATAAGCACCAAACTCAAAATAGAAGTTTCCTACAGTGTGGGGAATATAGTCAGTGATGGTGACAAAGGTGGTTAAAAGTTACAAACTTCAAGTTATAAAATGTTAGTACTAGGGATGTAATATACAACATGATTAATATAATTAACACTGGTATATGTTATATATGAAAATTGTTAAGAGAGTAAATCCTAAGAGTTCTCATCACAAGGAAAAAATGTTTTTCTCTTTTAAAAATTTTTTTACACGAGATGATGAATGTTTACTAAACTTACTGTGTTAATCACTTCACGATGTCAAATCATTAAATTTATAAGTGCTGTATGTCAATTATATCTCAATAAAACTGGAAGGAAAAAAAAAACCCAAAACGATTTCCTTATAAGGGGATAAAGAGGATGTGATGTGGAAGGGGCACCAGCGGGGGCTTCATCTATTTTGGTAATGTTTTATTTCTTCATCTAGTATTAGGCACATGTGTTTCTATTATTTTATTCTATATACATTTATCATAAAATATAAAAGTTTAAATTGTATGGGAGGGCTTTCCTGGTGGCACAGTGGTTAAGAATCCGCCTGCCAATGCAGGGCACACGGGTTCGAGCCCTGGGCCGGGAAGATCCCACATGCCACAGAGCAACTAAGCCCGTGCGCCATAACTACTGAGCCTGTGCTCTAGAGCCCGCGAGCCACAACTACTGAAGTCCATGTGCCTAGAGCCTGTGCTCCGCAACAAGAGAAGCCACCGCAATGAGAAGCCCACGCACCGCAACAAAGAGTAGTCCCTGCTCAGCGCAACTAGAGAAAGCCTGCGCGCAGCAATGAAGACCCAAAGCAGCCAAAAAAAAAAAAAAATTGTTTGGGAGCACATTAGGACAGCCTCTCCTCTGTGTTTTTCCTTTGCAGCAATCAATTTATACTGCATGTATACTGTGTGACTTGATGTATACTGATTATTTGATGTGTTTATATTGTATTATCTGATTTCTTATATATTGTCTTTCTTTTTCCAGTTTTGTTGAGAAATAATTGACATACATCACTGTATAAGTTTTAGGTATACAACATGATAGTTTGGCTTACATATTCACAATATATTCTGAATTGATTACTGTTGTGGGTTTAGTTAACATGCATCATCTCATACAGATACAATAAAAAGAAAAAAAAATTCTCCTTGTGATGAGAACTCTTAGGATCTACTCTCTTAACAACGTTCCTATATATCACACAGTAGCTTTAGCTATAGTCATCATCTTGTACCTTACAGCCCTAGTACTTATTTCGTAACTGAAGTTTGTACCTTTCAATCACCTTCTTCCAATCACTTCCCACACACACACACCCCATCTTCTCTATTATCTTATGACAATCAGGGAGAGATTATTCTTCAAAGCTTTTAACTGGAAGTTAAAGGAAGTTAATGATACATAGGTGGCATGTTTGAGTGGGACTATTTTTGTAAGAGGTCAGTATATTCGTGTATATTTTTCTCTTGTAAAAACTTCTGTTGTCTGTATGCAACCTTGTAACTGTGACTTGAAAAACAAACGCTTGAATAATGAGAATCATGAGTACTTCAGACATTTTATTTAATCCTCAAAACACCTGTGTGAAGTAGCTATATTAATTTCATTTTCCAAATGATGAAACAGAGCTGCAGAAAGTCACCCAGGGAGCAATTCTGAAGAAATAAGACCCTCATCTGCTCTAATAAAAAGGTCCAGGGCTTCCCTGGTGGCGCAGTGGTTGAGAGTCCGCCTGCCGATGCAGGGGACACGGGTTCGTGCCCCGGTCCGGGAAGATCCCACATGCCGCGGAGCGGCTAGGCCCGTGAGCCATGGCCGCTGAGCCTGCGCGTCCGGAGCCTGTGCTCCGCAACGGGAGAGGCCACAACATTGAGAGGCCCGCGTAACGCAAAAAAAAAAAAAAAAAAAAAAAAAAGGTCCAGTTTATATTCAATCTCTTGCTTCAAATCTTAGCCACATTTTTTAGAATTTCCTTCCCTTAGGGCTTTGGCAAGGTAAAAAGCAGAAGCACAGGAATCAAAAGCTCTTCTTGGATTTTGCAAGAAAATTTGCGTTCAGACCCTAGTGGTTGGGAAGTGACTTCAGCTGGGGAGGAGAAGGGACATGAAGGTCGGAGGAAAGAGGGAAGGGCCGGTGGAGAGACTTTTTCACCTGGGGAAGGAATGAAAGCTGCTCTTGGTCAGATCTGGGAGGACGCGAAACGTGCTGCTCAGGGCTTGGGAGGAGAAGCTACTATCTGTATTTAAATACTAATTAGTAATTAACCCACCATCTGGAAAGAGTTAATGCCATTTGAAAAAAAACTTATTTGGCAAAAAATTTGCTTACACATTTTGAAGATTTCTTCATTGGTGGTTTTCTTTCTCTGCAGTAAGAAGAAAGAAGTTACCCTAATTTGCTGAGTTCTCTTTCGCACACAAGAGTGTTCGCTTGGTCTTTAACCATAAAAATTTTTCACGGGAATAATGAGGGAATTTTTAAAAGGGGAAAAGTAAGTTGACCTACTTTTGAATAATAAATGTTTATAAACCTGCCCTGAGCACCCCCAGACGGCAATGAGCACGCCAAAAAGAGCTTGAAGGGAAGCAAATGAATCCACGATGCCTGTAAAAGTGAGATTTGTGACCTCTGACCAGAATACAATCGAAACCCTGAGAACATAATAATCATTTACCTTCCCGCAGGTAATCCTGACATTTTTGGCATCTTGCGTGAAATTGGAGACATTCCGACGAGTTCTGGCGAAGCTCTCCGCACAGCCCTCGGCCCCGCACAGGCAATGCCGTCCTACTCAGGCCGCCCTGGGCGGAGTCTACAAGTAACAGCATTTTCACATCAGTGTCGTTAGAGAGTTTGAACTTTAAAGGCATGGATAGAATGTCATTTCTCTTTCTAATCAGCACTTGCAAAATCTTTGTTCTGTATTCAATCGTAAGAGTGCATACTGGTGCAACCAGTTACTAGGACAATTTGGCATCTATTAAAAAGTGCATGTATCGGGCTTCCCTGGTGGCGCAGTGGTTGAGAGTCCGCCTGCGAAGGCAGGAGACACAGGTTCGTGCCCCGGTCCAGGAGGATCCCACATACCGCGGAGCGGCTGGGCCCGTGAGCCATGGCCGTTGAGCCTGCGCGTCCAGAGCACAGCGGGAGAGGCCACAACAGTGAGAGGCCCGCGTACCGCAAAAAAAAAAAAAAAAAAAGTGCATGTATCCTTTAATCCAGCAGTCTCATTACTGTCATTATTACTCATCATTACTATTATTACTACTTGCTTCCCCCAAACCCCACTCCCCACACAGATGTTAATGCATATAATTTTATTTTCAGGAAGGAATCATGAGGAATTATTCATAGTAACTCTATTGGAAGAGAGACTTGATGGGGTGGGAGAAGGCAGCTTTCATTTCTTTTGTTCCTTTGTATATTTAAGTTATTTTAAATTTAGTGTGTCTTATTTTTATCATTATTATTTCTGATATCATTGGGGTTAACTAGATAGGGAATTGTAAGCCACTTTTCTCTTTGGGCTTCTATTAAAATTTTTTCTAGTAATTATTTTAATTTTTTCAAGCTGTAATTCAAATGTGTATTGGAGTTCCAAAGATATTGGAAATGTCTGTTTTTTAAACTGGGTAGTAGGTATTTATTACTATTCTTTTTTGCATTTCACATATATAATGTTATAAACAGTAAGTCAAAGATTTAGGAAAACATCTAAAGCAGATCAACTTTTAAGAAACTTTTTTTTTCCTGGAATAATTAACCATCCATATAAAAATGATGTAAAAAGAAATCGTCCAACAGCAAATTGACAATTCCCAATTGAGTGTTTCACATTAGGAAAAATTTGTTATTAATTTTTAACCTGATGATATTCTGTTATATTAAATCTTTGATGTTAAAAAAATGAAACATTTCGAGATAAATTGTGAAGTTTACTGGGACTTCCCTGGCAGTCCAGTGGTTAAGACTCTGTGCTTCTACAGCAGGGGGGCAGGGGTTCAATCCCTGCTCAGGGAACTAGGATCCCGCAGGCCGCGTGGCACAGCCAAAAGCAACAAACAAAAAATTGAAGTTTATTGTTAAAAAACCTACGAGGCATTTGCTAGATCATCTGGTGGGTAAGGCAGCCATCCACTTGGTTGAATAGGAGTCATTTTCTCCCATTCCCTATAGATTTAGTGGCATCTCCTCTCACCCCAGAGAACCCCTGTGAGTTCTACTGTAGAGCAATTCTGCATTATGTGCTGTTAATTTTGTCTTCTCTATTAGACTCCGAGTCCTTTGAGAGAGGGGATTTTGTCTTGTCATTTTAATCTTGTCATTCTTCCCTAACTTCCTCTGTCATTTCACTTAAGATATGGTAGTGCAACTGTTCACTGACCTGTTTTTCTTTCTCTGGACTAAACTCCTAAAAGTTAGGGGCTGTGTCATCTCTGTCATAATCATTGCTTATTCACAGCATCTAGATGAATACTTGGTATATTCAAGGATGGCAAATTGAGGGCTATCTGAACCAATTCCCCATGCTATACTCATGAGAGTAGCCCATCGCCTACCTTCGGCCATGCCAGAACAGAGCCTGAGGGCCCTTCTAGGCAGTTACTTCTAGTAAATCATCTACCCTCCCAACTTGCCTGTTTCCCCCATGGGAAAATTAAGGACAGCAAAATTCTCCAGGGCAGGATTAAAACCCAGAACTCCCAGCTCCCAGCACCCAGCACTGTGTGAAGCTACTACACCACAGTTTTACCGAATGGATCTCATCTATTCTCTCTAGGGATTTGTAAGCCAAGTGAGGATAACTGCAAAAGCTATCTTATTCTGTTTCAACAGATTCAGCAACTGAAGTCTAGAAAGAACAAAGTAGGAAAGAAATTCTTTCATATGGAGACTAAAATGAAACAACACTCAATAAAATTAAAAAATATATTAAACAAGATATTTCATATTTTTATCACCTTTTTCCTTTTAACAGTGTTCATTATTCAATTTTAGCTACTTTTCTAATTTTGGCTCTTGGGATGATGATGACAAATAAAGCCTATCTGTGAAGGCTGCCAGATACGTAGTTTACACTCAGAAGATATTAACCACTGTAATTGACAGGAGGCAGCTTTCCTATTGATATTGTAACAGATTCCACAGATTTAGTGGTTTGAACAACATAGATTATTTTACAGTGCTATAGGTCAGAAGTCTGAAGTGGGCTAAATGAAGGTGTTGGCAAGGCTGTTCTTTTCTGGAGGCTCTAGGGCAGAATCCATCTCCATGCCTTTCCAGGGTCTGGAGGCCACCCCCGCCCTTGCCTCCTGTTCCCCTTCCTCTATCTTCTAAGCTGGCAAAGTAGGGACAAGTTCCTCTCGTGAGGCTGTCTCTATTGATTCTTTTCTGCCTCCTTCTTCTACTTTTAGGAGCCCTTGTGATTTCACTGGAGCCACCTGGACAACCCCAAATACTCTCCCTACTTTAAGGTCAGCTGATTAGCAACCTCAATTCCATCTGCAACCTTACTTTCCCCTGCTGTGTAACCTAACATTTTCACAGGTTCTGGGGATTAGGATTTGGGTATCTTTGGAAAGCTATTATATTATTCTGCCTACCGCAAGGGGCAAAGGTTTATTCTCATTAGGTGGATTTTCTAGGGGCAATAGGTTTATTCCTCACCTACCACCAGTCCAGAAAAGTGATGGAAACTACATGCAAATACCCCACAGCCCCTGCCTGCCTATTTTTGATAAACTGTCCTCATGTGCTCATCTGGGAAGAGAATCACTCCTCTGTTGAGCTTGCTATCTGGTTAGGGTAGGGACACTGGAGAGAGAAGAGTATAAAGGTGTAACAAAGGCTTTTTTTGTTTGCTGTTTTGTTTTTGTTTTAACTTTCTGCACTTGCAGGGGACCCTGGATCTCTAGATTATCACTGAGGTGATGGTGGTGCAAGGAAGGAATTGACTAGTTTAGATTCCTCACGTAAGTGGGATATAATATTTGTCCTTCTGTGTCTGGCTTATTTCACATAGCATAATGTCCTCAAGGTTCATCCATGTTGTCACAACTGGCGGGATTTCTAGAAGGAGCCTGTTGCATTTTTTGTTAGAGAAAAGCATCCCTGTCCTTGACTTAATGTTCCATAGAGATATGTCCAAGGAAACACAGATTCTACCTGTGGCCCACACGGCAACTCTCGTTTCTGAGATGCTGCCTCCCAGGCTCTCCACAGAAGCCCAAAGAAGTTACCTCCTCTGCCTTAACAACATAAAGCAGCATTGCTTTTTCCAATATGGAATATCAGAGTGGTATTGGTAGAAGGCGATTATTATCATTTACAGAAATTTCTACAGTCTTGGGTTTGTCTCTGAGTATTTTCTCTGGTTTTGTGCATAAATGATGTGATCTAAGGGATTACAGTAGCGATGCAGAGGAGGTCATGGAAGGCACTAAATGTGACCTGGTTTTACATGGCACTAACTTTCTCCCCAAACTGGAAGTTGAGGAGCCTGGACTGATTTTAAAGAAACCCCATGGTGTTCAAGCAGAATAGAGCCAAGCATCTGCCTGAGTTTTAATAAAGGAGGCAACTGTCTTTTTCAAGTTCTCACCTTACCAGGGTTTTCTTTCTCAGCTTTGAAAATTTGCTTTAGAAATAGAGAACAGCCCCACAGAGCTCTTGACAAAGACGGGAGAAGGCTAGTGTTTGGCAGACCTCAAAGCTTTTTCTAAGACGCTGTGAGACTTTGATTATCCATAAACCATCACTCTCAGGAACATTGTACAATGACTTAGAAATGGCTACCAGTTCCAAAGTTAAATAAAACTCAACCTTTAGTACAGATATCTAAATAATCTTTTAAGCAATTATACCCCAATAAAGATGATAAAAATAAATAAATAAATAAATAAATAATCTTTTAATACTTGCCTTTGTCTTGTTTTGATAAATCCTCGATTGCCCTCAGCATCTCAGTAACTGTTGCACTGACACTTTGATAAATAGAGAGACTGAAATTACAAAACAGCTGGAAGAAGCTGGGAATGTCCCAGCTTTGCACAGGATGTGCTTTTTTTGCTGGCTCTTTGGAAAAAGCTGGAAAAAAGTAAGGCTCCATGAAGTCTGTATCTGACATGAAATATGATTGAAAAGCCTGGTCAAATTCTTGCTGCATCTGTTTGAAGACGTCAAAACTCCTGTTATAGAGAAATCCCACATCCACAGTCAGTTGGCTGAACATGTTCTCTATCTGGGTCAGTTGTGCATCTCCCTCAACGAACTTCTCACCGACGGGAAGGTCTTTTTCATTATCTTCATGGAAAGGAAACAGAAACTGATATATCTTCCTGAAAAAATGTTCAAGCTGTGGGGTGGGATGGGGGACAGAAATGAAATAAATTAATTTTCTTTTGGACTATTTTTTTACTGTGAATTTTTATGTCAACTTACAAGTAGTCATTCCAAATCAAGAACAGTTCTGGGCAAACTAGGAAAACGTGATCCACTTTAAGATAATTTATTAACATTCATGTACCTGGCTTTGACATTGACTATGGAAATAGGGTCTGAAGTTCCTCCTGGTTTCTGTTTGTCTACCAAGGCCTAAGAAGGCCAAGTTTTCAATATTATTGACAAGCCACAGTCCTGATGTACTGGTGGTGGTTGGCATGCATGGTTTTAGACCGTGCAGCCTGAAAACTGTGAAGAAGGCTCTTGTCTTTCACCTCTGCCTTAGTTCTTCTTTTTTTTTTTCCTTCAGTGGCATGCTATTCGTGTCTTTATGCTCTCCTCTCTCTCATCTCATAAATTAGTCCAGGGAAAAGATCAATACATTCACACTGAACTATAGATGCTTAATACAGCTAAATAGGTTACTTCAAGATGTTACATATTACCCGTGATCAAAGCCCTCCTTGGCTGTAGTCAAAGGAATGAAGCTCTAATTATAGAATTTCCTATTCAGGGGGAGATCTTCCAGCAGTCATACCATGTTCTACTTCATCTATGTGACACATAAGTTCGTGCCAGAACACAGTTGCCCTTGTATGATAGTGATATGACCCTGTTGTATGTTTTGGAATGTAGCAACCATCAAACATCACTGTGGGAGCACTCCCCACCCCTGCTCAAGGGCTGTTCAAAGAATTCTCCAGGGATTCTTAGAAGACTCATGCCTTTCTCAAAAAGTAATCTGGGTGGATCATCTGCCTCTCCCTCTGCCAGCTTCTGTTTACCTGAACCCAGCCACAAAAATGAAACTTTAAAGGCCCAAGAAATTGTCATAAGGTCACACAAAAGGTGCAGATAGGAATGGTCTCCAAAGCTCCTGACTTCCAGCCAGTGCTCATTCCAGTATACTCTGGTATGTTAGAGAGTGGTTATAAAAATAGAGCAGATGCAATTAACAGTGGAGGCAAATTAACTTGGCATATGAATTATCCTAGGGGTTGTTCCTTCTGTAATTGGGGAAGGCACTGCCAAGCCAGGCGCAGACTCTGATTACTGCATGCTCTGATATGTAGAGGGGAATTTCTCTGCATTGCCTACTCAGCCCACTTCTTGAAGGGGAAGGGAAATTCAGGCCAAGAGAAGAGGAGCCTTTTATGGGTCAGAGCTCATCCTAATCAGGTCACCACCCTCTGTGATTCCCTCTGCCCAGAAGAGAGCCAAAGAGGACAAAAAAGAAAACATGCCAGTCCTACAGGATGTGCATGGATTGGGGTAAAGGGGACGTGAATGTGGGGACGTGTGTGCACGGGCATGTGTGTGCTGCCACAAGAGGGCAAGCCCGTTGAAGGAGAGACTCAGGAGGCAGAGGATGCCTTCAAAGGCTTGGCCTCCAGAGAAAACACTAAAGCAGGTTGAAATCAGAGACTATAATGCTATTATTCAGAATGCAATTCAGCAAACATTTATTGAATGCCTACAATGCTTAAATGAAGGCAGATAAGATATGGTTCCTGCCCTCAAAGAGCTTACAATCTAGTGGGAATGTGTTCATAAATAACAAATACAAGGCAGAAAGAGTCAGGGTGTTTCTGAGAGATACACACAGTGTCCTGAAAGGGAGGGCAAGCACTGGATGGCTGTTCTAACTTAAAAATTATATATCCACAAGTGATTCATACATAAACATGAATGCTAGATTCTAGGTTGCAAAAGGCCAACATCAGATCATCCATATCTATTCTAAATATTAACATAAGTTAATTTTTAAAAGTAAGCTGAAGCACATACCTTAAGAACTTAGAAACCTTGAGCTCTATTTTTCCCTTACCTTGTTTTTCATAGAGGACCAACTGTTTTGGCAGGTTGTATAAACTCTCATGCAGTTACTTTCCAGGCAAGATTTGCATTCATCCCAGGAACCTGTCAAAGACACCTGGCATAGCCTTTCTTCCTCTTCTAGATGTTCTTGAACTTCATTCATAAGTTTCAGAGCCTCCTAATTAAAAAGTAGAAACACACACCCTATTTCCATTTCATGACTCTATGTGTTGTACCTTAGTTGATTTCACTCTTTACAAAATGTGCGTATTCTAAACTAAACTTCTGGGAATTCCCTGGTGGTCCAGTGGTTAGGACTCAGCACTCTCACTGCCAAGGGCCTGGGTTCCACGATCCCTGGCCAGGGAACTAACATCCCACAAGCCCTGTGGGGCAGCCAAAAATTAAAACAAAAACAAAAAATACTAAACCTCATTCCTTCTTCAAGCCCTTAGTGTCTGACAGATCCACCCTGAAGCTTTCTGTTAACTTAAGAGCACTGCTTGATCTCTATTGAAGACCGGGCAGTTCTTATTCACCTGTTAATTTGTACAGTCAACAGCTATTTATTGAGTGCTTGCTATGGGATGGACATTCACTGCCTGTGGGTGAAGCAACAATGAAGACACAGCCCCTACTCTGCTGAATGACTGTAACTGATCTGTTTACTTGTCTGTCTTCACTTCTAGTCCTTGAAGGATGTGGAAGATGGGTTTTTAAGGCTTACAAAGTTGACACATTTATTTCCTTCATTTATGCTGCTTTTAATTTTTGTGTGTTCTTAAACACTGCAAGAAAGCACAATTCTTGTGTATCAAGTCAAATCTTGTATATCAAATTCCTGTGTACTGTATATCACAATTCTTGTAGTGAGTTGCATCCTAATAGCAAAGATGCTGTATTCTGAGGGGCTTCATTCTTCTCATCCACATTCCAAGTACTCCCCCTTGTGGTGCCTGCTGTACTCGGCCAGGTCCCGCCCAGCAGAAGCGACACCTGTCCCTGAGAACGTCAACCCTGCCCCCAGAGCTCCCCCCAGGCCAGCCCCACGTAGACCCCCCCACCCCCGTCTCCCTGCAAGTGTGGGCTTCTGCAGACCGGCTCCCTCCAGGCCTGAGAAGTAGTTCAGGGGATTTAGGGGATATAATGGACCTGTCCATAAGGAGAAAGCCTCAGAGCGGATGAAGACTCCCTTAAGTGAAAAAAAACACGAGGGAGCACAGTTTCTAACATCAATGTAGTATGCACTTTTACCTATGGGAAAGGAAAAAGAAATCACCCTTTCCTGGCATATTAAGTCCAAAGAAACACCTGGGCACTGACAATCCCCGCACATTTCCTCTGCAGGGCTCGGATTTTTCAGCTGCCCTCATGGCAGAATCCTGGGGCTAAGCTGGGTGTCATTTGCTACGTCCTACATAAGAAACCTGGCAGGGCTCCAGTCTGCCAAATGCACCTCGTGATCCAGACAGGTTTAACTTGTCTCTTTGGGCTTTGCAGAACAATTTTGGAATCCTCCAACTTCTCAAGAAATGTTGCCTCACCAGGACAGGCAACAGTACTGCCCAGATTTTCTCAATCAGTCTTTTAAATATTCTGCCCATTGTCACTATAAACTGAAATCTCAATATTTCCAATTACAAACTACACTCACTGTGGACCCTTGGGCAAATTATTTAACATCTCTGAGCCCATGTCTCCTTCTTAGCAAATAGGAATAACTGTAGAATCTACCTCTTAAGGTTTCGTATTAAGTGAGATGAGCAAGCAAGGCACATAGTCCGTGATCATCTGATTTCCTTCCACTCACCTCCAAGAGTGTAACAAGAACCAATGACCAAATCACATGGCCCAAGTTTTGGTACTGAAATGTTGCCATGGAGGAAGAAGGTCTCTGGTTTAGGAATGCCTTGTCCATGCCTTCTGCTTCTCCCTAAATGTCCCACCCAGCGATAGATTCCATACTTAGAACTCTCTTCCTGCAGTTCAAAGTCCCACACAAACCTGGATGGGGGTGTGGGGCGTGGGGAATCACTTGAAGCTGCTTTAGGGTTTCCCACTTTAGTAAGAGCAAGTTTCAGATGCTCCCACTAAATATAAATAGGGAGAACCTGATGAGGAGGATCGAGATTACACTGGATCACCTGAGGATGGGATGTGTTTTGTTCTGGGAGACTCGGGGGCACCCACCCCATATTTGTCAATTCGTGATTTGTGTGAAGTATCCTTTAGTTTAGATTGAAAATAATTTTAGGGAGGGAAACTCAGGGTTAAACAGGTGTTTCCTTTTTTTTTGCGGTACACGGGCCTCTCACTGCTGTGGCCTCTCCCGTTGCGGAGCACAGGCTCTGGACGCGCAGGCTCAGCGGCCATGGCTCACGGGCCTAGCCGCTCTGTGGCATGTGGGATCCTTCTGGACTGGGGCACGAACCTGTGTCCCCTGCATCAGCAGGCGGACTCTCAACTACTGCGCCACCAGGGAAGCCCGGTTTTTCCTTTTTTAAATGAATTTTTAAATGAGTACCCAAACCTTGAGTATAATTCAATGATTTTTAAAAAAAATAAAATAAGTACATCTTAAGAAATAATAAAAATTCTACTAGCTCCTGGGATTCTTCAGGGTCAGAAATGGAACTAACACTTGCTAACCTGACTTACACCAAGCATTCTTTCCATAGCATGTGCTCCCTCCTTGGCTTGCCAGGAGGCCTGGGAAAGGGAGAAAAACAGAAAGTCACTGGGTCTTCCACAGGCACAGCGCCAGTGGACTTTCTCCTGGGTCAGTCATGACAGGGTCACAACATTGTAAAGCAACCATACTCCAATAAAAATTTAAAACAACAACAACACCACATTAATTAACATCTCAAAACTCAGTTTCCTTAGCTGTAAAATGAAAGTGATGGTTTACTCAGATGTTGGAAGGACTGCAGGTGATAATGTGTTTTATAAAGGGCCTGTGAATGATATCTAGTGTGGTTATTCCTGGTGGCCAGACTCACAAGCCCACCAGGGAAGAACACAGCTAGAGGGGCTTCCACATTTTCCTCATGAGGAGCTGGTTTTCATTTCCTCAAGGTCTTTTGATCTCTGCCAAAAGAGAGGAGGGCTTCCAGCTGCTGGTCAAGCAATCTCCTTTCCTCGACAGGGACCCTGTGTGGTGCAGGGAGAGGGACGGCTGCAAAATCAACCAGCTGTTGACAGGCTGACTACAGCTCTGGGGTCCCAGCCTGTGATGTAGCCCTGCTCCAATGGATCAGGGGACACCCAGTGGCCACCGTGAATTCCAGCAGCTCCAGAGCTTTGTAACCCCCAGCTTTATAGGTCTACAGGTCTAGGTGTAGATCAAGGTCTAGAGAAGAGATATTAGAACTTGTATTTGTGTTTTTTAAATTTAAAAATCAACTATGGAAAGGAGAAATGGGGAGTTGTTTAATGGGTATAGAGTTTCAGTTTTGCAAAATGGGATGAATTCTGGAGATCGGTTGTCCAATAATGTGAGTGCATTTAAAAATATATATTTCTTAATTTATTTGGTTGAGCCGGGTCTTAGTTGCAGCTCGCTGGTCTTAGTTGCGGCATGCATGCAGGATCTAGTTGCCTGACCAGGGATCAAAGCCGGGACCCCTGCATTGGGAGCATGAGTCTTAACCACTGCGCCACCGGGGAAGTACTGTGAATGTATTTAATACTGTTGAACTGTGCTCATAAAAGTGGTTAAGATGGCGAATTTTATGTTATGCATATTTTACCACAATTAAAAATGTTTTCATGAAAATAAAATTTAAAAGTAATTTACTCCCAATTTTAAAATTTAAAATATTCTCCAAATTATTTTTATAGTTTTGATATTCTCTATAAGGGTATGTTGGAAAATAAATTTAAAAAAATTTTTAACTGTTCTGAGTGTTATGTTAATGGTTAATGATATTAAACTATGAGCCATGCAATGTCTATAATTTAGAAATGTATTGAGCTTTATACTGTAACATATGAAGAGTTTTTAATATGGCCCATAGACATTTGAATATAATGTATATTCTCCATTGATAAGATACATAGTTTGGACAACAACTATTAAGTAAAGGTATTTGAATTTTAAAAGTTGATGAGGCTGATGTACTATTTCACATGCGCTGGTGCTTGTGTCAGGCCACTGTGTGTGGCCAGCTGTGTGTGAGGACCCTGCGGAAGAGACACTGGTTGCCTCTCTCTGTTCACTTGGAGCCAATTGCAATGACTTGCCATTTAAGAGAACTCAGGTAAATGATGTTTTTTAACTACTTTTAACTAAACTAGCCCTCACAAAATGAACAGGAGGCTTTAAAAGTTTCTTGAAAAAAAACCCCAGCAGATTAAAAAATATGAATAACTTAAGCTCAAGTAGATAAGAAGCAAATGGCAGGGCTGCCACTTTTTCATTATAAGCTCTTTGGCCTTGTGTCAGTAAAAATATGATGATCTAATCAGATTTGTCAATAAGCTAAAATATTTTCAAAATATCTAGATGATCTGAAATATGGACTTACATCTACCCAAGCTAATGATGATCCCTAAGTGCATTCTGTGCCTTGAGATAATAACGGTAGCAATTCATGTGTCTAATTTAATGAATAAATTAAAATGCATATATTCAGGAGTGGATGCTAACAATAATTATGGTAATAGGGATGGCAAAGAAAAAAACTTTGGAGGCCACTGATGTAGCCAAAAACTCCCAGACACTTTTGACACAATATCCCAACTCAAAAGGCACCAGTAAAGCATTTTTAAGAAAGCAGCACTTCCCAAACAAAGCCGAATCCCCCAAATTCCCGAGTTTGGAGGCCATCGAAGGCCTAATCTACAAGGAATATGTTCTTTGAAGAAATTTGAAATTTTCTTCAAACTCTTCCTCCAATAAGGGCTGCTCTCCAGAAAATCTATGATTAGGGTAAATAAGTAATTCCTCCAGTGCACTCAGACATGCACTTTTTATGGTCCAGATATAGTTAAGGACAGGTGTGATTTTCAATGACTGTACCTGCTTTTCTTCTCTGCATTTCTTCAGGGTTCTCATTAGGTTGCTATGTTCCTCCTCTCTTCTTTCCATCAGGATTTTCATTTGCTTCATGCCAGTCAAAGCCTTCTTCACCTCTTCATCTATATCTATCTCCCCAGCCTTGGAAAAACCTAAAAGATTACGATGTAGTTTTTTCCTTTGAGATCTGATCAGATTACAACGTATCAGAACACAATGAGTTCACCAACTTTTCATGTTCCCCCAGCAGAGGCTTAATTGTTTTTTTTTTTTAACAGCATCAAACTTTGAAAGCAGATCACAATGATTTGGGCTGTCAGCTGCCACATGGACATGGCTACCACCCGGGTGATATCTTCTGTTCCTCACTTCTGAACTGCTAGCCAAGTCAGAGTTCATTGAACCCTATTCTTATCATTTTCCTCAGGGCCTGTTTTCATTTATCCAATTGTTTTTCTTTCCCTTAAAACTCAAGTGTGTTTATATTAGAAGAAAACATTGAATTTTCTTCACAGACAATTTATATTAAATGCCCAACTGGGAATCTTAAACAGAGTGAACAATTTCCTTTTCTTTCAGCTTCAGTTGCCTTCCCAGGAGGCATAAAACCTAGAAAGCATCTTGTATAATGCAAGATTCTTTAATAACCTACTGGACATCTCTTACACCCCTTTAATAAGCCTTTAGCGAGTATGAAATTCATGGTTTGTCATTGTCTCTTCACAATAGCAAATGTGGCCACCAAAGGAGCTTAATCTGGCCTCCAAATTTAATTACAGATCCCCAAAAAAGAAACGTTTAAACTAATTTATTTTCCTGTTAAGTACTCAAAGCATATCTCATCAAGCAAAGGCCACAAGTTAATGAGCACAGACCAACCAGATTCAATGTCATTATAACCCATTCCTTCACTATCTCAAGAATAACTGCATGGATTACTTTAATTGTTTAAATTTTTCAAATGCTAGAAAAGAATTTCACTGTTCATTAAAACTGTGCTCAGAGGACACCAAACATCTGGATGAGACCAAGCAATGCAACTCAAAACGTTGGCAAGTTTTATCTCTGTGATGGCAAACATCTGGATATGTGGACCATTCTCAGAGACGCATTTGGAATTTTCTATTTTTATCCAGATGCTTGGCGTCTTGTCTACTTGGCTTAAGTGCCTGGAGAACATCTCACCGTGAAACTAGAGGGC
Organism: Phocoena sinus; assembly: GCF_008692025.1. Lineage (NCBI taxonomy): Eukaryota > Metazoa > Chordata > Mammalia > Artiodactyla > Phocoenidae > Phocoena > Phocoena sinus. The sequence continues at coordinate 52,749,965 of NC_045776.1, read as the reverse complement.
ATCCTGAATACGGTTATCTCTCAACTGTAAATCACCATAAATGCCAGCAGGACATGCAAACAGGAAAACGGGACACAGTGCAGATAAAAAAACCAAACATTACCCTTCAGGCCTCCATGGATAGCAGTCTTGTCCTTCCACGTAGGTGCACAATGACAATCTTTCAACCACAGCAGATACACAATAAACACCAAGAGTGGCAGCTTCATGTTTCCGTTGTGACTGCAAAGGAAAAATAAACCTGCATCAAATGCCTTAGGTTAAGTTAGTTTCTACTGGCATCAATTGAAAACACATGGTGATCCAAAGCATTTTGCTGTCAGTTTTTCTTTATGACTTTAGACAATGTATGCTGATATGGCTGAGACATAAGGAAACCTGAAATCTAAATAAATTTTTTAAAAAGACGACCCAAGTCCCTATTTTGTTTACATTCTTCCTGACAGTTAAATAAGGTCATCATCTGAAGCATTTGAAATTTAGGGCAACCAATAGCATGGATAACAGCCCCATAGAATCCAAACTACATTTTATTTCCTTGTCAACAGTAAATATTCCCAAACACAGAATTAGGTATGTCAAAGGGACTGTTTTTTCCAAAATTCAGAGTCCACAAGTAAGTTTTAACCTAAATGGCTTACTACTTATTTTTTTATGAAATTAAAAACCCCTCAGATTTTTCTCATACATCTTATAAAGTCCATCAGGATGTATGAATCATGCACAGTTAAATTTGTTTCTTCTCAGATAATAAATTTCCTTTTAAATTTAATTTGATAAATATTAGTTGCAAACATTCCAAGTAAAAATGTATGCTTTCATAAAGTTATATCTATAAAATAACTTAGATTATCTTTCCTCCCAAAGGGGATATTTATCTGCTTTATGTATATTTTTTATTAAAAAAACTCCATTATTTAATCAACATTTGGAATAGCTTTTAAAAATACTAGTATTTACAAAGCTATCACATTTTATATCTACGGTTATCATTTGGACTAATTCTCTTTCTATTAAGACCCTATTTACCAAATGAAGTTTTAATATATTTACCACCAACTTTGCAGGCTCTGCCCAGTGAGGTTGTCACCAGCTTCTGGAAGGACCTTCACTTTTCTCTGATTTAATTTTTGTCTGTGTCAGGGATTTTGCCTTGTTCTATTAATTTGATGACACAGTTCTTAATCCTATTAACCTAGCATTTTGAGATTATGGTTTAAAATGTGGTAGGGTTTAGAAAGGAACACTAGAGGGCGGGCTGTCTACACGATCTGGAACAATGACCTTGAGTTACTTTTATCTTACGCAGATTTTTTTTTTTTAATATGGAATGCTTCATGAATTTGCATATCATCCTTGTGCAGGGCCCAAGCTAATCTTCTCTGTATCATTCCAATTTGAGTATTTATATGTGCTGCCGAAGTGAGCACACACAATATTTTTTTTAAGATTTTTTTTGATGTGGATCATTTTTAAAGTCTTTATTGAATTTGTCACAATATTGCTTCTGTTTTATGTTTTGGCTTTTTGGCCTCGAGGCATGTCTCACGAGGCATGTGGGATCTTAGCTCCCTGATCAGGGATTGAACCCACACCCGCTGGAAGGCGAAGTCTTAACCATTGGACTGCCAGGGAAGTCCCCACAAATATGTTTTTATAGGACTCATTAAAGCCTTAAAAATATATATATATATATATTTAAATTTGAAATTTATGGGACTTCTCTGGTGGTCCAGTGGTCAAGAATCCACCTTCCAATGCAGAGGATGCAGGTTCAATCCTTTGTTGGACAACTAAGCCTACCTGCCACACCTACTGAGCCCACATGCTCTGGAGCCTGCGTGCCACAACAAGAGAGCCTGCCTGCTGCAACGAAAGATCCCACATGCTGCAACTAAGACTGGATGCAGCCAAAAAAAGAATAATAATAATATAAAATAAATAGAATAGAAATTTATTCTATGTATATTCTTTTATAGGCCCAATAAATTTCTTTGATTGAAAGTATAAGCAACAATATGAAATAAAGTAAATGCTTAGTTAAAACATTTTGAGATAACTAATAAGGACCTACTACATAGCACAGGGAACTCTACTCAATACTCTATAATGACCTATGTGGAAATAGAATCTAAAAAAGAGTAGATATACATATATGTATAACTGATTCACTTTGCTGTACAGCAAAAACTAACACAACATTGTAAATCAACTATACTCAATAAAAATTAATTAAAAAACATTTTGAAGATTATTTACATAGTCATTTGGCATTTTTAAAAATACATGCAAACACATTTTAACTAAAGTGATAACATTGAGCATATAACTGAGTATTTTACTACAATTTGATAATTGATTAGCTGAACTGAAAATTCAGCGAATGATTCATTTAAAAGCAATTTAGAGAGTCACCATAGCCAGGTGTTGTCTGGGTCTCTCTGGCTACTGAAATCTCAAGATTGTCTTGGGCCCCCTTTGCAATTTTTGAAGGATTAGCCAATCAATACTTATTAGATACTCAATACTTTCTAAGCAGGTCACACTGTTTTGAACTGGTTCACCTGCCTTTCAGTGCCCTTAGAAGTTGATCCTTGTGTCTGAGTAACCTGCAGTCTGGAGTTTATCTCTGCTCTGCTTGGACGTAGGGATGGGCAATTACAGGACACACGTGAAGTCCTGCCTACACCTCATTTCAGCTGTTTTGACTACCTGCTGAATCTCTGATTTAGTGGAAAACCTCTTAGCTCTGTTGGAAAACAGATCAGCTCAAAGCAAATTGACCTATTATTATTTTAAGAAGCCTCACGTCATTTTTGAGCAACTACAATCCACAGCTACAAACAGATGTGTCCTGTCCTGAGAGGTGATTGGTTGGCCAAAGGAAGAAGCAGTACTTTGGGTATTTTTCTCAGGAAGAGGAGAGCACAGTTCTGGGAAAGTCAATCATAGGAAATTGTGCAGCATCAGTGCAAACTCTGACCCTGAGAACCTTTCTTGTTAGTTTGCTGTCGTCCAAGTTTGGACCCATTTGAAGTCCTGGCTGGCATCTACATGCTCTTTTTCAACAACCCACATTTTGTTGAAAGTGGAACCAATGTTTAGGAAGACTGGTGGTTCTCTCTAGTGGTAGATTTTTTCTGCATTCCATGTTCCCCCTTTAAGTGTAATTTCCTAGAAGAGAACTTTATTCTTAACTAGTACTAATTACTTTAAAAATAGCCTGAAGCAGGGCTTCCCTGGTGGTGCAGTGGTTGAGAGTCCGCCTGCCGATGCAGGGGACACGGGTTCATGCCCCGGTCCGGGAAGATCCCACGTGCCGCGGAGCGGCTGGGCCCGTGAGCCATGGCCGCTGAGCCTGCACGTCCGGAGCCTGTGCTCCGCAACGGGAGAGGCCACAACAATGAGAGGCCCGTGTACTGCCAAAAAAAAAAAAAAAAAAATCCTGAAGCTTCCAAAAACTTTCTTCCTCTAATTGTTTCAGCTGTTTTCACAGATGCCATTCTGTTCTTAAGATTAGGCAACACTTCACGTGAATCTGGTTACTTTCATAATTATGACATCATTACATTCAAGGTTTAAGTGGGTTGTAAAATATTATAGCTAGTCAGTAACTAAGGACACCTAGAAGCAAGGTCATCTTAATTAAGAAGGACAACAAAAAGAGGCACAGGGTATTAACTGAGAAATAGAGAAGTCAGACAGATGGACTTCAAAATGTCAGGTTTATTGTTGGTAAGTTTGGGCTTGGACAGGGCATCTTAGATGTGTGCCCATAATGGACTTGCTACTATGTCACCCCTAATTAGATCGGCCCACCCTGCCACTGGCATAGCCAGACAACCTCTGGGCTTCCCTTCGGGTAACCACTTGGCACAGAGCAGGCCAGGAAGCCTGTGCCACTTGTGCTGTTTCTTCTGTGGAGCCCAACTCCAGGATACAATGTCCGTGGTCCGTGGAGCTGTGTAACCCGGCAGCCCTGCATGTGTCCTGTGGATAAGTTGGGATTTGCTGTCTTGCACCAGTGAGGTCAGAAAGGGGAGGAAAGAGAGCGAAGCCTTAATGCTTTTGCCACAACTTGGATTCTCCCGTGTGTCAAATAACCCATTCCTGCTTGGGAGGGAGTGTTACTCTGGTAGAAGTCCCTTCCCTTCCCACCAAAAAAAAAAAAAAAAAAAAAAAAAAAAAGGAGAGAATGCATAAGAGAAGTAAGTAAAAGACAAGAGCATAAAGATCCAAATAAATGACTTATGTAGATTATAATTAAACTGTGGGTAATTATTAGTCAAATCCATTTTACCTGCTTTTGCTAATCAAGGTCATTTTAAGACTTGCACATCCTCCAAGCAGCAGGCAGCTGAAGCAATAAGATGTTTGCCCAAGTTATTTTCCAGGTACTTGGAGTCAGCTATGTCTAGTTGGAGATGAGCTGGATAGGACCAAGCTGAAGTGGTTAACACTGGTTAGGACCACCAGCCCTCCAACTGGGCATGTGTGAGTGTCCAGTCAGTGACGTTTCGATGTCAGAGGGCCAAAAACTCCACCCTCAGACCATGTTAAGTACCTCCAGTTTTGAATGTGCAGAGGCCTTCATAGAACGATGATGATTACCACACCTTTTCCCAAGCACTTTCCTCATGCTCCCCATGTTCATTACCCCTCAGACCATCCTGCTTCTTTATTCTTTATCTCCCAAATACCCCAAGGCCTTTGCACCCCAAAGGGGGAGGATGGTCTGAGACTTGTTCTCCCATGTCCTCACTTGACTGCCTTGTGAATAAACCTTCTCTTTGCTGCAAAACTTGGCAACTCAGTGTTTTGGCTTGCTGAGTGTCAGGCAAAGTGAACCTGGTTCAGTAACAATAGTAATAATTTCCCTAGCTCTGCTTCCTCCCTCCCTCCCTCCTTTTCTTCCCTTCTTCTTTCTTTATCTTCATCTATTCAGCCATTGATTTAATAAAATTAAAGATATAATTCACATCAAAAAGCAAAATTTTGAAGTAGACTGTAAATACTCTTTTTGGGCAAATGTTGGCCACCTCTAACAGAGAGGACCAATGGTGAAGTATAAAGTTCACTGATTTAAGAATCAGTTTCTGTCAAAATCCTTGCCTCATGGTGGGCTCTGGATTTCTGTGTCCTCATCTAAAAATGAGAAATTATTGGAAGAAATAATCTCAACTCTTACTCCCAGCTCTAAATATCTGTGATTATTATTCATGTATTCTCATCAAGCTTCAACATAGTTTGAGTCCATCGGTAAAATAACACAGCCACCTTATCTCTTGTATAGAGTTACTGAACAGGTCAAATTAGTTAATACAAATGAAAATGATTTATTGAGCCATAGAGCACAATGTAATTGGAAGGTAGACCAACAACCTCTTTTAAAAAATTCAGACTAAACTAAAATGATTGTTTTAGGCTCATATAACATAGGCAGCAAAAGTAGACATTGAATCCAGATTTCAAAATCTTTCATGAAAAAGACCAACCTTGAATATAATAAGAAGAATTCATATCCCATTTAACTTCATCATGAAATCAGAATTTATCAGAACAGACCAGCACCACAAAAATTTAATTATTGATCAGGATGTATATAAATACCAAATGCATTCTAGAATTTCCATGACACCAAACATGGTTCTTCTCTTGTGTCCAGGGAGTTCAGTCTTGGAACAGCTCATTTATCAGCAAATGTATGTTGGGCAGCCTTGTGTTCCACACACTGAGGTTCTATGGACATTGGGGTGAGACAGAATAGATGGTTCCTGCCCTGTAGGAGCTCCTGTTACATTCCAGGGGGAGGGAAGTGGACACCACGCAAATAAGTACCTAAGCAAGAACGTATCAGAGCGTGAAAGCTGTTACAAAGAAAATAAAACGGGATAAGGGGATTGCCTGTGTTTTGGAAAGTGGGGGCAGCTTTAGTCTGGGAAGCCAAGGGAGGCCTCTCTGAGGAGGGGACATCTATCTAACACGATCCCTGAGAGCAGAGCCCAGTGCAAAATGGAAAGGTGAGGCCCCTCAGTTCAAAAATGAAGAATTTCAAGATGCTAACAGCGGAGCATTAAACCAATACGGGGCCATAGGGATGAGGGGGTGCAGGACTCATGCGCAAGAAGCAAGCCCTGCCTGAAAGATGGAATAGCAAGTGCAAGGGTAGGAACAAACCCTGCCTGTTTGAGGAATTGAAAATAGGCGCACGTGGCGGAGGGCAGCGAGAGGAAGGGGAAGTAGGATGCTAAGAGGCAGAAAGTGCGGATCATGTAGTATGGCAGGCTCAGACATGAACAATTATTTTTAATAACAGGATCACTGTGGAGGATTTACAAAGGGCAATGATATGGTCTGATTGACTGGTTTTAACAGACCCATGTGGCCACTGTGAAGGACCGATTATGGGACAGTCAGGTGGGAGGGGAACCAGGGGGGAGGGAGTTTCCATCACCCAGACAGATGGCCACACAAGGGTGGCTCCTTGGGTGGAGTGAGAAGTGGTCAGACTTGGGACTTATTTTGGAGGCAGGACTGGATTGTGAGCTGAGGGAAGGAGCAGAATCACTGGGGACTGCTGGGGTTGTGATGCTCTAAGGGTGTCCAGCGATGCCCTGCCCTGGATGAGAAAGCCTGGGGTGTGTAGCCCTCCCTCACTTCCCACAACTCCTGACCTGCAGCCTGGATTTCACTCTCTGCCAGTGGGAAGTTTTGTTGTTAAACGCATCACGGAGCTACTGATCACCAAATCCATGGCTTACTTTTTGTCCTCTTTCTTGTCCTCCACGTGGCATTTGGCACAGTTGACTAGCAGCTACTTTTTTTTTTTTTTTATAAATTTGTTTATTTATTTTTGGCTACATTGGATCTTCGTTGCTGTGCACGGGCTTCTCATTGCGGTGGCTTCTCTTGTTGCAGAGCATGGGCTCTAGGTGCACGGGCTTCAATAGTGGTGGCTCGCGGGCTCCAGAGCGCAGGCTCAGTAGTTGTGGCTCACGGGCCCAGCTGCTCTGCAGCATGTGGGATCCTCCTGGACCAGGGCTCGAACCCATGTCCCCTGCATTGGCAGGCGGATTCTTAATCACTGCACCACCAGGGAAGTCCTGCAACTATTTTTTAAAGCAGCTGGTCTTTGGTATTACTGAACCATTCTCTCTGGGTTCTCCTCTTATTCCTCAGACTGTTCCTTTTATTTGTAGCAGGATGGGGTTCACCTTCCCCTTCATTCTTTTAATTCCACCTAGTCTCACTGGGTTCTCCATCTTCTAAATCTCCTTTATCTCATCCATCCCAACCCCTCCGCAGGAAGAGTGTCTTTTAGGATAATAACAAACCGCAATTATGCTGTGAGAGGCAATGTATACTGCTCCCCCCACAAGGGTGTGATGACACAGGCAGGCGGGAAGAGATCCCTGGGGTGAACCAAGCCAGGACCCCAGAGAAATGGAGAAGAGGCACATGTAAGGGAGACCAAGGGCACGTGACGTGGACGCAGCACTGACCAGAAGTGATCTGAGAAGAGTGGTTGACACGTTACATGAACCTCTGGGTCCAGGCACATTTCTTTTTTTAAAAAATAATTCTACAGCATTTCTATTTATTGATTGATTGGCTGTGTTGGGTCTTCGTTTCTGTGCGAGGGCTTTCTCTAGTTGCGGCGAGTGGGGGCCACTCTTCATCGCAGTGCGCGGGCCTCTAAATATCGCGGCCTCTCTTGCTGCGGAGCACAGGCTCCAGACGCGCAGGCTCAGTAGTTGTGGCTCACGGGCCCAGTTGCTCCGCGGCGTGTGGGATCTTCCCAGACCGGTGCTCAAACCCGTGTCCCCTGCACCGGCAAGCAGACTCTCAACCACTGCACCACCAGGGAAGCCCCAGGCACATTTCTGACTAGTTGCAGGTAAGCGTGAGCTGAGCCAGTTTGCCCAACCATCCTGCTGTAGATCCCCATGGCTGCGTTCTGTATTCTTTCACAGTATTTGCAGAGTGCCGGCTGTGTGTCAGGCACTTTATCAGACATTAGACACCTGCTCGGTCTTTTTCCTGACCTTCTTCCTCTGTCCCAGCCTTAGATGTTTATATTCCCCAGGATTCTCTTCTTGGGGAAAATGCCAAGCCACCCTCTTTGGCTGATGTGACCTGGAACCTCAGACACTCATAGCCAGTCTTCTACTGGCTGCCTCTCGGACTGCATGGTCCACAGGGATTTCAGACTCAACAGTTCCTAATCCAGCTTTTTCTCCTCAAACTTGCCTTACCATGGGATCCCAGTCACCAGATCCAGACATTTGGGAATTATCCCAGACTTCCCTCTCTTCTTCAATCCAGGGGCCAACCCAAGCACACTGCCAGACGATGTGTTGAATCTGGGCTCATGGAATGTCAAGACCCATGTGAGTTAATGGCTCGAGAAGCTTTATTATTATTGATAAGCTAAAGCACTTAGAAGTCAACAGACTGTCAGAGCAAACAAGCAAAATTATATATAACTGCAAATCAAGTTTTTCTTTAAATTCTGGCTACATTATTATGACCCTGGCAAATGTGTTTTAATTTGGTTCTTGATCTCCATGGCAACAGGATAGGTAAAATACCATACGTATTTGGTGACAACTGTAGCCTATACCAATGACCTGTGGAGGAATAAATCATTCTATCAGTTGGATAGTACATTTCAGCCTCACTTTCTGATCCATAACTGCCTAAGTAGTTTCAAGTCCAAATTAAATAATAAAATATGAACAGGAGCATATAAATAATAGAATATATCACCTGGCTTGTTGGGTTTTTCTGAGCAAACTGGACTTTTTTGTTTAAGGTCGTTTACTTTTTTTTAAATTTTTTGGCTGCGTTGGGTCTTCGTTGCTGTGCGTGGGCTTTCTCTAGTTGCAGCGAGCGGGGGCTACTTTTTGTTGTGGTGCACGGGCTTCTTGTTGCGGTGGCTTCTCTTGTTGTGGAGCACAGGCTCTAGGGCGAGTGGGCTTCAGTAGTTGTGGCACATGAGCTTAGTTGCTCCACAGTATGTGGGATCTTCCTGGATCAGGGATCAAACCCATGTCCCCTGCATTGGCAGGCAGATTCTTAACCATTGCGCCACCAGGGAAGTCCAAACTAGACTTTTTCTACATGGCAAAAAAGAATTCTTCATGGGTACTGACTGCAAATTTTTACAAGAAGGCAACACACCTAAAATATTAAAATGGGCAAAGAAATTATACACGTATCTTGTAGATAGATCAGGAGCCCTTACGAATGCTCTTTGGCTTATTGCCAGATTTTTACCCAAAAGGAGGCAACAGACTTGCCAGGATGAATTATCCTTACTTGAGTATTGAAGGAAATTGTGACTCTGGAAGGCAAAAAAACTAGGGAACATTTTGGGTTATTTGTAAATTCATTAAAAAGTAGAATAAATAAAACAAAAGTAAAAGAAACTATCCTGGAATTATTCTAAAGTAGGTGATGTAAAATACCATGTGCGTTTTCCTGAAATGTGTCCTTCATCATTTTTATTTTTGAACCTTCTATGGGTAGAATGTTCTTTCTTCAAATTAGAATTAATTTTAAAACTCTTTCAGGAGCATGGATACAATCCTGCATAATAATAATAGCACATTGCAGAATAGGAACTCAAGCAACTAACAAAACAGAATTTGTAAAGCATCAGAATTTTAAAAATGCCAGATCACAACAAAGATCCTTTAAAATTTACTTAAATATTTAAAATGATTGTACTGAGAGCTGTTGTCTCTTGACAACATAAATATGTTGTCAAGTTTTACTTTAGAGTTTTAAATTCAGTTTGCTTATCTTAAATTGTTTTATTTTAAAAGATACCATTTGATTATTAATAAAGTATATGTGTAAGACGCATACATATGTGAAACAAAGTAAACCCTTTTTGTAGTACTTGGTGGCTGCACATGCTTTGGGGTTCATTTTTTACTAACAATGTCAGGCTTCATCCCCTACAGCTGGTCACTGCATTCTATGCATTTTATCTCATTCATTCACTCAAAAAGTATCTAGGCTGTATACAATTCTTCATAGCAGCTTTGTTCATAATAACCCCACACTGGAAACTACCCACATGTCCTTCGGTGGGTTCAGTGGGTTGAACAAACACTGGTACATCCATGGAATACTACTCAGCAAGAAAAAGGAGTGAAATATTGATACACACAACTTAGATGAGTCACAAGCAAATTATGCTGAGTGAAAAAAGCCAATCCCCAAAGGATCCATGATACATGATTCCATTTATGTAACATTCATGAAATACCATAATTATAGAGATGAAGAACAGATTAGTAGTTTTCAGGGGTTAGGGATGGCAGATGGATGTGGCTATCAAGAGGTAACATGATGGCTTGAGCATGTTGATTATGGTGGCGATGCTACACATACACACGAGTGTGTGTATAACTGATGAGATCTGAAAACACTGTGATTATATTAATGACAATTTCTTGGTTTTGATATTTTACTATAATTGTATAAGATGTGAACATTGCAGGAGGCTGGGTGAAGTGTACATGGGGTTTCCCTATACATTTCCTTGTAACCTCCTGGGAATCTATAATTATTTCAAAATTAAAAATTTAAAAAAAATCTCAGATTTGTCTGCACTGTCCTGGGCATTGTCTTCCTTTTTGATCTCCTTTACAATATTTGTCCCCTCTTTTGCATCTCAATTGATGCCCTGTTTTAGATCCCCTAAGAGCAGGGATTGTTGTTTTATGGTCTAATGAATCTCCAGTGCCTAGAACAGTGTTTGGCAGAGAGAGAGAGAGAGAGAGAGAGAGGCAGGCAGTGTGCGTGTGAAATGAACAGAATTGCTTAACATCCTTACATGTCCTGAACCCAGTCTATTTCTCCACACTATCTCCCTCTGCTGCCTTCCCTATACTTAGTGCTCCAGCTGTCCTAATCTGCTAACAGTTGCATGAATACATCCTGGTTAGTTTTCTCTCCATGCTAGACATTGCCCCTTCCAGGTCTTTCTCCCACTTATTATTTATCCTTCAGTGTTCAGATCAAGAAGCATTTACTCATTCCCATTCTCTGTGCATTCTTGAGCATGCCCTCCTGTATCACACCATTCTACTTGTGTATATATACCTCTATTACTTCACTTACCTCCTTTAATTCAGTAGTTTATTTACCTGTTGAATCAGTCAGGGTTTGTACAGGAAACAGAAGGCACACTCAGATGAAATCATGAAACTAAATTTATGAAGGGACTATTCACAGAAGTGGGCAGAGGTAAGGAAATTGATTATTGGCTAAGGGAGCCCTGCAAGTGCTGGAGGCTTGGAGGAGAGAATTACAATCACAGAGCAATGGTCAGAGCTTCAAGCCAAAACAATGCCTCCCATTGGCTGAACTCAACCAGAAGCCACAGAGCAAGACAGCCCCGGAGATGCAGCTCATAGAGATCAATCCTTGAGGTGTGGAGCAAGGCAGAGAGGGGGCGAGAATGGATCTGGGGGAGACAGTGGCAAATAGAGACCAAGTGACACATGTTTCTCTCCCCATTAGATGGAAGGTTCCTGAGGGCAGGACCATCTCTCATTCGTTCTTGTAGTCCCAGCACCTAGCACAGGGCTTGACCCAGGATAATCATCCAATAAATCCTCGTGGAAGTGAATTACAATGTTAGGGCATATACTATATTTAACTTAATATTTATAGGAAAGTAGGCGGGAAGGCAGGCAAGCTGTTTACAATCTATCTTTGGCCCATTTTAATTTGCTTTCACATGGAACTGTTTTTATACGTTTCTTGATATCATATCTAACTTAGATGACAACAGCACAACCAAGACAGAATCCACTGGAAAGGCTAATTTAGGTCATCTTGCTTTGCTGAGTTCAGTCTAATAGCTCCAAAAGCAACACGAACCTGGAAATAGTTGTATCTACATGGGGCAATCAGCATAAGACACAGGGCGTGAGACACACAAAATATTTCAGTTAGGGATGCCTGTCTACTAATTGTACAACATCATCTCCAGATCTTGGCCCCCAGCAGGCAATGAATAAAAGCTTGCTAACTGTCTAGAGTCAGGCAAGCCATGTAGATTTTTGAAGCATGAAAGAATCCAGATACTCTATCTAATGATATACATCAGGCCATTGGGTAGGGAGACCAACCAACCTGGTTTGCCTGGGACTGTCCTGGTTTTAGCACTGAAATCCTTCAGCCTGAGAAATCTTCTGTCTCAGGTCAGCTGGGACAGTTGGTCACCCTACAATTAGGGTTAATTAAAAAATATAGATTTAGGGGGCGGGGCCACGGCGGGCACCGGAAGCGGCCGAGCGACAAGGGGACGTCGCGTCTCCGGGTCTCAAGCAGCTGCCTCGGAGCCGCCGGACGGACCACTTGCCCCACCATGGCTGAGAGTGACTGGCCCAAAAAGGGCCCCATGGCCGCCCAGGCCAAGGCCAAGTCCTCCTCTCTAGCAGCTCAGAGAGCAGGAGAATATGTGGAGGCTTCCAAGAAATGGGCCGCCGGCCAGAACAAACAGCATTGGATCACCAAGAACACAGCCAAGCTGGTCCTGGGGGACTGAGGAGCTGCATCAGGACCGGGTGAGCCTGGAGGTGGGCAAGGTGATCCCGCAGGGCCGGCAGAGCAAAGGGCTGACGCAGAAGGCCCTGGCGACGAAAATCAACGAAAAGCCACAGGTTGTCGCTGACCGTGAGAGGGGCCGGGCCATTTCTAACAACCAGGTTCTGGGCAAAATCGAGAGAGCCATCGGCCTTAAGCTCCGGGGGAAAGACATTGGGAAGCCGATCGAGAAGGGGCGGAGGGCGAAATGAACACAAAGCTTCGAAATCAGCGCGTTCCAGCTGATCTTGTCTGGCTGGTTCCGCGTGACCACCAGCGCCAGCGTGGGTCTCTTCACGCGGCCACGCGGAACACGGGGCGGTAGCCCTGCCCGGGAGCCCCCTCTACCCCTACCTGCTGTCAGACTAACAAACAAAACCTTGCAAAGTGTTTGCTTCTCCTGATTATTTTCCTCCTTGTCCCCGTCCCTCACGTGGGGTGCGGAACGCTGCCTTCCTCTCCCCTGGGGTCTGCCCCGTCACCGGGGTGGCTCCAGGGAGCTCGGAGGGGGACCACCTCGCACAGGGTGGGCAGCCACCGTCTGGGAGAGGAGCTGCGTCTCCAGCCCGGCTCATAGAGAAGCTAATAAACATTTGTTTCCCTTCCAAAAAAAAAAATACATATAGATAGATTCCTCACGATATAGCTTCATTGAGGCATTATTCAGAGGCGCTAAAGCTATTCTAGCTCTTTGACAGTTATCTTGAGTTTTGTAAAACTTAGAATCTTCTTTGACTGGGATCTGGTAACTTTGCTGATGAATCAATTAAGAAGTCCTAAGAAAAACCCTCCACTGACAGTATTTTCTTAACCCAAAACCTTACAAACATACCTAATCTAATTGGTTCCTCAGGTGTAAAATCAAAATGTACTCTAGCATATTTACAGAAATAACAAGCCTCTCTTTCCACCAATTTCCTCAGGTTTCTGGATATATTTCCGAACACCTTGCCAGCCTTGTCTGTAAACTGCAAGTCTCTTCTGATATTCTACGGGAGGAGTATGCACCCACAGCTATCATACCAGTGGCCATTTCTAACTTTTGTATTTATATGCCAAGTGAGAAAGCAGTTGAGAACTAGTTAAGGCTTTTTGCAGCAAGTCTTTATCCTCAAACTTTTGGCTGAACTGTGGAAACTCAGTATTGCAATAAAACTGCCTGGTTCTGGAACCAGATACACTCCTTTTATTAGTGAGAAACATCATATAGTACTGATTTATGTCCTATATGGAAGTACAGGAAAGATTTAGCCTGTGTATAGTATTTATAATTTATGAGAGATTTTTAGAAAAAAAATTGGCAAATGGATTGCCTTGAATCTTGGTGGGAGAGGCTAAAGCTACTGAAGTAAATTAAAAACAAAAATCCAACTGCTGTATATACAGTAACAACAAGTGATAGTTTGCAAATAAGAGGAATAGTTACCCCTATTCCAGTCACCAAAATTAAGATTTGCCTCTGTGATGTGACACTAAGGGAAATAATTTCATTAATACTTTAATTAAATTATTTATTAAATTAAAGTCAATTTAGATCAGCAGTCCCCAACCTTTTTGGCACCAGGGACCGGCTTCGTGGAAGACAATTCTTCCACGGACCGGGGTGTGGGGAGGGTAGTTCAGGCGGTAATGCAAGCGATGGGGAGTGGCAGGTGAAGCTTCGCTCACTTGTCTGTCACTCACCTCCTGTTGTGCTGCCCGGTTCCCAGCAGGCGGCGGACCGGTACCAGTCTGCTGTGGCCCGGGGGTTGGGGACCCCTGATTTAAATCATTATTAATTTTTATAATTGTGACAATATGACAGTTCCATGATAGTGACAAAAATGTCACTGACATTTTTGGTGCTAAAAATAAATCCTTTAAATAGTTTTGGGGAGTATACTTTATTTAATTAATTAATTTATTTATTTGCGGTACGCGGGCCTCTCACTGTTGTGGCCTCTCCCGTTGCGGAGCGCAGGCTCCAGACGCGCAGGCTCAGCGGCCATGGCTCACAGGCCCAGCCGCTCCGCGGCATGTGGGATCCTCCCGGACCGGGGCACGAAGCTGTGTCCCCTGCATCGGCAGGCGGACTCTCAACCACTGCGCCACCAGGAAAGCCCCTTGGGCGGTATACTTTAAATGAAGGAATTGTGTGATATGTGAGTTATATCCTTTTTTCTTCCAGTTTTGTTGAGATATAATTCACATACAGCACTGTATAGTTTAAAGTACAGCATAATGATTTGTCTTACATCCATCACTACCACAAGAAGTAATGATTACCACGAGAAGTTTAGTGGAAATCTATCATCTCATATAGACACGAAATTAAAGAAATAGAAAAAAATTTTTTCTTGTGATGAAAACTCTTAGGATTTACTCTCTTAATAACTTTCATATATAACATGCCGCAGTGTTAGTTATATTTATCATGTTGTACATCACATCCCTAGTACTTATTTACCTTGTAACTGGAAGTCTGTACCTTTTGACCACCTTCATCCAATTCAGCCTCTGGTAACCACAAATCTGATCTCTTTTTCTATGAGTTTGTTTGTGTTTTTTTTTGGAAGTATTGACATAATTGACCTGCAACACTATGTTATTTCCTAGTGTACAACCTAGTGATTTGATACTTCTGTATATTATAAAATGATCACCACATCATTTAAATAATTTGAAAAATCAACTATTTCTAAAGCTTTAAAAAAATTTACTTAAGCATCTGAAGTCACCATCACCTGAGAAAACTACAAATAATGAGAGTTACCTTAATTGAACATCTTACACTGTGTCAGGCACCGTTAGACATTTTACTCAGAATCTCATTTAATCCTTTCAACCCTGTTATATGAGTATTACCAACTCCACCTCACAGTTTAATAAAACGAGGATCAGAGAAGTTAAGTAGTTTGCCCAATGTCACAAAACTGTTAAGGCAGAGAACTAAAATTCTATCTAAACCAGATCTTTTTGTTCTCTCCACTATATCACACAATTCCCTTAAAAACAAAACCAAAATCACTTAAAAGTGTGTAAAAATACTATTCCAGTGACTATATTATTTTTCTTCTCTCTATATAATTTTCACTGTATGTTGCTAATTAAGAGTGAAGTTAAATAAGAAACCTTATATAGCATTATAAGATCTATACTGATGCTTTTTGTGTATTGTAGAAGAATTCGTACCTTGAATGCTTGCTGAATGGTACTGGCTAATTGTACTCATTTACTAATTTGCTCATATATTTCCATTTCTGAAAATGTTGCCGAAAGCTGTTAAAAGGGAACAATGGGCATATTTTTAAAGTTTAGTAAATCAAAACAACATGGGCACATGCTAAAGATTAATTTGGGATCATTTACATATATGGCATTCTAAAACAAAAAAAGAGGAGGTACTGTTTTTTTGAGTGCAGAAAAAGGAATGCAACCTATTTCTTGCAAGGGCATAGGAGCGGGTCTCATATTCTCACACATGGCTTTGTTTTCAAATTCTTGAAAGTGCAGAAATTCTTTTAATTTAAAGGTGAGCCCATGGAAAATCTGGAACAGCTGTAGAAAACCGTAGAGGAACACAGTGCCACAGCCACTTTTCCAGTTTGTGACACCACCCCAGGGAGATCTGACCCTCTCCTCAGCACTGTTCTAAATTATCAAAGAGGCACCCCCGTCCCCATTGCTACAAACAAGATGCTTCCATGGAATTGATAGTCTCATTAACTGCTCCTGCCTAAAGGTTGTAAAGTGCAGAGAGGAACTCAGATAACCCTTTAGACACGAGAGAGACTCCAGGCTGTCCAAGGAATAAGGCTCAGAGCGGGTCTAAACACAGCCTACTAGATAGTAAGTCTTGGGAAACAGCCATATCTCAATCCACTCTCCCAGGGACCTGGCAGAACATCACCACGACTTTCTGCAAGGTCATGCAAAGTTTAAGTGATTTTTACTATCCCACATTCCGACGTGTCCTTCTCTGTCGATTCATTTCCCATGGTGGTTCATCATTCTTTATTTATGGCACCTTTATTAGTTAACAACATCTCATCTCTCCTAGTAATTGTGCTGCTGCATATTTTTGGAAGCTTCTGCGGTCACTGTCAGGGACTGAGGGATTTTCATCAATGTTGAAGGGAGAGTTTGAAAATCCTGTCCTCAAATGAGACAGGTAAAAAACGGTCTTATTAGGATTCCTGTTTCCAATGTCCAGAGAAAAGTCCCAGGGAGAGAAAAACAGATAACAGAGCCTTGCATTGTCCACTGGTGAGATTTGTACATTGAAAGTAGGCTAAGCTAGAGTAATCGGCTTAATCTAGCCATAAATAGTGTATGCAGCTCTTCATTTCATTAACATCATTAACCAGGGCCCATCAGGAATGTGGATTGAAATCACTGGGCCCTTTCACGGTTTCCTCTGACGCTGAATTTAGCCACCTGTGCGGAGAATGCCATGAACTGCCTGACACTGATACACAAGTGTCAGAGTGATTCTTCCGCTGGTTTTTTTTTTTTTTTTTTTTTTTTGCCAATAGATTTGTAGGGATGGGTTGTCTCCTAGCATCTACGTCCTCCTCCCGGCTGTTTTGATAAAGAGAAGAAATGTCCTGGAATAGCCCAGGAGGTGGCCTGAGTTTTGCTGGCAGCCTCTGAAGTAGCCACCACTGTTTGCACGTTCCCCAGGAAAAAGAACAGGGGGTGGCTTTGTTCTGCCCACACCGGAGAGGCTCCATATCCACGGGGTTTGCCTGACCAGACAGTGCCTTTCTCTGGCTTTTGGTAAGGAGAGAAATTTCTTCCTCCTAAAGGACATCATGCCTCACCTATCACTCATATGCGGGCACGTGCTGCCCCCTGAAGACGTTCACCAGCTGTGCCACTAGCTGGAAATCAGACCTGTTAGCCCAGAGCGTTCGTTTCCCCTCCACCCCCAGCCCCACCCGCGACCCCCCAACCCCTCTCAACCCCCGGTTGCGGGGGGAACCTAGGAGTCTCCCTGGCCTGCGGAGAACCAGCCGTCTGGGTCTGCAGCGAGCAGTGGCCATCTGGCTCCAGCTAAAATGTTGTCAGGAAGGAATATGGGCCTACTGTGGAAAGAACATCCCGTTTTCCGAAAGAAGCTTGGAATATAGAATCTTACGTGAAATCCCTGACTTTTCAAACTTGGCAAGCTAACTTGGTTAAAAAAGAAAAACAAAGAGACCACTCTGATGGCAGGCCCATGCGTAATATATACAATGCTTTGTGCAAATTAGAAAAAAAGCACCCCTCTGGGCAGATAAAGTAGAGGAAAAAAAAAAAGCAGTCAGTGCATGTGTGCCAAGTAAAAGGTACTTCTGGGCAGTTGTTCCCTGTGCCAGGCGCTGGGTTTAACGAGAGCGTCCTGGCCAGGGTTCAGCCTCCACTTGCCTGCTGGCTGCGCGCTGCGCGAGGTACACCGTGCATAGCTGCAGGCAGCTCTCCTTCAGCCGCCAAGTCAGTCTCTACACGCCAGATTCTGTCCCTGGGCCTCCGCGGGGGGCGGGCAGATTCACAAACTCTGGGTGATGGAGCAAGTGAGCCAGGAAGCCAACAGAAATTGCAGGCCTATACTTGCTAAGGAGCCATAAAATTTTTAAATAGTTTTTCTACACTGTGTCCCAAACTTGCTCTCAGTGGTCCTGGGGGGGGTGAACGGTGAATCAGTAGGAGAGTTTATTTTAGACAGCATTTTTCTGAGGTTATTGTACTCTGTATGTGAAGAGGATGTACTCGTTTATCTACTTTGCCTTTCTTAGTACACTTCATCTACAATTATTTTTAACATGTTCCCTCTATTGGTCTAGTATGGATCAGATCCCTTTATAGAAATTATTTCTAACTCTGACAACATCCTGAAAGGATGTTGTTTTACAGATAAAGATACTACGGCTCAGAGAAGTAATTTTTCTGCCAAAACCAGTAGGAACTGGCTCTGTTCTGGGCTTCAAACTTAGGTCTGTCACTAGGAAGCTATTGCTGCCCAAGATGATATGATGACTCTGTTACTTCTAACTGAGATTCCAAAGGCTTTAGCTTTTCTCCCTAATGGCACCTAATCAAGATCTGTGTTATTCAAGTACATGATGCATGGAAATCTCCTATTTGGTGTCTTCTCCCTTCTCCTTTTTATTTCTTGATAAATGCAAGAACAGGGACTTCCTTGGAGATCCAGTGGTTAAGACTCTGCGATTCCAATGCCGGGGGTGCGGGTTCGATCCCTGGTTGGGGAACTAGGATCCCACATGCTACATGGCCAAAAAAAAGAAAAAAGCAAGAACAGTTCTTTTACCAAGCAAAGGATGCATCTGTGTAGTGTATAACTTTGAAAATAACAACATCACCAGATGGACATATTCCAGTGAGTGTTGTTCTTTCAAAACACTGGGTTGCTATGGTGATTAGAGACTTATTCCAGCCATACTGTCATCAGTCACCACCTTTCTTCTCTTTTGGAAGAAACTTCAAAGCCAGTTTACAAACCATTCAGAGAAATTAGGCTCATCATTTCAGTGGCATTGATGGTTTTAAATGTCAAATGATAACATCCAGCTTTTCCAGCCACTCTGTCCATCAGATTTGACTACAAATCACTTGAGGCTATTTCCAAAGCTTAAGTCCAGTCTCAGTGGAGTTAGATTTGCCTCTTGAGAATGTTCCAGAGAATATGCTGGAGGTGTTTAGATTGTATCCAAAAGAGAACTTCCAAAAATATTCTGAGCCCAGCAGTACCATTGGTTAAGCATGACTTTTGAAAGGGACACATGCATTGGGGAGTAGACAGATCCTGACAAGCTGATTAAATTAAAGAGTTAGGGTGGTGGGCAATGTATACATTTCAAGTCTAGACTTAGGAGTCAGACAGACAGGATTCAAATCTTCCTTTTACCACTTACTAGCTGTGTAACCTTGCACAGATTACTTAATCTCTTCGTGTCTCAGTTAATGCTTTTGTAAAGTGGAGATAATTATTGAATATGTAGAAGCTGCTCGAACAGTGGGTGGTACAGAGTAAGTGCTATTTAAGTGTTGGCTATTGTTAAAATCACACATAGCACTTTACAGCATCACCTCGAATTATAAATGTATCAGGCAAGATCCATAACAGGGCAGACATTTTCTATAAGTGTCATCACCAACTGTAGTAATAAAATGTTCTTATGTAGGATAAATAATTTTGTTTGGTTGTTAAAATCAAAGCGGAATTTGCCACGTCTAAAGGTTCTCTATCTAAATACATTGCATTTCAGATATAATCTGTAAAAAACTCGAAGCACTATGCTGTACACCTGAAACTAACACAATATTGTAAATCAACTATACTTCAATAAAATATATAAATAAATAAATACACTCCATTTCATTTTACATCCAGGAATCCCAAATGAAAATAGAGATGCTTGGTAAGGTATCACAATATCAATAGCTTGAAATACCTGTGGCATACTGGCAAAATATTCATCCAACCCATACCTCTGAACCTTTATGACAGGAACATAATCTTTATGCAGTGCAGTCCATCTTTGTGCAGCTTTGGTTGCTGAAAATTCTTCCTGATACGAAATTGAAATCTCTTTCCCTTATCATTCCTTCTCTGAAACCCCTTGGAGCCCTGTGGAACAAGTCCTATTTCTTTGGAAGTCATATTCCTCGAGAGAATTTTCTTTTCAGGAGAAACAGCCTTACTTATTTTAAGCCATTTCTCTTAGGATGTGGTTTTGTATCCCCTCACCCTATTTATCTCACTGCTGTCAACAGGCCTTGATTTCTTCAGTTCCTTTTAAGATGTAAAACCTACAAGTGAGCACCGTCCTCCAGACCATAGAAATGGGTCTCCCTCCTCATTTGGTGAATTGCGCTTTTATGAACGTAGCCTGGGAACACATTCATTTTTATTTTAGTTTAGTCCTTACTTTGACAGCATACTGCACACTAAAGTGCCAAAAGAAAAGAACTGATTACCCAGAATCCTGTATCCTGTGAAGGTGTCCTTCAGGATGAAGGGGGAAATGAAGTTATTCTCAGAGAAACAGAAAATAACTAAGAGAATTTGTCATTAGCAGATCTACACTAAAAGAATGGGCCTAAATAAACTGATTAAAAGACAGATATTGATAGAGTGGATTAAAACTAAATACAGTCTACAAGAAATTCAATCCAAATATAATGGTATAGGCAAGTTGAAAGTAAAAGGATGTAAAATGATATATCTTGCAAACATTAATCAAAGGAAGCAGAAGTGATATATTTATATCATATAACATAGGCTTCAGAGCTCATAAAATTATCAGGGACTGAGACAAATGTTATATAATAGTAAAAGGGTCAATCTCCTGAGAAGTCACAGCAATCCTACATGCCTGTGCACCAAACAACAGAGTGGCAAAATACGTGAGGCAAAAACTAATAGAACTGAAAGGCGAAATAGACAGATCCTGAATTATAACTGGAGACTTCAATATCTCTCTCTCAACAGATTGATAGAATAAGTGGACAGAAAGTCAGCAGGGTTGTAGAAAAACTCAACATCACCAACAACCAACAGGACTTAATCATCATTTAAATAACAGATATGCTAAGGGCACTAATGGAAAAAGTAGACATTATGAAAGAACAGATGTGTATGTAAGTAGAGAGATGGAAACTCTAGAAAATAGTCAAAAGGAAATGCTAGAAATCAAAAACACTGAAACAGAAATGAAGAATGCCTTTTTTGGGCTCATTAATAACCAAGGAAAGAATCAGTGAGCTTGAAGATATGTCAATAGAAACTTCAGAAACTGAAATGTAAAGAGAAGAAAGAATGAAAAAGATAGATCAGAATGTGTAAGCGGACTTGCTTGATGGCGCAGTGGTTAAGAATCCTCCTGCCAATGCAGGGGACACGGGTTCAAGCCCTGGTCTGGGAAGATCCCACATGCTGCGGAGCAACAAGGCCCGCGTGCCACAGCTACTGAAGCCTGCACACCCTAAAGCCCGTGCTCCGCAATGAGAGAAGCCACCGCAATAACATATGTATAAAGGGAATACCAGAAGGAGAAGAAAGAAAGGAAAAGAATAAATATTGAAAATGATGATGGCTGAGAATTTTCCAAAATTAATGATGGACACAAACCACAGATCCAGGAATCTCAGACAACACCAAAAATCTGCATGTAATTATCAAACTGTAGAAGTGGTGATCCTTTTGTAATGTATAGAAATGTTGAGTCACTGTGTTGTGCACCTGGAACAAAGAGTGTTGTAGGTCAATTACACTTTAATTAATAAAATAATAAATAAACAAATAAATACCATACTATGTTACCATAAATGATAAAATAGGGTGTATTTACAGACCCTATGTTTAAAACATCTTTTTATTTTTATGAATCTCCTTTATACTTTTAAATACACATTAGCTAAACACCATGGTATTTTAAATGCTTCCTATTTGGTTAAAAAATGTCCGGGCTTCCCTGGTGGCACAGTGGTTGAGAGTCTGCCTGCCGATGCAGGGGACACAGGTTCGTGCCCCAGTTTGGGAAGATCCCACATGCTGCGGAGCGGCTGGGCCCATGAGCCATGGCCGCTGAGCCTGTGTGCCCGGAGCCTGTGCTCCGCAGCGGGAAAGGCCACAACAGTGAGAGGCCCGAGTACCGCAAAAAAAAAAAAAAATATGTCCAAGTATCTCTTAATATTTAAACTTAAGTTGTGAAACTATAAAGCAATGACATGTGCCAATGACATTACAATTAAAGCCTTTCATTATCAAATTAAAAAAACTGCAGAAAATCAAAGACAAAGAGAAATTCCCCAAAGAGGCCAGAGGCGGAGTGGGGGAAACACCTTACTTTTAGGGAAACCAGGATAAGAATTGTACTGACTTCTCTTCAGAAACCAGGCAAGGAAGAAGAAAGTGGAGTGAAACATTTAAAGTGCTGAAAATAAAAAACATTAACTTAGAATTCTGGGTTCAGTGAAGTAATCCTTCAAAAGTGAAGGAAAGGGCTTCCCTGGTGGCGCAGTGGTTAGGAATCCACCTGCCAAAGCAGGGGACACGGGTTTGAGCCCTGGTCCGGGAAGATCCCACATGCCGTGGAGCAACTAAGCCCATGTGCCACAACTACTGAGCCTGCGCTCTAGAGCCCGGGAGCCACAACTACTGAAGCCTGTGTGCCTAGAGCCCATTCTCTGCAATGAGAAGCCACGGCTCTGAGAAGCCCGCGCACCTCAACAATGAGTAACCCCGCTCACCGCAACTAGAGAAAGCCCGCGTGCAGCAATGAAGACCCAATGCAGCCAAAAATAAATAAATTTATACAAGACAATATAAAAACAAACAGACAAACAAACTCATAGGAAAAGGACCAGAGGCAGGGGGTGGTGGGGGGCGAATTGGATGAAGGTGGTCAAAATATATAAGTTCCAGCTATAAGATAAAAAGTACTAGGTTTGTAATGTATAACATGATTAATATATACTTAACACTTCCGTATGTTATGAAAGTTAAGAGAGTAAATCCCAAGTGTTCTCATCACAAGGAAAAATATTATTTTTCTTTTTCCTTTATTTTGCATCTATATGAGATGGTGATGTTCACTAAACTTCTTGTGATAATCATGTCATGATGTATGTAAGTCAAATCATTATGCTGTACACCTTAAACTTATGCAGTGCTACGTGTCAATTATAGCTCAATAAAACTGGAAGAACAAAAAGAAGAGCACTAGAGAAGGAATAAGTGAAGGTAAAATAAAATCTTTTATTTTTCTTGTTCTTAAGTGATCTAACACCAATTAAAAGACAGAAACTGACAGAGTGGATAAAAAAAAAACAATACCCAACTATATGTTGTCTATAAGAAACCTACCTGAAATATAAAGACACTGGTTGATATTCCATGCTAATAGTAATCAAAAGAAAGCTGAAGTCATAACATTAATTTCAGATAAGGCAGACTTCAGAGCAAGGAAAATTATCCGGGATCTAGAGGGACATCAAATAGTGATGAAAATGTCAATTCTCCAAGAAGACATAAAATTCTTATGCACCTAAAAACAGAGCATCAAAATATGAGGCAAAAACTGATCCATGTGTGAAGAGAAATAGATGAATCCACTATTACAACTGGAGACGTTAACACCCCTGTATCAGAAATGGACAGATCCAGGAGGCGGAAATTCAGTGAGGACATAGCTAAACTCAACAGCACCATCCATCTACTGGATATAATTGACATCGATAGACGACTGCATCTGAGAACAGCAGATGACATATTCTTCTCAAGCTCACGCAGAACTTTCACCAAGATGGACTACATTACGGGGCATAAAACACACCTTAACCCATTAAAAAGAATAAATCTCAAAAAGCATGCTCTCAAGCCACCGCAATGAGAAGCCTGCGCACCGCAACGAAGAGTAGCCGCCGCTCACCGCAACTAGAGAAAGCCCGCGCGCAGCAATGAAGACCCAACACAGCCAAAAATAAATTTTAAAAACCCACAAAAACAAACAAACAAACAAACAAAAAAACACAGTGCTTTAAAAAAAAAAAAAGCATGCTCTCAGACCACAGAGAATTAAATTAGAAAAGATAGAAAAATAGCAGGAAAATTGCAAAATATTTGAGATCAAACAATAATACATGGGTCAAAGAAGATGTCTCAAGAGAAATTAAAACATATTTGGAACTAAATAAAAATGCAGTGGGGGGGACTTCCCTGGTGGTCCAGTGGTTAAGACTTCACCTTCCAATGCAGGGGTGCAGGTTCCATTCCTGGCCAGGGAGCTAAGATCCCACATGCCTCAGGGCCAAAAAACCAAAACAAAAAACAGAAGCAATATTGTAACAAATTCAATAAAAGACTTTAAAAATGGTCCACATCAAAAAATCTTAAAAAAAAAATGCAGTGGGATACAACGAAAAGTGGAGGGAAATGAATAGCATTGAATGCATATGTTAGAAAAGAAGAAAGATCTACAATCAATAGTGTAATCTGCTACCTTGGGAAACTAGAAAAAGAAGTGGTATATCTGGGGAAATTCCTTGGTGGTCCAGTGGTTAGCACTCCATGCTTCCACTGCAGGAGGCATGGGTTCAATCCCTGGTTGGGGAACTAAGAACCCGCATGCCTGGGATCTGGCACAGGCAAGTCTAGAAGACCCAAGTAAGCTGCGTGAGGAGAAGGCCCCTGTCATCCATCAAATTGCACCAGAGCCCCTCCCTCAGTTCATACCTGTGCCCACGTGGGGGTAGGTGGTCCTTT
Source organism: Phocoena sinus (assembly GCF_008692025.1). Classification (NCBI taxonomy): domain Eukaryota; kingdom Metazoa; phylum Chordata; class Mammalia; order Artiodactyla; family Phocoenidae; genus Phocoena; species Phocoena sinus. The sequence continues at coordinate 52,725,109 of NC_045776.1, read as the reverse complement.
ATGACTAGCTGTTGGAAGAGTAAAAATGCTGAAGTTGGTTCAGGGATACGTCAGCTTTGGTACGACGGACCATAGGTTCATGACACTCAAAGGTGGACCAGAAAGATATCAGTGAAAGAGGAAACCCTCCCAATGGACAGAATTTCTGATAGACCAGAATCCACTTTGTGTGGAAAGAAAAGTGGCCTGAAATTAGAATACATGTGGGCTCTGACAGTGGTGGCCAATCAGTTGGCTGATTGTTCAGGACTCTGGAAAAGGAAACATCAGGAATAAAAAGATCTGGAAAAAGCCGCATAGTGCAGGGAGATCAGCTCGGTGCTTTGTGACTGCCTGGAGGGGTGGGATAGGGAGGGTGGGAGGGAGGGAGACGCAAGAGGGAAGAGATACGGGAACATATGTATAAGTGATTCACTTTGTTATAAAGCAGAAACTAACACACCGTTGTAAAGCAACTGTACTCCAATAAAAATGTAAAAAAAAAAAAAAGATCTGGAAAAAAGGTACATAGATGGATTTATGGCAATGGGTAGGAAGTGTAAGGAATTCATATTAACACCTATCAGAGCATTTCTATCGTATAAGAGATGCCAAACAACTAGGAAGATAGAATGACTTGGCCAGTTGATGCCAGTCTACCTCTGTCATTGCCACCCCAGGGCTGGCACAATACACACATGAATGGAGTAGTCATTGGGCAGAGATGGAGGCTGTGCGTGGGTCCAGCAGCTCGGACTCCCATTCAGGAAGGGTGAAATAGCTACTGTGGCCACCAAATGGGAACAGCACCATCCCCCAAGGAGGCCAACAGGCCTCCTGGTGTCAAGTAGTCTAACTGGATCCCTTCCACCTGGAAAGATGAGCGACTCATCTTGACTGGACTTGACACATATTTTGGTCAAGGGTTTGCCTCTCTTGCTTGTGAAGCTTCAGCCAGGACCACGGCTGAGTATTTACTGACATAAGATCCCACATAATATTCCATTGGACCGAGGCACCCACTTTATAGGAAAGGAAGTGCAACAGTGGGAATTCAGGCCCAGAGTCTACTGGTCCAATAACACACAGAAGATTTTGACCTGATGGAGCAGTGGAAAAGCCTGCTGGAGATGCTGCTGAGGGGCCAGCTTGGGCATCACAACCAGTGAGGATGCCTGGCCACCCTCCAGGATGCAGCACATACTCAAAACTGATGGCCATTATATGGTGTGATGTCATGTGAGTCCAGCAAATCAAGGGCGGAAGTCATTCTTACCACAGCTGCCAGGCATTTACCCTTTAATTTGTGCTGCCCGTCCCCACTACTCTGGCCTCTGTGCATTTAGAGATCTTGGCTCCCAGAGGGGGATTGTTCCCCTCAGTAGGCACAGCGAGAGTCCCATTAAATGTCAAACTATGCGTGCCACCCAGTTACGCTGGGTTCCTCGTGCTGAGAGAGCGGCAGTCCAGGGAAGGTGCCACCACCATGGGTAACTGCTCCTGGACATCAGGAAGATGCAGAGCTGTGGGCAGAACATGGGGACAGAATGCTTGGCACCCAGGTGACACACTTGAACGTCTCTTGGGGCTCCTATAGTCAATTTTGAGGGCAGAGAGATGTGTGCAGCAACCAGAGCCTGAGAGGGGCATGGTGATTAGGGGCCCAGACTCCTCAGGGATGAGGATCTGGGTCATCTCACTAGGCAAGTCATATGTCAGCAGAGGTGCTGAGGGTGAGGGGAATCCAGACCGCGTGGTTGGGATGAGCACTACTTGTGGTCTCGAGACAAGCTGCTGTGACAAAGGCTGAAGTTCATCTCTCTAGATTTCCTTTTATAAGTTTCCCCCAGGAAGAAAGATCCATCAGAATCCTGAATTAGCCAATAGATCTAAGTGGTATAAGGTGTGGGGTGCAGTGGACACCGTGGGGCCCTGCCCAGATCTCCCCTCTGGCCTGTCCCTCAGAACGGAAGTCATCCCCCAGGTGCTGGCGGTCTTGACAGCTAATAGTTTGCAACTGAATTCCCTCTCCCAGAGATTGATTGCCCTTGGCTGAGGACAGCCACCTTGCTCAAGGTCATACCCCCTTCCTAGGGACAGCTCATGTCCAGTGACTGTCAGTCAATGACAAGTTTTAAAGGCCCAGCTTCCTCGTCACAATTTGGATCCTCTGCAGGGTCACCCTTGCCCCAGAGCTCCCCATGAGATCAGCTGAGGCCTCTGTTAGTGACCATATCATAGCCCAATTTCTCCCTCTGCCCTATCTTGGTTTCTTTCCCCCTCACCCGTGGGATCCAGAGAACTCAAATAAACTTCCTGTACACAAACCTAAGACTCAAAGAGCCTGCTTCCCATGGAAACCAACCTGCAACAATTTAAAGAGTTGGACCTATCCCATCCTCAATCTTCTCATCTTAGACATTAACTAAGATGCCTTTAAGGAAAAAAAAATTCCTTTACTGTCCTCTGCTCATTTGGGGCATTAGCTCCCTTGATAGCAATACAACCTTGAGACTGTCATATTTTTATCCTTGGCCTGATGCTCTGCTTTTCACCTGTTAACATTTATCATTAGAAAGCAAGAGTTTATCAATGAGCTCCCTACACAGTTTCTTTGATATACTTCCTGCTTCTTTATTGGACCATTTGTAATAGTGCCAGTAAAGTGAAAACTACTTTCTGAGTTCTTCCCAACCTTTATAGCTGAGGTTACTCATCTGCAAAAAGGTGTTTTTAAATTTTCATTGAACTTCTTGTGTTCTATTTGTGTAAAGACTGGGATACATGTCTGACGCAGCCAGACATGTATGATTTACTTCTCTTAAAATTCAAATGTCAATCTAGGTCTGCTCTAGTTGTTCCCCTGACCCCGATTTACCCTCCATCTCCCAGAATACGTGCCGACTGAGAAGCAAAACTAGTAGTCCATTGAGAGGTTCTTCCTTAGTAGTGAATGGGATTCAGAAATATTCTGGAGCCCCTTCTGTGTGTAGGACGGACTGTGTCTTTAAGGCAACCCTTTAAGTCCTGGGCTACAGCCTCCACAGTTGACCCCATGGTGTCTGGGCAGCTTGATTCCTGGGCTTCAGCCTGGGTTCCTGGTTTTCACTTCTATCCTCTGCTGGGCTGGGAGCCAAGACTGAACCCAGTCCAGTTGGCCAAGGCTCTGACCCTTTCTCCCAGTTCCTGCCAACTTTCTTTGTTTCTGTTTTTTCTACCTTGATCCATATGTAGATCCTTGGGCCGAGACTCTGGTCATCAGGATGCCAGGAACTCTTGTTTCCCAGAATGCCACGCTCCTCCCCTTGCCCTCAGATCGGGCCCCTCACACTGTCGCTGGTCCAAGCTGCACCTGTATCCCCTACAACTGCACCTGAATCCACACTAAGACCTTGAACCTGAACTGTTAGCACTTGCAGTCTGGGTGAGTTCCTCTGCCCTGTGCCAGCCACCTCAGCAAAATCCTTTCTCACAGTAAATGCCCACATACCCATCACTTCAGCTAGTACTGCTGCTTTGACAAATTAGGCCCTGTTAATGAAAATTAAACCCAGAGTAGTAGTTTTCCTGATTGGATTAACAATCCTCTGAAGGGTAAAACTGCTGGCAAAGCAAGTGAAAAATTTTCCAGAATTTCAGCATTTATTTTAATGGAACTTTGTATGAAGACTTAATTTAGTTGCGACCAAAATATCTTGCCTGTTTGCTAGTTTTGTTGCCTATTATCAAAACATTTGTCCAGGCCTCCATCTCAGCAGATAGATTTCATTATCTTCCCACAGCTATATTATTTAACTTTTCTCTAACTTCATATTTGTAGATGTTCAAATGGGTAGGTATTTTATTTCAAAACAAGAAAGGTTTAATTTATAACAGAGAACAAGTAGTATTAATGCATACACAAGCCACAACAAATAGTTTCCTGGGATTATAAAATAGAGAACTACTTAAATGCCAGACATTCTGGCATCAACTATATACCAGAGGAGGGGAAATTAAGTATCAAGAACCAAGATGTTCTAAGAATTAGAAGGTAGACAGTGGCTTGTAATAAAGCAATAATAAAATGACTAAGGTTATAGTATAACTCGTCTAATAACTAAAACAATAGTTTATCTTTCCAAGGACAGATAAGTAGCTCAAAGTGTGTTATAGATATTTTTTTACAACTTCCTAAGCTAAGATCTTACATTTATAAATATTTACTCAAAGTCACTAGTTAGCTTAATCTCTTAAGCCAATCATACTTTGCTTGGGCCAATATTAAATTCTGTTTTTATTCTGTAGCCCAAGAATACATCGTGGCCCCGATAATCCACAGTAGATAATGTACACACAAATCAAGAATCATTTGCATGTGATGAAACCAGAGAACAGTTTAAATAGCACAATTTACCACCAGCCAAAGGCAAGCCTATCCTTTAGAGCAGTACCTTTCCTGAGCCCAGTAAATGGCTGCACTGTTTTCCTTCAAACCAGTATTCAGTTAAGTGAAAAATCAATGGTTAGGATGACCTGCTGGTGATTCCACCTTATCATGCGAGAACAATGACTTGAATTTAAGGAATAATATATGAAGCATATATTATATATATATAAACTAAAGGCAGTATGTCTTGCCTTCAGTTTAATGGGTGTCCACCAATGCAAGGCAAATGGTGGATGGAAAGAAGTTTCAGAATCTTTGATTCAACCTACACTCCTCCAGGTCTACTCTTGGGAATGAAAAACCAAAACTCACATTAAAAGCATCTTTAAAATTCTATAATTGAGCTAGAGATTTGGAAATAGAACTATCTAGACCAGCTGGGGGTAAGAGGAGAGACAGTGCTGGCCTCTACCTCAAGGTTTCACAAAACAGAAACAGGGAACCCAGCAAGTCAACTCAATCTCCCTACACATGCTTGCGGGAGAAACCGACTTCAGTAGAGGCTGGTCTTTTTCATGATCCGAAGAAACTCTTCCTCGTTCACTTCACCGTCTCCATCCCGATCTGCTTCGTCAATCATTTCCTGCAGCTCCTCATCAGTGAGGTTTTCCCCCAACTCGGTGGCCACGCGCTTTAGGTTTTTGAAAGAGATCTTCCCGGTTTCATCATCATCAAAGAGCCTGAAAGCCTTCAGGATTTCTTCCTTGGTGTCTTTCTCGGCCATCTTCTGAGTCATCACAGCCAAGAAGTCATTGAAGCTGACTTTCCCTGTGCTTTCCTTGTCCACCTCGGCGATTATCCTCTTCATCTCCTCCTTCCTGGGTTCAAAGCCCAGCGCCCTCAAGGCCACCTTCAGCTCCTTCACGTCGATGGTGCCGCTGCCGTCGGCATCGAAGAGGGCAAACGCTTCGCGAATTTCTTGCTTCTGATCTTCAGTGAGTTCGGGCTTAGGTTCCACCTTTCTTTTCTGGCTGGTGGAGGCCACGTTTGACTTCTTGAAGCTGGAAGCCATCCTCTGGCGGCGGCGGCGGCGGCGGCGGCGGCGGTTGTTACCTTAACGCTTGTTGTCACCGCGCTGGAGCTAGGGCGCCACCGCCAGGAACGCGGGCTCGGGGCCTCGGCTCATTCATTCCCAACCGCTTCCCTTGTGCGCCCCCAGGGAGACCCCGCTCAACTAAGCCCGCCCCATCTTCGAAATCTGACATACGTTAAAACCCACAGTTCCCTCAGTTATTACCGAGTTTCCACGACCTGAGAGACCTGAGCTGGTAGCCACCAGCCACTGTGGTCTTCTATAACATGCTGGCACCTGTTCTTTCCAGGCCATTTGCCAGCATCCATAGGACCAGGTTTATAGGGTAATTTGGAAGTTTTTCCTCTCTCTTTTTCCATACAAAACAAACAAACAAAACAAAACAAAAAACCCCTCTGGGTCTGAGGTTACCTAAGGGTAAATTTAGGATAATCAAGATTGAGTTTGATCCCTTGTCATAAAATGCGGGGAAGAAGGAGGAGAGAATATTAAAAGTCACACCATGTGTTCAACTCCATAAATGGAAAACAGATAAAATGGAAAAAGTTATGTAGAAAATTTGTAGAAGTTTGTCTCCTGACATTACACTCAACAATGATAAAAATGTCACTAGCTTATTTGGCATAGGCTGAAATATGAAATGCAATATCTGAATGTAAGATTTACTTTCAGTGTTTCAATTTTACATGCTCAGTATAATTGTACTTGAGTGCAGTCATCATCTCATTCAGTAGGCTTTGATTTGGAGAGAGGGGGGCTGCAGTACTGCATTCTGGTATTCTGGAATTTTAAAAGCTCTACCAGCATATTACTCTCACTGTGTGTCATCCAGCTGGGGTTGTGCTGAAGCCCACACTCTGATTGCCCTGCTTCGGCAGTGGACACAGGAGGAGGTGATGCAGGGCATGTTGGGACTCAAAACTGCCTCCTGAGAACAAAGGGGCCAGAGGAAAATGGAAGCTTTTCAGGTGAAAAGAAAGAACAAATTCATCAGTTAAACCCATAAGGGAATTGTGTTTAGAACTGCTCTGTAGGTGCTAGGACTCAGCTATTTTTGTCTGACCTAAGGCTGGACATCTTCAGGGATTTCCCTTCACATAAAAAAATGAATGTTTCTTGCTAAAGAATTAAAAATAATTCGAATAAACTATTGTTGCTTTTGGTGGTAAAAAAAAAAAAGAATTGCTCTGTATTTCTTTAAACAGTTAAAAAAAAACAGAAAGCTGACAATGGTAGCATTCTTTTTTTAAAAATAAATTTATTTATTTATTTTTGGCTGCATTGGGTCTTCGTTGCTGTGCGCGGGCTTTCTCTAGTTGTGGTGAGCAGGGGCTACTCTTCGTTGCGGTGTGCGGGCTTCTCATTGCGGTGGCTTCTCTTGTTGCAGAGCACGGGCACGTGGGCTTCAGTAGTTGTGGCACAAGGGCTCAATAGTTGTGGCTTGCGGGCTTTAGAGTGCAGGCTCAGTAGTTGTGGCGCACGGGCTTAGTTGCTCAGCAGCATGTGGGATCTTCCCAGACCAGGGTTCGAACCCGTGTCCCCTGCATTGGCAGACGGATTCTTAACCACTGAACCACCAGGGAAGCCCTTACAAATTGTTTTTAAAGTTAGTGATCAGATATTGTTTACATGACATGTTTAATTAGCCAGATCTCACTACCTGCCCCAGTTGATACGTGACATAATGGACAGAGGGCCTCGGCACAGGGTTTCTAAAGGTAAAAGCACCTTACCTGGGACATTCCTCTCAACAACCCCCCTTCCCGGCACTTGTTGTGGATGGTGTCAACTCAAAGCAGGCTTTGGCAAGTAGACACTGACATTGCCCATCTTCCAACTCTGTAAATCCTCCTGCTTTCTTAATCAGGTCAAAAAGCCTGGGGTCTTATCTCAAACCTTATTATTTCTGTGACCCTGAGAAAGCCACTTAACCTCCCAGACTCAGCTGAAACTTCTGCAAAGTAGGCATAATAATAGAGCTTCGTACTAGGCTCCTGTGAGTGTTGAATGAACTACTCCAGGGACAGTTACTACAGGGAGCTACTCCAGGGGCCATACAGGGCTGGGTGATTCTTAGTTGAATCTGAATTCCTCCCAGATATTTTGCATTTCTTTTGACACCCACTCTTCTGCCCAAATTCATGCCAAGCTATGATGTGTTGGGAAAAACTGAGGGATAGAAGCTGCTTTATATAGAGCTATATTTGGGCCAAGCTGAGCTCAAAGCAAAACAGTTGTCATAGTTTCCAGATGTGTGCAATCAGCAGTCACAACTAAGGGCCACCAAGAGCTCCCTTCGTAGAAAACAGTGCCCTCGGCCAGAGTCAGCTCTTGGTGGGGAGTTACTTTATGTTCATAGTCTGTGATCTGATTTTAAAAAAGAAGGGATGCTTACATTGATAGTGTGCCTAGCACTGGGCTTGCTTCTCTCATCTGCTGTCTCATTTAATCCTTGTCATCATTCCTCATTTTGCAGATGGGGAAAAAAAAAAAAAAAGAGGCCCGGCAGGACCTGTCACGTATCTAATGATGCACAGCCAAAAAATGGTGGCTCTGGGATTTAAACCTTGGCTGGTCTGAGTCTGATGCTGAATCTTTGTTCACCATACCATGCTGCCTTCTCCAAAAGTTGAGATCATTACCAAAATGCGGTATCACTGGGAAGCTATGATACTGATTTTCTTCCCTAAGCCTAACATCAGTTAAGCATCTTGCCTAGAAAGATTTAACAGGATTTTGTGGGATCTCAGACAGGGTCCCATTCGGGGGTGAGTCACTGAAAGAAAGAGCAGTATGTCTGGACTTTTGTTTACATTTGTTCTTCAATTCTGCTTCACCCCATCCCCTCTGGGTACAAGTTAATGGGAAGCAGTCTAGGCAAAGTGTTTTTGGTTGGCATTAGTCAGAGTCTATATAATGCTGGTGAAAATCAGCTTCATTGCTTTAAAGTCATTTTTCAAGTTTGAAGAAGACCAACATAAAGTAAATGAGGTGTTCTGATAAACCAATGGTTAGGAGTGGTCTTGTTTTGTTTTCTACTCTGAACATTTTTTGTACTGCGATGTCCTAGGTAATATGCTAACTCAGTTGTTGATTATCTGAGATGGGGAGAGGAGGGAAGATAGTTGTTTAGATCTGGTCATGGAAGTTTAGCAGCTGGAAACGGGGGTGGGGAAGAGGTGCTAGAATTCCACAGCAGGGTCTGGAGTCAGCTGAGAGCAAGAGAAAGGACCCACACAGCTAGCTTATTCTAATTATTTGGTTTTCCATCTGACTCAAATGGCATGAAAAAGGTGAGGCTCAGGAACCTTTTAAAATTTAAGTTGCTCTCAGCAAATTCAGCAAATTCCAGGTGCCACCCAATGCAGAAAACATGCATAATACAATTTCTTTATTGGTGCCTCTTTACCCTCCAACAAATGCGGAACAGAGAGAATGCCAATGCTTGATACTTCTGCATAAACAAGATAACTGTGTGCGTGTGTGTGTGTGTGTGTGTGTGTGTGTGTGTGTGTGTGTGTGTGGGGTGGGGGGGAGTGACTCCAAAACCAACAATAACAGAACTAAACTATTTATTCGTGAATATGTGGAGCCATTTACAAGAAATGGACTCAGCACCAACAGTTTTACAATCCCGGTGGTCTAAGAGTGGGAATATGTAGTCCAGTCCAGTAACTCAACCCAAGCCTTTTTGGCAAGTCCAGGAACAGACTTAAGTGTCCAGCCAAGGACTACATAATTTCTCATTCCACGAACCCCAGAAATAAAGAAATATTCCTCTCAGATACAAAAGCAGACTGTGTTTTAGAAAAGAATTTACCAGAATCTCACACTGCTTCTCAAACTTTCACCCAGATACTCCTAATAGCAATGGAGATGTAAAGCACTCCCTTGGGATCCAAGGAAACATTTGGAAGAAGCCTACAGCAAGAATGAAATGTCTTTATGATCCTGTGTTTTGTCTTTTTAAAAAGTGAATTTTGCTTTCTGCTTCACTGCAAGTTTGCTGGTCTTAGTATAGTTTTAAATGACTGATCATTGAGGAAATTTGATTGCTTTCAAAAAAAATGCACTGTGCTTATTTGCTGAGTTTAAGTATACCTCCAGGGGTTAGGAGGACCTTGTATGTTTTAGCAAACTTGGATCTAACGTGGAGTTTGCAGTGAAAAAAATAAAGATGGACAATGTTTCCCACTCCTACCCAACCAAGATCTGCTCCACTTATACATCATTTGGACTTGGGTGTCAAAGAAAAAGAAGGAAGGAAGAGTGTGAGGAGAAGAAGGAAGACGAATGAATCTCCAGAGCATTTGGAACTTGAGAGGTGGGGCAAAATGAAATGCATCCATTGAAAGAATGGCTGCCCTCTCTTCCCAGAGCCCAAATCAGTCCAACTTAAGCATTGCTTTGCTGGCAACAAGCTGAGAAAAGACACAGTCTATGTTTACATAAATTCAAAGCAGAACCTCATGGGGTTTATGACCCAGAAGTTGACCACCCTGTAAGTAGTCTGCCAAGGGCCACCAAGTTAAGGGACACAACAGAAAATGCAGAACTAAGAGGACCCGGAGTGGCTTAGTTGGATTTTTAAAATATCTCATAGACTAAGCTATTAGTTTCCTCTTTGATCCACCCTTTTTCATTATCCAAGGCCCCTGAGACTTCAGTGTCAAAAGCTGAGTCCTCTGTTAACTAAGGAGAATTTTCTGGTCACCAGAGGCATAAAGGTCAAAAGCCCACGGGGGTGTTAGTGACACAGAATTAGCCAAGTGACCTGCATGTTAAGGGTATATTTAGGGATTAGCAGTGACCTGGAGAGCTTGTGCCCTTTTAAAAGACATTGAAATTCAAATTAAAAAAAAAAACAAACTGTGCAGGCCCAAGAAAACAGGTCTTGTGGAATACAGGTCAGGCAGAACTTGGCCTGTTGGCTGCATGGTGTTTGTCCAGTCCTTGTACTGGTCACTGGGGTTCAAGTAGTAAGGACACTTCTCAGAGAAAAGGACAGACAGAGGGAAACTTGAATTCTGGCCTCAAGCCTACTCATGCCTAGTTCCTTTAGCACAGCATCAATATCTTTTTTTTTTTTTTTTTTTTTAATTTTTGACCACAAGGCATGTGAGGTCTTAGTTCCCCAACTGGGGATTGAACCCAAGCCCCCTGCATTGACAGCATGGAGTCTTAACCACTTGACCGCCAGGGAAGTCCCCGCAGCATCAATATCTTTATTGAAGTATAGACCCTGCCATAGGAGCAGCCCGTAGGGAAAGTGAACTACTGCAGATGTAGCAATAATCTGTTTGATTTTCTCCCCTGAACCAGCTTGGTAGGAGAGGAGCCCACTTTGCCTGCCCATATCCCTGTGGCCTTTTCCACTAGCACCCCTTTGGGAATAGAGGGCCCCTGTGATTGGCAGTGAGGCTGATCCAGGTAGGACCCTAGAGGCTACTCCTGAGTCACCATGAGGGAGCCGGATAGCGAGGGACTGTACCCCTCCTGCACGTAGGACACAACTGCCCTGTTATCAGAGGTCTGCTCCTCAATTCACTGGGGATTGAGGAAACCAAATGAAGGTGACAGTAGATGGTAGAGAAAACGTATGCCTTTTTTTTTTAAGTTTTTATCTTATCTTTTTTTTTTTTTGGCTGTGTTGGGACTTCATTGCTGCGTGCGGGCTTCCTCTAGTTGTGGTGAACGGGGGTTACTCCTCGTTGCGGTACGCGGGCTTCTCACTGCAGTGGCTTCCCTTGTTGCGGAGCACGGGCTTCAGCAGTTGTGGCACATGGGCTCTTGAGCACAGGCTCAGTACTTGTGGCGCATGGGTTTAGTTGCTCCATAGCATGTGGGATCTTCCTGGGCCAAGGATCAAACCCATGTCCCCTGCATTGGCAGGCTGATTCTTAACCACTGTGCCACCAGTGAAGCCCACGTATGCCTTTTATGAAGAAAGGATTTGCATTAACAAAAAATTCTGAGAAGCGGATTTCGACTAAAAATCAGTTCTGTGCTGCAATATACGTTTAAAAAGCAGCTTCTGAACTAAATTAGTTTGACTGCATTTCAAAGTTTAGCAATTGTGTCAGCAAACAAAACATCAAAGGAAACCAATAGGTCATGTTAGTCTCCTCTGAAGCAGCAATTAGAAATCCCTTCATCAACAAATAATCATATTACAGCTCCCTCCTGTGAAGCCTCTAAATAGGAAAGGGGTGCAATCTGGGCAGGAGGAGATGATGTCTCCCTCATCATTTCCAGCTGGCAACTGACCATCCCCGCGGTGGTTTTTCGTTTAGATGTTGGTGAAAACGTCTATTGAAACTTGGTGGGTTCACCACCCAGAGTTTCTGGCCCCCCTACTTGCCTTCATGTTCCGCATTTGCTACTTTGCATCTACAAAGCCCTTTCCAAATTCCTTTGGTTTCTGGATCATTCTTATCTGAAATCCATGTTCTTTTGTTTTTTTCCTTTGGCATAGGTCAGGGTTTCTTTTGCCCTGAGTACTGTGAATGGGACAAAGCTTAAAATGAAAAAGAAGTGGTTTACTCGTGGTATTTTTTTCAGTTACACCTTATACAAAATGTCTGTCTGCCAAGGTGATTTCAGGCTTCAGTGCATTAATGGGAGCCTATAGTTAGTTGATTTTAAAGCTCTCACATCCGCTAAGAATTTCACACAGGCATTTTCAATAATATTTTAAGGATAGCAGATGGGAATGAGGCAAGGGGAGAAAGCTGGCTCTCGGATACAAACTCACATTTCAACCTCATCTACCAAGTTGGGTTGAAAAAGGCAAGGAGGATGCATATTTCACTCTAGACCTCTTTGTGACTTTATCAAAATCGTGAATATTTAGCGAATCCTAAGAAAGTGATAGACATTATTTAGCCTCTCCTTCTGCTTTAAAACTGTAAACATCCTAATTTCCCAACACGGTCAAATTTTAGAGACTAAGACATAAACAATTTTATGCTTACATATTGTTCAAAATAAAAGAAAGAATGCCTTAGAATCCCCAGTTCATTAGGATTAATGAGAAAGCACAAAAACAAATACATACATTTAGCATGGGGGCTCTGCAGACATTTACAAGGCTGGGATTAACGGCTAGATAAATGGAATAAGATTAAGAACATGTTCAGAAACTGTATTCTTCATCTTAGTGAAGAGCTCACAGGCAGAGAGATGTCTCTCCTGCATCTCGGCCGGGGCAGCCCCAACAGGAGAAGCCGGAGATCTTGCACCTCTAGGGTACACTTATTTTTTTAAATCAATCAATTAATTAATTAATTAATGGCTGTGTTGGGTCTTCGTTGCTGTGCACCGGCTTTCTCTAGTTGTGGTGAGTGGGGACTACTCTTCCTTACGGTGCATAGGTTTCTCATTGCGTTAGCTTCTCTTATTGCGGAGCACAGGCTCCAGAGTGCAGGCTCAGTAGTTGTGGCGCACGGGCTTAGTTGCTCCGCGACTTGTGGGATCTTCCCAGACCAGGGCTGGAACCCGTGTCCCCTGCATTGGCAGGTGGATTCTTAACCACTGTGCCACCAGGTAAATCCCTAGGGTACATTTTAATCTGAGACAAGTTGTCTACATTATGCCAGTGGTCTGTATATAGGGGGTGCTCATATGGCCCAGGTGCACAGGCATCTGTGTGATGAGAGTAGCCCAGAGCCCTGGGTACCAGCTTCCAACGCCAGCCCCGCCCACTAATAGTCACGTGACCTCGGGCAAGCTAAGCTTCAAATTCCTGGAAAACAGGGTGGAAAAGCAGTTAGCTCATAGTGTTGCAGTGGTGATTAAATGAGATAATCCGTCTAAAGTGTTTAACACTATGTCTGGTCCACCGTAAATGCTCAGGAAATGTAGGGCATTATGGTTTACAAAGCACTTCTGATATTATATATACGTATCCTTGTTTCACTTCTCAAAAAAGCCTGCGAGGTACAGGTACATTTTATTGTTGCCATTTTCTCAGTGAAGCACCTGAGGTTAGAGATTCTCAGCCATTTTCCTATTCACACAGCAAGCAAGCAGCAGGGCAAGGACTCAGCCCATGTACTCAGCTCAACTCCTGTGCTCCTCCCTTACAGTCTTCAACCCCCATCGCCCCCCATCCTTCCCCCCATCCCCACTCCTGCCTTTTAAGCACAAGGCAGGTGAACTACTTATTTTAGACCTTCTAAAGTCCCAGAGAATAGCAAAGCTCACAGTTTCCCTCAATCAGATCTAGCGTACTGGGTAAAGCATGGGCTTTTGAGGCAAACAAACCTGGGTTCAAATCCCAGCTCCACCACTTCCAGGTTGTGCCGCCCCACCTCTCTGTCCCTATCTCTTCCTTCATTATGTGGCACCAAGTTCCCCTTAGATCACTGTAGGCACTTTGAAGGAATGTTATACTCAACACTCTGTCCAGTATGGTCGCTTATTAGCCATTAGCTACAAAGTTTAATTATTCAGTGGAAAGGTATTTAGTGTCCCATGGGCTATTTCATTCTTAAGAATTGGTGTGATCGGTGATATAAGATAATCATATTTGTAAAAGAATGCATTGTTTCAGCTTAAAATACTTTGGCAAGGCAAGAATGTGTATATTTAATAAGGTATTTGGAGGAGCTCTGTTTGGATGGCAACACCACCCAGTTGATCCAGTACCAAGTTGTTAGACTGTTCTTTGGTGTCATGGACTGAGCCACACGGTGCTGAGATTCTCAGGATGATTGTCATGTGGACCATGGGTCTGCCAACTGTTTACTGACACCTAAAATTTTTATTCACTGTCTAAACAAATCCCTCCAGTTTGATGTTTACAGCTTGTGATTATCAGACTTATCGTTTTTTTTTTTTTTTTTATAAGCATGGCTTTTTTTTTTTTTATTTATTTATTTTGGGGTGGGTTGGGTCTTCGTTTCTGTGCGAGGGTTTTCTCTAGTTGCGGCGAGCGGGGGCCACTCTTCATCGCGGTGCGCGGGCCTCTCACTGTCACTGTCACAGCTTCTCTTGTTGCAGAGCACAGGCTCCAGACGCGCAGGCTCAGTAGTTGTGGCTTACATATCTAGCTGCTCAGCGGCATGTGGGATCTTCCCGGACTAGGGCTTGAACCCGTGTACCCTGCATTGGCAGGCAGATTCTCAACCACTGCGCCACCAGGGAAGCCCGACTTATCGTTTTTTAGTTCCCCAAATAACAGTTGCTTCAATAAAATAAATTTATTTCTCTCTCCCGTACAGTCCAAGCTCACATGGCTACTCAGACATTCCCAGGGTGCCAATCATTGTTCCAACCCTCCCAGGTAGTTTGCTCTGGTTTCAGGTCTGAGACAGCTCTCCACTAGCATCTTAGCCAGCAGGAAGGGGGATGTATCACACTGTTTTGAGCAGCACTTCTAATCGTCTCAGCCCCACCTAACCACTCCTGGCTGCCCACAGCTGTGCAGCCTTTGCTATTTTGCACAACTGCATCCAGGCAATGCCTCATCTTAGTCCATACTCCAGGTTTTCCACTTTCTGTTCTGGGGCTTCTAGGCCTGTACAGGAAGTGCAACCTAGCGGTGTAGGAGAGTTTACACCTTGACCAATGGCAGTCGGTTGTCAGTTGGTGTTTCCCCCTCTGTATCTCTGCATCAGAAGGTCCTGTGGGACTGAGCGCCGTTCACCTATGATACTGGCCCGCGCAGTAACACGTTCTCATGTGGGCTCTCCCTGCTTCCTCCTCACACCCCTCCTTGTCACCTCACTCCTGCTCCCAGAAGCCACTTCCCAAATAAACCTGCAGTTGAGCTTTACCTTCAGATTCTACTCTCAGGGGAACCTAGGCGGAGAGAGGGGACCACACGGTCCTATGAACAGGAAGTTGCCCCCATCCCTTCTGTCACAATCCATGGACCACGTGTAGCTGCAAGGGAGGCTGAGAAATGACTTCTTTATTCTGAGTGGCCACGCTCCCACTTAAAAAATCCATTGGAGGGCTTCCCTGGTGGCACAGTGGTTGGGAGTCCGCCTGCCGATGCAGGGGACACGGGTTCGTGCCCCGGTACGGGAGGATCCCACGTGCCGTGGAGTGGCTGGGCCCGTGAGCCATGGCCGCTGAGCCTGCGTGTCCGGAGCCTGTGCTCCGCAACGGGCGAGGCCACAGCGGTGAGAGGCCTGTGTACCGCAAAAAAAAAAAAAAAAAAAAAAAAAAAAAAAAATCCATTGGAATGGATGACATCTCTGCACATGCTTCATATGGATATTTCTCTTAGTTAGATGAATTTGAATTTGCACAATACATCGTGGATGGACCAGAGAGGTGGGACCTGAGTTTTTGTCCAAGCTCTTCCACCCATTTTCTGTGTTAACTTAAGCAAGTTGCTTTAGTCTTCCAGGCCTAAATTTCCTCATTTGTGAAGTGGTGATAGTAATAACTCTTTTCTCTGGGTAGTGGTGAGAAAAATGAGATTACAGATGGGAAAGTGCTTTAAAACAGATAAAAGATGAGATATAGGTTAGATTTGGTTACGGCCTAAATGTAAACAATCAACCAGTGGCAGAATGTCTCATTTCATTCTGTCATTAGATTGCCAGACAGACACACCTACAGCGCAGGATCCAATTCACCCCAGAGGTGGGTGAGGTTGCCCAGCCCACCATCCCGGGAAACAGTGATCAGCATGAGATAAACATTCGCTGCTTAAAAGGTTGCCCTAAAGTGGGTTTTTGGAGATACTCTCTCTTAATGTCCTTCTCTTTCAAAAGATTATCTACCTCTGGAATTTATCCTTTAAAAATAATCCTAAAGAGAAGAAAGCAGAAAAATGTTTCTCATGATATGTTATGTGAGCCTAAGGGACAAAACTGCATTCCCTCTCCCCATCAATAACCTACACTTTCAAACATTAAGGATTCCTCTGGACTATTTTAAGAAGCAAATTTATTAGTTCTATAGCATCTTGTAATCCTGAGGTATTTAGGAAAACTGCATTCTTTGGATTCTGAAACCCTGGCTGTTTCCCCGAGCTACTTCAAACAATGCAGCTTTTGCTGATGGGGCACTCCGTGGGCCAGCAGTGTTGTTGAATTGTAAGTAAATAATCTTGAAACAAATCCGTGGTTGACACGCTGTCATATTATGTTTACTGCTCCAGAGGAGGGATTTATTCTGAGGATATTGAAAAATTCCATTGCTGGTTGGGGGAAGTGACAATTGGGATCACCCATAAATTAAAGTGACTACCCTCTGTACCATAGATACAGTCCAAAACACTGAACATGCACTAAAATGTCATATGCGAAATAGAACAGCACTGGATAAAAATATGTTACGTCACTAAATAAAAACAGATACTGTAGAAATGACAGAAGCTTAAATTGCCAAGTCTGGCTAGAGCCAGCACTGTTCTTCTCCCAGGAGTAAAAAACATGGGAGTTCTAAAGTGGAGCAGAAAAACGAACTTCAGTTCAAGTGCATCCTGCTTTGGTTTAGCATAGACTTCATGATGTAATATAGGTTGCCTTTTTTTTTTTTTTTGGAATGGCTTAATATTTAATGAGCCAGATACCTCTTTTCTTGTAAGAAGGGCATTAGCATTGTAACGTTCTAAAAACCGGTACCTGCTCTGCCGTCTCCCCCATGCCTGGCTCTCTAGGGGGTTGGCCTGGCTTTGCAGATGCCGGTGTTGGTGAGGGATGCCGTTTAATGTGACATAGGGCTAAAGGGTGAGGAAGGCAACCACCGTGGTCCTTTATCTCAGCAGAAATTTCTCTAGGCTAACTCCATCTAAATCCCAGCAATGTGCAATTACAGAAAATCAGGAGCAAAACTAGGATTAAACTACAACATCCCCTTGTGTGCATAATAACCTTCCTCTGATACCGTCTACAGTCTCTTAAATAGTGAACGTGGGCTTTTTGGAAACGATGTCTCTAGGTATAACGATGACCGCAGAGTATTCCACGATTGTGGAATACTCAGTAAGGGCCAGTTCTGCAGGGTGGAAGGAGTGAGAATCGCTGCAAATAATCGTAGCTCTCCGCCTGCAGTCAGGGAGTGCCTCCGACAGAAGGCCCCACTGGAGCCCACTCTGGCGGGGTAGTTGTGAATTGTCCGGGAGCAGAAGACTGTCAGGTAGAGGGAACAACACACACAAAGGAGAAGAAGCAAGAACGTGAACAGCAAGTCCAGAGCCACAGGTGGCCTTCCTGGTGGAGTACTAGATGTGTGTGCGTGTGAATAGGAGGGTGGGGCTGGCCAGGGATGGAGGTCTGCGGGGCGCCCATGCGTGGAAGGCATGGGGGTGGCAGGTACCAGCCACAGAAATCCTGGGAATGAGAGTCAGAGTCATGGAACAGGATGGTCTGGGGGAGATCCGGGTGTCCCTGTCGTAGACCAACCCTGGCAGGCGGCTGCTGGCGGGTGCAGCACAGCAGGACGACCATAGCGCTTCATCTGCTTGTGCACTTTCCGTGGCCAGCCCACAGGCCCAGGTCCGCTGCAAGGCCGTGAAGGGCAGCAGCAGCAGCAGCAGGAGAGGGGACAGCCTCTCACACAGCTCGTAGGATCTTCCACGGCCCCCTTCAAGGTCTCACTTCCGCCCACAATACCCTGCCTACCTGGCTGGACCTTCATGCCTGCCCATTGGATGTGTTCTAGCCAACTAGACTCTTCCCCATGAGTAAAAAACTGGCAAGTCCCCCTTAAATTTGTTCCCCTTTTTTTTTTTAATTTTAAAAATATTTATTATCTTTGGCTGCGTTGGGTCTTCGTTGCTGCGCGCGGGCTTTCTCTAGTTGCAGTGAGCGGGGGCTACTCTTCGTTGCGGTGCACGGGCTTCTCACTGTGGTGGCTCCTCTTGTTGTGGAGCATGGGCTCTAGGAGTGCAGGCTTCAGTAGTTGTGGCATGTGGGCTCAGTAGTTGCGGCTTGCAGGCTCAGTAGTTGTGGCACCTGGACTTAGCTGCTCCACGGCATGTGGGATCTTCCTGGATGAGGGATCGGACCCATGTCCCCTGCATTGGCAGGCGGATTCTTAACCACTGGGCCACCAGGGAAGCCCTCCTCTTCCTTTCTAATCTACTCTATGTTTTATTCTTTATATCAAGGAATGCTTACTGTTCAGTTAATCAGTAAATACCCTCATTGTTTCAGTTCTCTTGTGAGAGATTTCTCGTCCTCCACCCCCTACGCCTCCTCCTCTTTCTCTGGCACATACAATAGAAGGGAGAATAGTATAAATGAACCCCCATTAGCCTATCACCCAGCTTCAACACTTACCCACTCATGGGCATAACCGTTTCATCACTACACCCATCCATAGGTCATTCTGAAACTAGTTCCAGACATTTCATCTATAAATAGTTCAGTATAAACTAAGAAAGATTTGATTCCTGTGACAATCTGATGTCCCTATCCCAGCCCCCTGGCCATATTTAAAAGTATTATTTTTCTGTTCATTGCCATCAGAGTGTTCTCAGTGAGCAATTTATTGTAAGGCTATTTACCACTTGAAAAAGCATTATCTATGCTAAATGTTTATATAACATTAGAACTAAAAATATTAGAATAACATTACAACAAACACCCATGTGACCATGATTGAGCTAAAGAAAGAGAAAGAACATTACCAGTGGTTTTTTTTTAGTCTTTTTTTAATGTTATTATTTTTTTTAACATCTTTATTGGAGTATAATTGCTTTACAGTGGTGTTAGTTTCTGCTTTATAACAAAGTGAATCAGCTATACATATACATATACCCCCATATCCCCTCCCTCTTACATCTCCCTCCCACCCCCCCATCCCACCCCTCTAGGTGGTCACAAAGCACCAAGCTGATCTCCCTGTGCTATGTGGCTGCTTCCCACTAGCTATCTATTTTACATTCGGTAGTGTATATATGTCTGTGCCACTCTCTCACTTCATCCCAGCTTACCCTTCCCCCTCCCTGTGTCCTCAAGTCCATTCTCTAGTAGATCTGCGTCTTTATTCCCGTCTTGCCCCTAGGCTCTTCAGAATCATTTTTTTTTATTCCATATATAAATATATGTGTTAGCATGTGGTATTTGCTTTTCTCTTTCTGACTTACTTCACTCTGTAAGACAGACTCTAGGTCCATCTACCTCACTACAAATAACTCAATTTCGTTTCTTTTTATGGCTGAGTAATATTCCATTGTATATATGTGCCACATCTTCTTTATCCATTCATCAGTCAATGGACACTTAGGTTGCTTCCATGTCCTGGCTATTTTAAATAGAGCTGCAATGAACATTGTGGTACATGACCCTTTTTGAATTATGGTTTTCTCAGGGCATATGCCCAGTAGTGGGAGCCTGATTCCTCCAGTTCCGTTTTTCTTTCTCAAGATTGCTTTGGCTATTTGGGGTCTTTTGTGTTTCCATACAAATTGTGAAATTTTTTGTTCTAGTTCTGTGAAAAATGCCATTGGTAGTTTGATAGGGATTGCACTGAATCTGTAGATTGCTTTGGGTAGTATAGTCATTTTCACAATGTTGAGTCTTCCAATCCAAGAACATTTTACCAGTGTTTTTTTTTTTTTTGCAGTACGTGGGCCTCTCACTGTTGTGGCCTCTCCCGTTGCGGAGCACAGGCTCCGGACGTGCAGGTCCAGCGTCCATGGCTCACGGGCCCAGCCACGCTGCGGCATGTGGGATCCTCCTGGACTGGGGCACGAACCCATGTCCCCTGCATCAGCAGGCGGACTCTCAACCACTGTGCCACCAGGGAGGCCCTTACCAGTGTTTTTGTTTTGTTTTGTTTTTTTGTGGTATGAAGGCCTCTCACTTTTGTGGCCTCTCCCATTGCGGAGCACAGGCTCCGGATGCACAGGCTCAGTGGCCATGGCTCACGGGCCCAGCTGCTCTGCAGCATGTGGGATCTTCCCGGACCGGGGCACGAACCCGTGTCCCCTGCATCAGCAGGCAGACTCTCAACCACTGCGCCACCAGGGAAGCCCCTTACCGGTGTTTTTGAAGCACGTTGTTTTCTTTTCCTTTTTGTCTCCTCTAGTTACCCTCTGTCCTGAAATTTGGGCTAATCATAGCTCAGTGAGTGTGTGTGTATGTATTCACCATATGTAAATTTGGACCTCTAAACAATATATTGTTGCGTTTTGCCTATTGTGAGCTTTTCATATAAATACGATTACACTGAAGTATTCTTCTGTGACTTCTTTCCACTCCAACATTATATTTTTGATATTCATCCATGTTAATGCATGTCTAGCTGTCAACCATTCATTTTCACTGCATTATAGTATTTCATGATAGAGTCTACTGCAAATTATTTATGCCTTCTATCGTTGATTGACATTTGGGCTGTTCTTAGTGTTTTTCCTCCCAGAAAGCCTCCTAAGAATATTATTGTACTGGTCTTCAGGGCATGTGTTCAAGAATTTCTCCAGAGTAGAATTGCTTATGTATATGAATTCATCTTTGCTAGGTGATGCAAAATTGTTTTCTAAAGTAGTGTATCATTTTACATTCCTATTATCTCTGTACAATAGTTCCCACCAACACTTGGTCTTACCAGACTTTTGAATTTTTGTCCTTTGGTCCGTTTAATCTTTTTCCTCAATGAGTAATGAGAGTAAGCATCTTTTCATATGTTTATGGTCCCTTCATATTTTCTTGTCTATGAATGTCTGTGTTTTCACTTTCTTGGGGTCTTTTCCTTGATGATTCATAGGAGTTCTTTACGTATTTTGAATACTAAAACTTTGTTGGCACATGGAATATCTGCAAAGAAGGCTGCCAGCAATTTCTCCCATTATTGTAGGCACATGTCCCCTTTATCAGGAGCTGGGATCTGTATCTCCTCCTCTTGGTTCTGAGCTGACCCTGTGACTTGCTTTGATCAATAGAATGGAGCAGCAGTGATACTGTGTGACCCCGAGGCCTCAGCCTAGAGACCTTACAGCTTCCATTCCACCCTCTTGGAAGCCAGCTGCCTTGTGATAAGTTCCAGCTCTCCTGCTGGTGAGAGAGACCATGTGGAAAGAGAGGTTCTTCAGGATGAGAGACCGTGCAGGGGGAAAGGGAGGACCAGCCACCCCCTAACCTTTCCAGCCACCTCAGCTCATGTGGTGTACATGTGTGTGAAGCTGTCTTGGAAGTTCTAGCTCCAGCCAATCTCCCAGCTGGATGCATATATGACCTCAGCTAATGCCTCTGGAAGCAGAAGAACTGGCCATCTGAGCTCAGCCTGAATTCCTGACCCACAGAATCATGGGCAATAAAATAATTGTTTCCAGCCAACAAGTTTTGGAATAGTTTGTTATACCATAGATAATAGAAACAATTTATTGTATATGTTTCTAAAAGTCTTCTCCCAATGTCTGGCTTTTTTACTCTCTCTACGTTATCTGTTCACTGTCAAAAGTTCTGACTTATACTATAGTTGAATTTTCCAAGATTTTCTTTTATGGTTAGTGCTTTTAATATGTTATTTGAGAGATCTGTTTCTACTTTAATTTAGTGTATTTTCTACTAAAAGTTTCAAAGTTTTATCTTTCACATTTAAGTTTCTTAATCTATCTTGAATGGGGTCCATTTTCCTTTTTTTCCATTTGGAAAACTGTTTGAGCATCATAGTTTGAATGGTTGTATCAGTTTCCCAAGTATGCTGAGTCTGTGGCTGGACGTTTAATTCTGTTTGTCTGTTGCTACACCCGAATCTCTCACTGTTTAAATTACTACAGTTTTACAATAAGTCTTAATCTCTGGTAGGGCAAATCCTTTTTATTTTTCATGAATGTCTTGGTTATATTCTTGACTGTTTGGACTTCTTTATAAATTTTATTTATCATCTTGTTGAATACCATAATGAATTCTCTTTGGGATTTTGATTGGATTTGCATTGACTCCATAAATCTTTTGGGAGGGGTGGATTTATGTCCTAAATAATTGTGTGTTTAAATCTATAAACATCTCTCTCTTCATTTTTAAGAAAGTTTTCTTTAAGGTCTTTTTTTAAACGTTGTATGATTTTCTACATATGCCCTGCACATCTCTTGTTGGACTTGTTCCTAAGTAGTTTATATTTCTTGTTGCTAGTTTTAATGGTATTTTTTTCTTTTATTTGAATATTCTAACTGGCAGTAGCTGATGAAGAGAAATCCAGTTGGCTTGGTATATTGATTTAGTATTTTGGGAATCTTGCTAATCTTATTTTAATTCTAATAATGTGTAAATTTATTTGGATCTTCCATGTACAACTATATCATCTCTGAATAGCAGTTTTGTTTTCCCTTTTCCAACCCCTATAATTAAAAAAAAAAAAAAATCTAATCTGGACTTCCCTGGTAGCACAGTGGTTAAGAATCCACCTGCCAATGCAGGGGACATGGGTTTGATCCCTGGTCTGGGAAGATCCCACATGGCGCGGAGCAACTAAGCCTGTGTACCACAACTACAGAGCCTGTGCTCTAGAGCCCATGAGCCACAACTACTGAGTCTGCATGGCACAACTACTGAAGCCTGCATGCCATAGAGCCCACGTGCTGTAACTACTGAGCCCATGAGCTGCAACTACTGAAGCCTGTGCACCTAGAGCCCGTGCTCTGCAACAAGAGAAGCCACTGCAACGAGAAGCCCACGCACCACAACAAAAAGTAGCTCCTGCTTGCCGCATCCAGAGAAAGCCCATGCACGGCAATGAAGACCCAACACAGCCAAAATAAATAAATAAATAAATTTAATTAAATTAAAAAAAATCTAATCTGTTGCAAGGACCTTCAAGTGCTACGTGAAAATCCTTATCTTTTTCATGATTCTAAAAGGTTTACTTTTTAAGTTTCATGATTGATTATAATGTTTCTTCTGTGTGTGTGTGTGTGTGTGTGTATTATAATCAGATTAAAGATATTCTCTTCTCTGTCTAGTTGGTTGTTTGTTTTATAATCCTGAGTGGTAACTGGATTTTATTATTTTCCTGCATGTTCTAAGAATATGTTTTCCTCTTTTATACTGTTATATTACTTGACTTTTTAATATTGAGCCCACCTTATATTCTTAGAATAAATCTAACTTGGTCATAATATATTATATTTTTCATACATCATTGGCTACAGTTTGCTAGTATTTTGTTTAGGGTTTTTGCATCTATGTTCCTGAGTGAGATTAGCCAATGTTTTTTCTTTTTTCTTTTTTTTTTCTTTTTTTGCGGTATGCGGGCCTCTCACTGTTGTGGCCTCTCCCGTTGCGGAGCACAGTTTCCGGACGCGTAGGCTCAGCGGCCATGGCTCACGGACCCAGCCGCTCCACGGCATGTGGGATCTCCCCGGACCGGGGCATGAACCCGTGTCCCCTACATCAGCAGGCGGACTCTCAACCACTGCGCCACCAGGGAAGCCCAGCCAATGCTTTTTTTCCTTGTCAACTTTGGGTGTTAAGGTTAAGCTAGCATCATAATATAAGTTTGGGATTAATTTCTCTTTTTCTGTAATCTGAAAACATTGTAAAGCTTGGAACTTTTAAATCCTCAAATGTTTGGTAGACCTCAACAGTAAAACAATACATCTGGTATTTTCTTTGAGGAAACATTTTTAATTACTTCAATTCCTTTTATGAATTCAATTTCCTTAGTGATTTCTTTTATGGCTCAATTTCTTTAATGTATATAGAAATATTATGATTTTGATCATTTAAATTTTTGTAGTAATTTGTGTGTTTCACTTACAGTTTTGAAATTTATTGGCACAAAGTTGTACATAGTATTATTACATAGTGTTTTAAATCTCTTCTGTTACTATTCCTAACATTATTTATGAATGCTTTATCTTTTTTCTTGGCCAGTCTTGCCAGAGATTTGGCAATTTTATTAGTCTTTTCAAATAACCAAGCATTGGCTTTGTTGATCCTCTTTAGTAGAGTGTTTTCCCCCATTAATTTCTTCTATCTTTATTATTTTCTTCCTTCTACTTTCTTTTTTCTTCTCCTGCTACTCTTTTTAACTTCTTAAGCCGCATGCCTAGTTCACAAATTTTCAGGCTTTATTCTTTTTTTTTTTGGCTGCGTTGGGTCCTTGTTGCTGTATGCAGGCTTTCTTTTAGTTGCGGTGTGCAGGCTTCTCATTGCAGTGGCTTCTCTTGTTGCAGAGCATGGGCTCTAGGTGCGTGGGCTTCAGTGGTTGTGGCACATGGGTTCAGTTAGTTGTGGCTCACGGGCTCTAGAGCACAGGCTCAGAAGTTGTGGCACTCAGGCTTAGTTGCTCCACGGCATGTGGGATCTTCCCGGACCAGGGCTTGAACCCGTGTCCCCTGCACTGGCAGGCGGATTCTTAACCACTGCACCTCCAGGGAAGCCCCCAGCCTTTATTCTTTACTTTAATGCATTTAAGGCTATAACATTTTTCTATTCCCCTTTAAAATATTTCAATGTTTAATAATTAGAAATAATCATTAATATTAGATATTTAAAACTTTTATTAATGTTAAGCAATCTTTGCTGTCACTTTGTCGAAATAGTTAATACACTTCATATTTTAAAATTTTGGTTTAATAGCTTATGATATAACTACTTGAAAGTAGTTGTACTGGTTCTAAGTTCAGTTTATTTCTATACTTGATGTTAATGACTATCTTAGCTGAAAAAGATACCTCACAAAATATATATAAATACCAAAATGAAAAATGTGCATCATTGGGTGCACTTACAGATGATGGTATCCATTTTTTTAAGTTCCAGGCAAAAATTATGCAAAGTTTTTCTAAATATGTGGTTAGGAAATTTCCATCTACGCTGATCTGCTGATCTGAGGATGTTGTTTTATCTATATTTGACAAGTGGTTCAAAAACTACTGACGCTCTTCATCTGGAAGGGTTAAAAAAATAATCTTTTCCCAAGTCTAAGCAGGCAGATAAAAGAGTTCTAAGAGTTGAAACACATCTTTTAGGCAAGAAAGTTACATAATCATGGAAAGATTTCTAAACATACTGTGCAGAAGCTATCTTTTCTCTAGTTTTTTATCTTGGACATAAAACATTTTACTAAGTTTTAGTTCAGCTGAAGCCTCCTACTGCCTTGTGGGTATTTCACTACCTTTCATCTTTTTTTTTTTTTTGAGGTAAGGAATACAACTTTATTCGGAAAGCCGGCAGGCCAAGAATATGGCAGACTACTGTCTCTGACATTTCATCTTTTTTTAAACATTTTATTTTTACTTTTGGTTGCATTGGGTCTTCTTTGCTGCACACTGACTTTCTCTAGTTGCGGTGAGTGGGGTTCTCATTGCGGTGGCTTCTCTTGTGGAGCATGGGCTCTAAGCACGTGGGCTCAGCCGTTGTGGCTCAGACTCTAGAGTGCAGGCTCAGTAGTTGTGGCGCACAGGCTTAGTTGCTCTGCAGCATGTGGGATCTTCCTGGACCAGGGCTCGAACCCATGTCCCTTGCATTGGCAGGCGGATTCCTAACCACTGCGGCACCAGGGAAGCCTGACGTTTCATCTTAATCATAGTTTTTTAATGTCAGAAATCTAGACAGTGGATTGTTTTAAAAAGCTTATTTTTATTTATTATCATTATTTACATCTAACTGGCAGGTAGAGAAATTGAGACTATGACCATCCACTCTCCCTTTGTTTTGACCCAGGTGACCTCAGCATTCACTTACACCCCTAGATAACTGAGTGTTTCATGGTCATTGCCATACAGTAGGCATATGCATATGCAGTAGGCTCTCAATAGGTAATGGATGGGCAAATGTATGAATGAATGAATGACCTTGTGTTTGACTTCCTCCGTAGACCATGATTTGACGGGAGGAACCACTTCTTATTCATTTCTGTATCCCAAGTATGTAGCATAATGCCTGTGCATAATAGGTGCTAAATATTTTCGGGAAGAAAGGAAGAAAGAAACAGAAAGGAGAAAAGGAGAGAGAGAATAATTGTATATGTTCTTGTCTGGATGTTTTAGTTAAAAGGAATGCTTTGGCCAGTTCAACTTTGACCTTATTTAAAGCCTTTCCATGCTTATTTTTCATGAGAGCAGTCAAAAAAGATTCTCAGGATGGCGATTACCTCTCTCTATGTGAAAATGTTTTCCCAAGGGCCAGAGGAACGAGTGAATTCTATTTTCAGAGTCTCAAGGCTACCTGTCATTGCCTCTGGATTGGAAAATAATCCTTTGTCTTTCATATTATTCTTTCACTGTCTTTTAAAAGATAAAAAGCCAGCAGAGGTTTGTTGCTGGATGACGCTCCTCTGCCTCTGCCCTGGAAGTCCCTGGAGGGTTCAGATATTGTAATACTCAGAGTTAGAAGGGAAAGTGAATAAAGCCTAGTGAACAAATGGCTGCAAACATTCAGCACGGCATGTTTACATGCAGGATGCACACTCTCACGAGGATACTTCACCTCATGCCAGGTTGTTTAATCAACGCCTCTGACCAAGTTACATGGTTACCTGCAGTGAGATTCTCATAATACTTTTAGAAACCAACCCACCGTGAGCTCTCGCTGTGAAGGTATTTAAATAATTAAAAACATTCCTCTATCAAAGGAGTCTCCTTCTGACAGTGGAATCCATAACTTCTGTAGCTTTTCTTTTCAAAACACTTAGATGAAAGAGGTGGTTGTGTTTTGTGCGGCCCCAACAACTAAAAAAAAAAAAAAAAGAGGCCCAACTTTGTTCAAAACCTTATGTGAAGAGAATCTTAATAATCATAGTTTGGGGCACCCAGCTTCTTACTGGGATAAGATGTAAAGTCTTTCTCAAGGAGGAATGAATGGTATAACTGGGCTACAAAAGATGTTTGTATTTTTTTGTTTGGATCTTGATGAGCTGCTTTTGTTTACACAGGAAGTCACTGGACAGGAAATCTCAGCAGTAGGTTCCAGGCTCAAATCTCTGAAGATCAGTGAGACGGGAAACAGAAGTGCCTGAATGCCTGAATGCCCGCACACACAAGCATCACGTCTTACTCATCGTGGAGGAAATACAAACAGCCTCAAGAAAGGCCCTGAGATTTAAGACAGGACATATCTGGAGGGGGAGGTCAGGAGTAGGATGTGACGATGTCCCAGTGAGGGGAATACCACCCCCTGAGCATTCTTTTAAAAAATGACAACCATTACAACAGCAATAGTTTCCAAGATTGAAGCTACTGAAATTCACCCAGACAGGTCCAGATGGTCTCTCTCAGAATGAAAGGGCCCTGCCCTGGAGCTTAGAGACGTTAATGATGAAATTAACATGCCTCTGGAGCTATCAGAAGAAGCAGGTACCATCTCTGTCACGTTTTGTCCCTGAATTGTCACCCACAGTGAAAACTGGATGGTACAGAGAAGACGGCATGTTGTCATGGCAACAGAAAGAGATGGTCATCTGGGAACCTGGAAATGGAAGCTTCCGTCTAGCACACCAGGGAATTCTGATGTGTGTAGCAGGTGACTCCTGCCACAGAACAGACTTGGATCCCGCCAGATGAAAAGCTAACTTTTTGCAGTCGAATCCTCCATTCTCCAGGCAAACTTACAAGAAAAGGCGGGCCCTGGCCTGCAGGCCAACTATGACACTCTCCATGGCACACATCGGCTATCATAATTGAGAGATGTGTTCCCGGTTCATAAATCATTTTTCTGAAGTTTGGTTAGTGTAGACAGTCATTCTCCAGATTCCGACACCCCCGAATGAACTGATTACAGCAAGGTTTTCAACAAAAAGTAAAATATGAGGCCCAGCCTCCAGGCCTCTGTGACCTCATGACCTCAGCTGCTCAAAAGCCCCCAGCTGACCAGAAGGAGTGCAGGGCACAGCTGTGACTCCAGACACCTCGAGAGCCCAGGAGAAGACCAAGGAGGCATGTTTTAAAGTCAGCTAGGTTTCTTCAGTTTGTAAAAATTCTCCACTTTGTGCCTTTTCGGACCTTTGATTTCAGCTTTCAGTGTTAGTACCCTGGACGCCCCATCTTCTTTTAGTCTGATTTCCTGCTCACCCTTATGGAGCACCTCCTGTTTATAAAGTCTTTCATATTCATGGTCTCATTTGGCCAATATAAACACCCTGGGGTGTAGGTGCTGTCATTATTCCGATTTCATGGATGAGAAAAATGAGGCTCAGAGAAGTGAAGTCACCTGCACATGCTCTCTCAGCTCGTAGGCAGTGGAGCCAGAACCTGAACCTGGATGTTCTGGTCTGATTTCTGTTTTGATGTGTTGGTTATACCCTTAAACCACTGATAGACACAATTTTGTTTTTTCCTCCTTTATTTATTTATTTTTGGCCGCACCACGTGGCTTGTGGGATCTTAGTTCCCTAACCAGAGATTGAACCCGGGCCAAGGCAGTGAAAGTGCCAAGTCCTAACCACTGGGAAACCAGGGAATTCCTAGACACACTTTTTTAAGCCTCATATTCCTGTGAAAATATTTGAGTGTGTACTCCAAACATATGTATGTCGACTTATCTACAAATTGTAAAATGTATGACAGGGACTTCCCTGGTGGCACAGTGGTTAAGAATCCACCTGCCAATTCAGGGGACACGGGTTTGAGCCCTGGTCCTGGAAAATCCCACATGCTGCAGAGCAACTAAGCCCATGAGCCACAACTACTGAGCTTGCACTCTACAGCCTGCAAGCCGCAACTGCTGAGCCCATGTGCTGCAACTACTGAAGCCTGCGCACCTACAGCCCGTGCTCCGCAACAAGAGAAGCCACCGCAACGAGAAGCCCGTGCACCACAATGAAGAGTAGAGCCCACTTGCTGCAACTAGAGAAAGTCCATGCACAGCAACAAAGACCCAACGTAGCCAAAAAAAAAAAAAAAGTATGACAATGTTAATATACTACGTTATAGAAAAAAAAAAAAAAGACATGAAAGGGTAAAAAAATAAGGGAAATGCTGTTTAAAAAATAATTCATTTAGTTTATTAATTAAGCAAAACCAAATTTTGCCCTAACTACAATTATTAATGTTAATTTTTAGGAAGATACTGTGATGGTCAAAGCTTTAGTATTTATGACAATTTTGGTGACTACTTTGTGATGTAGTGCTTTTCAAGTTTAGCCCTCAATTTAATGTATTTTGGTTCTTTTTAAAAAATAACCTTTTTATTTTGGAATAATTTTAGATTTGTAAAAAGTTGCTTAGATAATAGAGTTGTGTACCTTTCACCCAGTTCCCCCCATTGTTAACATCTTACATTACTGTGGTTTATTTGTCAAAACTTAGAGACTGACGTTGGTGCATTATTGTTAAGCAAACTCCAGACAGATTTGGATTTCATGAGTTTTGCCATTAATGGCCTATTTCTGCTCCAGGATCCAATGCAAGGTCTCCCATTATGTTTGTTATCGTGTCTCCCAGTCTCCTCTGGTCTGTGACAGCTTCTCAGGCTTTGTTTTTCCTGACCTTGACAGTCTTGAGAACTATTAACCATGTACCCTGCAGAATGCCTCTCAATCTGTGCTCGTCTGATGTGTTTCTCATGATTAGACTGGGGTGATGTTTTTATGGAATGAATAACACAGAGGTAAAGTGCTCTTCTCGTTATATTATGTCAGGAGGACATGAGAGTTATATGACATCACAGGGGATGTGAGCCATCACTTGGTTAAGACAGTGTTTGCCAAGTTTCTCTACCGTAGAGTTACTATTTTTCCTTTTTCCCACCTATTCTTTGGAAGTGTGTCTAACCTATCCTCATGGCAGAGGACATGATGGTTGGAATTAAGCTCTACCTCCTGGGTAGATGAGTTGTATCTACATACGTTGTTTGGGATTCTTCTGTGAGCCTTGTCTCTTCTCATCCCGTTTATTGATTTATTCAATCATTTATGTCTATCAGCACTGACTCGTGGATATTTATTTTATAGATTGGGTTATAATCCAATACTATGTATCTATTTTTTTGCTCAATTTTTCCAGCTTTGGCCATTGGGAGTTCTCTTAGGCTGGTTCTTCTATCCTTTTGACATGCCAACCCACTTTCTTTTTTTTGGAGCCAATTCCTCACCTGCTGCTACTACACAATGCTCCAGGTTCATCTTGTACTTTCCCTGCCCAGCCCTGGAATTAGTCATTTCTCTGAGGAGTTCTGGTGCCTTTTATTGGAAAATGGTATTTAGAAACCATTGTCTGTTCATTGCTTTTGGGGTGTCATTACTTCTAGGCCCATTTAGCAGACAGAACTAGAGCACACACACAGAGAGACGTACACTAACTCACATTTCCATGCATGATAATTGGTTTTTAACAGACAACACAGAGAAAATAGCCCTACAGTAGAATTGTATCATTGAATTTTCTAAAAAATGATACTCATTTTCAATTATATCAACCTGTTATACAAAGCTTTTTGTTCAAATCCATTTAGCAAACCTAAATATTTCCTGACGTTAAATCAGTTGGTTCCTGCAATTTAAAGTGTTGCATTTCTGTATGTGCATTTGAAAATGGATTAAAAACCCACTGAAACTCTTCAAACGAAGCTATGAAGTTATCTCTTTCCAAGCTTTTAAAAAGAGCAGGTATCAGAGTTTTATAGGTGACACATATACTACTTTTGGAAACAGAAGTCCATAATCATGGAAATATTTCCAGAAATCCAGTTTCACAATGCTTTTTTCATAGCACAAATTGCATTTAGACAATATTTACTTTCTCATTCATTGTGAACGTATCACCTTTATAATGAAGTGACAGAGTAAAAGAATTTATTTTAATTTATTTATCTATTTCTTTATTGTAAAACATATATAGCATACAATTACCATTTTAATCATTTTAAAGTGTACAGTTCAGGGGGAATATTCATATTGTCGTGCAACCATCACGACCTGCCATCTCTAGAATATTTCATCTTGCAAACCTGAAAATCTGTACTCATTAAACAGTAAGTCCCCATTTCCCTCTCCCTCCAGCCCCCAGCAACTACCATTCTCCTTGCTGTCTCTATGAATTTGGTTACTCTAAGTACCTTATATAAATGGAATCATACAATATTTGTCCTTTTGTAACTGGCTTAGTTCATTTAGCCAATTTCCTTCCTTTTTAAGGCTGAATAATATTCTATAATATGTATGTATCACATTTTGTTTACGCTTTCTTCTGTCTATGGACATTTGGGTTGTTTCCACAGTTTGGCTATTGTGAATAATGCTACTATGGACATGGGTGTACAGATATCCATTCAAGTCCTTGCTTTCCCTTCTTTTGGTGGAATTGCTGGATCATATGGTAACTCTAATGCTTATTTTTTTTAGATTTTCTTGGTCATTTTTCCATCTCACTACAATCTTATTTTTATAAAATCATCTCAACAAAGACATCTTTTTAAAACCCTGAAAGATACTGAAAGTGAACCCAAAAATTCTTTTTGCGTAAACAGAATGTGTGTGAACCTAACAAACTGTGGGAACATGGGTTTCAATGGCAGTTTACGTTAAGTATTAGGAAATCATTATTTTTCTTATTTTTAAAACGGAATTTTAATAAAGGCAGAAATCTTATTATTTTCCTTCTCACACACCACAAGGCCGCTGCTCTAGATGGCAGAGGAGGGAGTGGGGGGTAGGGGATGGCCCGAGTCTCATTTTTGGTTTGCCTGTCCTGCCCTCTCCACCTTGCAAAGTTGTCACTAACTGTAGTGGGGGATGGGTAGACGAGTCTCCGGTCTCCCTCCCCCGAGTGCACGACCACCAATCCCATGAATCACTCAGGTCGTATTAACCCCTTAACATCCCAGACCCTCACCCCAAAGCAGCTTGCTCAGAGTTCATCCATTTTCTTAATTTTCTCATAAGCAAATATAGCAGAAGCCTCCGAGTTCTGGGGGCACCTGTGTCAGGACTCACAGTAGGAATTTGCTCCGTGAATTTGCCCCTGGGATCGGTGCCACCTGTCGGTGTTGATACACATTCAAAAATTGCTAGTAGTTTTGGATTAATTGATGTAAGTAAAAAAGCTCCTGCTGGGACCTACATATAGGACTTTGGCGGGCTCTACATGTGATAAAATAGTCACAAGCCATTCTCACAGCTTTCTCATGGAACTCCTTAGTAGTGTCCCGTGCAGAAAACTGCACAGTCAGAATGACAACGCCTTCTGTGCCTGCTGCTCTGGATACGTGCTCAACTAAAATTTAGAACCAGTACAGGCTTGGAATAATTCTACAGTAGTGCATCTAGCCTGCTCACACTTCATTTGGAAAGAGCCAGTTTTAGACCGTTTAGTGCAAGCACACTTATTAAACCGTCAGACAATCCACGGACGTAGGCTAGATTTCCCTCAGACACCCTTGGTGCTTCTCCTGTGACAGCGTCCGCCAGGATACTTATCAGCCCCTTTGCCCCCCAGGTCAATGCTGACACGCTTCTGGTTGAGAAAAAAAATTTTTTTTTCTCATTTCAACTTACTCATTCGGCAGAATCACCATGCCTACGTGCCGATTCAAAGAGAAGAGAGAGAAGGGGGCATATAAAGAAGGGAAGGGGAGGAGAACTGCTTTGTAATTAATCAAGGTTAATTAATATCAGCACTTCAGTTTTTACCCAGAAAATAACATTGTGTCCCACAAACTGACAT
The DNA here is from genome assembly GCF_008692025.1 of Phocoena sinus. Taxonomy (NCBI): domain Eukaryota; kingdom Metazoa; phylum Chordata; class Mammalia; order Artiodactyla; family Phocoenidae; genus Phocoena; species Phocoena sinus. The sequence goes on along the minus strand of NC_045776.1, from coordinate 52,692,157 downwards.
GTGGGGTTTCAACTGAGAATGTAAGCCTTTTTAAAGCAGGAAAGAAGAAGATGTTGATGTAAAAGAAGGTACAAAATAAATTGAGCTTTTTTAAAAAATAAATTTATTTATTTTTGGCTGCGTTGGGTCTTTGTTGCTGCGCGCGGGCTTTCTCTAGTTGCGGTGAGCGGGGGCTACTCTTCATTGAGGTGCATGGGCTTCTCATTGTGGTGGCTTCTCTTGTTGTGGAGCATGGGCTCTATGAGCATGGGCTTCAGTAGTTGTGGCATGTGGGCTCAATAGTTGTGGCTCACCGGCTCTAGAGCACAGGCTCAGTAGTTGTGATGCACGGGCTTAGTTTCCCCATGGCACGTGGGGTCTTCCTGGACCAGGGATCGATCCCATGTCCCCTGCATTGGCAGGCGGATTCTTAACCACTTCGCCACCAGGGAAGTCCCAAATTGAGCTCTTAATTGTTGCTTCTTGCTATGAATGCACGCCTATGGATTAAACACTACACTGATTCACAAAAATCTATTTTCAAAACTATTATTACCTAGGTGGAGATAACGTCCCCAGGTTTTTTTCTGATAAAAGTAACTTTCTGTAACACAAGGAAGATTGCAGGCACAGACTGACCTTTGGTTCATACATTCAGCACTGGACACATGATATACCCAAGCAAAGAGCTGGAGGACAGATAATTTTGGGCTGGGGGATAAAGAACAATTTTGGGGAGGAGGGAACATATGAGATGGGACTTGAAAGGATGGTAGAAGGAGGGCATTCAAGGCTGCTGAAATGGTTTGGGCAATCGTGGTATAGAACGTCAAGAGCAGCACCCGTATCTATCCAGGCTGCCTGGAGTGTCAGGTTTGTAAAAAAGTCTGATAAGGGCTGTTGGAACCAGAATGCAACTGCCCTAGGAGTGTGAGGTGAGGGGGTGGTGAGGGCCCATTGCAAATTTTTAAAAATTAATTAATTAATTTTTGGCTGCGTTGGGTCTTTGTTGCACGTGGTCTTTCTCTAGCTGCGGCGAGTGGGGGCTACTCTTCATTGCGGTGCGTGGGCTTCTCATTGCGGTGGCTTCTCTTGTTGCAGAGCACAGGCTCTAGGCACGCGGGCTTTAGTAGTTGTGACATGTGGGCTCAGTAGTTGTGGCTCGCGGGCTCTAGATCACAGGCTCAGTGGTTGTGACACACAGGCTTAGTTGCTCTGCGGCATGTGGGATCTTCCCAGACCAGGGATCAAACCCGTGTCCCCTGCATTGGCAGGTGGATTCTTAACCACTGCACCACCAGGGAAGCCTCCATTGCAAATTTTTGAGGAGGAGAGTGAAAACATATTTCTACTTCTAGGACAAAGGGTCCTAGTTTTATGGCTTCTCTGAGGTTGAGGGGGAAAGCCAGTCTGACACGAAGAACCCCAGAACCTTTATACTGGTTTCATGGAGTCAGGCAGAGGCAAGGCAATGTTCCAAGCTTAACTTTAAGAAGTGAATTTTGACAAAGTGTCGTATATAACGTAATCCCATTTTCTAAGTCTACATTTGAAAATCTGCTCTCAGTTCATCTTCCCATTATCATGAAAAGGCACAGGAGCCTTGTCTAGAGGGACAGGAGGAGCCAGCCTGTCGCCAGGACTTTTCCCCCAGTTAAGAGATGCTTGTCTTTGTAGGTATAATCCAGTGATGTTCATTCTTGGGGCGCTTGGCTTCCCACTTTCACTTCCTGAACACGGTGGAATCCAGTTTGGAACTGAGTACCCCTAACATATTGGCACCGAGGCCATTGCTAGGGTCCATACATATTTCCCCCAGTTTCAGCTTCAGTAGATCAGAACTCAACCAAAATTACATAAGTGTGTCAAATCACAGAAGGAAACATGAAAGCAACACCAGTCTCAGGCAAAATCGAACGGGCATCATCACCAACTAGCTTTACCCTTCAATCATCTAGTTATTAGTGGCTGTCTTCCCAACATCCATTCCCCTTTTTCCTGATATCCATTCCAATGTTAATTTAAATATCCACCCACCCAAGTGCAAGCTTTAGGGGAAAAGATTACATGCTTGCATGAAAGAGCTGGGTGTATGACTCAGCTAATCACATAATCTCAGCCTCTGGTCAGTATTCCTGGTCAGAGATTGTCACACGGTCCAAGTTTGGGTAACAGGAAGTGAGGAAAACTTGGCTGGATCTTCGGAGAAGCATTCCTGAAAGAGCTGGCTGGCAACAACCAAAATGGGAAAGCCAGGAAGAAACTGAAGTTTATGGGAAAAGGTAGTTTTAGGTACGATAATTCTTATTCTTTCACTCAACAAATATGGCGTGCCCGTCATGTATTGGGAACCAAGTTCCTACCTTCAGGACACACAGACCAGTGGGGAAGCCTGGCACATACATAGGTCGTGGCAATAAAAAGAGGTGATTCATCACTGTGTGCCCTGGGCTCTGTGAGACGACTTGTAATTGAAAGGATTGGGAAGGCTTCTGCGTGAGTTACCTGCTGGGATGAGACTGAAGGTGGGGTTGGGTGGATGCTGTGGGCCCGTGGGGCTGCAAGAGCCAATGCATGGGGTACTCATGCGAGCTAAATAAGGAGCAAAGATGTTTAGGAGAGGCTCTTACCCAACCTTTCTCTGCAGGCCTTAAGTGGAACAGGGGATGTGGTCATCCTTGGTAACTGTGACCAATGTCAGTATCTGGACGAATAGCTCAGACCTCCAAAATTACACGCTTCTCCTCTAGGGAAGAGTGAGTGGGGAAAGAGGAATAGTTCCTGTTTGTTGAGTTCCTACTGTGTGTCAAGAAATGTGTTAGATGTTTTACATATCTTGCCTATCATATTTAATAATCAGAACAATCCTCTTTATAAGAAAGATGCATTTGAAATTCTGATACGTTAAATCATTTTCCCAAGGTCACACAGCTAGTAAGGGGTGGGGCAGGAATCGGAATCTAGGTCGTTCTGGCTCTGAAGCTTGACTCTACACTTACTTTTGTAGCGTATGTAGAATCAGCTTGAAACGTCAGTTTGAATGAAACCACTTGGTATTAATTAGAAGGAGAAATTGGCAAATGCTGTTTTAAATGCTTTGAACAATTCTCTGAGGAGCACATTAAATACCCGAAAGCAAAGCAAAAATGTCTATTAATAAGAACACAGCCATTCAAAAGGCAATTGTTCACCATCAGTTCCAAAAAGAATAAAAGGAGGAGAATTCAATTTCCCCATTTTTTCATGCCAAGAGCTCAGGCTCCAAGTTTCCCTCACTGCTCTTTCTTCACCTCTTCTCCTTACACATTACACGTTACAGCTTCATTCCATAAGATGTAAGTGGTATTTATAGGAAATGCTGATCACTGCCAACAAGTGAATACTCCCATTAAACACAATTTAAAACAACCTTCTCTCCAGTTGTTTATAATAACCTCTTGGAAGTTTGAAATTAAAATCTGTATCCTATCCAGCCCTTTTCCCGCCTCTTACATTACGCCAAGCCAAGAACTTGCCCTTGAACATACTTCAATTCCCTGGCCTACCACGCTGACATGTTCTGTAGCTAATTATCTCAATCCCTAAATATTAGTCTTTTCTCTTGTCTTCTCAGGTTTCCTGGACATGATTCACTCTCCCTGGGTATTTCATTGTTTATGTCAACGAACAAACTCTGTCCCTTCAACAGACTCTTTCCTCTTTCCTTGCCCTATCTTCCCTCAACACCTTTGCAAGAAAATGTGTGTAGAGCTTCTCTTCTTTCACAGGAAGAGACCCAAAAGTTGAGATAGTCCAAGCTCCTCATTAAAGAGACAAAGTCATTGAGACCCAGAGAGAGATGTAATTTACCTAAACTCACACAGCTGGGAAGAGGCTGTGACAAATTAAGAAGGTGGGACCCTTGGGTTCTAGTTCAAAGCCCTTTTCACTACCCTGCACCACACTCCTCATTCGCACCCATCCCAACAGCTTGTCAATTTGGTGTCAGATACCATCTGTCCAAAGAAAAAGACATGTCTGTTTTCATTGATCAAGTGAACAAGGCACAGGGGAGGTCAAGGTGCAGTTGCCGCGGGAAGTGTGTCTCATGGCCCAAATGCCACATGTGTGCTTATTATTCTGCAAGAGGGGCTCCTAAGCCCAGGTAACTTGCTAAAGCCCTCCCTCCAGAGCTGTTCATGGGTGTGTGCCGTTCCTTTTCCGAGGACGTTTTAAGAGGGCGAGGTTTTAGCCAAAACATTTCAGAGCGAGAACCGTAAAGGCAAAGCTTGTGAGGTGGGGTGGGCTGGGTGGGACTTCTAAGGCAGGGCCCGGAATTGCTGAGCTATGCGGGATGTGGGAGGGATGTGACCAAAAAAAGCTTTGCTTTGCTCCCATTGCCTTAAGATTCGTTGAGACTGTTGCTGGTCAAATAGAGCAGACCATTCAGGGAAAGGAACCCTAAAAGGCAGACTTCTCTTTAATGCAGAGTATGGTTCTACACAAAGATGCCCTTGAGCCGCTTTAGATCACTCCTGTCCTGACATCTGTCGGGGCAGATATACTCCTTCGTGGGCCTTTTAAGGCCTGAAATACTTGTAAGTACTGGAAAACAGAGGGTGAGCTTCTTGACATCCAGAGAGGTGGCCTTGGTAAGAGAGGAAAAGCCCCAGCACCTGTATTTGGTGCAACAGGGCAGTGGTTACCATTATCCAAGGCTGGCTGGCTTCAAGGGCAAGCACATTGTGCTTGATTTAATGCTCTGCTGTCACTGCCTTGAAATTCTCAATAATGTTTGAAGTGAGTCTCACATTTTATTTTGCATCAGCCCCACAAATCCTGTAGCTAGCCCGGCTGCTTGCCCCTCCCTCACCTCATGAATTTTCACGTATAATTTCTTCTCTAAGCTGGACTAAAGGGACTATATTCTATTCATTCTTGTTTCTTATCTGTGCTGAGCGAATTGTGCATTATCATTAGACCACAGCTTTTTTTCTGCCTTATAAATGACAACTTTATTAGTGCTCAGAACGTCATTACAGACATACATCTACATGAGGCCTTTAACTTTACTTCTAAACTTTTCCAAGCTCTAAGATTTTATAATTCTAGTTTCTTCTTGCTTGGATGCTAATTAATTTTGTAACAAGGTTATTTACAGCAGCTTCTAAAAATTACTTTCAGAAAGCTTGCGAGACTGCTTTCTTTCACTATAAATGAAGATAAGAATGTCTTATAAGTTGCTTCAGAATGCAAGATTGCTCAAAACCTTTTTCTGTAAGATGAATAAAAAAACAGAAAGTCATTTAAATTTCACCTGGCCAATGATAAAAATTTTCTTCTAAGAATTAGCTTTTGGGCAACCTTCATGGATAAAACAAAGCTATTGGGAACACGATAGCTGTTGGGAAGGAGAATAAATAGATCATTCTATTATTAACCATGTCTGGTTAATATCTTAATAATCATTTAATATTTACTAAGGTTTTATTAATTAGGCATAATTTTAACAGTCTTTAGTAACAGGGTACTGGGTAACTAGTAACTAATGTCTTGTGTGGAAGAGACCCAAAACAAATAAAAAGTAAAACAACATCACTAATTAATAGAGAAATGCAAATCAAAACTGCAGTGAAGTATCACCTCACACCAGTCAGAATGGGTGGGCTTCATCAGAAAGTCTACAAATTGTGGAGAGGGTGTGGAGAAAAGGGAACCTTCCTATACTGTTGGTGGGAATGTAAATTGGTACAACCATTATGGAGAACAGTATGGAGGTGCCTTAAAAAACTAAAAATAGAACTACCGTATGATCCAGCAATCCCACTCCTGGGCATATATCAGGAGAAAACCATAATTCGAAAAGATACATGCACCCCCAATGTTCACTGCAGCACTATTTACAATAGCCAAGACATGGAAGCAACCTAAGTGCCCATTGGCAGATGAATGGATAAAGAAGATGTGGTACATATATACAATGGAATATTACTCAGCCATTAAAAAGAATGAAATAGTGCCATTTGCAGCAACATGGATGGACCTAGAGATTATCATACTAAGTCAGACAAAGACAAATATCATATGATATCAGGTATATGTGGAATCTAAAAAAATGACATAAATGAACTTATTTACAAAACAGAAACAGACTCACAGACATAGAAAACAATTTTATGGTTACCCAAGGGGAAAGGTGGGGGAGGGATAAATTAGGAGTTTGGGATTAACGTATACACACTACTATATATAAAATAGATAACCAACAAGGACCTATTGTATAGCACAGGGAACTCTACTCAATATTCTGTAATAACCTATATGGGAAAAGAATCTGAAGAAGAATTGATATATGTATATATGTATAACTGAATCACTTTGCTCTACAGCAGAAACTAACACAACATTGTAAATCAACTATACTCTAATATAAAATAAAAATTAAATTAAAAAAAGTAAAAATCAAACATGCCAACATGAAAGATAAGACGCTTTTATGCAATTCTCCATAAATCTCAAATTCAGGCACTTCTAATGCAGGAAAGACATTGAGTCCCCTCTCTTTCACATAATGCTGGGTTCTTTCCTCATTTGGGAAAGCACAGTGGCTCCCATCATTCACTATAGGTCAAATGTGCCCATCCTCTTTGTAAGAGTTTACCGTGGACTTCTAAGCACAGATCACTGAGGGAGGCGCCACGTGGGCAGAGAAGGGATCAGCTTCAGTTTTGCCTTTAAGGAGCTCATTCTCTGGGTGGGAAGACTGACATGGACACCAACACGTCCCGCCACCAGACTGTGAGTTTTGACCAAGATGTGAGCCTGTCTTAAATCGTTTTCCTCTAGTGCATGCCTAGCATAGTGCCTGGAATATCTAAAAGTGGGATAAATATTTCATAACTGACTGGCTGGCTGAATGAACGAACAAATACTCATAAGTGAAGCAGTCACCAGCTTCCCTTTTTCTCATAGATACTAGCTCTCTTTAGGTGGCACCAGCGAAACCACTGAACAAACACCTTTCAGAGGAGAGTGCACCGGTCAGTATGTCAGGCTACGCCAATCTGCCCTTCTATACTCTTTTCCATGTTGCCTTCAAATAGGAAAGGATTCATGACAAATGATTTAGATGTTACTGATGTTTTCAGTTAATAACATGAAAAATCAAAGGCAACCTTAATTCAACAATCCAAAATTGGCTAGAAAAGATATAGTACAAATATATAGGGGAATTCTATGCACCTATTACAAACCCTATACAGAAATGCATTTGTGGGCATGGAAAACATCCGTGAGATAGCACTAAGTGACAAAAAACAAACAAACAGGAGAACACGTAGGCCCCCAAACAGCCTTCACATCGCTTTTGAGTGTCACCATAACTGCGGATCTCCAGCAAAGGGCCTGCAGGTGGGTTTGCTGGGCCTGACCGCAGCAGCTGCTGGCTCTGACTTGTGTTTTTCCTATGCTTATTGTTGTTCCTGCCCTAAAATGTACCTGTGCTCCTTCTATCCTGAATTGCAATATGGGATTGAGGATAAAATAGACGACACCTTAAATCCAGAGTCTTACGTTAAGAGAAGATGTTGGACAACTGTGTCTGGATTGACCATGGTGCTTACAGATTGAGCCGGGAAGCACTGTTGGAGCAAACAGACTTTTCCCCAGTATATGTTTTTTTTCAAAATTCAAGTAGTTTATTTAAAAACTGCTTATTTTCATCTTGAAATTTTAGAATGATCATATTGCACCATGATTCTCATGCATTTTAAAGTACTTTATTTAAAAAAACATCAACTTGAGGCAGCAAAACCCCAATCATTTCATAGCGTTGATTTCACACTTAAGAGCTTATCACTTGGGACTTCCTTGGTGGCGCAGTGGTTAAGAATCCGCCTGCCAGTGCAGGGGACACGGGTTCGATCCCTGGTCTGGGAAGATCCCACAGGCTGCGGAGCAACTAAGCCTGTGTGCCACGACTGAGTCTGTACTCTAGAGCCCGCGAGCCACAACTACTGAGCCTGCAGGCCACAACTACTAAGCCCACGTGCTACTACTACTGAAGCCCACGCACTTAGAGCCTGTGCTCTGCAACGAGAGAAGCCACCGCAATGAGAAGCCCGTGCACTGCAACAAAGAGCAGCCCCCGCTCTCCACAACTAGAGAAAGCCCACACGCAGCAAGGGAGACCCAACGCAGCCAAAAATAAATAAATAAATTTTAAAAAAGAAAAAAGAGCTTATCACTCAAACCAGATAATTTCTGTTAACATATATAAATTTGTGCTTGCAAAATGAACCCTAAAATACAAGCAGGAGAGGACACAAGAAGACAGTGTGCAAAGCATTTGGTCTAAGACTCCAGGTCTCCAGCACAGCCTCCACCATTCAATAGCAGGTGATCCCAGGGAGAATATTGCTCTTCTAGCCTTGTTGTTTGTATAAATAATAATAGCCACTTGATCTAATTCCTGGGCTGCGTCCCATATGAGAAAGTGTTTTGTGAAGTGCAGAACTTGATAAATGTCTAAGGCATGGCTGTAATCAGACGATGATGAGGAATGTCTGGGGGATGGCAAACTTGGGTCTCATCCTTGCTCTCATTGTATAATAACGGGAGACAATCACTTAAGTTCCTCAGATTGGTTGACGCATGTCCTCAGGTTGGTTGACACACGGTCAAATGCAGAGTTTGCCTAGGTGTTTTCTAAAGATACTGGCAACATGAAAATTCTATTATGTTAAGCAAATCACCCTGTGTTTCATTATGACTTTCAGTTCTTCTCATATAACGGAAGTTTTAAATTTGACTTTGTGAGGCTACTGTGTGTGAGAGTGTGTCTGTGGGGGAGGGGAGTTGGGGAGCATGAGGGGAGAGGAGAGGATGGTGGGAAGAAACGGGGAGAGGAAATGGGAAAGGAGCAGAGTGATAAGATATTGCAACAGGCATCACAGGTTGGAAAAACAGACCAGCCAGGACTGGAGACCTCTGATTATGCGTCCTGAGGAAACAGAAAGCCCAGCATGGGGCGGGTGTCGATGCCCCAACAAGCCCTGCTCTGGCTGCGAGTGAAGCCACCAGACTTCGCTCCCTCCACCCTCAGCTCTACCAGCAGCTGCCTCCACCACTCCCAGTGTTCCTCAGACCTGATTTTGGTGTGGTCTTTTGCTTTTTCAATTTCTGTCTCAGAGAAAACATGACTTTTATGTATTTTAGATACAGTGGCTTTGATGAGTGAAGAACCCTTTGGGAATAATTACAGACAAATCCACGCTGAACTAGGACAATTTTCTACTGAAATAGATTTCGTTCTACTGTTCTCAATTAAGATTCTGTCTTTTCCTTAAAAAACTAAAAATAGAATTACCATATGACCCAGCAATCCCACTCCTGGGCATATACCCAGAGAAAAACATAATTCAAAAGGCACACGCACCCCAATGTTCACTGCAGCACTATTTACAATAGCCAGGTCATGGAAGCAACCTAAATGCCCATCGACAGATGAATGGATAAAGAAGATGTGGTACATATATACAATGGACTACTACTCAGCCATAAAAAGGAATGAAATTGGGTCATTTGTAGAGACGTGGATGGACCTAGAGACTGTCATACAGAGTGAAGTAAGTCAGAAAGAGAAAAACAAATATCGTACATTAACGCATATATGTGGAATCTAGAAAAATGGTACAGATGAACCGGTTTGCAAGGCAGAAATAGAGACACAGACATACAGAACAAACATATGGACACCAAGCGGGGGAAGCAGTGGTCGGGAGTGGTGGTGGGATGAATTGGGAGACTGGGATTGACATATATACATTAATATGTATAAAATAGATAATAAGAACCTGCTATATAAAAAATAAATTAAATTAAATTAAAAAAAAAAGATTCTGTCTTCTGGGATCCAGCTTCAAAGTTTGCATTTTCTCCTTGTGGAGGCCAGAAGCATCCTGTCATGATTAGTATCTGGACAGCAAAAAACCTGGCTGTGTCTAGCTGGGTCCTCCCACACTAAGAGCAGCAGGAATCAGAGACTGCTGTCTGGTGAGGGAGGTCAGACAAACCAGTGCATCCAGGCAAAGGCAGGCAGTGGTCTTACAGCAACTGTTTTTGGCCTGAATTTTTCTGGATGGTTAACTCAGTACTTTGTTTCATCCTGTCTTTCCAGGCACACATTCTGAGAAAGAAAATAAAGTGCCCATATTACATTCACAAAACATGTCCCTGTAAAAGGGCCCTTTCAAGATTTAAGATGGAGAGAGCTGGATACCCTAGAAGAACAGCTCCCATGAAGGCAGAATGTAAGTGCTGGAGAGACTCTTACTTCACAGACAAGGATTCGGAGGTCAGAGGAGTTGGGTGACTTGCCTAAGTCCCTCAAGACTGGGCCAGTGAGAGATGGGACTCCTAGTCCATATTTTTGTTCTACCACATCACAAGCCCTGTTGAGTTAAAAAGAATTTTGAGCCTGAAACATAACATGTCAGAGGTAATGTTATAGAAAGACATCATCGAGTCAACTTGACTGGCACCTAAACAAGCCTTTGTTGTGAAGTCTGAAAAAATAAGTACAAAAGCAATCATTTAAAAGATACCTGTTGGGGGTTTCCCTGGTGGCGCAGTGGTTAAGAATCCGCCTGCCAATGCAGGGGACACAAGTTAGAGCCCTGGTCTGGGAGGATCCCACATGCCGTGGAGCAACTAAGCCCATGCGCCACAACAACTGAACCTCTGCTCTAGAGCCCACGAGCCACAACTACTGAGCCCACGTGCCACAGCTACTGAAGCCCACGCGCCTAAAGCCCATGCTCCGCAACAAGAAAAGCCACCACAATTAGAAGCCCGCGCACTACAATGAAGAGCAGACCCCGCTCGCCACAGCTAGAGAGAGCCCACATGCAGCAACAAAGACCCAACACAGCCATAAATAAATAAATTAATTAAATAAATTTAAAAAATAAAAGTAAAATAAAAGATACCCATTGGACTTCCCTGGTGGCGCAGAGGTTAAGAATCTGCTTGTTAGTGCAGGGGACACGGGTTCAATCCCTGGTCCAGGAAGATCCCACATGCCGCGGAGCAACTAAGCTTGTGCGCCACAATTACTGAGCCTGTGCTCTAGAGCCCTGCAAGCCACAACTACTGAACCCAAAGCTTGTGTGCCTAGAGCCCGTGCTCCTCAACAAGAGAAGCCACCACAATGAGAAGCCCGCACACCACAACCAAGAGTAGCCCCTGCTCACCGCAACTAGAGAAAGCCTGTGCGCAGCAATGAAGACCCAACGCAGCCATAAATGAATGAATGAATTAACGATACCTGTTTCAAGAGAATGAAACCTCTAAGAACTTCCCTCTAAAAGTATATCTGTTGAAAGTACATCTGTTGAAGGATGAAAAATTGAGTGACTAAGAGCACAAACTCTGGAGTCAGACCAGCCCTGAAGTCAGTTCTGATCCTCTGTCGTGCCACCTTTGGACAAGTTACCTAATTCCTCAAGTCCCAGTGTCCACATCTATAAAATGAGGAGGATCATAGTATCGTAGTATCTACCTCATAGGGCTGATGTGAAGATGAAATGAAATTAAATACAAGTAAACTGCTTACTACCATGCCTGATACATTACACATGCCTAAGAGATATTCACTGCCATTGTAATTCTAGTTATTGATTTGTATGGTGACTGAATTCTTTCATTCATTTCACAATTTTTTTTGAGCTTCTCTGTGCTAGACACAGAGGATAAAAGAGTATACATGATGCAGTGTTTGCCTTTACAAATAAGAGCAAATCATTACAAGGCAGTGAAAGGGCTAAGTCAGAGCCCCCAGGAGGGGTACCTGCCTTCTCCTGGGAGGGTTTAAGGATCTCTTTCCTGGAGAAGGTGATGTCTGAATAAGTAGCAGTTAACTAGCTAAAGGTGGTGGGAAGGGAGTGGGGTCGGGGAGTAGAGTGGAAAGTGGTGGGAAGGGTCAGGGCCGGAGGGTGACAAACAAATGTGAAGGACACTAGGCTGGGGATAAGTACTGAGTCCACCTGCTTTTTTAAGGTGCTTTCAATATGAATTTTGAAAAATTACAGTTTCGGTGAATTATCTTTAGTAGTTTTAGTAAATGTGTAGATTAAAGGCAGTTGCCAGGTTAAAATGTGTCCTATAAGTGATGTGTTCTTAATTTTGGATTGACCTTGTGGTTCAAGAGTGAGCCACAGAGAACTGCAATGTGGTTCATTTCAAGTATCAAAGCTACACCAAGAAAAATAAAAGGGAGAGAGAGAGAGAAAGAGAGAGAGAGAGAGAGAGAGAGAGAGAGAGAGAGAGAGAGAGAGAGAGAGAGAGAGAGAGAGAAGTTGGATGGGGGAAGGGGGGAAAGAAGAAAGGAAGGAAGAGAGAAGGAAAAGAAAGGCTGTTCTTTGGAAGTGAGAGTTTGTCATGGAAACTGTTTACCTTTTCTGCATTATTTGTTTTGCACATTTTTCAGTGTTTAAGGTTGAGTTCATTTTAGTTTTGTAATGAACTTTGCATGGTTGGTACTCAGACTCCTTCCAATGCTGTCAATAGTGGAAATGTGATTATGTTGTAGTTACTGATTCTCACAGGCTATATTTCAAAGCCCTGCAAAGCCTGATGAAGAACACGTAGGAATAACAAAATCTTGCTCCTGGGGGACTGACTTTCACAGGCCTATTTCGCTTTTCAGAGCCAGTAAGGCAAAGTTCTGAAGCCTATCTTTCAGGTATGTTTAAATGCCTCAGTCTTGTGTTCAGTAAGTGTATCTCACTAGAGATAACTAGGCTTTTTCTTTTTTTTTACTAATGGCTTTTTTTTCAGACTGTCAAGACACTGTGTTGAATGTCCCTAAAATTTAGAATTTGGAGATGTTAAAATTATTTCGAGTCCAAATGATTTTCCAAACTTGGGAACTTCCAGATGACAAAAGGGGAAGGATTCCGCATATGGACAGAGCACAAAATGAACTTACATCTCCTAGAATGTGATCACCTCTGCAGAGACTTCTGGTCTCCCCAGGGAGACCATGTCACTCCCTCCCTGTTCCACTCCTCAGAACGGCTTACACATCTCTTACACAGCACAGACTATGCTGAGACAATTTGGTACCTGTCTGTCTCCGCACTGGACAGTCAAATCCCCTAGGCGCTTTGTAGCTACCCTCAGTATCTAGAACACTGTCACAAAAGATACCGTCAAGAAAAATGTGTTAGTATGTTAAATAAATGAGTGAGTCCTGACAATGAGTGATTATTATCTGAGTAAACTTACTCCATTATGAGATCTGTCCAGCATCTTTGTCTTATCTCTAGCTTGATCTAAGACCAATGAAAAAAATAGTGACATCATTTGAAGTTGTGCTCAGACACACCTTTTATCTGATAACCAAGATATCATCCTGTTGAACCATAGCCAAATATTTAATAAACATTATTACTCATCATCTCTCTCCTTTATCCAACTAAAATTGAGGCATTGAAATTTTTTCAATCCAAAAAGTCAGCATCAAGTGGGTGGGGGGTTGGGAGAAGAGATGGATTGGGAATTTGGGGTTAGTAGTTGCAAACTATTATATATAGAATGGATAAGCAACAAGGTCCTACTGTATAGCACAGGGAACTATATTCAATGTCCTGGGATATACCATAATGGAAAAGAATATGAAAAAGAATATATATAACGTGTATAACTGAGTCACTTTGCTGTGCAGCGGAAATTAACACAGCATTGTAAATCAACTATACGTCAATTAAATTAAAAAACAAAACAAAACAAAAAACAAAGTCAGCATTAGTATTCCTGGTCTTGCATTTAGGTACTTTTCATAATATGATTTATGGTTTTTTCCACTTTGGTATATGGTGGCTCCAACTGTGAATGTTACATTGCCAAGGCCGCTCTAAATGGGACATCCAAGCAAGAAGTCAGGCTGTTTATCAAGACCAGGTTCATGAAGGTGGCAGAGGGATCTGACATCAGGTAAAGGAACTCACCTGACAGGGCCAGGAGTATCGCGAAGTTTGCATCTCTAAGCAGATTGGTGCAGAAGCAAATGAGAGCTGACTGTCAGGGAGAAGCGGTGGGTCATAAACCGGGCAGATCTGGGCTCTGGTGCTGAAAGGTGTCACAGAGCCCATCCCGGCATGGATGCTCCCTGTAGCATCCTGCTAGTGCCTGTGATGAGTAGGCTGACGGTCAGCAAGAGGATCCCAGAGACTCAGGGCTATAGCTGGCTCTTTAAAGGGTCAACAGCTGATCAGAAATCAGAGCCTCCAGACACAGACCTTGATTTTCACCTAGAGTATAAACTAAGCTGAAGGATTAGTCTGCCCTGGACCTTCAGGAATCAGAGAAGTGGTAGCCCTTGAGTAAGATAGAAGTGTGGGTGGCAAAGAACAGAACTGGTAATTCTGGATAATCACGGGGCTCACACCCCGAGTTGGAGGGCTGAGGAATCTGTGGCAGAGAGCAATACCGTCAATAATCATCAGCATTCAGGGACTACAAATGATCAGGGCATGCACTCTGTTAGACAAGATGGAAGCATTCAGCGCAGAGAAGATCAGGAATCAATCAGCCAACATTCTGAACCCAGGCAGTTCAACTGATCACAAAGATGAGGGGCTTTCAAAAGCATCGGAAAGCTTGGTCATCAGCAATAGTTGGCACTTATGGAGAGCTCACTATGTTTTCAGCACTTTACATATATCATCTCATGTAATCCTCACAACAGTTCATATTATTGCCCAGATATTACACTTGAGGAGTGTGAAATTCAGAGACATCAAGCAACTTGCCCGATGTCAGTCAGCTGACCAACGGCCTAACCTGGATTCAAATCGAGGCTTGCATGACTCCACAGCTCAGGCTCTGACCCTGCGCAGCTGTGCTGTTTTGTAATCCACGTTTACTACTTCATTATTTCCTACAGCTGAGGGTCCACAGTGTGCTAGAAGTAGCCTGTCCTGTAGGTACCGCTTGCTGTAGAGTAATACGTATATTCTACTGCCAATCCAACACTAAAGAAAGATATGCTTATAGGTGGGGGATTTGCTTTCTGACCATATGAAGGCAAGATCTGGTCAATAAATAGTTGTATTTAAAATAGGAATTTGTTGAAAGATAGTCAACAGAATATCAAGATAGTAGTTGCAGGACTTCCCTGGTGGCTCAGTGGTTGGGAATCTGCCTGCTAATGCAGGGGACACGGGTTCGAGCCCTGGTCTGGGAGGATCCCACATGCTGTGGAGCAACTAGGCCCGTGAGCCACAACTACTGAGCCTGCGTGTCTGGAGCCTGTGCTCCGCAACAAGAGAGGCCGCGATAGTGAGAGGCCCGTGCACGGCGATGAAAAGTGGCCCCCGCTTGCCACAACTAGAGAAAGCCCTCGCACAGAAATGAAGACCCAACACAGCCAAAAATAAATAAAATAAAATAAAACGATAGTAGTTGCACTCATACCTGTACTTTAATCATTTTGAATGTACCACCTAAAAAATCTATTCATAAGTGGTCAGCAAACACAAGATTGAGACCTGCCTCTGTGTACTCACAGCAAAAAACAACCAAAAAATCAAGTCACTATAATGGAAGATCCAGAAAGTGAATAAATGGTTGCCAGAGGGGATTTCAACTAAATGAGTCTCTATTCTTTAAAAGAGATGAGGAAATAAGATTAAGAATATTTACACATTCTTGAGATAGTCCTTGCTTGGCATGTTTTCTTAAGAACTAGTGCAATTTCACTTTATCAAGAAGATAACAAATACTGTTGAAGTGGTTGAAAAATGTTTCAAGGGATTTTTTTAGCAACAATACATTTTACTAATTTATAACAATATGAATAAGGAAACAAAGGGCGAGAAAAGACTGTTTTTGTGCTCAAAAATGCAGAAAAATTTTCAGACAAAAACATTTCAATGAAAAAATCTCTCTCCGTCTCTCCCCCGCACTGCACACCCCCGCCCCATACAAAAACACAGACTCTTTTAACTGTTCTTACTACTTTTTTGGATATGAGTTAATACTGGAAATAATGTACATTCAATTAGTGAAATTTATACAACCATCCTCTAGTAAGCTTGTAGTTTTGTAGCTAACATAGAACAAAAATTGCCTTCATGGCTAAAGATAAAAGCAACAAGAATTAAAATTGTATATTTAGAAAAAACTCAGTGCATACATAAAGACCAATAAAGTGCTTTCAATGAACACCATACTTTTCAATATCATTTTTTGGGGAAGGGAAAATCAGAGTACTCACCGTGAAGAATCAAACGAGGATCTCCACCACCTCTGAGAACAACGGAGGGAAAACGTTCAAAACAACGGAGGGAAAACGTTCAAAACAACGGAGGGAAAACGTTCAAAACAATCTTTCACCAGCCGATTGAAGTTCTCCACTTCTCATCACTCCCCTGCCCGGCAAAGAAACCAGAGCGCTGCTGCCTGTGGACACTGTACCTACTTCCCACAAACCCCGAAGTGAGTCCTGATGCTCAGACAACACGGACAGGGTTAAAAGTGAACCCTCCGAGGTCGGACAGCCATGAATTAGTCCTGATTCTGACCCTTATCAGCTGTGGGACCTTAAGCACCTGTTACTCATCTGTTAAGTGGGAAAACTAATAAGTAACAACCACGCTCTCAAAGCAGTCAGCAGTGTTGGCTCACTGACACTATGTGAATAAATCACATTTCCAGAAGGTAAGAGCCTAGAAGGATGTGTGTTTGACACATCTTTAAAATCTCCATACAAAGCAGAGCACCTTGCCTGGGGAAGCACTGAGTGAAGGTTTACTGAATGAACTCTGGCCGCCCTCATAGCTTGCTGGTGGTAACTATGGACACGGTTTGGGTTGGATCTGAGCGTGGCAAGGAATGGGGTTGGTGAAGGCCAGTTTGTCGTCACTGGCCTACGTTACCAGTGGGTTAGGGTTTGCTGTTTCCCTGGAAGGTGCCTCATTTTCCTACCATGGATTCCCTTTGTAGCTGCTCAGCACTTCCCTGACCCACGATTACTAAATTATAGATTCCTCAAGCTGGGTCTGGTGTGTGTTTTGCTCCAAATTCTCACTAGCTTCAATGGCCTGTAAAGAATTAACTGTGAGCTCCGACACCCCACTCTGTCTTTTCTAACCTCCGTTTACTATAAATCTACCAAACATACCTTGATGGATCCCCTCAAAATCTAAAGAGCTTTTTCATTTACATATACTTTAAAAAAAATAATCCAAATCCCAAAATAATTTGCACAAACTAATTTTTATTTCCAAACATCCTTTCATTGAGCTCCATTTTCAAATTTCTCCTTTCCTCTAAAGCTAGTTCTCTCTGGTCATTCTAGAAATTATATTTCTGGTAAAATCATTACACGTTGCACTTAGAAAATGAGACACAAGAAACACTTCCTTCAGAAGTAATACCACATCCATTCAGGGCCAAAAATGAAGGGCCAGTCTATTTTCTCTTAAAAACCAGTCCTCCGGGCTTCCCTGGTGGCACAGTGGTTAAGAATCCAACTGCCAATGCAGGGGACATGGGTTCGATCCCTGGTCTGGGAAGATCCCACATGCTGCGGAGCAACAAAGCCTGTACGCCACAACTACTGAGCCTGTGCTCTAGAGCCCGCGAGCCACAACTACTGAGCCCACGTGCCACAACTAGTGAAGCCCGTGTGCCTAGAGCCTGTGCTCTGCAACAAGAGAAGCCACCGCAATGAGAAGCCCGCGCACCGCAACGAAGAGTAGCCCCTGCTTGCCCCAACTAGAGAAAGCCCGCGCACAGCAACGAAGACCCAATGCAGCCAAAAATAAATAAATAAAAACAAAAAAAGCCAGTCCTCCTTTTTCCTGAGATGACTCTTCCTTGTCCTTTAGGAGTTAGTGTGAATGCCACTTCCTCCTGGAGGCCTTCCCTGACTCCTCTAGGCTGGCTTAGGGTCTTTAATACAAAAATAGGAACTGCTAAGCGTGCCATACACTGTCCTAGGCTCTTTACATGCATTATCACACTTAATCCTCAAACGAACTTGAGAGTGTAAGTTACTATTATAATCTGTATTTTGTACTTGACAAAGCTTAGTACAGGGCAGGAAAGTAAGTTAGCAGAACTGGCACTGAAACCCAGGCAATGTGAGTTCAGAGCCCTTGCTCCCAAGTTCGATACCATCCTGCCTCCCAAAGCACGATTTGCTCACAAAACACTATATTTTCTTATGGCAGCACTTGTAGTAAACCTCAGTAGATTGCCTGCCCAGTACCCATCCTTTCTTCCCTTCACAACAACTTTTTATTTCAACCTGGTTACATATACTAATGAAACTCCTACTTGTCAATGGCCAGACGATGGATCCTTTGAATTGGAAAAACTGTATTTGAAAAAAATTTTAGAGAACTTTCACCCTCAAACAACTGTTTTATTGGTTCTAATACCTATGGGAAGATCAAATTAAAAAGTGGATACAAAGAAGTATAACAGCTAACCTTAGGGACTCCCTTAATAAAATGAAAAAATGGAAATTAGACTAAGAACAACAGCAACAACAAAATCTCTACATCTAGCATAAATTCTCCCTTCTTAAAATCCAAAGAGTTAAGTGTGCCACCTTTTAGCACACCTCCTTATTTTATGTCTAAGAACTGCAGGTTCCAGAAGCTATAAACCTCTACAAAAAATGGCAAAATGTTAACTAAGCTTGTTTTGTGTCCTGAGAACTTGGCTTGGTTACTTTCAGGTTGGGGGCTCCAAAACATGGCTGGACAGAAATGTGGGTTGAACTCCATTCGTGGCCAGGCCCCTACTGAACTGCAGCCAGCCCTCAGGGGAATCACAATGGCAACAGAAGGAACGTTCCAATTCGATAAGATCATTTTAAAAGTGTACTTGGGCTTCCCTGGTGGCGCAGTGGTTGAGAGTCCGCCTGCCGACGCAGGGGACACGGGTTCGTGCCCCGGTCCAGGAAGATACCACATGCCGCGGAGCGGCTAGGCCTGTGAGCCATGGCCGCTGAGCCTGCGCGTCTGGAGCCTGCGCTCCGCAACGGGAGAGGCCACAACAGTGAGAGGCCTGCGTACCCACCCCCGCAAAAAAATAAAATAAAATAAAAGTGTACTTAACAGCCAGGGCTTCCAAATCAAATGAACAGAATGGGATACATATTTTAATTGGTATGCAAGAGACTCCTAAAGTCTTCAAAATTCCAAAATAGCATCATTGAGAGACCTGTTGTAAAAGGCTAATGAAAAGTTGAAGACGTGGGTGATACCTTAACGGGAGGATGCTGAGACTGATGTGATTCCTACTGCTCCCCTCTGTCCGGCTTTTCCAGAGGACTCACGTTTTACCAATTCTCTATCTGAATTGCCTTTCCACTTGGAGGAGACCGTTAAACAGTTACCTTTTAAAAGAAGACCACCTGAGGCCACAGGAGATCACTGTTTCATCAAAGGCTGAAACTAAGGGCCGTAGTTAAAGTATTTCTAAAACCAGGGAGGATCCTCAAAGTTTTGTAAATGGATTACCTTCTGAGATTAGTGAATAAATAAAGGTAGCTGACATTCAGAGCCTGATCGGAAAAAAATATTTAGGCCTTCTCCCCTAAATTAAAATAAAAGTGTATACCCAGAAGGAAAGAACAAATTGAATGGATGAGTGAGTCAACCTATGATGTCATGTAAGTTACAACCCAAATTCTTTGAGGAATTGAGAACAACTGTCTTTATTTGTCAAATCTTTGCAAAACTGGAAATTCAGCTCTAGAAGTGGTTCAAATTCCACCCATTCCTTTTCACCAATCCCTATTTATCTAAAAAGGCTTGTAAACTCTCCAGGAACTCTTATCTTGACCATCCACAATTCAAAAAAAAGAAGAAGAAAGAAAGAAAAAGAGGCCTTTTAAAAATACAGACTGCTACAGAAACACCCTTTCCCAAAATCTATTCAAGGACAAATACACCTCTTAAGTGCCTTCTCCACAGATGTTAGTAAAAAAAAGCTTAGCCATCTGAGCAGATAAACTTATTCCAAATAGTTATCTGTAGCTAGCTAGTGAGTTTTATATGGTGGTAGCTGATTCATGACCAAACATTTTTAAATGAAAGCCACACAATCTCTGTTCGCGTCTAAATGCTTAATGTATGTCTATATAGGTACATTATAGATAACGATATTTTTCTACCTCTGTATAGTATTGCCAAAATTAATTTGTACAGAGCTCTATTTAAGCTTACAGAAACACTTACATATAAATTAAATTCTCAGAAAATATAATAGGAACTAACACAAATGTTTTTCAAGTTCATGTGATCTAGGATAATTTTCAGTACATAAAAGCTAGTTTGAGGTTGTTGGTTTAATTAATACAGACATGTCTTTAGAGCTAGCAATAATAAGCATACTTTTATTCTATGTATGTTTACCAAGTCAAATATGCTCATGTTATCTTTATTACAAAATTTGTCAGGCAGAAAAATAACTTAGGATATGACTGATGCTGTCTAATGTCAAGTGAAGCTTTTGTAGGTAATCTAAACATGATTGTTAAGAACTAATAAATTAGTGTAAATAAGAGTTTTTATTTTAGCAATGAACTTTTTAGCAATGATTGTTTTATGGTAGGTCTACTTATATAGTTTCCCAAGAGGAATTCATGAAAATCTATAGGTATTTTAGGCAAAGTCTGATCACAAAGACTTGACTTGGCTAGTTAGCCTCAAAAGGCATTGAAAAGTCCAATCTGAAATTTCTTATTCAAAGTCCCAGAAAAGTTGATTATAAGATTTTATATGATCAGTCATTCTTCTTGCTGTACTTATGTAAATAATGAGGCCAAGTTTATTACACTAGACTTATTTTGCAAACGAATTAGTCTTAACTTAGTAATCTTTGGTTAAAATGGGGTTGATTTTAGGGAGAAAATTTATGTTTCGGTAATACACCTTTGTGGATATTAGATTCTAGTGCTGTCCATTGTCTCTTAAGGTTTTTTTTTCTATCTGTAAACTGGACTGGATTCTGAATCCTTCTAGTTTCCTCCAATATTTGGCTACAACTCCCCAAACTAACATTTCCAATTCTTCTCCCACTCCTTTGACTTGGAATCATTGAGAAGTAAAACTGCCCTTTTCCCAAAGCAATGCAAGCTAAAAGTTGGACACCTCGATATAAACTTCAGAGGAATCACCACAACAGCTTATGTCTGGATAGTCTTAGTGCCTGTTCCTGTGTGGACACTCAGGAAGATCACCAGAGACATTCAAACTGCAAACCAGGAAAATCTCTCAGATTGTCACTGCCTGCCCTTGCTCCATCAGAAGATGCTTTGAGCCAGACATTTAGAACTTTTCTCAACTGGCTGCCTTCAAAATTTAGAAACTGGGATTATAGTCTGCTCCAATCATTAATTATTATTCCTAGCTTTGGGAGCCTTGCATCTACGCCTCCTAAAATGAACACAACTGTTTAACTGAACTGACCTTTTCTCAGGGCTAAGAGACTGATTCACTGAGATGGAGCCACCTACCAGTTCAGCTTCTGGTCTGTGAAACTTCTTGGGGAAACTTCAAAGGTGGGACTGAATGGGTTCAGTACGAGCCTCTCCTGAATGTGGCACTTTCACATGTGGGTTATTTTGAGCTAAAGGCAATTGAGACTGTGTGGGCTCAGGAGAAACTTCTGCCCTTCCCTAAACTACCCAGAACAATTTCAATTGGGGGTCTTTCCCAGAATGAGAATTATTACCAGAGATAAATTTTGTCTGAGTGACCCATCTGTATGGCAGGTCAAGCACCTTATCATTCAACACCTACTCTTCTTCTTATCGTTTTATGAATTACCTTTCTCTCCTTGGAAGCCCTATTCCTTAGCTCAGGGTGACATGCATACTTCATTCCACCTTTCTGTCTTTGAACCTCTCATGTATGGGGGGTGTCCTGTAGGTACAAAATTAAATTCATTTTTCTCCTGTTAATCTGTCTCATGTTGATTTGATTATTCAACCATCAGAAAGACTCTTCGAAGGGTAGAGGAACACTTACCAATGGGTGCATACTATATATCAGATTTGGTGTTAGATATTGAAAAATAAAATATCTGCTCTCAAGGAGATTACAGCCTAGTTGGGAAAATAAATGTAATCAAACGCATGCCAGTTAGTGTGGTAGGTTCTATAACAGAGGTATAATACCAGATTCCTTGAGGTCATGAAGGAGGGATCAGTCACACTGGGGGTCAGATATGTCCTTGAGTCTTGAAGATTTTGCCAGATGAGCCTGGGGAGGGGAGGGATGAGGCGTAGAGGATGTGATGGATTGGGCTGATGGTCTAGGAAACTGAATTTCAGTTAGAGCAAAGGGTATGAAAAGAGTTCTGGACCCAGAAACAGGTTGGCAGTCAGGGAACTGATTAGTAACTGGAGCTGAGGCTGAGAGGGAACCATTCCTCTGCTTCCTTCTGTGCTGTGGAGTTTGGACTTTATCCTTGAACTAACAGAACATTTAGGCTATGGAGTTATAGATTAAGATGTGCATTTTAGGGAGCTGACTTTACAGATGGGATACAGCAGTGGCATGGGAAGGAGTTGGTAATCAGACTAGAAGCAGAAACACATGGAAGGTGAGAAAAAAGAAAGAATGAGGATTCTGACTTGAGCGAATGGATGGATGATGGTAATGCTAACCAGAGTTGAGAATACAGAAAGTAGTGGTTTTACGGGGAAGGGATGGTGGAATTTCAGTTTTATTTTGAGTGTATGGAGTGTCAGTGCTTGATGAACACGCAAGTAGAAATGTCCAGGAGAATTCTCGTTAAGACAGCAGTGAGTTCTTGTTCTGAAGCACCCCTTCCGCACTCCAAACACACAGCAGTGATGGGAAAATTATACTAGAAACACTTCAAAAGAGACTGTTATCTCAAAAGCAAGGTGAATATGACATTGAACCAAATTTGGAAGACAAGCATAAAATGAGAAGCAGAACTGAACTCCTGGGCCTGCTGGGCTAAATGTGTAGAAGCAGGTGGAGGTGGAATTTGTGACCTATAGGATAACAAGAATGAAAAGAACACTGGGCGAGATAGGAAAAGTGAGCCAGGCTCACTCCCAGAAACCAGAGGCTGGGGCCTCTGCCTTATGTGGGCTTCATATCCAGAGAAACAGAAGATGCAAACACAGCTTACAACCAGTCCCTGGGCCAAGCCACCCTCTGGGTCAAGGACCAGAGAGGACTATTTCCAATACTACCCTAGAACAGGACCTGAAGAATCAATATCAGACTTGGCTCTGGACATAGGGCCCAGAGGGGCTGCATGGAGGCTTCTGAAGTTTACTAAACTGGTAATGATAAGTACAGAGAAGGAGAAAGAGGAAAATAAACAGAAACCCTCCCATTCAAAACAAGCCTGCAAACCAAAACTCTCAAAACAGGTGAAGAAAACGAATGCAATAAAGCATAAGGTGTTAGTCAGCTATTACCACAACAATGCTGTGTAACAAAACTCAGTAGTTTAAAACATAGCCATTTATTCTCAAGTACATGGGGCTGCTGGCAGCTGCCACTGGGCTGGGCTTGGCTGGGCTCCAGGTTCCAGGAACCAGCCTCCAGGCTCCAGGTTGGTTTCAGGTCTGGTCCATATGTCTCCTCCTTCTGGGACCAAATGCTATCTAGGGCATGTGGTTGGCTTCACAGTTCCTATTCAGGGACCCGGGTTGGAGAGGCAGCAGTTATCTGGTTCATGTTCCTCTCACCACAGATCATCAGAGAGCAGGAGGGGAGACCCAAGAGCATAGGAATATTTCAAGTCACTTCAGATAAGGCCAAAGCAAGTCATATGGACAAGCCCAAAATCAAGAAGTGGAGAGGTAGACTCCACCCATCACCAGGACAGAGTAAAGGTATGAACATATAGTTCTGTCCCAGGGAAGAGAAGAATCTACACAGAGAACAAACAAGATCACCTTCCAGAGCAAGCATTCATTCCAGATGAAATTAAATGTACAGGATAATCTTTTAAAAAATCTTTAAGTGGGCTTCCCTGGTGGTGCAGTGGTTGAGAGTCCACCTGCCGATGCAGGGGATGCAGGTTCGTGCCCCGGTCCGGGAGGATCCCGCGGCCACGGTGCGGCTGGGCCCGTGAGCCATGGCTGCTGAGCCTGCGCGTCCGGAGCCTGTGCTCCGCAGCAGGAGAGGCTGCGGCAGTGAGAGGCCCACATACCGCAAAAAAAAAAAAATCTTTAAGTAACTTAGCATGCTCATAAAGGTAAATGAAGGAATCACAGCCATAAAAATAGAATGAGATGTTATAAATCAAAACAAGAGAAATGAAACAAAATAAGTAAATATGAAGAAGAAAATTAGAAATCATGACACTGAACAATGTATATTCATTAAAATTTGTAAAATTCAGTGGAAAAGGTGAACTCTAGATGGACAAAGGAAACCAAAGATAGGCATGAGTCCAGTGCAGGGAGACAAAAACATGAACAATATGAAAAAGCCCTGAGAGATATGCAGATAGAGAGTAAGCCTTCAATGTGCAGTGAGTAGACATTGCAAAAGAAGAGAATTGATGGAATTTGTGAGGAAGCAATATTCAAAGAGGAAAATGGCTGAGAATTTTCCAGAGAGAAGCAAGACATGAGTGCTTACATTGAAAGTGCACTGCTAGTATCAAGCAAGATAAATAAAAATAAGTCAATACCTAAATACATTGTAGTTGGAACCACAGAAGCTCAAAGAGAAAGAGAAAATCCTAAAACGCTTTCAGAAAATATAGGTCAGACATGAAGAAATAGCAGTTAGACTGATATCAAACTTCTCTTCAGCAGCAATATATGTCAGAAGCTAAACTGCTGAGAGATAGTAAGTGGTAATTTATAATTCTATACCTTGATAAGTGGAGACAAAAAATATTTGGCTTTTTTGCTTCTATGTTGGGAAGAACCATTGCCTCGCTTCAATACTCATGTGGTGGGGAATTAACTGAATATAGTAGGGGGACTCAGGTGCTAAACACCCCAAAAGAATAAGAAGTATTTACCACAATCCTTAACTTCATCAATTAAAAAAAAGTTAGAAAATTGCAGAGTTAGCATTCAACTAAAAAAAAAACAAAAACAAAAACTAGAAAAATAACAGAGTAAAACCAGAGAGGAAATAATAAAAAATAATAAAGGTAAGAGCAGAAATAAAATACAGAAATAAAACAAAACAAAGATGTATATAGATAAGCAACATCAAAGCTGTTTCTTTGAATATGAAAAAAATATGTATGTATACAACTGAATCATTTTCCTGTACGGCAGAAATTAACGCAACATTGTAAATCAACTGTACTTCGATAAAAATTTCTTTTAAAAAGCTGTTTCTTTAAAATAGGCACATCTCTAGCAGATAGAAGGTTTAAATAATGTCAGGAACAAGAAGAGATATAAATACAGAGATGAGATTTTTTTTTTAAAGCAAAAGCAACTACTTTGAACTTTATGCTGGTAAATCTAAAACTCTATATGAAAGGGAAAAGTTTTGAGATATAGTAAGTATGTATGCATTTGAATGGTAAGCATTTTTGGATAGTTGGAGGTCAGAGAAGTCCAGTCAGGAAACAGAGGTCATCAGAAATGGAAAATTATTGAGTTACTAGAGGCAAAACTGATGGCAGGATCCTTAGGAGTGTCACTATTTTGAAGCAAGGCAGAAAAAGAGGAGCCACAGTGAAGACCAAGAGTAAAGAGTGACGGAGTTAGTAGGAGAATCAGAGACGTGATGACACTTATCAGAGGGAGGAGGGAGGTTCAAGAAGTTGAGTGTCGAGACTTCCCTGGTGGCGCGGTGGTTAAGAATCCGCCTGCCAATGCAGGGGACATGGGTTCGAGTCCCGGCCCGGGAGGATCTCACATGCCGCAGAGCAATTAAGCCCATGCACCACAACTACTGAGCCTGTGTTCTAGAGCCCACGAGCCACAGGTACTGAGCCCACGTGCCACAACTACTGAAGCCCGCGTACCTAGAGCCCATGCTCTGCAACAAGAGAAGCCACCACAGTGAGAAGCCCGTGCACTGCAATGAAGAGTAGCCCCCACTTGCCGCAACTAGAGAAAGCCCGCATGCAGCAACAGACTCAACTCAGCCACAAATAAATAAATAAAAATAAATAAATTTATTTTTTTAAAAAAGAAGTCGATTGTCAATAGGAGAGAAGTTAAAGGAACCAAGGATGGAGCTAAGTGCCCACTGGAATTGGCGGTCTGAATGGCTCCAATGACCTTGGTTATAGCAGGGCCGGCGCCACCGTGTGGCAGCACAGGTGTGGCCATGTCTGTAGAGGGAACAGGTTCTAGAAGTGGACACTTCAAGTGTAGACGACTTCAAGAGTTTGTCTCTAATGGGAAGAAGAGTGTAGGAAGTAAAAGAAGAAACTACAAGTAGAGAGAGAGGCAATAATAATAGATGGGGATGGGAGAGGCGAGGTTTCAGGTGGAAGGAGCCCTGGAGGACAGATAAGATGTCTCTTCCAGTGATGATGAGGGGAAGTGGTGAGTCCAGGTGCCGAGAGAGATAAGTCATAGCAGGCCGGGAGGAGGAAAGAGTGCAGGAACTCCAGGGGATTCCTGTCAGATAACCTCTGATTTTTTGCAGAGGAGGCGATGAGGTCATCTGCTCAGAGTAAGAGGGTAGGCGTCAAGCAGAGTCCTTGAGAAGAAGGTCAGGAGTAATTGCTAGGAAAATGGGGAGTGAGCTGCCCAGAGCACATACAAGGACACGGAGAGACTTGTCAGGCCCCAGCAGAGCCAGCTATGACCAGGACCCTGGATTCTGACTTGTGGGCATTTTCCTTACAGCACATTAGAATCCAGGATTCTAATTTTTTTTCTAATACAAAATTGTATTTTTACTAATGTAATACATGAGCACTTAATAAATAAATTATCAGAAATAGCATTATTCACAGTTCAAAATTTTTCTCATTGACTAATAATTAGTGAAAAACTGGTATATTTTAGATATGAAAAATAGGACAGAAAACCGTGGAAAAGAAAGTTATCTATTACACTGATGAGTCCCTTGGTAAGGTCAGTGTCTTCTTTAATTGGATTTTCTTACTTTAATGTCCTTATGTTGCAAATGGAGCAAGGATAGGATTCTAATATTTTACAAAGATTTCATTAGCCATATTTTCTTCATAGGAGATAGTAAATAAGTTGTAAGAATGACCTTTCAGCTATCTGCATTCCTATATTTCTGCAGCATTATAGGTTTAGTTATAAAATTCCAATTCTTTCTTTTCAGTCTCAAGTTTTTCATTCAGCTAATCTGCAATTATTGGAAAAATCATATTCAATTTGAGATGTGCTTGTTTTGAACACATTCAATAAGAATCTTAGTGGAACCTTATTCTTGACTGTCTTGGGCTTAGAAAAGTTGTGGAAACTTTCTGGGCTTTAGCTTCCATTACAAGGAATACTAAACATTTTAATTGTGTGGAATAGAAATCCACAACTTTTAAAATCTATAAAGCAAATCGACTTAATGGACGATGTGAGAATTCACTGCACCATGGGAGCAATCCACAAAGAACATCTTTCAAATTCTGCAAAAACAAACAGAAAGAAACTATGAAAAGATTTTATTTAATAAATTATTTGCACATCTGATGCTCTTTATTTTTAAGTAAATCTTTTAGAATATTGATATGCACTATTCTTAAGTTCTAAGAAAGCACATTCAAGGTAGAGAAATATTTAAGTTCAAATATAATGTATTGTCTCAATGAAAAATATAAATAAAGTGAAAATAATTACTGGATCTTGACCTTGAATAAAAAATGTAGTGTAAGTTATTTATAGGAGTCAAAGACTCCAGTGAAAATAGCTAGTTATTTATAAGAAGTAAAGAGTAAAATAAAATTCTGCCAATCTTGAAAGAATATAGTATCAACAGACAATATCACATAGGAATAACGCCATACTGTGAAACCTCACCAATCTTGATATACTTATTTGGAATTTGTAACAATTTTGACAAAAGCTTAGCAAAAGTTTACCTTTTCACCATTATTAATCAAATTATAGTATAAACAAAATTCATAAAGTTAATGTTTAAATTACTTTAGAGAACAAGTTATGTTCAAATATCTTGTGCACACCACACTTAGTAACAATGTACATGTGAATTGTAAACATTTTAATCTATCTCTTAGGGTAGTTCTCGTTGGGATCTCTACTATTTTTGTACTTGTTTGCTCTTAAAAATAAAACTGTCTCTTTAAAGCTATTCATCATTAAGATTTTAAATAAATTTTACTAGGCTCTTCCTTAACCAGCCAAATTGTTATTTCGTATGAAATAATTTAATGAAATTATTTTGCCTTTGTTAAATGTGGCCTTCTGTTTTACCTTGAAAAGCAAAATAGAAGATAGAAAATTAATTAATTATGAGAAAAATTACCACAATTTACTGAGCTTCTCCTAAGTGACAGGTAGTGTATGAGGGATTTTAAAACATTACCTCTAATCCCTCCCCCAAATATTGCAAGATGGATAGTACTGTCCTCATTTCTTAGATGAGGAAATTGATACTCAAAGTTAAGTGGTTTCCTAAAGTCCCACATATTTCTGAATCTGATAGATAAGATACTGTGTATCAAGGGCTAAGCATAGGGTTTAGAACATAGAAAGCACTCAGTAAACGTCAGCAATAGTTACTGTTATTACCATAAAGAAGAGGCTCATTTTAAAGGTAGGTGAGAATTGATGGACAGATGAAACAGCTTCTCTGTTTCATTTGTATCTGCATAGTCATTCATTTAGTCATTTACTGGATACTTACTAGGTAATGGGATCACCAGCATGAATATATGGACAAAGGTGTACCTCTGAGCCAGTCCAATATTTTAAAAAGTGATCAGCTACAAATATATATATATATATATATATATATGCATAAATGTATATATATACACATATATACAAATCAGTGATCAGCTACAGATATATCATACAAATATACATAAGTAAAAATAAATACATATATAAATAATATATAATATATATACAAATCAGTGATCAGCTACCAATATATGTATACAAATGTATATATGTTTGTAGCTGATCACTGTGAAAGTTGGAAATTCAGACATAATTTGGACATATAATATATATACATATATATATACACACATCCAAAATATGTCTGAATTTCCAACTTCCACAGTTTTTAAAAAATATTTACTTACTTGGCTGCCCCAGGTTTTAGTTGTGGCACGCGGGATCTTCGTTGCCACGTGAGGGATCTTTAGTTGCAGCATACGTGCAGGATCTAGTTCCCCGACCAGGGATAGAACCCCAGGCCCCTGCAGTGGGAGTGCAAAGTCTTAACCACTGGACCACCAGGGAAGTCCCCTCAAATAGTGTTTACATGCATTTCATGTTAAGGTTTTTGAGCCAAAAAAGACCTTGGAAATTAGTCTAAAACCTCTCATTTTTACTGGAAGAATACTCAGGCCACGAGATGTCAGAGGCCAGCCCTAGTGAGAGAGGCCCCTAATAACAGAACAGGGCCTGGAGTCAAACTCTAGTGATCACCAGATGGTGGCGTGGCCCAACACACTTCATCTCCACCAGAACGAATGAATGACAAGACCAAATGGAAGATAAAACCAAAATAAGTCCCTCTCATCTATGCCACTGCAAAAGACACACATTAAGGGCAAAAAAAACCTGTAAAAACTTTTTTCATATAAGTCACTTGTCTGCAATGTCCAGATGTAATACACCTGAAACCTAATAGGAAAGAATCATCAGCATTTTGCAGTTGGCCATCTACCTTGTACTTCCCAGGTCAGGATGGGAGAATTCTGGCTTTCCCTGCGATGTACCTGGGTCTCCAACTGAGGCTCACATTTCTTTTTTCTCGGCCCTTACCTTTTCACTGAAATTAAAAAGAGGCTCCTGAACCAGTCTCTAGAACCATCAGTGGCCTTGCAGTGGATTAGAGGAAAAATTTCAGACTGATCCTCTGAACTGTGAAACATGACATGGAATAAATATTGACTTTTTGGTCAAACAGGGAAAGCAGCTCTCAATCAGAGCCTCCTTTCAAAAATCTTAAGTTTATTTAAAAATGAAAGAAATAGAAACACTCACTGACAAAACCCATAAACTTTTAAAAACCAAAAAGCTATTTCTTTATCCAAACCCCCCCCACAAAATAACAAAAAACCCCAAAACCTTCATGCAAATCTCAAGGCATAATCACATCTCAAAGGATGGAGACAAAACACCTGGTGTCCATCACAACCACATTAGTCTCTTCACAGGGTCATAACATTTTAGTGGACTTGTTTAATAACAACAATGGCTCCTCTGGCAAACAAGGTCTATTCTTTGTCAAGTGTGGAAGAGAATATGACGTGACTCAGATGACCAAGCTGTGGAAGCCAACATCCTTCTCAAGAAACCAGCTCATCCTCCTGCCATACTCAAAGGCTTGACTCAGAGTATGCGGTATCACCCATTGATGGCAATCCTCAGGCGTGTGCCATGCATTTTGCTTTCCGGGCTCTGCAGTTCCCTCCATTGCTTATCCCTTCCCCATTTATTCAGTCTTTCACTGAATGTTAATTGCTAGAAACTGTTATTCTAAAGGTGAAGAAGACATGCCCCTTCTCTTAAGAAGCTCATAGTCTACTATAGTGATTCTCCAAGTTTAGTGAACATGAAAATCAGCCGGGGAGCAACAGAAAACAGGAGCAACCGAGCTTCTCCCTGAAAGATTCTGATTCCAAGGCCTGAAGTGAAGCCCAACCTTCTGCACTTTATAAAAACGAGGTCGCAGTTGGATTAGGGTGGGGTTGAGAGGATGTGAATAGTGGGATTGAAGGAAAGGGAGAAGTTTTAAGATGATGCTCGTATTCAAGCTTAGACAACTGGGTTGTGGGTCGTAGGAAACATAGAAAGGCACGTGCCTTGAAGAGGTGATTTGGTTTTAGAGAAACTGAATTGGGATGCTTGTAGGATATCCGGGAAGAACTTGTCAGTAGGTAGGCAGATGGAAAGAAGGGCTTAGAGTCCAGGAGAAACGTCTAACAGGAGAGAGATTTGGGTGTCTTCAGCATATAGGTGAATGATACATATCAGTTTCTCCCCAACACACCTGAGTTAATAAAACTAACTCCTGCAAGCAGAAGTGACTCAGTTACTCTTAAATGTGGATGACAGGGATTAGATTGGAATATGAAGGAGGCCCAAGTGTGGTTTGAAAGGTTTTCCCTGAGGCTTTGTTACCTTTTTCACTCCCCAACTCCCAGTGGGAGGCAGTATGGCTGACACCTTGGAGAGTTTAGATGGCCACCCAAGGAGAGCTTGTGGAGGCTGAAGACAAGGTGGCAATGGATGAAATCCAAGTGCTTAGGGCAAGTGGAGGAAAACAGGAACAGGAAAATGAAGGGAGACAGAGATCATGGAAGTGAAGAGAGGCCTTTGCAGAAATAAATAAGTAAATGAATAAAAAAATCATGATCAGCAAGACAAGCATGGCAGTGGGATAAAGTTGGTGGGAAAAAGTCTGGAAGGGAAATCATGGATTTGGTAAGTTGGAGGTCCGTGACAGCCACAAGAGCAATTTTTGTGGGTCATAAGGCACCAGTCCAATTGCCTTGAGTTGGGTAGTAAATCAGAGGTCAAATGAAAGTGGCTCATTTCAAGGAAAATAGGATCCAAAGAATTTTATAAGATGGGGAGACTTGAGCTTATGTGGAAGCTTAGGAGGTGAGGACAAGGTTTGAAGATTTAAGAAAGGGCACAAATTACGACATGTGATCTAGGAAGACTTACTTCATTTACTTATTCATACATGTTTGTCTGTGGTTCTGCATTGAACAGGACCCAAATGGTCCCTGCCTTCATAGAGCTGTAGCCAGTGGGAATTCACACAGTTGACAGTAACTATTGCACAAGAGAGTGTGGAATGCAGTTTGCTATGGGGGCACCGGTTGGGTGGGTGGGGGACCCTAAACTAGTTTAGGTGTCAGGAAGAGGGAGGTTAAGCTGAGGCCAGAAGCTTAAGTTAGGTAATGAAGATGGGCCTGGGAAAAAGTGCTTCAGGCAGGAATGGAATATTTGAAGGCTAAGAGGTGATAGAGAAACGGAATGTTAAAAAAAAAAAGGTAGGGGCTAAAGCATAGAGCACAGAGGGGAGTATGGGCTGAAGCCAGAGAGATAAACACGGGTCCAGTCATAGAGATCCTTGTAAACTGGGTCTGAGAACTTGAATTTAGCCTGAGGACAATGTCAAACCATTGAACTTAAATTTTAAGTAGGAGAGTGACATGATCAGGTCTGCATTTTAGAAATATTTAGGCTGTACTGGTGTGGGTAGATTAAAGGCAGCGAGATTGAAGTCAGGGAGACCAGGTAGAGGGAGTGAGATCAAGTATATGAGTAGATTAATTGTGGAGGTGGTAGAGGAGGAGAAAAAGGTGTTTATGATAGCAAAAATTAGATGCATATGGAAAAGGAGGTTGAGGGCGTTCATATCTGATAAGGTGGGTGGTGAGGGAGCAACACCTGGAGGGTGATTGCAGAATTCCAGATGGACTATCGTGGTCTCCACATGGGGAATGTGGGGGAGATGGAGAGAAGTGGACCATGAGATCTATTTTGAAGGTAGAAGCAGAGCTTGGTGAGGTTGTAGGGTAGAGGGGAAGGGAGGAGGCAAGGGTGACTGGGCTTTTTCATCAGTAAAAAGACACTACTAGCACAGGGTTGGTGTGAGGATGAAGTGAGACGATGCCTTCTCTACGTTATAAAGGTAATACGAACGCAGGGCACAGCTGCTGCTCCTGGAGTGGGGAGACTTGAGTTCAAGCTCCTGCCCTGCAGCCTATTTCCCCTGAGGAGTACAAGGCATCTTCACTGGTGTCCTTTCCAACCACACCATCCTCCTCTTCTGGGCCTTTCTCTCCTCTCCCTGAGCCCCAACTCAACTCCTCCCAGAGCTCTTGAGCAGAGAAATCTTGGTCAGCTGATGATCTGCACGTGACCACAACCTTCAGCCCCTGTATCCTCCAGAGTGGGGCTCAGAGGAGGCGCCAGGCCGGGGACTTTTGGGACCCACTTGCAGGGGCTCGATCAGTTCTTGGTGCTGAAGGTGGTGGGGCTGGAGGGAGGATGCATGTTCCAGAAGCCCTGTCCTCTAAAGAGTTGCTGAGCTTGTTTTCTCATCACCAGGTCTGTGAGTCTAGCCCATTGTAGCTAACAGGTTTTTGTGGGATTTTTTCCAACCTTATACTTCTTCTGTTAGGTTTTGCATGTGTGTGTGTGTGTGTGTGTGTGTGTGTGTGTGTGTTAAAATACACATAACACAAACCTTATTATCCTAACCCTTTCTAAGTGTGCACGTCAGTGGCATTAAGTACATTCAGATCATTGCACAACCATCACCACCATCCATCTCCAGAACTGTTATCATCTTGCAACACAAACTGTCTCCACTAAACAGCTACTCCCCATTCCCTCCCCGCTCCACCTGGAAACCACTATTCTACTGTCTCTCTCTATGATTCGCCTACTCTAGGTACCTCATATAGGTGGAATTATACAGTATTTGTCCTTTTGTGACTGGCTTATTTCACTTAGCATAATGCCCTCAAGGTTCAACCATGCTGTAGCATGTGCCAGAATTTCCTTCCTTTTTAAGGCTGAAAAATATTCCATTGTCAGGATGTGCTGCCTTTATTTTGTCCATTCATCCGTTAATGGACACTTTGGTTGTTTCCACCTTTTGGCAATTGTGAATAATGCTGCAATGAACATGGGTGTACAAATATATCTATTTGAGTCCCTGCTTTTGACCCTTTTGGGCATCTGTCCAGAAGCAGTATTGCTGGATCATATGGCAATTCTATGTCTAATTTTTTGAAAAACCACTATGCTGTTTTCCATAGTGGCTGCATCAGTTTACATTCCAACTACCAACGCACAAGTGTTCTAATTTCTCCACATCTTTGTCAAAACTTGTTATTTTCTGTTTTTTGAAAATTTTTTATTTTTTATGATAGTCATCCTAGTGAGTATGAAGTGGTATCTCATTGTAGTTATTTTTTTGTTTTGTTTTGGCCATGCTGTGTGGCTTGCGGGATCTTAGTTCCCCAGCCAGGGATCGAACCTACTCCCCCTGCAGTGGAAGCGTGGAGTCTTAACCACTGGGCCTCCAGGGAAGTCCCTCTCATTGTAGCTTTGATTTGCATTTCCCTAATGATTAGTGATGTTGAGCATCTTTCCATATGCTTATTGGCCATTTGTATATCATCTTTTTTTTTTTTTTGTATATCATCTTTGAAGAAATATCTATTTGAGTTCTTTGCCCAGTTTTTAAATTGGGTTATTTGTTTTGTTGTTGTTGAGTTGTAGTTCTTTACAGATTCTGGATGTCAACCCCTTATCAGATATATGGCTTACAAACATTTTCTCCTGCTCTGTGGGTTGCCTTTTCACTCTGTTGATAGTCTCTTTGATGCACAAAAGCTTTGAATTTTGATGAAATCCAATTTATTATTTTTTTCTTTTGTTGACTTTTCAGTGTCACAGCTGTAATTTAGGTATTTTAAATGATTTTCTTCAATTCAAATACTGGGGCCAAAATTCTCTCCATTTTTCAGTTGGAGAAACTATTATGCAAAGAAACTGATGGGCTTATTCCATCCCAACATTAGTTAGTAAGCTCTGGGCTGAGAATCCATATTCTGGCCTCTTCAGGGACTCTCATTTGACATGCAAAACAAGGCAGGTACCTTGGTGAGAGCTGGAGCAAATCTCCAGAGTAATCTTCAGGGACCCTATAGTTTCATCAAGCCCTAAAGTGAAAAAAAAAATTGCCAGTTTTTGTCTTTTTCTTTGCCAGTCATGTACAAGCTTCCCCCTAACGTTCTAAATAGAAAGCTTCTGGAATGGAGAGTCTGAAATATTTTAGAATGTATTCATTTCTGGGCACTGACTTTTACTAGAGCAAAGAATTCCCTGTTTAGAATGAATCAATGGACTGGTTACACTGTGTTACCAAGTCCTCAGGAGAGAAAATCGGAAAAGCTGCAACCACTGCCCATGCCAGAATTGTATTTCTTTTGGTATGCTAACAAGAGCGCAAGTAATCTGTCATTTCACCATTGTGGAAGAAAGTTCCTCCGCAGCGCCCCCCGCCCCGCCCCCCACCAGCTCCACTCACCACTTAGTTTCTGCAGGAAAGCAATAAAGCAATGGGTCTGCTTAGGAAGGTTTCTAAAAGGAAAGATAAACACTGTGGGGCAACAGGATGGGCCACAATGAAAGAAACTCATTATGAATCTGCTCAACAGCCCAGCCTCCTTTCCTGGTAAAACTGGAGTCAACCTGATCATTTCAGGGGCGGTGGGTAGAAGGGAGACTTTTCCAACCCAGGGGAGTGTGGTGGGTTTTTTAGTCTCTGTCTCTCTCTTCTTGAAGGTCCAAGAGTTGTAATCCTGCTCCGAGTTCTGCAGGGAGATCATCTAATGGTGACTTCGAACTTAGCGACAGCTCTCCCCGGGTGGCAGTGAGCACTGTCCCTTGTGTCCCTTCGGGGCATCAACAAGCGCACTTGGAAACTTGGAGCCTCGGGGAAGCGCTCGCCCCCTGTTTGATCCTCTAACCCTCCGTGCCCAGGGCCCTTTGGGGAAGGGACGAGCTAACTCCGCCGTTCCCGTGACGCTGCTGCTCCCAGCCCTCTCACCCCACACTCTAGGTAGTCAGGGGTCTAGAAACAAGCCCAGCGGCCGCACGTTCCGTGCACCCCGAGGGTGAGCACTTGACCACCCTCGGGAGCCGCTTTCCTCCGACTTCGTCCCGTTTCTGGTCCAATGGGAAAAAGAGAGAACCGGGGGAGCGCGGCCGAGCGACGGCGCGGCGACGAAGCGACGGGGCCCGGGCGGGCGCCTGCCTGCGGGCGGGCGGGGCGGGCGCGGGAGGGCGCGAGGGGGGCGTGGGCGCGGCGGCCCGCGCGCCCCGGCGGCCGGGCCAGGGGGAGGGGCGCTGGCGGGAGCGGCGCCTCCCGCCCGGGGTGAGCGGCGCGCGCGGCGGCCCCGCGGCACAGAGCGCCAAGCGGGGAGGGAGGGCTGGAGCGCAGACGGCCGACGCGCGGCGCAGCTGCCATGGGCGCTCACTGACCCGCTGCTCAGCGCGAACTTCCTCGGCGTCGCGGAGCTCCCCGGCTGGCTGTGCGTCTCCTCGGCCACCATGAAAGGTAGGGCGGGCTTCGGGAAGCGCGTGAGGGGGCGAGGTGCATCCGGTGCGAACTTTCTCTGCGCGGAACCCCGGGGGACACCCGGTGCTTGGTTCGTGCGCGCACCCTGGGGGCGCCCCCGGCTCCGGAGTCGGGTACCGCCGGAGACCTAGAGGTTGGGGTTTTGAAGCGTGTGAGTATTCCCCTCCCCATTCTGTCTCTACAAAGTAGTTTGAAGCCCCAAATCATTGTTTACGGATTCCAGTTCCCAACTTTTTAATTGAAAAAATATGACCAGGAGAGTGGAGGCATCATCATCCCCCCCCCCCCCAGTCGGTTCTCCGCTCTGGAGCACTCCCCCCTCTCCCCAGCGTCCTCTCCCTCCCCGCTGTTGCCGTTTCGCCGTCCAAGAAGTCGAAGGGCTGCTGGCCGGGGTTTTTCTCTGGGACTCGGGGATGTTCTCGGTGCGCCCTCCCCACATCTGGCAATGATTAGGTGCCCGCGGAGTTCAGCTGGCTTGGGAAGTGCGTTTGGCATCTTTCTCCATCAGACCCACTGACTGGAAAATAACTGTCCTGGGTTCTGCGTCCCTTCCATGTGCCCGCCTGCGGAGTTGTTGTGCCCACGTGTGTTCAGGGGTGACACAGTCCCCCGGGCGGTATCCTCTGCAGGCTGGTTTAGGGAAGTGTCAGATGTTATCATACCTTTAAACGGAATCGCGAGGAGAAGGGCTTCTCAGGGCAGCCTGTGTTTAGTAGAAACCCGAAGATTTGTCAGCAGAATCCAGATTTATATGTGAGATAAATAATTACAGCGTAGGCATCCAAGAGAGCCGTTTGGGGATGGGCCGGCGCGGTGTTTACACAAGACTGGAGACCTGGTTTTGTGTTAGGATAACACATTTCTGTCATCGCGCGGGCCAGGCTTGAGTGAGGGGGCTGGGTGCGAAATGCCATCTGACCGCGGGGACCGAGTTTCCAGTCGCCCGAGACCACGCGATGCGACCGCTTTGACTTGCAAGCGTTGCTGACCGAGGCGGGCGCCCCGGGAGCCCCACAGACTTGGAAAGTAACTTTTGGCTCTAGGTTTCTCTGAAACGGAGTTCACGCTGAACACTCCGGAGCGGTAATGCCAGTTAGCTCTCCTTCCAAGGGAGTTCTGTGTCCTCCTTTGGAGACCCAGGGTAGGGAGGGGACAGAACACCAGGTGGAATGGGGCCCGCCCCAGGGCCAGAGAAACAAAAGACAGGATACTACTCTCTGGCTAGGGAATTTCAAAAGGCAGTGGTGTGTGTTCCTTCTCCCTCCATCTCGGTTTCTCTTCTCAGTTACCTTCTAGGAAAGGAGCACTTTCCTTAGCACTGATTGAAGGATCCTCCCAGAAAGGAAAGAGTTCACGCGGCTAAACTTTACTCTGGGGCTCAGTTACCATCATTTTAGCCAGTTAATCTTCTCATTGCTGGTCACTGAGGCCAGAAGGTTTTGAACTCTCGGAAAGATAAGCCAGCTACTCATTTCATCAGCTCCCATGTGTGTTCCGAAACTCTGAAAATCTTGTTATGCTTTTGACTGGGTCAATGACTGTTACTACAGTTTGGGTATTTTTCCAATGTTAATTCAAATCTGCAGAGGAAGACACACCTACAAGTTCTAAACATATTTTTTTGCGTGTGTGTGAGGTTTACACTGCATTCTAGACCAGCTTGCAGACCCCCTGGAGAAGGTTTATTGCTTACTCTCTGTGGTCTGGGCACTGCTTCAAAGGCCCCTCTTACCTTCTGCCCCAGTGGGAGAGGGGAGCTGAGGGACTGAATCCCTGGGTAGACTAGTCACTTTGAAGGCCTCTTTTAAAACAAAATATTCTGTGAGAGGTTTGCTTACCAACCATTGCCATGTAATTTGCATTTATTTGTCTGGTTTGTGAGATGCGGAAGGGGGGCAGCAGTAATACTTCTTTAGTACCTACTAAGTGCTAGCCCCTGTGCTCCACTCTCTATAAGCCCTCCATCGGTGAACCCTCTCAACAACCCTGTGAGGTAGGTATTTTAACCCCTACATTATAGATGTGGAAAAGGAGTCTAGAAGAAATAGAAACCAGCCACAAGGAGGATGGTAGGCATCTAAAGACAAGCTTTGCCAGTTTCCCTGTGAGGCTTGGAGAGACCCAGGAGAGCAGATCCTGGACTAGACATCTCTGGACTAGAAGAAAAGTGAATCTCAGGCAATTAAGTAGCCAAGTAACTCGAAGTTGGTGCAGCAGCCAGGAAGGGGTGGAACCAAGAAATTGGACACAAGATTTCTGAAGCCAAGCAGAGTATGCGTTTAGCCAAAAAGGAAAGCTGCCTTTACCATGTAGAATTATTTTGATGATTTGCCATAGGTAACCAACGCAGAGTCTTCCTTGGGTTTGTGATTATGTCATATAGCTATTAAATCATTATGTTTAAGCCAACATTTCATTAGAATTTGATTTCCCTAAATAATAGAAGTCAGTGACAAGCCTTGCAAATGCTTAAAATTAAGGTAAATTAAGGTAAAACATTCTTTAGCCGAATACAAAATTAGTGGACATCTTAGAAGTTACGAAGTTTATCTGCCAAAGCAGAAATTCAGCTACTATGCGAGACAGATACCTTTTCAGGGTGCCTATTTGACTTTCTAATTCTGATGTTTAAACCTGGGATATAGCCTTTGTAGTCTAATTCCAGGTCTGCCATGAGCCACAGCGCCACCTATCTGTTGCGTTCAGCAAATATCTGTCTCTGTTCTATTTCCTCCATCTCTGGAGTCACAAGTACCAAAATAATGACATCATTATATATTTTCCAGAAGAAAATTACTTGCCTTGTTGCTGCAATACTTGAAGCGTTCCACACTGATTAAAACATGAATCTGGT
The DNA here is from genome assembly GCF_008692025.1 of Phocoena sinus. NCBI lineage: Eukaryota > Metazoa > Chordata > Mammalia > Artiodactyla > Phocoenidae > Phocoena > Phocoena sinus. The sequence goes on along the minus strand of NC_045776.1, from coordinate 52,653,061 downwards.
TTTAATTTACTTCTAATTACATTTTCAATTAGCTGTACCACACCATAAATTTCATGGTTTCTAATAAATATTCACATTCTTTATGAAGGAATCTGACTCCTCTAGAGTTAGGTGTGTCATTAAGAAGTCACACTTCTAGTCCTGGAAGTTGGGAATATTGGTGAGTTTTTTTTTTTTTTAATTTATTTTATTTATTTATTTTTGTCTGTGTTGGGTCTTCGTTGCTGCATGCGGGCTTTCTCTAGTTGCGGCAAGCAGGGGCTACTCTTTGTTGCGGTGCGTGGGCCTCTCATTGCAGTGGCTTCTCTCATTGTGGAGCACGGGCTCTAGGCGCGTGGGCTTCAGTAGTTGTGGCTCACGGGCTCTAGAGCACAGGCTCAGTAGTTGTGGCACACGAGCTTAGTTGCTCTGCGGCCTGTGGGATCTTCCCGGACCAGGGATTGAACCCATATCCCCTGCATTGGCAGACGGATTCTCAACCACTTGCGCCACCAGGGAAGCCCATTGGTGAGTTTTAATGCAGCAGCACTTGTTACCTAAGAGATGGCCAGAAACAACCACGTGACCACAGTGATTCAAACCACTGTTCTAATTTAACCCAGGGAGGAGGTTGGTGCCATCAAAACATAGTGTCCAGCTGCTTATTTTTGTGCTTTTGTATGTAAACATTTCTGAAATGCTGTCTGGCAATAATACTTTCAAAATGCACTAGTAAGCAGTATACTTCTCCTGCTGCCTGTTGTTTTCCCAGACCCATGGTCTCTTTGCTTTCCCAGTGTCTAAAATTTCTTGTCCTTAACTGGGATAAGCAGACATGTGTGTAAGGGCTGACTGCATTTAACATTGAAAGAATCATGTTTTCTGCAGGGAAATGGAAACAAAGTGAGACCTTTTTCCTTTCACTGTTTGGGAATTGGGGCTGCCCTTCCTCTGGAAGACAAATTTGCAATCCAATTACACTTTTGACTGTTAGTTTGAAGATGCTTGACATTCTTAGTCTGAGGTTTAATTATTGCTAAGTATAGATCTTCCCTGTGGTCTCCTATGCAATTTTCCAAGATTGTTCCCATCCCCTTACCACTCCTCCCCCCCCCCACCACCACCATGCGGCTTATCCAGCAATAATGGTGTGGATAGGAAAAGCTGGAGTATGATAGCTTTAAAGCTATAGCATAACTAGGTGTCTAATTTTCTGAATTAATGCTTATTCTCATTAAAACATTATTTTTAAACTGTTGATGTAGCTACTGCCAAAGTAAGTTAAATGGCCTTTGAAGTGTTAATTTTCAAATGGGAAAATAGACATTTAAATTTTGTGATAGAAAAGTCTGTTTTGCCTCGGGTAAACCCAGCACATGAGTGATCTCTCAGGGGGACAGTTTGGTCCACATGTCTCCGCGTGATGGGAAAAAGAGGTCAGGTGCTAGGAGAGGAGCCCAGAGTGGGCAGAGGACAGTCTTTCTGCTTTTGGGGGGCAAATCAGAGTGAAAAGAATCAGGCAGTTGGGGGCCAGGGGACAGTGTTCTAGGTCATCAAAGTGATCATCTGTGAAAAAAGTCTACCCGCACTGTGGGGTTGGCTCTACCAGGCTGGTCCTGCCTTTACATCTTCTGCTCCTATGCCATTCCGAAGGCACAGGCTCTCTCAGCTTCTGGAATTCCTGACTGTGGCCTGGAGGCAGAGAACAGTGTTGTGAGTTGGAAGATAAAAGCCAGGGACAAGTTGATCTGTACCGTGGTTAGTACTGCAAACAACTTCTTAGGCATGACTGATGGGCCATTTAATATCCCCACTTACTATTTTTCCCTTTAGTAATAGCTAACATTTATTGAGCACCTGCCACACCAGGCATTATTTTTTTCTTCATTTTACAGTTAAGAAATCTTAGACTCAGAGAGGCTGAGTTACTTGTCTAAGGGCACTAAGCTAGTCAGTGGGGAAATTAGTATGCAAATTCGGACAGTCTGACTCCAGAATCCACATGTAACACCTCTAATTTAGGCTCCCTCCTAGCCACACCCTAATGTTTCATTCAACCATCCCAGCTTTGTTAGGTACCTACTGTGTGCCACAATCCATAGATACTGAGTGAGCAAGGTAGAAAAGGTCTTACTGTCTGGGCTTAGACTTTAATAACCTGGCATCAAAGGTCTGAAGAAATTGCTGTGCTCTTCAGCCAGTCACTGGAGGAGTCTCTCTAGGCTGGAGCTCCTGCAGAGATAAGGCAGATTCCAGGGTTGCTGCTTTTTGTAGAATTTATCTGCCGGGAGGTTTTCTTGTGATTGATTGAATGAGTGTGAATGGCTCCCTAAAGCCATGGACTCTGGAAACAGCCCCTGCATTGTTTTGCTGACAGGTTTGCTGTGAGACAATGAAGCATTGTCAGAATTGCTTTTCAAGAACAGACTGTAACCACCAGTAGGTGATCAGTAATAATAATAATTAAAAAATAATAGTAGTAGTAGCAGTAGTAAATAAACATCTTAAACAAGGGATAGGGAGATACTGACATTCTTAATAGAAAGTATTTTATTGTTCACTGTTGATAACACAGTTTCTAACCACACCAACAATCCAAAGCTTGCAGGGGGTAACTTTTCAATCAAGCAGTGATTTGATTTCTTTTTAAGTGAATGATGTTTGAAGGGCCCAAACCAAAATACTACCTTGAACAGGTCCTGCTGATTGCTTAAGGGACCTTTGTAATTATATAGCAGTGAAAGGAGAAATTAGTAATCCAATTTAAAATTCCAAAGAGATCCTAGGAGCTTTCTTAACCCCTGAATTTATCACAAATAGTCAATCAATACTCTTAAAAACTGTGAAGGAAATATGTTTTTCAGCATGGGAGGAGATTTAAACATTTATTTATTTATTGGACTTGGATATATTAAATGACTCCTTTATACTTCCTGAGTCATTTGAGATTATAACCTTGTATCACGTGAAGTCATATGCACTTGCCTAAGAGGTTGGACATTTGACATTTCTGTGTGAAAAAACTAACTTGTCATTGGTTTGTGGAAATAGATGCACTTCTTTGGGTGTAACTCACTTCCTTGTGACATAGAAATGTTTGGAAACTAGCTGATGTATATATATATACATATATATATATATAACATTTTATTATTCAAAGGCAAAATAATCCAAATTTATAGTTAATAATATATACTTTAAAATGTAGCCATTTCATAAAATGTAATTATATGTAGTGTTCCCAGGAGTTGAACCTGACAATTTTAGTGTGGTGAAGAGTGTGGGCTCTGAAATCAGAGGGCCTGGTGACCACATGCAAACTACTTAACCTACTGGGGCCCCCAGTGTCCTCATCTGTCAAATGGGGGAGCTACTGGATGCCTTTTTTTTGGTTTTATTTTTGTTTTGTTGGTTTGTTTTGAGGATTAGGTAGGTTAGTATAGATCAGTTGTTTAGAATGGTGTCTAGCACCTAAGGAGAACTCAAGACATTTTAGGTGTTAGAATACTGTTTAGTTATAACCTGCTGCTTCCTCCAGGCAGAACGTAATTGCCAATTATGAACCATCTTATGTTAAGTTAATCAAGTGATACAGTTTCTACCAAGAAGAAAAAAGTTCGGTTTTGAAATGAAAGTAATTTTCAAATTATAAATGTGTGGTACAAACACCTGGGGGATGGGAGAAAACTGTGCTCTTTATGGAAAACAGTTTTACTATTGGTCCATCTCCAGCTGCCAACACTCGTGTTATTGTCATGTAGTCAGAAATCAGCCCTACTGAAAATGCATGGACCATATTTACAGTGAAGTTTGTAACTATAGTGAAAATGGTACCATTTTCTCATTTGTTATGATCATGCTAGGAAATTAGAAAATATATGTAAATACCTTTAATTTGCTTAGGAGCACTAATTTTCCTGGAGCACTATTGTTCAGGTACCTACTGATGGTGACATAATGTTTTTAAAGATTTGTATCTCAAATCCAGTGTCCAGTTTTGTCCAGTAAGGATATGACATCAAAGAGTTAAAACATAAAACAAATTTATCTGTAAATAAGTCTTAGGACAGATGTATGTGTATGTATGTGTTTTTAACCATATGACATCATGTCTATTTCATTGGTAATGTTAATTTTCTATTAAGCTGTCGTTTCTATTTATTCATTATTTAAAATTAGGCCACCAAGTCATTACTAGCTTTCACTTATTCTTTATGTAGTATATTATTTAAATATATTCAAATATTCTTTATATTAAATATAGTTAAATATTCTTCATTTAGAATGTTATTGAAATATAGTCAGATATTTAGTATGTACATAGCCCCTGTCCTCAAGGAGCCCGCAGTCTGATGGGCAGGGTAAGACTTATGCATAAACAATTGGCATTCAAGATAGAAGGAGAAAAGTGCCTTATTTGAGGTTCAGATAAATGCTGCTGTAGGACACAGGAGGAGATGGCTGAGGACAGGAATATTTTCCTTTGGAGGGGAGATTCAAGCTGATTTGTTATCTCAAATTATATTTCATGTTTCAGGTTACATTGCTCTAATAGTAATTAGAGGCAAATGGTGCATCAGTGCCACCCTGAAACCTTCAGGTAGGACATTTCGATGTGGGAGATGAGAGAGAATAAAATACAAAGTTTTCTAGAACTTTGTCTCCTAAGCTCAATTTTGGTCCATCATTCGTAATTAATTATAGTATGTTACTTTGGTATAATTGTTTGGATAACCTAATCATAAAGTTAAATGATTTCAGAACAAAACAGCTATATCAGTTTTTGTTTGGTTTGGTTTGGTTTTTAAACAAAGACTACTTATTTTGTGTGTGTGTCTCCAGAGAAATGGACGGCATTAGTTTTTCTTGCCAAATGACCCATGCGGTTGACACCTTTCCACGGTCCTTATAAAATCTGGGGCAGGGATTCAAGTCCTCATCCTGACTCTACTTGACCAAGGTGATTAGATGAGAAGGTCCCTCATAAGAGAAGGGGAGACATGTCACCTCCCCTGTAGTTACTGTGAATGGTAGATGTAGGGGTCAACATTTTGAGTCTCATATTTATTTACTTTTTAAGTTGTTGAAGTGGGCCTGCTGGAGGAAATCTGGTTTAGCCTCCACTACCAATTTAGTGGTAAAAGTTACCAAAAAAATCCCTTCAATTTTGTTGAATGGTAAAGGAAGGAAAAGGGTATCATATCTCCTTATCAGAAAAGCAAGTTTTTGAAAAGCATCAGAATTGCAAGTTGTGCCACAAATTGGAGTCACTTTATGTCTTTACAATTTAAAAAAAAATTTTTTTTAATTATTTATTTATTTATTATTTTTGGCTGTGTTGGGTCTTCGTTTCTGTGCGAGGGCTTTCTCTAGGTGCGGCAAGCGGGGGCCACTCTTCATCACGGTGCGTGGGCCTCTCACTATCGCGGCCTCTCTTGTTGCGGAGCACAGTCTCCAGACGCGCAGGCTCAGTAGTTGTGGCTCACAGGCCTAGTTGCTCTGCGGCATGTGGGATCTTCCCAGACCAGGGCTTGAACCCGCGTCCCCTGCAATGGCAGGCAGATTCTCAACCACTGCGCCACCAGGGAAGCCCTGTCTTTACAATTTTGACTTAAAAAAAAAACCCTATACCATTGAACCAAAAAAGGGATCCTATTGCTGTAAAACATAAAATTCAGACAGCAGCTGAGTAATCAAAATAAATGTCTTGTACTATTTGGAATAACCTACAAGTATTTTTAGTAGCCTGTGGGCTACCGCACTGTCTTGTTCTAGCAGTGATCACGCTACAGGAGCTGGGCCTGCATCAGGGTGGAGACAATACAGAGTGGACAGCAGTGCTGAGCCCGGCTTGGAAGAGAAGTTTAAATTCAGCCTCGCCTCTGTCCACGGTCCTTCAGCCTGGCCCCTAAAAGCGCCGGAACTTGTTCTGATCAGTGTGACATTTGTCAGAACCTACTCTGTGCCAGCTAGTGAAGGTTGCGAGTCCACACCTTCTGTGCTGTCACTCTAGGGTGAACTCTGCTTGCTGGCTCTTTGGAGCAGGGGACCTTTTCTGGTGGTCAGCATCCATTGGACCTGAGCACTTTTCTTTTTGTCTACCTGACTTTTATCTCCCCTACACATTCCCTTGTTTTGTTTGCTTGACTTTAGTTCTTATTTTTATCAAAGTTAGAGATGCGCACAGTTTAAAGAGTCAAAGAATATCACATTTATTATGAAAAACAGCAATTTCCTGCCCAACCCACTTCATTTCATCATTTCCCAGTCCCCAGAGGCAACCTCCAGTTTTTGCATTTTCTTTTGGCATTGACTTTTCTTTCAGTTCTCTACCTAGAACATACCATCCCCAAACCCTGTAGCTTCAAACAACAGATATTTATTTGTTCATGACCCTGTGATTCGGGCTGAGCTTGGCAGGGATGGCTGGTTTCTGCTTCCCGAGGTGTTGGCCAGGCTGGTCATGGTCAGCCTTGCTCCACGGCTGGAGCATCAGCGGGGTGGCTGGAAGGGCCGAGGGCTGGCCGGGCTCTCCCCTTTCCTTCAGAGTCTCTCATCCCCCAGGGATCCTCTCTCCTCAGGTGGCCTCTGGTCCAGCAGGGTACCTGGACATTTCCCATGGCAGCCAGCTGCCGAGGGGGTGAAAACAGAAGCTGAAAGGCAGAGGTCTTGGAGAAGGCCTAGGCCCTGTGGTCACCCACTGCTACTTCTGGCAAATACCATTGGCCACAGCAAGTCACAAGGTCCTCCCAGATTCAAAAGAGTGGAAATGGACTTGCACGCGGAGGGATGGAAAAATTGTTCGTGGCTCTTAACGTGGGTGAGCTACTATGGTCCCATGTCCTGAAGTGACATGCTTTTGGCACTTTTTGGTTTTATTATTGTTATTATTTTGGTTTTAGGCATGATATATTGACTTACCTTTATAGCAGATGAGGATTTAGTTCTTTTACCCTTCACCTCCACCTGACAACCATCACGGACACCTCCTGTTGCCCCCTATCATCCCAGTATAGTTATATCACAGTCTGGCCTAGATCAATATTCAGTGTTTATATTATTAAGATGATGTCAATGCTATTAACAGCTGACCTATATTTCTCTCTTGCATAACTGCGTTTCCTCTGGAATTGATAATCCTCTTGTTATTTTATTTGTTTAGCCTCCCATGTATGTTTACATCGACATTCACCCCCGAAGTCTCTTCCACTGTCCTCCATCTCTGTGCAGTGTGTTCAAGCATAGTAGGTATTACCGCATTTTCATCTTCTTGAAGAAATCTTTCCTGGACTCTTCCGACCTACTCAGGGTTAGGGTTAAGGTTAGGTTAGGGTGCACACACGCATGTGCACACACACACATATACGCACATACATCTTTCTGGTTTGTTCCTTATTTCAGTGGAATGCTTTCTCCAATGACTTCTCGAGAAGAGGGTGCATGAGAGGTACGTTTTTGAGGAATCTGTTAGGTCTGAAGAGGTCTTTATATTACCTACTCATTTAGTTGAGAGATTTCTCTGTTGGAAATAATATAGCCTTAGAATTTTGAAGGCACTGTTTTCTTCTCCTTTATCTCCAGTTTTGCTGGTGAGACATGTGAAGCCATTCCTTTTCTTAAAAATTCTTGTAAGTAATTTTTTTTTTTCTGTCCAGAAGCTTTTGAGTTTTCTCTTTGTCCACAAGGTTCTGAAACTTTATGATGATGTGCCTCGGAGTGGATCTTCTTCCTTTCTTTGTGCTGGGAAGTAATGTGCCTTTTCATTCTGGAAACTCATGTCCTTCAGTCCTAGAAATACTGTTACTTATTCCTCTGATGATTCTTTCCCTCTGTTCTTTTTTCCTGGAACGCCTGTTATTTGAATATTGAACCCACTTAATTGGTTGTCTAATTTTTTTTCTCGTCTTTACTCTTTTCTATTTATTTGCCCTTTTTCTGCTTTCTGGAATATTTCAGCTCTGTCTTCCAACTCTTCTATTAAGTTTTCATTTCTGTGATCATAGTTTTAATTTCCAAGAGTTCTTTCTTTTTCTCTGAGGGTTTCTTTTTTATTATAGCATCCTGTTCTTCTTTTATGGATACATTATCTTCTCTTATCTCTACAAGGATATTAATGGTAGGATTTTTAATTTTATTTTTATCATTCTGCACAATGATATTCTCCAAATTGCTTTATCTGGTTTCTTTATTTTCATCTTTGTCTTTTCATGTTAGAGGCTGTGTCACGTGTCTGGTGTCTCCTCACGTATAAGAGCAGAGTATTATAAACATTAATTAGAAGCTCCTTGTTTTGGTGGATTTTGTGACCTGTGACTATCACTCTAGGCTGATCTGGCTGGGCTGTTCCATTGGGGACCTCCTGGAATGAGAATCATTAGTTTATTTTTCTCTTAACCGGCCAGATTCCCCAGGAAGAACCTTCAGTCATTAGCCTGGAGGATACAGTCTGGTTGGGTGAGTGGGAGAAGAAGACTGAGTGTCTGAACATTCAGTATGAAAATTTCCCCCTTTTCCCCTGACTCCATTACAGTTCCCCTCATCTCAGCTGTTGCTGGTGTCCTCTGGAGGAGGACACCATTTGTGTTCTTTTGTTTTAATTTCTCTAAGGAATAAATCTTCCATCTTCTGCTGTGGTCAGGGAGGGACAGTCACCCAGCTCTGTGAAGGGCCTGGGAGGTCAAACTGCTTTATTTTTCATATCCCACACAGAGCACCCATTTAAAGTGTGCAGTTAAGAGGGTTTTAAATATATATATATATATTCACAAGTTTTGCAACCATCATTACAATCAAGTTTAGAACATTTTCATCACCCTCCCCCACCCCAAAAACCCATGCCCATTAGCAGTCACTCCCCATTTCCCCCCCAAAACTTGCAGCCCTAGGCTTTAGCCTGCTTTCTGACTATGAACTGGCCTAATGTAGACATTTCATATGAATGAAATCATACAAGATGTGGTCTTTTGTGACCGGCTTCTTTCACTAGCATAATATTTTCAAGGTTCCTTCCTGTTGTAGCATGTATCAGTACTTCATTCCTTTTTATTGCTGAATAATATTATATTCACATTTTGTTTATCCCTTCATCGATTCGTGGACATTTGGATTGTTCTACTTTTTTACTATTACGGATAGTGCTGCTAGAAGCATTCATGTACAAGTTTTTGCGTGGACATATGTTTTCATTTCTCTTGGGTGTATACCTAGGAGTAGAATTGTTGGCTTATATGGTATTTCTATGTTTAACCTTTTGAGGAGCTGCCAGACTGTTTTCCAAAGTGGCTGCACCATTTTGCATTCCCACCAGCAGCATATGAGGGTTCTGATTTCTCCATCTTCTTGCCAACACTAATTGTCTATCTTTTTGATTGTAGCAGTTGCTTCTTTTTTTTTTTTAATTTATTTATTGAATTTTGGCTGTGTTGGGTCTTTGTTGCTGTGTGCGAGTTGCGGCGAGTGGGGGCTACTTTTTGTTGTGGTGCGTGAGCTTCTCATTGCGGTGGCTTCTCTTGTTGCAGAGCACGGGCTCTAGGCGTGTGGGCTTCAGTAGTTGTGGCTCATGGGCTCTAGAGTGCAGGGTTAGTAGTTGTGGCACATGGGCTTAGTTGCTCCGTGGCATGTGGGAACTTCCTGGACCAGGGCTTGAACCCGTGTCCCCTGCATTGGCAGGCGGATTCTTAACCACTGTGTCACCAGGGAAGCCCTATAGTAGTTGCTTCTTAAACATATGTTCACCAAGTCCTCCTATTTTAGCCTCACCTTTATTCTCCTTTCAGAGTGGCCCGTGTCCCAAATTCCTTAGCCTTTTCAGGATTCTGGGGTATAAATCATCGTTTCTCAGCCTTCTCTTCTGCTAGCACAGAGTTCAGTTTCCTGGGTCTGTGGGGTCAGCAACCACCATGGTGTGGAACCTGAGGGTCCGCCAGACCTGGGTCTTAGTGTTGGTCAGGCTGCTCACAAGTTGTGGGACCTTGGATCAAATTACATGACTTCTCTGAGCCTCAGATTTCTCACCTATAAAACAGAGAAACAACAAACGGGAAGTAACTGACATTCAGTAGATCTGAGTAAGTATTGCTTCTCTTCTCTTCCTCAAACATGGTGGATATGCAAAAAGAGAAAGAATTCCTTCAGGAATTCATCTGCTAGTGGGAGAGACAGACACATGTATAACTCTATAATCTGCTTGCTTTTTAACAACAATTACTGAGTTTCTATAGCATGGCATAAATGTGCTAGTTTCTGAGGGTACTATGTGATAAGTTTCCTGTTTTCCAAAGGCTTTCCATCTGGTGAAGTCAAAACCAGAACTGGGTAAGCTGGGATGAAGTGAGAGAGTGGCATGGACATATATACACTACCAAATGTAAAATAGATAGCTAGTGGGAAGCAGCCGCATAGCACAGGGAGATCCGCTTGGTGCTTTGTGACCACCTAGAGGGGTGGGATAGGGAGGGTGGGAGGGAGATGCAAGAGGGAGGAGATATGGGGATATATGTATACATATAGCTGATTCACTTTGTTATACAGCAGAAACTAACACACCATTGTAAAGCAATTATACTCCAATAAAGATGTTTAAAAAAACAAAAACAAAAACAGAACTGGAATATAAGGCAGACGGAAGTAATTGCTGTCACACTGATACAACGGGAGTGCAGGGGAAGGAGGGGTGAATTCTACCCATAGGGATGTTGCACAACTTGGTCCACAGATTGATTGGAACATATTAATATGTATGACTCTCAACTCTCCAAGCCAACTAAACTAAACTTCACTTGAACTCGTGGTACTCTGAAATAGCTAAACCCAAAGAATAAATCAGCAGCAGAATTCTGTTTTGCGTTCTCCATCACGAAACCTCTGGCCAGCGTGGCCCTGTGCCAGTTACCAAGGAAAGTAAAAATTAAATAAAAATCACATTTTGAAATAGGCAAGCAAAAGACAGTATAGCCCATAGGTATTACAACAAAAATGCTATAGTACAGCTGTGGCAGCCAGGAAAGTACGTGCCTGTAGACATAAATCTCCAATTAAACACGTTTTGTTATTTAGGATGTTAAGGCTACTTCTTCCCTGCAGACTAACTGATGTCAGAAGCAGGGATCAAGTTCTGGCCACTGCAGAACTTAGAGGTCTTAAATCTTAACAAATTCCTTTCTCGTGTTGGAGTGTAGCAGTTATGTGATGTAGATTGTGTCAGAGACAGATTTTGAAAACTGGCAGGTTGCAAAGGTGACTGGATATCCTTGAGGGATAATATCCTTATTTGAGCCCATCACCTCTGCAGGCCCCTGGTACTATAAAGAAAATCCAGGATGCATTTAGCCTGGGTTCACTCAGTGTGAGGAAAAGGTTTTGAGAAAAAAGTATAACCTCGCACATAATATCAGGCTGTTTGTCTTCCTGAAACCCATCTGCCAGCCATGTGGGCCCTGTTGGAGTCTTTCACCCTCTCAAACTTTCAGGCACTGGGAACCGCTGACCTCTCCTCCTCTCTCCTGTGACTCTTGTAGTCTGATGTGGCTGTCCAGACAGCCGCAGGCCCCATCAGCTCCTGCCCCTTTCTCTTTCTCAGTTCCTGAAATGTCTCACTGCATCACCAGCCTGAGTCAGCTGTTTGCTAATCTTCATAGCTGGGGGAATGTGGCTGGGGCTCTGGGGACACCTCCACTAATGGAATGTCTACTAGGCATTACCTGCCCAACTCGACGCAGCTTTTAAGGATGCAAAAAGTCAACTCTTGAAAATACTGAGTGAAACAGAGTTGAACAATCTCTTGCTCTCTCTTTCAGCACCTCCCTGAGTCTCGAATGGTTCCAAAATTGCTATGAATTTCCAAGAAAGGGATATGGTAGGCAGTAACTCTCTTTTTCCCTCCAAAGAATAAACACTAGGAAAGATTAAGACACTTCTCCGTGACACCTTCCCTGATAATCCCAGTAAGACGTTCTCTGGGGTACTTTGTACCCCTCATGTCTCATACGATTTAGTATCTAGTTATAGAGTTGGATGAGACAGAGATTTGTATTCTTTTAGGAGCTGCCATAAGAATTTCTCATCCTCTTGGGATGAGGGTTAAGAAGCAGGACATCCTCTTTGAGTCCTGTATTAGGAGTCGCCTGTAAAGCCTTTGTTTCTTCGAACCCCTAATGGGTTTGAGTAGGTTAATTTGGAGGCAGCGCTGAATTGCTTTAATAACAAAACTATGAGACATTTGAAGTTCCCAGGGAAATTTCAGGAAGGAGAGAGGAGTCAGTCAGACTAAATGCTGCATGGGAAAAAGACCAGAGAGGAAAAAGAAAACAAACAAACAAACTAATGGTAGGTCTGCTGAAAAGAAGCTTTAGGGAGAACACTAATTTTTTAAGCTGTTTGCTACCGGGAGCACAGTGTAAGCTGTTTTTTTGTCTCCACTGTGAGTTCTTCAGTGATGATGGTTCCTTGGCCCACAGTGTGTGCATGTGAGCAGATTCTTTTGCGGATGTGTCTCTGCAGTGGAGGGGCTGGAGCTGGAGGGGGAAGCTGATGTCTGGGTGGCATCGTTACCTATGTTCATGTCCCATCAACTCCACTGGTCTATAAGCACCTGTTTATTGACTGAGTGAATAAATTAATGCATGGATTTCTAAGCAGAAGAAGCAGATAAGGGTTTCTCTTTAACTGAGACTAGACTGGACTTCGCAGGCATTAATGGGAGAATTACTTAGGAAAGCCAGCACAGACTAGGGGATTAATATGTATTTGTCGAACTAACTAATCACCGAGTCAGAGAGAAGAAGGTGCTGTTCTTTTGCTTGTAAGCATGTTCTTCCATCTAGAAAGAACTAAAGCTTTAATCCTTGCCAGAAGAAAATGACTTGAATCATGAAAACCTGGATTTCTAGATTCCAAGCAAGATCTCTTCGCTGTTCTCTGAATAAGGAAACACAGTAAAATACAAAGATTTCCGACTTCTCCATTGTCTTAGGAGTAGTTGTTCTCTCACACATGTCTTCATAACACTTCATAACAAACTAGCGTGCTGAGGTTCAGCACACTGTGTGGTAGATATCACACATCTTGGGTTTTTCCACATTTCAAGGTTCGGTTATAGCCAGGCCCTGTGTCCCATCTGTGGGCTGAAAAAGATGATCACAGAGACTGTATTTCCTCCCTACGTGTCTCTTTTCTCTGAAAGCCTGTCAGCTTCTTGAGGGAAGGGACCATGTCTCACTCATTTGTGCACCCCACTGCCTGGCAATCTCTGGTCCATAGTGAGCGCTGAGTCAGCGCTTTTGAAGTGAACTGCATGTGGGGGGAAAGCTGGGTGCTGGTGCAGTGATGGTGATCAACCCAAGAATAATTGGTTGGACAATAGCCAAGACACGGAAGCAACCTACATGCCCACTGACAGATGAATGGATAAAGAAGATGTGGTACATGTGTACAATGGAATATTACTCAGCCATAAAAAAGAGTGAAAGAATGCCATTTGCAGCAACATGGACGGACCTAGAGATTATCATACTAAGTGAAGTCAGACAGACAGAGAAAGACAAGCACCGTATGATATTACTTAGACATGGAATCTCAAATGTGACACAAATGAGCTTATTTATGAAACAGAAACAGGCTCACAGACATAGGAAACAGACTTATGGTTACCAAATGGCAAAGGGGGTGGGGAAGGGATAAATTAGGAGTTTGTGAGTAGCAGATACAAACTACTATATATAAAATAGATAAACAACAAGTTCCTACTGTATAACACAGGGAACTATAGTCAATATCCTATAATAAACCATAATAGAAAAGAAAAACAAAAAGAAGAATTGGTTAGGTCTCCCTGGAAAGGCCTGGTCTTAACACTTTGACTTGTCATCAAAAGTATCCTTTAATTGCACACCCACACCTGGCAGACGTGTGAAATGACAAGTTCGTTATCAGTGTCATAGGAATTGCATCGTGTCCATGTGAGGAGGGGGATTTGGGCATTTGGTAGAAAGCGTGGCTGCCATAACATTGCCCTTGTTTCCAGTTCCCTACCTTTAGGAATTCCCAAGCAAGTCTGTCTTTTGAAATGCATTTACTGGGAAATCATCCGTCAGTCCCAGTTATCCAGTGGAAGGAGAGTGGGGAAGGATTCGGCTGTCCTTGCAGGAGGCATGCTGGGCTCCTGAGATGCCACAGTTGGTGGAAGAGGTGACCCCAGAGCCTGGCATCTGCAAAGAAGGGCTTTAGGCTCAGTTACGTGAAGATAACTTGACCCTTTGGACAGTTGATTTTTCAGTCATTCATTCACCCAAGTTTATGAAGCCTCTGCTCTTTGACAGGCACCATTCTAGGTACATGGGATTCATTCATGAAGTCAGACAGAAAAAAATTTCTGCTCACAGCATGCACGATGACACACACACACACATAAATGAGGATGATACCAGAGAGTAATATTAAAATAGGATGGTTTGACGCAGAGTGGCTGGGTGGTGGTCCAGAAAGGCATCTCGAAGATACCATACCTCAGCTGAGACCTGAATTAGAAGGAGTCACCTGAGGAACAGGAGGAAGAGCAGTCCAGGCAGAGGGAACAGCCAGTGCAGGGACACTGTGGTGTTTCTCAGAGAGCGTGGTATGTTCCAGGAGCAGAAGGACAGCCACTGTGAGGAGCATGGTGGGTGAGGGGAGGGTGGAGAAGGTGGAGACGGCTGAAGTTGAGTCCGGCACTGACCCTGCACTTCTGGCCTCACTGTGGTTAATGCTCTGTCTTTTCTTCTCCCGCAGACGACTTCGCAGAGGAGGAGGAGGTGCATTCCTTCGGTTACAAGCGGTTTGGTGAGTTCTAGCAAAGCTCTGTTCCTTCTCTGTGCTTGACCTGGGATATGGTAACATGACCATGGCTGGACCTCTGACACACATGAACACGTGGGGCTCTGAGGCCCAATTTTGGTTGGAAATTGAGTTTCTGTATAACAGGTGGATGATTTCTCAGAGAATCTGAGGCTATTGGGACAGGAGTTACGCCCAGGCATGGGGAAGTGATGGGATGCTTAGGGGGGTTTGGCTGAATACAAACCTGATGGCTTAACAGGCAAAACGTGGTGGGAAAGGTAAATCTGTGACAAGATAGTCATTTCTTTATTTTGAGATTTAGAAAACATCTTTTCCCTTTTTCCTCAGGCCCCATATTCATAACTTAGTGTCAGTGGAGAAACGAGAGGAAGACTTTTTTCAGGAACCCAGCTAGACACAGGTGCTCCAAGGTAGTCTGAACAGTGACCCCTAAAGATATCCTCATCCTAATCCCTGGAACCTGAATGTTACCTTGTATAGCATAAAGTGCTTTGCAGATGTGATCAAGTTAAGAGCTTGAGCAGGGGAGGTTATTCTGGGTTATCTGGTGGGCTCTAAGTGGAAGCACAATTGTCCTTATAAGAGGGAGGGAGAGGAAGATTTGACTGCTGAGAAAAGAGGGCAATGGGATGATGGGAACAGATATTGGAGTGATATGCTGTGCAGGTGGAGGAAGGGGCCACAAGCCAAGGGATACAGGTGGGCACTGGAAGCTGAAACAGGCAAGGAAACATTTTCTGTTCAGAGAACTCTGGTGGGAATGCAGCCCCACTAACATCTTGATTTCAGCCGACTAAAGCTGATCTCAGACTTCTGGCCTCTCAAACCGTAAGAGAAGAAATCTGTGTTCTTTTAAGCCCCCCCGTTTGTGGTGATCTGTCCCAGAAGCCACAGGGAACTAATCCACGCTTCTCTGCCTACTCACGGATGCTCTTCTGTCTTTGACCACACTTCCCAGGATCTGCAGTTGGGCCTCAAACTGCCAGTGAAAACATTACAAAGTTCCAAAGACAGTTCAAGGGAACTGAGGTTTTTCTGTCCAGCCCGTTTCTGTGCCTTGGTCAGAGGAAATGAGGAATAGAGGATAGAGGAGAAAAGAATGAGAGTGTGTGTGTGTCTCAGAGAGAGAGAGAGAGAGAGAGAATATGAAAGGGAATAAACCTACTTCCTGTTGCTTAAAAAAAATCCTGGCTGGACCTTGATTAAATTTAACATCCCCCAGCTGCTCTGGCTCCCTCATTGCTTTAGCATTTTTCTTCTGGATACACACTTCTGCATTTCTTTCTGGGAAAACAAAAACAGGGCTTTAAAGTGAGAATGCAGTGGCACGAAGCCCACGGCCCCTCCATTCATGTGCTGGCAGAGAGGCTTCTGCCCACTGTGCCCTCCCCTCCCTCATGCTACTGTTCTTTATCTGCACAATGACATGTTTCTGCATTGGTACCATGTGTTATTCTGCTTTCCCGTCATGGGTTCACTGAAGGTTGTCATAGGAGTGAAGAGGAAACCAGACATTATAAAGGAAAGAAAGAACAAAACAAAAATTAAAAGGCAGAAATAAAGAGGAAAATCAAGCTTGTAAAGATAAGGCAGAGTAAATGTTGACATGCCTGTGTGTTTTGGAGATCAGCAGATTTCAAATCTCTACACAGAAATCGGTAGACATATGAAGAACCAAGAGAAAAGAGTGACCTTGAGAGAAATTTTATATAAAACTTCATGATCCTGTAACTAGCTAGATGGGCAGGGATTTGGTGGAAAACACAAAAACATAGTAAGTTGCTGAAAGGATTTAATTTATGGTAGTTAAATTGTGTGTGGAAACCATAAACTGATGACTCAGGGGGGAGACATGATAACAACGTACAAATATTGGAGAACCAGGGAGACGTGGAGAGAGTGATACCAAGTGGCCCAAGTAGAAGAAGAGAGGAATGAAATTAAAAGAGAAACTTTGGAATGAGCTATGAGAGAGACATCCCAAGGCTGAGAATTCTTGGGTTCAGCTTTTAGGCACGGTGATGGATATCCAGCATAGGGGTGGAGTAGAATTTTGGAAATGGAAGAGGCTTTGTGATGATTTATATCAGCCTTTACTTTTTAAAAAAAATTAATTAATTCATTTTTGGCTGCGTCAGGTCTTCATTGCTGTGCGTGGACTTTCTGTAGCTGTGGCGAGCGGGGGCTACTCTTAGTTGCGGTGTGCGGGCTCCTCATTGCGGTGCCTTCTCTTGTTGCCGAGCACAGGCTTTAGGTGAGTGGGCTAAATAGTTGTGGCTCGCGGGCTCTAGAGCGCAGGCTCAATAGTTGTGGCACATGGCTTAGTTGTTCCGCGGCATGTGGGATCTTTCCGGACCAGGGCTCGAACCCATGTCCCCTGCATTGACTGGCGGATTCTTTTTTTTTTTGGACAGGCAGATTCTTAACCACTGCACCACCAGGCAAGTCCCTCAGCCTTTACTTTTACAGATAAGGAAGATGAGGCCCAGATAGATCAAGTCCTTGCTCAAGCAGGTTAGCCGGAGCTGGGTTGGATGCTGGGTCTTCTAACTCTCAGGCTAGTGTAATTTTGAGGAAGGGTCCAACAGTGAGATTGAGGTGACCTCTCAATTCCTGTGTCCTAGAAGTGTCCCTGCAGTTCTGGAATCTTAAAGTGGGCTGGACACCAGTCTGGCTCCACCAGGGAGACCTCATCACATTCACAGGGCCTAGGACTCTGCACCTGGTTTTATAGAAGGTAAATGGGTTTCTAGTTCCTAAGGTGTGGCTAAGGCTCATCATTGAAAGCAGCAGGACCCAAGAACCCATTCCTTCAGGTATGATTCAACTTTAACCATTAAAGGAAGACAAAGTTGGTGAAAGGTGGTGAGTGGGAGGCGTCCGGAGACCAGGCAGTCCTGTCAGCCCCGCCCCTACTTACTCCTGTGACTTGAGACCAGTCACTTCCACACTGTGGGCCTCAGTGCTGCATCTGCCCTGTGGGCAGAGTGACACCTGCCACAGTAGTAAGTCCACCTCACAAGCCTTTGGTGAGACTGAGAAGGATAGCAGATGGACCAGTGCTTCGAAGTTGCAGCACTGTGAAAACAAGGGTGGTGTTGCCACTTTCCTGAGATTTGAGGCTGTTATTACTCTTCAGACATCTTGGTCCAGCCACTGCCAAATATCAAAATGGGACAGGTCTGAAATCTCATTCCTGAAGAGAGATATAAAGATGAACATGGTAATATCATTGGCTTTTATTTTTGCAAAATAGACTGGATAACATATAGGGGTTAGTTATTGTCTAATTTTAGGTATGTCTTGTTTGTGCAAATACAGTGGTCACAGCTTGAATTTAGGCTGCAGATGAACCAGGGATTAATTATTTAATTAATATATTAGCTTATACATAATAACAGGGCAAAGGGGCCACTATTTTAGCAAATTGGTAGCTTGTTTCCAAAGTTATTGATATATAGTTATTCAGAAACATATGCTACATAAAGTGAAGGCTTGTTTATGTAAAAATACTGTCCTTTTTCAAATTCAATATAATATTTAATAAAGAGCAAAATGGTGATCATCTCCAGTAATCTATTATGGGGTGGTATTATTTTAAGATGGTCAACCCTTGTCTAGTCAAGAATTCATTGTTGCATTTGGGTCTCAACCAAGGCTTCTATTTTTCTTCCGTCTCTCTATATGTCCTGCTTGTTAGCCCCTTTCCCAAGGTTCTGGGCAGGTGTCTGGAGAAGAGATGGAGTTAAATCTGGTGGGTTTGCACTTATCTGCTCCTCTGATGAAAGTTTTGATGAGGGGAAACTTTGAAAGGTTAAGGAAGTGAGCATTTTCAAATTTTCATCAGGCTCTACAGGTCAGCGTTTCTTGGCCTCAGTGTGCAGAGCTAATTAATTTGGGATGTAACTATAGTTACAGTTTGGCAGAGTTCATTCTCTGGAACGTGGGGTACCAGTATATAAAGTTTTATTTTCTATGGATAGAGTATGATCTATACTACAATGATATCTTTCTACTTATTTCCCAGTTACTGTTTTCTTCAAAAATATCACACACGGCTCTAGTATCCTTAATTATTACAGTTAGCAGAAAGGGAAAGAGAATTCATTCATATTCTACGGGACAATTATGAATTCATAAAATTTGGAATTTGCAATAAGTTGCTCCAAAAATGTCTTCTGAAATCTTCTGATTAGTCATGTGATTAACATGAGTGCATTCAAGTTAAAAAAACTATTTTTCCATTAAAATGGTAGAGTAGGAGGAAGGAAGAATGTCATTTCAGCTCCAAGGGATAAGTGCATCACAGTTCCAGAGAAGGGGAGAAGTGTGGGAAGAGGGGTGACTTCCAGATCCTGCTTTTTAACCCACGTACAAAAGATTGCAACAAATCCAGCTCACATTTGCTTATCACTTGTATCTTCCCGAAGTAGTACTAATGTAGTTTTCATTCACCACTACTCCATGAGGCCAACAGGCCAGGTGCCATCTTTCCTATTTGCTGGCTGCTTGTCATCTTTTCAGGAGGCAGTGGGGTGCAGTGGTTGGGTGTGTGGGTGCTGGAACCAGGTGGGTGGCTTTGGATCCAAGTTCCAGCACTCACCAACTATGCGACCTTGGGCACGTGATTAGCCAAAGCTGTGAAGTCCATTTCCTCACTTGTAACATTTGGGTCATCACAGGCCAACTCCATAGGGCTGTTGTGGAATTAAACATGCTGCTGGGTTGGCACAGTGCCTGGCACACTGTGAGGATCCCATAAATGTGGACCAATATCCTATTATCAGATTCCTTCTTGAACCTTTTGATCCTGATGCTTGAACGTGGAACTAGGGTTTAGTAAGCCCCTGGAACCTTCTGATGTCCTGCAGCCTCGTGGATTCTGGCTGCATCACATCCCCTGCTTTCCTGCTAAAAGCTGGGAGAGGCGAGAAGGCCTGGGGACATGGCTCTCTGCCCCAGCACCGTGGTGGGCAGTGTGGGAGCCTAATGGCGAGTACCACCCTGGGTGTCCCTTACCCTCCCTCTGGAGCCTGCTTTGCCCCTTTTCTGTGCTGGGGGGAAGCGGGATGGGGGGACAAGACTGACTTTGTTTCATTGGTTGCATTGGGTTCTCTTGTGTTATCTTTGGAATAGGACCTGGTGTAATAATAGGATGTCAGAAGTTGGACTGATGCAGGAATCAGAGGCACGTGGTTCTTTCCTTCTGTGAACGTCGTGGGTAGATTTAAGGGTTGACAGTGAGCAACTGGGGGCAGCTGGAAACATTTGTTGTTTGTGTTTGACGAACAAAGCTTTGACAAAAGTGCTTCCTTGGGGCTCAGCAATAGGGAGTGTTAGTAGCTATGAGAGAATAAGATCTCAAAAATTGCAAACTGTGAAATAGTAGCAAAAAGTACAAGGAAGTGTATTCTATGGAGTAGAACTCAAATCTTTTGTAAAAAACGAAGTGGAAAAATTCTAAGAGAACTACTGAAAAATTACATAAGGGTTAACAGTCCAAAAACGGGTACCAGATGCCTTTTCCTAAGTGTATTCACTGGAGTCAGTTCTTGACTTTTTTTTTTAGAAAAAGTGAGTTTTGTTTACCTGCAACTTCATAGGCCTCCCTCTACTTATAGTTTCACACAGGCTTTCTTCCCTTGGACAATAATTTTGGCTTAGCAAGAATATTTTTAACAGTTTAACCCGCACAGTGCAGGGCATGTGGGAGCAGCCCGAGAGATCTGTGTGGAATAGAACCCAGCCCTGCCCCAGAATGATCCCGACCCTGCTCCTTTTTTTCATCATTCCCCCCCCCAACCCGCCCCACCTCCTAACCCGCTTCCAAAGAGATAACATATGAAACTTCAAATCGGGGGCGCTAGTTAAATCATGGAGCTGTGTCTTCCCAAGAGGGCTTGAGGAAGTGAATGTCTAGAAAGTGCAGAGGACCACTTGGGCTTCTGAAAAATAGCAACACAGGTATGCTTAACCAGAAAGAAAGGTTCCTTCTGAGGCACATGGTGAGTTTCTGCTTTCAGTATAGAGAGGGTTCCAAGAGTTGACCAAGAGGATGATGAACTCTCTCTGGGAAGCTGCCCAAATAAACACCTGGCCGCCCCCTCCTCTGAATGTTTGGGCTTGGGGACCAGGCTGCCTGTCTCTGCTCTCCCCGGACTCTTCCCAGAAGCCTGGCTTCATCTTGGATTTGGAGAAGGTGCCGCTTTGAAGTCATCTACCTCCAACCATAAAGGACGGCTCCGTGCATTCGTCTCCGCACAGCCCTTCCAGACCGGCACCAGCAGAGTTCACCCCTTTCCCTGATAAGAATGCCAGGAATTTCCATCATTTCCTGTGGGGAATGACTAAAGAAGCCCAGCGTGAGGCTGTCCTTTCAACAGCACCTTTTCCAAACATCTCTAAATGGAAAGGGTACCAGGCCAGGCAAAGGACTGACCCTGGGCAGAGAGATAAGTGAGGATGAGAGGCTGAACTGGTGTCCCTGTGGGGTTTCTCTTCAAAGCTGTTTGCTTCCTTAGTGGCAGAGTCTTCTTTATGTGGCTTTGCAAATCCTAATGGAGTAGATATTCTGGTTTTATGAGAATTGGGGGTCAAACGGCATGTGGAGAAGTAGATGCCAAAGAGATTCAGAACAGCTCACGTGGCCCCTCTCCCCATACTTCCAGTCAAGCAGTGGGGCTCCTGAGACCTGAGAAAAAGGGTTTGCTGCCTATTACTTCTTTTAAATAACCTGATATTTCCTACTTTCTATCATTAGAGGTAATATTCACAATCTCCTCTGCCAACGGTGTTCACCTGGGTTTCCCTTCTTTTCCATCAAGAGCTTCTCAATGGGCAGCTCACATCCTCCTTGACTCATCAGTAAAAATTTGTTCAACACCACATGGCCACGTGATTATGATTTTTTTTCTATTTTCATGTGAAGGAAAGCATTAAGCATCTTTTCTTCAATATCCTTTCTTGAATATGTGCTAGGTAAAGCTTATAGTTACCAGGGGGTAAGGCGGGGGGAGGGATAAATTGGGAGATCGGGATTGACTATGCACACTACTATATATAAAACAGATAACTAATAAGAACCTACTGTATAGCACAGGGAATGCTACTCAATACTCTGTAATGACCTACATGGGAATAGAATCTAAAAAAAAGAGCCAATATATGTATATGTATAACTGGTTCACTTTGCTGTACAGCAGAAATTAACATAACATTGTAAATCGACTATATTCCAATAAAAATTAATTTTAAAAATTAAAGTAAAATACAGAGACTGAGGGAAAAAAAACAAAAGGAAAAAGAAACCTTGCTGTCCTCACTCCTGCATTCTCTGCTCTGCGTAAGGGCCATACTTTGTTCAGGGAATATCAAGAGTCTGTTTTCTTGCATACCTTTTTTTTTTTTAATTGAAAGTCTTGGTGGCCACCAGCAAAGAATATATTGTAAGGAAGGTTGTGAGTGCGGGCGGGGCTAAGAGCACGTTGCAGGTAACGTAGCAGGAGGTGACGTAGCAGCCTCCTGGCTGAGGGAATGTACCCCAGAGTCAGCTGCCTCTGCTCAGCTTCCAGCTTTGCCACTTACAGGTGAGATAGCCTCAGACCAGTTAACCTCCCAGGGCCTCTGTGTGCTTGTCTAAAAGACGGGGTTAATTATAGTATCTGCCTGTAGGACTCTCGTGAGAACTCAAGAAGTTAGTACTTAGAGCAGCGCCTTGCACACAAAAAGACTCACAAATGGTGTATCATGAGAAGTCACATAAATGGTTACAAGGTGGCTGTGGCAGTTCCAGGTGGGTGACAGACAGTCTTGGGTTCCCACGTCTTTTTGGAAGCAGGGAAGCTTTCCCAGAAGGCCTTCAGAGACTTTTCCTCGCGTGTCATTGGCCAACATTGAGTCAGTCTTTTCCTAAATCAGTTACGGACAAAGGGAATGGGCGGGCCCTGGGTGGCTTGGGCTCATCGTTTGGGGCAAAATGTATGGTGAGGAATTAAGCACTCTTACTGCTGTTATTATGTATAAGTTAATATCCATAATGTAGACTATTATAAATACATAATATGTATAACATGTAATATTGTTACATTTCTAATTTAATGTTAAATTAGATGATGAATGATTATTAAATAACAATATAATTTAATCTGACCAATTATTATTTATAATTTGTTCCACATATAAAATTATCGTGTTTTATATAACATGCTGAAAAATTCAGTTCATTCACAAAATAGCTGCAAGCTTCTTTTTATGATTTGGAATTTTGTTATAAGTGGAGCTGCTGTGTGCTGAACTCTCAAGCACCAAGAGTTCTTAGTTTTTGACAGTTTATAAAAAGAAAAACCTTCAAAAGACAAGAGATCAGTATGATAGAGAAGGGAATGAATAAATGAATGAACAAAAATTGTTTTGCTTTCTTGGAACTTAGTTTTCTCAGTAGTGTTCAGCAGATTTGGAAGAAACAATTTTTTTTTAGAACAGGAACTTGAAAAAAAAAAAAAGGAGACAGTCCCAAATCTCAGTGAATACAACTCCTGCCACAGGAAACATTGTGAAATTGGTCTTCTGTTCTGAGTCATAACTATAAACACTTTCTGCTTCTTCTGATATTTCATTTTTATCCTTTTTATACGTTTTTGAAAACTGACATTTGGCCCTGATTGAAACAGTCTTCTCTTTTATACACTAGGGTGTTTTTATTTTTTTCTTCATTGGTGTAAATATTTCCATATACAGATCGATTTCTTTCACATGCTGAAAGATGAGGATGAAGGATTTTAGGCTTGTTGGGAAACAGGAGAATGGAACTAGAAGTCTGCAAAAGTTCTGGCAAAAAATCCAGGCTACATTCTTATCCAAATGCCTAAAGATGCCCTCTATTCTCTAATATTTGAAATAACCTTTCTAACATGTCCATCTTGTTCTGTGAAGGAGGAAATTGTATAGATAAAAATCATTGCTGACCTTTTTGATTTTGAATCTTCAGTCTAAGCTCAAGTATTCAAAGCAGTATGAGTGAGGGAGAACCATATTCTTTCCCTTTGGGTTTTACTTTGTACTTGTAAGAGGACGTCCTCATGGTATCTCATATTTAATATTTGACCGGGGCCATTGGATAAGGAATATCAAAATGTATTGATTGCTCTGCCTCACGTTTTACATGGAAGTCTACTGTTGAATCACTTTTGGAAACAACTGAGGGGAAATAGGAATGCTTCTCATTCTGAGAAGAAGTCACTGACTGCCGTGAACTGGGGTACAAAGATGAATAAACAAGGTCTCTGCTCTTGACTCTCTTATTCCTTATCAACATTTATAATGCATTTTAAAAATTTTCTCAGAAAACAACAGGTATACAAGTCCTTATGAAAACAAAATTTTTCACCTAAAAATGTTTATACTAGGAATAGCCCAGATGATAAGCCTCATCAAAGGCTCCCCACAAAGAGTCAAAAGGTAGACATAGAACAGAGGGCTGCCACTTTGGGATGGAAGTGATATAAAATAGGGTGTCAGAGAATTACATATAAATTCTGCAGGTGGGCATAGAAAAAGAGAGTAAAACAGCTGGAGAACAGGGGGGAAATCCATTGGCCCAGGGATAAGATGAGTGAAGCGTTGATGGGAATCTGGGGAAGAGATTCAAGCAAGGAACACTGGCCTTAAACAGTGCCCTTTTTCTGGGAAATGTATGCATTTTGTGAGATTTGCTGAGAAACTGAAGCAAGCAAAACTCCTGGGAAAATGTCATTCTCAGTCAATGCAGAATGAAAGTGATGTGACATTTATTAACCACCCATAATGTGTTGGGTATCATGCACAATAAAGAAGGAAGACATGGCCTTTTGCCTTTGGGAATTTCAAGTGTAATGGAAAGCAGAGTTTTCCAACAGGGGTGTATTTGCATAAAAGAAAAATATCAGCCAACCCTACGAATTGCTTCCTCTCCCACCCGCATAATTTTCAAAGGCACAATAGAGGGCACCACATGCCAGACGGAGTGCAAGCCGCCTCTTCTTTCTGCTGTTCTAAGTTCAGTATTGGCAAGATTTCAGTGGTTTCCAGATGAGGTTGGGGGTTCTCCTTTGCACCCGCCTCTCCCATCTGTGCACAGGAAGAGGGCGTATATGGAGTCCCTGTCCTTTGCCCCTCAGAAAAGGTTCAGGACGAGATGTGAGAACTTGTTTGATATAAGCTGGTGAGAGAAGGTTGGAAGGTAATTTCCGTCTCCAGGTGTACATGCTGTGGACCCAGCTGTTACCAAACTGTTGCCACGTAAACCTGCTCTGCTTATTAACAGCAGCTTTGTGCATTGAAAACACAATTCAGTAAATGTGTAGTAAGATAATTCTTCACTATTCAACTTTTTTATTTTGGCCGCACTACGCGGCATGTGGGATCTTAGTTCCCCAACCAGGGATCGAACCCATGGCCCCTCAGTGAAAGCACCGAGTCCTAACCACTGGACTGCCAGGGAATTCCCATATTTGGCCCACTTTTCATGGACCAAAACGTACCTCCTGTAAACAGTGAATAAGGATCACAGAGGGCCCGAGTGACCTCAAGCACGTAAATTTCCACTAAGCCTCCTTTGCTTGTTATGGAAAGAGGGATAACAACACTACCCATGAGAGAGGGCACGTCGAAGATTATATAAGGGAAGTGAAATGCTTAGCACATTGCCTGACACTTAGAAACTGTTCCATAAGTGCTCACTGGGGAAAGAGAACCAGACTTTTTAAAAAAAATTGAGTTCAGTACTTCATTTGAACTCCTTTTTCTCTCTGTCTACCCAGGCACACTCGTCTGTATATACTGTGTGTGTGTGCATGTGTGTGCATCACTGGGTATTTGAAGAGGTCTGAATTGGAAGCATGGAGATCAGAATTGTAGTCTTTCTTTTCCTACAGTTAACTAGCTGTGTGAATTTTGCAAAATGATGTAAACTCTCTGGGTCTCAAATAAGCTGGTCTGCAAAGGAAGGGGGTTGGTGTAGATGATTTCAAAGACTTCTTTAGGCCATACTGGGTTATGGGTTTGCAACTATAATGTGATCCAAGGCTCTATTCTGCCACTACATGAGATTTTAAAAAATATATGTTATTTTTCACCCTTTCTTTTACTTACTCAAACAATTCAGAATAAGTATTCTGGTACCCTTATTTCAGACATATTTTCCCAGGTATCTGATACAAAATTTAGCAAAAATGACAGATGGAAAACTATCTTCTCTTCACATTAGTTTTGTTCAACTTGTCACCGATCTCATGCTTGTTGGGTTTCCATTTGGTTGTATGTTCCTTTCATATAACTTTAGAAGTATTGAAGCATTTTCTAGGCTTAAGTGTTTTGAACTCACTTTATTCTAGATTTCTACACTCAAAAAGGGAAGATTCTGTTCCCTCCAAGCTTCATAAAATCAGTGGGTAATTATTCAGATACACGTGTCTGCAAATTTAATAAGAAGCTTCCATTAATAATCCCCAAGAAAATCTGGCAGTTTCTCTCAATTCAGTGATCTGTTTATATTTATCATATTATGAATTTTTCCTTTGTGCTTCTCATGTTAATGAAAGACATATTGAATGAGGACCTGAATCTACTGGTTATCCACAAAGGAAAAAACTCTCTTTAGCCATGCCCCTTATTGAGAAGAAGGCCCCCTGGGAGCTCTGTCTTTCTCACCTTCCTGGGTTAGTGACCAAGTATTAGAACACACCCCTCCCCCCCCCACATACACACAAAAGAGAGGGAACCAGGGGTTATGGTTATGTAAAGTGGGAACACATATATTTAAAAAGCTTATGAGCTAGATTTTTTTTCCCAGCTGGGAAATTATTAGGTCAATTCCTTCCCTCTCTGCCATTTTGTAAATAGTTAACCTCACTTTGAAAATCGTGAATGAGTCAGCATTTGAATGAAGGGAAGAAAAAAAGAAGGAAGGAAAGAAGGAAGAGTATTACATTTTTTTTTCCTATTTATAATTGCAAACACTTAGAAATGATATTCTGATAAATTGAGAGTCTTTTTTTTCCCTGCTGGGCACTTGTGTGGATTTAGGTATATATGCATGTAGCTGGAGACCTGAAGGATTTGAGGTTCCTGGGGCTGAAAGAAGGAAGAAGGAAAAGCCACAGGGGAGGGGAAGAGAGCAGAGTAGGGATAGCAGAGAGTCCCGCAGGCTGTGGGATGGGGGAGTCAGACAGTCGGATTTAGTTCTCAAGGGCCAGGGATTCCAGGAAGAAGGGAGGGAGCAAACCCTTGCATTCTGATAATTTCTTACTTTTTAAAAATGTGTTTTTCCCAGCCCTGGTGTAAGTACATTGGAGACAGAGATAGTGTCCGTTTTGTTCGTCATTGAACTTAGGACAGGTCCTCGGCTCAACAAGCATTTGAGAACAGAAGAGTAATATGCTTGGGTGCTTATAACACGCGTTGTACTCAGGGTGTTTTCTTAAATGTTACCAGTGCCCATGACCTGGTGGGCATCTCCCCGACGGCGTCTGTGTGTGGACCAAGAACATTTTCCAAAGTTGAATTCTGGGGAGGGAGAGGCGCGGACCCCAAATCCAGCATCCAGCCATGGCACAGACTCAAAGCCAGGACAGATGCCCCACGGCTGGGACTAGGGCTGAGAAGGAAGAACAACTAGAGCCGACCCTGGGGATGGGGGTTGCACAGAGTTCCCGGTCTATTAGGGGGAGAGACAGAGCACCTGAAATTCTCTAGCTGAGGTGGGCCCACCTCCCTGTTTGCTTCTTCAGAAAGACCCTGGGAAGTTCCTCTGGCTTCATCTGAATTTCTTTTGTGCTTAAACTTAGTTAAGATTATAGAGCTCTTGTGAAGTGCAAATACTCTAGGAAGTTATAGAGAGGAAGATGGTTACTCAGTCATCTGTGCTTCAGGGTGAACTATTTAATCAGATTGCTTTCTTCCTCAAATCTGGCTGAAATCAGCACAGTGATTGTTTTTAAGAGATTCATCTTTCAGAGATATGAAAGGTTCAAGGAGCTTTGGATCTAAGGCACCTGGGATTGGGGAAGAAATTCAAAAATATCTGTCATGTACCTATTATATCCTATCCCTGTGCTAGACCCTGGGATTGGATTGCTAAGACATGGCACCAGTGTGTGTAGTCCTCATGGTGTAACAAAGGGGAAAGAACATCTACATCATCATACTATAATTTGAAAGATCCTTAAAAGGAAATAGAGGACCCAGATTCTGAAGTTACTAATTCTGCAGGGAAGGGAGGAACCCGTGATCAGAGAAGCCATAGAGAAGGATGATTGTTTAAGGGCGGGGCATTAAAATGAGGAAGTCCCCTGGCAGTCAGTGGGCGAGATCCTCAAGGCAGAAGAAACAGAATGAAATTAGATCAATAGCATCAGTAGCATCAAGGGGCAGTAAGTCCTGTCTTCAGGGGACACAGACAGGCACACTCGGAGATATTGCAGGTTCGGTTCCAGATCGCTGCAGTAAAGTGAATATCCCAATAAGACAAGTCACACGATGTTTTTTGGTTTCCCAGCACATGTAAAAGTTATGTTTACACTATACTGTAGTCTGTTCAATGTGCAACAGCATTATGTCTAAAAGAAAAAGCAATGTACATACCTTAATTTAAAAATACTTTATTGCTAAAAAATGCTAAACCATCATCTGACAACATGGGTTGCCACAAATACCTTCAATTTCGAAGCACAATAAAACAAGGTACGCCTGTGTACACCTGCAGGCAGAGGTGCGCCCTGCCGCTGGGATCCAGTATCCAGTGATGGTCATTAAATGCTGTGTCTATTAGGTGCCTGATATGTTTCAGGGGCTGGGAAGGATTCAGAATAGTAACTCATGGTCGCTGCTGTCGGGATATCACCACCAAGTTAACAGGACAGAAGTTACTCACATGAAACAAGAGCAAACAATGCAAGCCACTGTATCCTAGAGGTCTGTGCGGAAGATGAGTCCAGACAAGAGGAAATCAGGAAAGGAAAAGGAAAACCATTGCATCGGTCTGGGGCTCTGAGTGAGGAGGGGCAGGAATTAGCTCAGGGTGCCTGTGGGGATGGGGAGAAAAGGCCGCCAGGGAGGGAAATTGTAAACCTTCCTGCCTGGAGCTGGGGTTGCGTGTTGGGGGCTGGGCTGGGCTGGGGAGCTGAAAACTAAGCAGAATTTCCATTTGATCCAATTAAAGTAACCGGACTCAAAGTGTTTTAACAGATCCGTCTGTGTAGCAAAAGGAGTATCGGGAGCGACTGATGTGCTGTTACTACATAGTTTTATACAGAAAGAAGAGAAAGTGGAATTTAGGGGAGAGGGGAAGTGAGCTGTCGCCGTCACTGGTGAGTAAGCTGATAATGTGCTTGTGACGACGGGAATGAAGTGAGAGAGTTGTGTAATCTGTGACTCCATGATGTCTCTGACTCTTACCGTGCTCACTGATAGTTATCTGCCACTGAGATTCAGAGGTCAGCCAGGGAGGCAGCGGCCACAGCACAAACCCGCCGGGCACACTCGATGTTTACGACACAGGCCGCCACTTTTCAGTGCATTGAGACTATTAGGCAACTAATTATTTTTCTTTGTATGTGTGTGGTTTATTCCTTTCCTGATTTTAATAGATCTTTTGGTTTGGCTGGTCGTTGCCAGATGTCTTAAATGCAACCATGTACCATCAGGTACAGTTAATAAGCACGTTTTACTAAGTGGCTGCTACTTCACAATGGGCCAGTGTGATGCTAGAGATCTTTGATTTGGGGGAAAACAACAAACCAGGCCTAAAACAAAACACTGTTAAAGAAGTCTGAAACGAAAGTCAGCGAGCCTCATCCTCTGCCAAGGGTAAGTAAATCCCTTTCTGGAAGAGTGGATGCCGAAAGCCGGCTCTGAGGTTGGAAGCTCATTTTGGGAAGCAAGTCAAGGAGGGGGAAGTAGTGAGTGAGGGGAGCTGAGCCACACACACTGAGAAGGCAGTGGGCTTGTGGGACGAAGCGGGGCCTCTCAGTTGGAGCCAGAGCTTCTGCAGAACCTGCCACCCCTTCCCCAAACTCCTCTCCCCACCCCATCCTCCCAAAAGCACAGACACAGAAAGAGCTGGCTCCTCCATTGTTGCTGGGCGGGCTTAAATCTGAGATATTGCACTTGGCTTTTCTCAATAAACTCTGGCTAAGGAGAAATTAACCTGGGGCTGCTCTGCTTTGCCTTTTCCAATAAAAGAAACATATCGGCTTCAACATTTCAACCATTGTTTGTGCTGGTAGAATGCTTCTCTATCTGTATCCCTGTGGTCAAGTGCGCCATCTCATACAGCCCCCTGATAAATTGTGTGTGGTTTGGAGGGGCCTCATCCATCAGGCAGCAATGCTTCTTCGCTGTTTTCTTTTAATAACAGCTGTATTGAGATAGAGTTCACATATCATACAATCCACTGGTTTAAAGTGTACAGTTCGATAGGTTTTAGTGTGTTCAGAGTTGTACAGCCATCGTCACAATTTTGGAACATTTTCATCCCCCCACAAAGAAACCTTGTATCCATTAGTCATCACTCTATTCCTTCCAAATCCTCCTCTGTGAAACCCCTCAGCAACCACTAAGCCACTTTCTGACTCTATAGATTTTCCTCTTTTGCACAGTTCATATAAATGGAATCATACAATATGGGGGTCTTCTGTATCTGGCTTATTTCACTCAATATAATGTCTTCAGGGTTCATCCATGTCATAGCATGTATCAGTACTCCGTTCCTTTTTATTGCTGAATGATAGTCCACCTACATTTTGTTTACCCATTCATCAACTGACAGGGATTGGGTTGGTTCTACTTTCTGGCTATTATGAATCATGCTGCTGTGAACTTTATTGTACCAGTTTTTGTGTGGATATATGTTTTCACTTCTCTTGGGTGTGTACCTAGGAGTAGAATTGCTGAGTCACGTGTCACCCTATGTTTACCTTTTGGACTCCATTCCAGAGTGGCTGCACCATTCCATTACTGAGTATCTCCATTTTTTTTTTATCCCAAAAGACAAAAAAATCAGCTGGGGTTATTTTGCTATCATACAGGGATGATATGTATTAACTAAAAAGGGATAGAATTGAAATGACGTGAGAGTGGTTTTAGATACAGTGGCATTACATCTCAATATCTATACATTTCGATACACTTCAGTTTGCTGCCATGTGGAAAAGGTGGTCTGGTTAACATTCCTCTTCTCCCTCTTTTCTAAGTCCCCGTTTAAGTCAGTGAGGGTGCAGGCAGTGCTGTGCCTGGATTCCCAGTGCGGCAGCCCTGAGCTGTATGTGGCTACAGAGCTCTTGAAAATGAGGCCGGTTCAAACTGAGATATGCTGTCAGTCTACACTCTGCCTAGACTTGGAAGACATACTATGAAAGAAAGAAGGTAGAATATCTCATAATAGTTTTTTATATGACTGCATGTCAAAATGATAGTATTTGGGGTCTATTGAGTTAAATAAAATATACTGTGAAAAATAACTTCACCTGTTTCTTTTTACTTTTTTTAATGTGGCTACTAGAAATTTTTAAATTACATATGTGATTTGTATTTCTATTGAACAGTGTTTTCACCTACTATTAATATTTTCAAGGCTTGTTTTTGAGCTCCTGGAAAAGAAAAATATGTCATCTAAATACCCTTTGGGTAAAACTCAGATGATTATTAGCAAATCTTCTTATCACTTTTTATCACCAGGAATCCATTTGCTCCCTGAGCGAGAACAGCAAATCAGATGAGCTCTGGTCAGCTTTCAGCAGTAGGGCCTTAACTGACCAACCAGCCAACCGTCCTTCAAAGTTAACCCATTGCCTACCAAACAAAATAAGAGAAAGCCTTGAAGAACAGAAACATGGCCATGAAGACGTTAAAGCAACATCCTGTGATAATTGGATACAGCTCCTTCCCTGACCCTCCCAGTCACGGGCTGGCCTGAGACGATGCCCCTTTCTGTTGTGTAACCTGGTGGACATTGCAGACTAAAGAAGAGAAGATGGGGCACACACAGCAAACGATGGGGAAGATGCTGGGGGCGTTGATCGCTGAGTCGTCCTTCAGCTAACGTGTGAATACCACTTAGCTGTAAATAGAGAGGGTTGGGCCGGGGCTTCTCACCTGCCTTTTTTGTTGGAAGAACAGTATTCAGGTTACCAGGAAAGCTATGTGGAAGACATAACATCCTTGGCAACCCTCTTTTGTAAAACACACATCAGGTACTGGTGTTTTTAATTTCAAATATCTGGACGTAAGGTTACCACTAGTTGTTTCATGATTCAAAACAGAGAACAGACCTGTATTTTGGCAACATCCCCAGGTAACATAATTTAGCTTGACTCCAGACCTCAAGACAGATACATTCCTGAGTTCCACTTCAATAGGAAGAAAACTTCTTGCCATTTGGCTGAAACTTTCACTGATGCGTAAAATGAAACTTGGGATGGGAGTGGATTCAGAAGGTGAGACAAAGTCCATAAAACCTTAGGGCATAGAGTGAATGAAGAATCCTGATCTCTCTTGTGGCCCATCCCAAGTGACTGTGGAAGAAGGAGAATAAAAAGAGGTCAGAGCCAGCCAGGAGTTTATTCTTGAATGACAGCAGAGGGACTCCATGTGTGTTTAAATGATGTCTCTTGTCAAAAATATTCTTACTGTTTTATGGATGTTGCTTACTTGAGCTCACGGCCAAATCAAAATAGCTGAGTTCATTTTCTTCTTCTTTCTCTTGAGGAGTTCTTAAGTGAGGGATTTGGCAGGCTAATCAGTCATCACTCATCACTTGCCCGTTTTAAAGGAAGAACCTCAGGGCAGTCCCCCTGGGAAGTACTGAGAGGTCATTATGGTTTACTGAAAAACGGGATAATTAAGAGAGAGAGACAACAATCCTATAAATGAACACACATGTGTTTTGCAGGATTTCCAGGTTGATTTCGGGGCCAACCTTATGAGCAATGATCCTCCTTTGAGAAGGTCCTCAGCATCCTCTTTTCCTCTTGTACTCCCTTACCTTATAGCTGAGAGGCATGGGCGAGTCAGGAGATTGTATCCTACCTCTGGCTTCACTTCCACCATGAAGCTTCTGGAAGGTGGAGAAAGGAGTATACAAAAGCATTCTGGTACATGCATGGTACTTGCTGCCCTGGGTGTATAGAGAAAGCTGATCTGGGGTCTCCTGACATGCACCTGCCTTTAGCAAGCAGAGTTTTATGTAGACAGAACTATCTTAAACGCCCTTCATATCATCACTCAGGTTTTTACATACATACGCCTTCACTCCTGCAAGCTCTCCCAGTGAGAAAAGCTGTCTGATTTACGATTTCACTTATAAACTTGTTCAGCACATACATACCAGGCACTGTGCATGCTTGCTCTTCCAAGTGATCATTCATTCAAAAGTAGACCTTTGTGATAGGGCACTGCTTGACCCCAAAAAAGAACGCAACACATGACTTACGAGACTTAGGGCCTGTTGACGGGACAGAGGCCGTTTTGTTGGCACCCTTCACACCTTAGAGGGATTTTTCTGCCCACAACTAAGGGCCATCCTGTCCTGAATCAGTCTAAGCTCCTCATGGAATCTGGGTGATCCAGCTCTGTCCACCAGCTAAGTAGATGGCAAGTAAGAATGCTCCGAGGACCCAGTGTGTGAAGTGAGAATTCCATCAGGTGTAGTGGTGGAGCAGAGAGGAAGCTGGGAGAAAAGGCTTCACCCAGGAGAGAGAAATCTTGGGAAGTGGTTGTATGGGGCAAGAGTCTGGGATCATAAGACGCAAGAGGTCCAAAATTAAGGAGGGGCTTTTTAACGGGTGGAACTGGCCAGCAGTGGTCCAGGCTGCCCCATAGGTCACCATCAGCTCCTAGGTCCTGAACTGCCACCTGTTCACAGAAGCCGAGACTGGCCTTTGGAAAGTGGGGCTGTGCGGTCAGGAACAGCCGTTCCCCGATGCCTGTGGTGAGGGCAGAGGGCCGGCCTGTGTAATTCAGGCAGCCTCTCCCCCTCCCCACCCACCTTCATGTCCTCCCAGTTGTTTGGATAAGCCTGCAAACTCAGGTGGAGAAAGGAGAATTGCCCTAAATTACCAGAGATCTGTGTCTCCTCAAACACAGGGCTCAATTCAGTAGCAGTTGAAATGATCATTGCTTTCTTAACATGAGAAACAAAAATACCTCTTCAGTGGGATGTTTCAAGGGTAAGTTAGGAAATTAGTGATAGAGTTTTTGGTCCTAACAGAGTTCTCTGAGGGCATTCTTAAAACGTACTCATGTAACAGATAAGAAAACTTAAACAGTAAAAAAGTTGCAAATGACACCCCCCACCCCCCGCCACCAAAATCACAAGTGAGCTGTGATCACAAAATCACAAAAGAGCTTTTTCCAGCTCTTGGGCTTGAGGTTCATATCACATTCATCGTCTCCTCTGGCCTGAACTCTTTTCTGGCAGGTCCAGTTGGTTTTTTTTGTCCCAAGGAAGATGTGGTGTCTCTGGCCAACCACATCTTTATGCAGCCTTCGACATATTTATGTAGCCTAGAAGAATTTTAAAAGATAAATTTACTGTAACTTTTGAAAAATGACCCGTATCCTGCCAGTAAGATATGCCATCCCTTTAATCATACACTCGAAATGGTCAAGGATCCCGTTTTTGTTGGCAGTGATGTTTCCAAACGCTGAATGAAGAAGGCTTGTTTTCCTTCTACTCCCCTTGGTGTGGAGTGCGGGGAAGAGCAAAATGAGGAAACAGCTGAGAAACCCCACAAGTGTAGGGACTAAGATCTTCATGGAAGGCGCTAGTTGGCTTCATTTACACCTTATGTTAAGTAAATAAACCGTGGACTTTTCCGGCGTCCATTTCCCGACAGCTCAGCAAACTCCACCAAAGGATTCTGCGGGTTGGAACAGTTGTCCTGCCTCTATTTCGAAGACGAGAACCTCTGATCGACATAACTCGGTCCACTTGCTGAATATGTGTGCTTTGCTTAAATACTTTACTTGCCTCCAACAGCCCGAGCCTGTGACGTGGACATTCTTCAAGGCAGGGTTAAAAACATCTGCAGCCTAGAAATCAGCAGAGTTCCCCAGGGAGGGTGTGAAATCCAGAGTGTGCTGATCTGTTTCCTGTCTTTGTTATGATTTCTTCACTGTAACTGAATATCCTTGGGCGCTCTGGTGACTGGGTACCCGGGCGCAGCTGTGTCAGCAGGCCAAGGACTGTTGGCTTACGGGGCTCCTCGCGCGTTTACCTAACCAGCTTCCCTAATCCCAGGCAGGCCTATTAATTTACAGGGTAAGCTGCTCCTTGTCTGCGGATCAGCGGGTCTCGCTGTGCAGTCCCTGCTGTTAATCATAATCTAATTAAGGCTCATTAGGAGGAAGAGCCGTCACCTAGCTGGACTGATCCTTGCCAAGACAAAACTCGCAGGGACACCGGCAAGCCACCATCCTAACAAAATGCCCATGAATACGCCGCCAGAAAGCAGTGAAATATTTCAGAACCCGAAGACCTTTCCAGGCTCATCCGTGGAGAAGCAGCAGGGCTGAACACTCTCAGGTTGTGCATTATGTGGGCACGGCTCTTGCCTACCACCTGTATTTTATTTTTACCTTCTGGCTGGGAAGCTGATCTTGCAGTCCCCAAAGTCTTTGATCCTCATGTGCGATCCCTCCAGAATCTAAAGAGTGAATCACCGAGGGGTGACCACTGCCCACAGCCCACAGCCCAGTCAGAAGCTGCTCTTTGTTGGAAGAGAAAACGTGCCTTTTGGAAATCTTGAAGATGACATAGTTTATTCTTGAAACATGGCATCCGCTGCCAGGGGCTTTCCAGTAAGCTGTGAGAGCATTTAACCCAAAGTGGGTTTGTGACCCTCTTGAGCCGAGGTGTGGGGTGGCCCAGTGAAGTGTGGAGAACAGATCACTGGTAACTCAGAAGCCATGCTGCTGTTTCCGGCACTGAGGGGAGATCCTGACCAACACTGAGTATTTCTTCAGAGAAAGTTTCTAGACAGCTTTTCTCTCCTTGTGCAAAATGTTGCAGCTGTGTGGGCCTGGCTCCGAGCACAAATTGCTCGTGGGACACGATTGGTCCAAACCCCCAGTGCTTCCTGACCAGTGAGGGGTTTGTGTTTTGTAGGAAGGTTGGAGAACTCGGCCGTGTGCAGGATGGAGATCAATGCAGCATAACGCCAAGCTCATAGCTCTGCACTGGGAATTCAGACCAAGCGTAGCTACAGAGTGGATGTTCGTGCTGTCGTGCCCGCCTCTAGGAAATGGGGTAAATGTGGTTGTCAGATGGTTTTTCTCTGTCCTGTGGCTACCTTCAACTCAGAAAAGCAGTAAAATGTTCCATGCAATGGATTGCAAGGCCCTCTTAAACCAGCCCGGCTTCAGCCACGTGCTCTGTAATCCCACCTGAGGGCTGACACACGGTCTGATTTCACACCCTGCTTGAGTGTGCCTGATACACTTAAGTATTGTGTCATTTAAAATACGTCACACTATTTTTATAACATTATCCCATCACTGTGCCTTTCATTTCTATTTATCTTCCAGTGGGGCTTTCCGCTTAGCTACCACACCGTCGTGGAATGGGAAACAATGATTTTTCACATGGTTTCCGTCTAGCTCACAGACATGGT
This sequence comes from Phocoena sinus, assembly GCF_008692025.1. Lineage (NCBI taxonomy): Eukaryota > Metazoa > Chordata > Mammalia > Artiodactyla > Phocoenidae > Phocoena > Phocoena sinus. The sequence continues at coordinate 52,616,606 of NC_045776.1, read as the reverse complement.
CTGAACGATGATGTGTGGTCTGTGATCATCAAAGGGGTCCCTGCTGGTGGGGGAGGGGGGCTGCTTGGACATCAGTAAGATCCGGAACCTCAGGGATCTTCAAGGATAATTCCACCCAGCGTGTATCCTTCATCGTTTCGAAAATAAAACTCAAAATTCTGATTCTAGGAAGCCCTTTCTGGCCAATCCGCACGGCTCAACATTTGTTTAGTCAGGCATTTATTGAGCATCTGTCGTACACCAGACTCTGTTGTAGACTCTGGGACCACAGTGGAGAGCAAGACAGAGATTACCTGTCCTCAGGCAGGTGGGAGAGATAGCTAATCAGCTAATAAAAACAATTCAAATAGGTGCCAGTGGAGAAAAACCAAGGTGGGGGACTAGGGCGTGGTGGCACTGAATGGTGTTCTGGATAGGATGGTTTAGAAAAGGCCTCTCGGGGGAGGTGACATTGGAACAATAAACTGATGGGTGCTGTGATTTGGGGGAAACATTATAGCCTGAGGTGGAAACAGCCTGGAGTGTACAAGGAACAGAAGAACTAAGCCAGATGTTGCTAGAATAGAGTGAAGGGGAGATGGAGGATATGAAGTTAAGAACTGGGGTGGGGGGACTAGAATATGTTAAGACTTGGGGTCCATGGGGAGGACTCTGGAGTCTATGGAAAGCCTTCATGGGTTCAAGTAGAGAAGTAAGATGGTCTGGCTTGCACCTCATAGTGTAAGCCACTCTGACTCCTTCATGGCAAAGTGTGTTGGGGCACAGAGGGCGGGGAGGCAGGTGTGAAAGCAGGAGGCTTGTAGGGGGTCATGTCCGTAGACTAGATGGGGGTGGGGGTATCCTTGACTGGAATGGAGAGATGGTGGAGATGATGGGAAGTGATGGTATTGGGGGTATATTTTAGAGGCACAGCTAATCCGGCTTGCTGATGTGGGTGTAACGGAGTGAGGTTGAGGATGTTTAGGTATTTGGTTTAAGCATCTGGGTGAAGAGTGGTGCATTTATTGACATTGGAACCTAAGGGATGAGCGGATTCGGAATTTTGTCTTAAACATGTCAATTTTGAGATTATACATCCAGTGAGATATAGTTGCATGAGTCTGGAGCTCGGTGGAGAAGTTGTGGCTGCAGATAGAAATTGGGATCTTCAGCAAGTCAAGGGACTAGGGGCAATTACATATGGAGAGAGTGTCGACAGGAAAGCTGGGAGCTAAGGACTGCCCCTCAGTATTATTTAAAGGTTGAGAAGAGGAGGAAGAACCAACATTCTGTTCTGCAAAGTTCAGCGCTGACACCTAAATCGTACACACCACTTCCTCACTCCCAGGGGACAGCTCCATGCTCTTCCCATGTGTTAGGGGGCAGGGGAGACAGGTCTTCATCATTTCCCCCCTCCTCTTTCTTCCTCATCTTTCTACTTTTCCTCTTTCTCCTCCCTGTTTTTCCCCCCTTCCTTCTCCCTCCTCTTTCCTCTCTTGATTGATTCCCAACTTCTAGAGCTCCCCAACCTGGCCGGGAGTCGACTTCTTTCTGGCTTATCCTACACATTCCTATCCTTACTGATCCCCAGAACAAGTCCAGTGACACTGATCATGTGTCAGTAATTCAGAATTCTTGCTTGCTAAATCCACTGCTGCTTTTAAGTAGGGGAATTTGGACTTCTGGTGGGGGAAGGAGAAAAACAAACCAGCAACCTCCAGAGACCTTCTTTGTTGTCCAGAAATTCTTCTGTGGATCAGAGGATGGATTTGACAGTGTGTAATAAAGAATAACTCTAGTTTCCTGCTGGGTTTTAGGATGATGTCTTTTGGTTACATTCTTTCAACTTGTAGAATGTTAGCTTCAAATTCCCATGGGTTAGGACTTCTGACGTTGTGTCCCCAAGTGACACTGTTTCGTGGGGCAAAGGCAGCGTCCTTCACTCCCTCCCCAGCCACCTCGCACTTCCATTGGAAGTGCACGTTGCCAAGGCACTAAAGTGTTTGTGGGGCAAGAGGAACAGATGTGAAGTTCCACAGAAAAGACACACAAGGCAAAAAAACGATATTGGCAGAACACAGTAATTAAAAAAATAAACCTGCAAGTCAGTCCTGGAGATCCAATCTTTGGGTCCTGCCTTGGGTTGGGGAAAGTTTTGGTTTTGTCAGGGGTGATATCGGCTGATTTTCCACACTCCCACGGAACCCTGCCAGAGCCAACACCTGGAAGCATAAGATTTCTTCCAAGATTCTTAAGAAATGTTCTTTGATGGTGGTAGTGAGGAAGAGGGGGATGCTGCTGAAGAGGCAGTTCCTGGAAGCAGCAACCAAAGCCTTAAGGGATAAAAAATGATAATGATGATGATAACCACCGTTCAGTGAGTGCTTACACGTGCCAAGCACTGTGCTGTACATTATGTCTTACCTCATCCTTACTACAGTCTCACAAAGCAGGAATTAAAGGTGGAGGGGGATCCCGTTTTATTGATGAGGAAGCTGAGGTTTCAGGGCGTTGCATAAGTTGCCCAACATTATGGGCTAGTAGGTGGGAGAAATTTGAAACCAAGTCTCTGATTTCAGAACCCAGGCTCTCACTCTAAACCATATATATTGGAAACAATGGTGCACAGGTCAAGTCGGTTTTCCTTTTCTAACAGAGTCTGTGTGAGTGATAATGGATGCCAGTGAAATTTATTCACTCAGTAATATCTATTCTGTTTAACACTAGATCATGCATAGTGGGGGCATTCAAATATATGTGACATTATTCTTTTTCTCATGCAACTTACAGTCTTTGAGAGAAGACATAGTCTAAAAAGAATAGATAAGAGTATAAGGCAGCATGGAACCAAGTGCCTAATCAGAGGTACAGACAAATATTGCAGATGCTCAAGAGAGAGCAAGACAGTGTGAGTTACAGGGGTCAGGGTGATACCTCTCCTCTATGATATAACTATCTTTTTTTAAAAAGTAATTTATTTTATTTTTATTATTTAATTTTGGCTGCGTTGTGTCTTCGTTGCTGTGTGGGCTTTCTCTAGTTGCGGCGAGCGGGGGCTACTCTTTGTTGTGGTGCGCGGGCTTCTCACTGCGGTGGCTCCTCTTGTTGCGGAGCACGGGCTCTAGGCTCATGGGCTCTAGAGCGCAAGCTCAGTAGCTGTGGCTCGTGGGCTCTAGAGCGCAGGCTCAGTAGTTGTGGCGCACGGGCTTAGTTGCTCCGCGGCCTGTGGGATCTTCCCGGACCAGGGCTTAAACCCGTGTCCCCTGCATTGGGAGGCGGATTCTTAACCACTGAGCCACCAGGAAAGTCCTGTAACTATTTTTTTAATTAATGTAAAAGGTAATGCTTAATAGCCTACGAAAATGAAATATTTGTTGGTAAAATCTCCTTTTACAAAATACTATTATACATCTTCAAGGAATTCATGGAAAAGACTCTGACAAGTACAGGTTTCTGGTAACTGACTATATTGCTGAACTGAATGAATAAGCATTGTCAGAACTCTAATGGAAAACTGATGAATTCATAGAAGTGCTAACAAAAGATCAAGATGAAAAAAATTAATTACATGGGACTGAGTGAACTGATGAGGATGATTATAATTTTTGACTTTCTGTTTGAATAAAAAAAAAATCCCACAAGGACTCAGAGGCAAAAAATATACAAACCAATTTTCACTGCAAAGTAAAGGAGCTGTTACAGTGGAGGATTCCTGGACTGAATGTCAATATTACGACATAGTATGAGTGTGTTTCGTTGTTTGGTAATTGCAATCATTGTTGCTTTTGTTGTGGTCATCCATTTACAATGCTTGGTGTCAGTTTATTTATCTCTTGTAAAAATAAAATACAGTGTGAAAAAAAAGAAATACTATTATAACATTGTTTCAATAGGGGAATTTATCTATAAATCTCACAGAAGACCTTAAATGGTATGGTTTTGGTGTTCTGTATCTAAACACAGTTTCTTGAATGAGTTTGATGATCATCATTTACTGAGGGTCTTCTACGTGGCAGGCTCTGTTCAAGGTCAGTGGGATTCCAAGATGACTGAGACACGGTCCTTGTAGTCAAAGAGCTCAGAAAATAGGAGGGCAAATGTGAGAAGGGCAAACTTGAGGGTGGGAAACCAGTTAAGAGTCCCTTTCAGTAGCGAGGGGTGGAGAGATGAGCAGAAATAGAGACACAGACGTAGAGAACAAACGTATGGACACCAAGGGGGGGAAAGGGGGGCGGGGGATGAATTGGGAGACTGGGATTGACATACATACACTATTGATACTGTGTATAAAACAGATAACTAATGAGAACCTACTGTATAGCACAGGGAACTCTACTCAGTGCTCTGTGGTGACCTAAATGGGAAGAAAATCCAGAAAAAGGGGATATATGCATATGTATAGCTGATTCACTTGGTTGTACAGCAGAAACTAACACAACATTGTAAAGCAACTATACTCCAAGAAAAATTTTTAAAAAACGAAAAAGCTAAAAAAAATACATACATACATACATGCTTGGGAGGTAAAAAAAAAAAAAGCAGGACTGAGGGGGGAGGTCAGAAAAGCCGGGTATCCAGGATAATGCCAAGACTTCTGACTGGCTCAGGGGTGGTGATGCACCATCTGACACACAGAGTCTAGGAACATTTTAGAAGGAATATGAATTAAGTTTTGTACACATTCAATTTGAGGTAATTGTTATGGGCTGAATTGTATCCCCTCCAAAAGATGTTGAAGTCCTAATCCCTAGTACCTGTGGATATGATCTTCTTTGGAAATAGGCTCTTTGCAGGTGATCAAATTAAGATGATGTCTTTAGAATGGGCCCTAATCCAGTATGACTGGTGTCCTTATAAAGAGGGGAAATTTGGACACAGAGGGCACACAAAGGGAGAACACCACGTAAAGACGAAGGCAGAGATCGGGGCGATGCAGCAGAAGCCAAGGAATGTCAAAGATTGCCAGAAAACCATCAAAAGCTAGGAGAGAGGCATGGAAGAGATTTTTCCATCACAATCCTCTGAAGGAGTCAACCTTGCTGACACCTTCATCTTGGACTTCTGGCCTCCAGAGCTGTGAGAGAATAAATTTCTGTTGTTGAGGTAACTGTGTTTGTGGTACTTTGTTAGCACAGTGCTCTGTAGGTTTCCTGTGGCTGCTGTGACAAATTACCATAAATTTGGTTGCCTAAAACAATAGAAATTTATTCTTTCATAGTTTGGGAGGCTAGAAGTCCAAAATTAGTTTCACTGGGCCGAAATCAAGGTGTCAGCAGGGCTGGCTCCTTCTGAAGACTCCAGGACAGAGTCTGTTGCCTGCTGCTTCTAGTTTCTGGTGGCTGCTGGCATTCCTTGGCTTTTGGCCACATCACTTGGGTCTCTGCCTCTGTGGTCATGTTGCCTTCCTGTGTGTTATATAATTTCTGGGGATGCAATTTTTTAAAAAGACGATTGATTTCAATGAAAGAGATGAATTCAAATAAACAGTATTTATTCTCCCCTCCTTCCCTCAGATGTCGTTTCTTTGGGAGCAGAAAAATGACCTCATATTCTTTTTCTTGTTTGTGAATATACTGAATGTACAATATTCCTTCAATGAAAATAGCTTTTCAAAAGAAACTACTGAATTTATTCCTCTGTACACTGTAGCAAAAGGCATTGCTTTACTTCGGTTAGGTTTAGGTACAGTATAGTCATTTAAAAAACCTTTTAAACTCATTAAAAAATGGAAACAGAATCTGTGAAAAACATATCTCCCCACAAATTTCTTTTGACCATTTTCGTTCACTTAATTATTCTAACCTATGCTTATTTTTGGCCACTGACAACCTAATTGGCCTCACAGACATCTCATTGTATTCAATGTCTCCACTAGTTGAACACTATCTCCTCTCTGGACTCCACAGAATTTTGGGCAATAATTGTGAAGTTCTTGGCGTGAGGGTGGGGTTGGGATGCCCATACCTTATGAAAAACAGAGAGAGAAGAGAAAAATTATATTTCAAGTTAACTTGGTTTTACATAGCAGAGTCTGCACCTAAGCATTCATTCACCACATACCCATTGAGGGAAGTCAGTCTGTTTACACTGTCTTAAGTCAAGGGTCCTATTTTTACACAAAGTTTGCCAAACCGAGTTATACGACAGTAGTGCTCTGCCAACACAAAGATTATTGGATCAAGCTCTCTGTGAGCACTTGTTTGCCACACAGGATCAGTTGTGTTTTATCTAGAGAACCCCAGCCTTGCCCAGTTCATCTTGGAAGCTCCATTGTGTTTATCCCACGATGGTGACAAACTGGTTAAAAGGAAGATTACCCCACGAAGTAATATTCTCAAGAGAGACAAAAGGCACTGATACAGACAGGCTTTAGAGAAAAGGTAAACTTTGTGGCTACCACTTGGGTCTTTGAAAGCAGCATAATTATTGTTCTCCAGTCAAGGCAGTGCTACATTCCACCCTGACCTTTTTAGATACATATTTTCAATGCACAGTATTCCCCCAAGTCAGATTCCGCGCCCACACCCCCATTACAACATACTTTGACTGCTGGCTATTTTTGAAAAGAGTTCTAAAAATAGTTGATAATTATAAAAAATAGAGGTTAGAGTTTTTCCTCTCCGGGTGATTACATTATTGATATATTTTTCCAGAGGGGGGGAAAATGTGGTCTGTAGCTTTGTACTTAGTGAAGTCAGAGAGGACGGGACCTGCGTTTACAGTTTTACTTGTATGTTTCCTGCATATTAGTAAAAGATACAAGCACTAGAAACTGCTTCTAATGTTTGTCCAGTATATGTGTTGGGGTGAATTTTGCAACGTGAGAAACTGGAATTATCCCCTCCCACTTTTGACAGTGCCCCATAAAGAGCGGTGCAGCAGATTCTCAGCACACCGAGGTTACGGTCTGCTGTTTTTCCTGGAGTGCCTCTACGGTGGATCTGTTTCACTTGGTCTGGTGAAGTCGTCACATTCTATTCAATAAGCCAGACTGGGTGGCCTCCATTCAGCACGCCAGGCAAGAACTGTGCGTGAATTTCCAGAAGTTGTAGGCTGCTCTGCCTTGCCTCTACCCCCCCCCCCACCCCCGCCGTGAGAAATTGGACAAGGTTTCTGCTGCCCAGGGGGAGTTGAAGGGACCTGAAATTGCCTCCTGAGGAAGTCAGAACCTGCTCTGAGCAAGGTCTCTCCCCATGTAGGAAGTAAGATCTCTGATACAAGTATCTCTTAGATGGTACAACCGTG